>NC_071613.1:25043170-25668170 GCF_014839835.1 Dryobates pubescens | reverse complement strand
GATCTCACCAGAATGGAGTAGAGGGGGAGAATCACCTCTCTCGACCTGCTGACTATGCTTCTGTTGGTGCAGCCCAGGATGTGATTGGCTTTCTGGGCTGCAAGTGCACACTGCTGGCTCTTGTTGAGCTTCTCACCCACCAGCACGCCCAGGTCCTTTTCTTCAGGGCTGCTCTCAAGCCAGTCACTGCCCAGCCTATATCAGTGTCTGGGATTGCCCTGACCCAGATGCAGGACCTTGCACTTGGTCTTGTTGAACCTCATGACGTTGTCATGGGCCCATTTCCACAATGGATGGAAGACAGCAGGCACCCATTTGTGAGTATCTTGGTGAGACCTGGTCAGCTCTGAAACAAAAGAAAGCTGTGGGGCAGAACCTCAATGTGGTGTGCAATCCATCCAATGCACCAGGAGGAGAGTGGATGATCTCCTTCCCTCTGTCCCACTCCTTGTGCCACATGCTGTGAGCAAGTTGTCTGAAGAGACAGATATTGCTGCCAGATTTGGAGGTGTTTCTCACCTCTTTGAAAACAAACAGGGCTGATTTGTTTCTTAATTGCTTGTCCACAGGAGCTGTGAGGCTTCATCTGTGCAGGGTGGGAGCTGGGAGTTTTGCTCTGTTTGATTGTGTGCTCTTTTGCCCCTGTTTCAAAGATCTCTTTGGTTTTCCACTGCCTTTTATCTTCTCTTTCTTGAAGTTGCACTCCTGCATGAAGGCTCAAACCCAGGACAGATGAAGGGTTCGAAATGCAATTATTTTGCAGAGCATTTCAGTAAATTAACAGCTCATTTCTTTGTCAGACAGAGCTTACTTTTAAATTGGCCCATGTGTGTGCGGCCTGCAGTGTGCCTTGGACCTTTAGCCTTTAGGATGTCAACCTAGAAGGACAGAGCTGGGCATGCTTAGCTGTAATTCAGACCTGGATGGGACTCTGTGCAGGTTTTTGTCCAGGAAAACAGCAGTCTGCAATTTCATCATGGCTGGAGATCTCCACAGATTTGGTTTTACAATGTAAAGGCAAGGAGTTTCTTCTAGTGAAATGGGAATGCAAGGTAACAGTGCCCAGAGCTGCTGCTGGAGAAGAAAGGCTGGCACAAGCATCTGTAGATTTTATTTTTTTAATAGCCTTCTATTTATTAAGCTACTTTGGAGCTGGATTCACTTGCTTTGCTTGGTATTTATTAGTACTTCACCTCTTTTGAACTGGCACTTTGATAAATGTGTTGGCTTTCCTGGAACCTGTCAGCTAATTGGCATCCTCAGAATGATTGCCAGGATGGCAAAGAGAGAAACCCCAAGTACAGCAGTGCAGAGCTTGCTTGGAGGCAGGACAGATACCCAATCTCCCCATCTCCATGGGGTTCAGTGTTTTGATAAGGGATTGCAGCTCTTATCTGAGCTCTCTGTTTAAGTCAGGGCTATCTGGGATGCAATTACATAAGGTGCTGCTCTATCTCCTCCGCTTTGTTTGTACTGAGCGGTAGCATCGGCTGTTCTTCTGGCTCAGAGACTTGCCAGAGGAGATGGGTTGTACTTTGGGCAGCTGAACACCAATACCTAGTTGTAGTTGGCCATCACATGCAGGGAAGGTGATTCCCTATCTACGGTAACAGAAAAAGTGCTGTTAAACAGAAGAGCTGCTTGCTGTAAGATGTCCATGAGAGCTAAACAGCTACATGGCTTCAAAAAGTGACTTGACAGATTTGTGGCAGGAATATCACAGAGCAACTGTGAGGAACCAGAGTGTGGGCTCTGGTCTGGGAAGTCTTTGGACTCCTGTAATCCCTGCTGCTGGGAGCACAGAGTGGCTCAGCCACAAAGCAAGCTGCAGGAGGAATGTATTTTGTTTTGGAGATTTTCCCACCTTGTATTGCCAGTGAGTAGATTTGGGCTTTCTGAAAGAGGATTTGCTGCAGCTGAAGCATCACCATGGTGCCCACCGAGCCTGTTTGCATATATGGTGACTTCAGCCTCCCCTAACAGGGTTCTGCAGCCCAGCAGCTGCTCCATGCCCATGTTCACACACACTGTGCAATGAGGGCAACCATCCCCACTGCCCCTTCTGTACCATCTTCTACCCACTGCAGAAGGGTCCCTCACCCCTGTCTTGTGACAGCCTAGGCTTTAAGGGCTGAGGTGCGCCAGGATCAGGTAGCACTGTCTTTGCTACCTCCCCCAGGGTAGAGCACTGTGGTCAAGGAGGCTTGGGGCATTCACCGGGTGCCTCATGGGTGTGATTACAGTTTTTTCCTGTAACGTCTCACATCTGGTAGCAGTGTCCAGTAACGATTCAGTTCTTTTCTCAACCAGAGAGTCTCCTTTTCTCCTAACTGTCTGCTTTTCACAAAACTGGTGGGAATTGGGAGCTGCTGACCTTGCTGGAGATGCATTGCTGGGGATGTTGTGGGGAATTGCAAAGCAGGTGAGCAGAATGTGGCTATGTCCCATGCTCTCTGAGAGACATCCAGACTGGGGTGTGAAAAAGGTGAGTGAAGAGCCTCAGTATTTTTCTGTTGAAGTCTCTGGACATGGTGGGTGCTGCAGCTGTGTGAGGTTAATGCTGTACCCTCTCCTTTGTACAATGTCAAGATGGGCTCTGTAGCATCCCACCCAATCCAGCAGCTCTATGGATTGTAATTTTCTGGCCCTTTTGTTTTCACCACTGCCTGGCACTGAGAGCTGGGTGCTGAGCTCTCCTTGACCCTCCTTGATGGTCCCAGCTGTCCTCTTCTTCTTGTGGGGCACCTTTCCTCTTCTCCTCTTTACAAGTATTAACTGATTAACAACTCCCAGGAAGATATTTGAGCATCAGCCTCTGGTAGTGGAGTCTCTGGCACTGCCCAGGTGTCCTGGGGAGTAGGTGTTCCTCTGTATCTGTAGCCACAGGCTGATCTTTTTCAGCATGGAGAAAAAATAATTTAGCAGCTCATCAGCTAGCTAACAGCTTGGGATGCAGGCGATGAGAAACCACTCCTAATTAGCTGCTGCTTCCCATCTTCATTTGGAGATGGGTAAGAAGGAAATGTGATATTCCCTGAAAATGCCCGTCTGTGGCAGGGAGAGATGGCATTTTTGCAAAGGCAGTTTGGGGATGCATCTATATTTAATGTCTAGATGTTGCTATGGAGAAGGTGGATGGAGGACACCAGAAGGTAGCACCTGGGTGAAAAGGGACCATAGCCCCAGGGAGATGTCCCAGTGAGGCTTCCTGCTTACTTAGGTGTTTTGAGCTGGACACTGTGGTGTGCTAGGCCCCCGTTGCCAGGCTGTCCATTTAGGTATGACGCAGGTATGACCTGCCCTGCTGTCCCTCCAGAGAGGTGTTGTTTGGGGGTCTGAGCAGAGGGGATACACAGGGTGAGGAGCTGCCAGCAGGCCTTGAGCGTAGCAGCAGCAGCACACATAGAAAGGCCAGCACTGACAAGGAGCTGTACCTGTGGCTGTCCCCTCTGCACCACGGGGGGAAAATCTGTCATGTAACAAAAATGTTTCAAGCCTTTTGGGTTTTTCTCTGTGATTAATCAGAAGACGCAGTGGAGAATTTATTGGTATCTGCTTGCTGATTTCAGCTTTACTTATGTTCATAGAATCAACAAGGTTGGAAAAGACCTCAAAGATCAAGTCCAACCTGTCACCCAAGACCTCATGCCTACTAGACCACGGCACCAAGTGCCATGTCCAATCCCCTCTTGAACACCTCCAGGGATGGTGACTCCACCACCTCCCTGGGCAGCACATTCCAATGGCTAACAACTCTCTCAGTGAAGAACTTTCTCCTCACCTCCAGCCTAAACTTCCCCTGGTGCAGCTTGAGACTGTGTCCTCTCCTGGTGCTGGTTGCCTGGGAGAAGAGACCAGGTTCTGTTGTGACAGATCTAATGCTGTTATTCCTAAGCAAGGACTTCATGCAATGTGACTACATTCTTGATGGCAGAGCAGTGCCCTCCTTTATGTCTGCCTCACAAGGAGGCTGTGCCAGTGTGGCCAGTGAAGGGCCAAGCAAGGAGAAAAAAAATCAAGTGGTGGCAGCAACTGGGATGGAGGAAAATGTTGTCTGAACTTTGACAGCATTGTCATGGTAACAGGGAACCTGACAGCAAATGGGGCAGTGTGGGGGGCTGTGGGGGCAGCATGGCTCTGTGGGCAGCATGGCATGCTGTTACCTGGGCTGCAGGTGGCTGGTGGGATGGAAAGGCTGCAATTTCCACTGGGGAAGCCAACAGGAGCCTTGGGAACATGCTCTGGAAGGCAGTGGCAGGGCAAGGACAGCTCTAGGAAATGAAGGTCTCTTAAGCAGAGTTTGACCTCCTCTGATTACCTTCGTGGACCTGCTCCAGCAAGTCTATGTCCTTTCTGTGTTGAGGACTCCATAGCTGGATGCAGTACTCCAGGTGAGGTCTCAGCAGAGCGGAGTGGCAGAATCTCCTTTCTCACCCTGCTGATGGCACTTCTTTGGATGCAGCCTAGGATGCAGTTTGCCTCCTGGGTTGCAAGTGCACATTGCTGGCCCATGTCCAGCTTCTCATCCACCAGTACCCCCAAGTCCTTTTCTGGAGGGCTGCTCTTGATCTCTGTATTTCCCAACGTGTATTGTTAATGAGAATTGCCTTGATCCAGGTGCAGAATGCACTTTGTCTTATTGAACCTTGTGATGTTCACCTGAGCCCACTTCTGCTTGTCCAGGCCAAGACTAGGAAAGGTAAGGTTCCCCAGAGCCTTCTCCAGGCTGAACAACTCCAACTCTTTCAGACTGTCCTCACAGAGGAAGTGTTCTGGTCCTCTGAAGACCTTTGTAGCTTCCTCTGGATCTGCTTGAGCAGGTCTCTGTCTCATCTGTCTCATGCAGCTGAACACAGTACTCTAGGTACGCTCAATGCTGACATGCAGCAGAGATCTGCTCTAGATCTACT
The DNA here is from genome assembly GCF_014839835.1 of Dryobates pubescens. NCBI lineage: Eukaryota > Metazoa > Chordata > Aves > Piciformes > Picidae > Dryobates > Dryobates pubescens. The sequence continues at coordinate 25,663,260 of NC_071613.1, read as the reverse complement.
GGGTAAACAGCAGAATTATTTTTCTCCAGTCAGCCAAAGCCAATGCCATATGTGAGGCTCCTTCCACAGGCACACAGTGCGAGACAAGGCACAGCTGCTGCACTTCTGGTTTGGGGTCTGTTCTCACTGTATTTAATCAGCCAAACCAACCCCCCTCTCAGCAAACTCATTTTTCCATGGGAATTCCCCATCTTGGGGCCTGGGAGATGCACACAGTCACCTAGGGTTGAAGTCCCGAGGTTAAAGCACTGTTTGTGCATTGAGTCTTTCTCTCTGTACACATCATGGTCTCACGCTGTGCAGCATGGTGAGGCCAGTGCTGCTTCCTCAGCTTCAGTGCAACAGATTCATGTCACTGAACAGGTTTGCAATGGATCTCGGGTACCTATGGAGAAGTCAGAGGCACCTATATCATACCTAGGGCAAGAGGAGTCCATCCACAGCTTGCAGCAGGGAAGCAGGTGATTTAGGACACTGCAGCTATGCCCACAATACTGCCCAATCCATTTGGACCCATGAAGATTGCTGTAGAATAAAAAGTCTCCAGGGAATAACACAATGAATAGCAAAACACAAACTTGCATGCCTGGCACAACTAACCACTGTGGGTCTCTGACATGGAACCCTGGATTTTGTAATACCTTACTATTGTCAGTCTGCAGAGCGGAGCCCAAGCTGCCAGAGGCCCCTGGAAGTGTTTGAGACCAGGCTAGATGAGGCTTTGAGCAACCTGGTCTAGCAGGAGATGTCCTTGCCCATGGCAGGTGGTTTGGAACTAGATGATCTTTAAGGTGCCTTCCAACCCAAGTCATTTTGTGTTTGTGGTTTGTACAGCCCAGGAGAAGGCTCAGACAGCCCTCCCCATGCAGTGAGGCCACCTATACATCTAGGTGGGGTTGTATTTGTTATAATTCCATTAACATTTTCTTTTCCCACTGGTGCCATTAAGGATAAATCCTTACATTTCCTTGTTTGTACACAAAAAGTTAGGTCATCCCAGAAGCATTGCTTAAGCGTAAGATAGCTTGGCTGGAGAGAAATGAAAGTTACAGCAGCTAAGAGAAATTGCAGAAGAGGGAAGAAGCAACGCAGAAGGGAGAGGTGCATTTGCATGCTTTGTGAATTAGCATAAGCTGAGATGGAGTCCCCACCCTGTGACATCTTCAATCCAGATTAGGCATCACCCTAAGTGAAGCTCTCAAGAAACAACTTCTGGTTTTTATCTTATATAAGCAGATTTTTTTCACCTTGCCCTATTTGAGCAAGCAATAATTCAGTGTATTCAGGGAAAAACAGCATTTGCTGGGTTTTAAAGCTCAGCCTGCATCAGGCTGGAGCTACAGCAGGACAAGAACAAGCTGCATCTGAGGCTGGGCCTGTGACCTGCCTTTTGCAGTGGCTGCAGCAGTGGGGATGCTCTCGGGTGCACCAGGGACCAGAAGCACTGCTGGCTGGGTGCCTGACAAAGCTTTTGCTGGATCTTCTCTCTTTACCCCTTAAACAGAAGTGCTTACCTGGGGGTGCAGCTGATGCTGGGACCTGCCAGCCCTGTCCCTGCCTAGACAGTTGTTCTGGTCTCTCTGCAGCTGTGAAGCTGCCTGCATAGCCCAGCTCTGTCCTGCTGACATCACCCCAGATGTGGTGCCCAGACTGGGGGCAACTGGGGCAGGTCCCCATGTGCAGCAATGGTTGATGACCACTTGCTTTGCCTGATGTTGTCCATGGGCTGCAGTGGACCCGAAATGCTTCTGCCCTACTCAGACACAGGCCCTGGTTTCCAGAGGGTGAGCTGGGAGGGTAAATTTAACTCATTTTTTTTTCTCAATAGCAAATTTCCCCTCTTTTCACAGAGAAAGCAAGCATTTAAATAGGGGCTACAAGAAAGCTGAAGAGGGACTCTTTATCAGGGAGTATAGTAATAAGATGAGGAATAATGGTTTCAAAGTGAAGGAGAGTAGATTTAGATTAGATGCTAGGGATAGAGCCTTCACTGAGGGCGGTGAGGACTGGAACAGGCTGCCCAGAGAAGTTGTGGATGCCCCATCCCTGGGAACATTCTGAATCAGGTTGGACAGGGCTTTGAGCAGCCTGGTGTAGTGGGTGGTGTCCCTGCCCATGGCAGGGAGTTAAACTACATGATGTTTTATGGGTTTGATCCCTTCCAACCCAAGCCATTCTATGTCTGACTGGTCCTCCAGTAGTCCTGGGGAAGCAGATTTTGGTTTGTTGATGCAGTCATGCCTGTGCTGTGACAGGAGGAGAGATGTCTCAGCGATGTGGCTGGCCATGGCAAGCTGCACTGCCACAAGCAGAGCAGATGCAGTGAAAGGCACTGGATCTCTCAGTACACAGTTAACCACCGTTGTGCCACTCAAAAGACGACTCTCCCCAGGTAAGCACTAGGAGCAAGGAACCTGCCTGGGATTTGTTGCAGATGTTGGAGCTGATGAACTGCAGAAACCATGTGAGCAAACTATTGAAGCTCATCTGCTTCTTATTACAGCAGAGACCAAGGCAGCAGTGGCAAGAGCAAGAGATGTGTTGAGTTAGAAGTCATCAATTTATTACATGCCTTATCTTATCCTCCCAGATTCTCTTCATTTCCTGTGTCCAGAGAGAAAAGAAAGCAAACCAAAGAGAACAGGTTAACAGTGTACAACAGCAAAACAACCATTTCTGATGGTTTCCATGGGCTAAATCTCAGCAAACCTCTCCAGATGGATCCCAGACAAATTAGTAAGTACAAAAGCCGAGACAGACTGTGATTTGATCTGGTCCTTTTGGGTGCCATACCCTGCAGTATCTCATCTTGTTACAGGTCATCTTGAGTTGGCCTGTGCTGACACATCCAGTAGGAGTGTTTGATGACTCTGGGGACATCATTATGGGATCAGACACACAGTGGGGTTCTTTCCCTATTTCTTGCTTATTCTTCTAACTGGCAGCCGGCACGGCCTGTAGAAAGAAGGGAGGAAACAGTTTTCAGTTACACTAGCCAGGCTTCTTATGTATGACACACAGATGTGAAGAGAGACTGACATCACGGTTGCCCTTCATGTGGTCCACCTGTCCAAGACTTAATAGAAGTTTATTGAACCTTACTGGAGTCTGTAAGAGAAAAACTTGAATTCAATCTGTTCTTCATGGGCTGAGTTGCATTTTAGGAGCTCAATAAAACAATCATTTAAACTGAAACAGAAGAAGAAAAATGGTCATTACAAGTCAATTTCTTTCCAAGCTGGCACATGTTAGAAATGTTCTTAATTAATAGCATGATGGGAGGGAAAATGAAAGGGAAACGTTAAAGCAAGATCATGGACAGATGTAGAGGAGGAGCCCCATGAAGAAAGATGTCCACAAAGTCTCTCCTACTGCACAGCCTCCAAATTGTTCCCAGGAGAGGATTGTGAAGCCAGGGCCTGGCTAGATCAGACCCCATGCTGATCCAGGCTGTGGCAGGATGAGATAGTTTGGTGGTGCCAACAAATGAATCTACATTCAGGAGGAAAGGACAAGAGCAGACAGTCTTGATATAAATGAAGAAGCTGTGTGGTTCTGCTGGCTAACCTGCCCAGCTTGCCTGCCTAATGAACGGTGGGTTGTAGCTAAAGACCAAAAATTCCAGGGCTCTTTGGCTGAAATAGCATTTTGCAAAATGATAGAAGACAAATCACAGCATCTGAGAAGGCTTGGTACCTGCACAAGCAACACATGGGCAGCCGTTGTGAGATCCTGAGGCTGTAGTTGCTAAGAGCGGCTTTCTGGGTCACACTGGATTAAGAGACAAGATCTGGTGAAGTCCAGACGAGTTCATCCAGAGAGAGTTATGCAACATCCCTCAGCACACTGGCCTCTCCGTGCTGTTACACAAGGCCTTTTGAGGTTTACCAGGAACCCCTGCGTTTCTAGGATGGAAAGTTGCTCTCTTACGTGTATAAATGAAGGAGAAGAAATAGGGAAAAGGCCCTCTGGCACACTCTCATTGCTGGACTTTTATTAGGACAGCTTCCTTCTCAATGCAAAACAGTTTTTTTACGTGTCATCTTTGTGTGCTTGGAGAGAGCACTGGCACACACTCCAGGAAATTAGCTCTTAACTGAAAGCATTTATGTAATTGGGGAGGGAGGGGGAGGTGTATGTGTGTGCTGACTTTGGGGAAGTTCAGTCTACAAAAACAAACCATGCTAACTACACTTGGTTCTGATTAAGAAAGATAAATCTGTCATGAGAGGATAAATTTACCAAGAGTGTAACCTCTCGCTCCACCAGCGATGGTAAGGCTGCATTTATTTCTATTGGACGAGCTCCAGAAAGCACTGGGAGGTGAAAAACAATCCCTAGAAATGTGAAAAATGTGAAATGAAGTGGGAGAGGCAAGAGGAAGAACCAGGGGGAGAGAAAATAAAGTGACCAATGGCAACTCAGTGGGTACAATTTCAGCTCCTTTGCTGCTTTCATGACTGAATTAAGAAGTCAGCCCAAGGTGTGCTCTAGAGCCCAAGATTTACAGGCTGAAAATGTATTGAAGGGATTCCCTGCTCCTCCCAGCGATTCTCCTCACGAGAATTGTTATAGGTGGGATCTTTGCAATTGCAGAGCTGAGAAACAGCTTGCTAAAGCCCAAATGCAAAGGGGTGCATGTCACCAAAGCAAATTCATGCTGGTCCGTATGGACAAAACATAGCTAGCACTCTGTGCTCACCTGCTGTGAGGTCAAAGCTGACCTTGGACACACAAAGCTGTGTTAGAGTGCTCAGAGGATGCAAGCAGAACTGGAAGGACCAGGCAGCAGCAAATCTGAACATGCAAGGTTTGACTGTTTAATGGTTTGGGTCTCTGATCATAGAATCACAGAATCAACCAGGTTGGAAAAGACCTCAGAGATCATCAAGTCCAACCTATTACCTAAAATTATATAAGGTGGGACAGGAGATGGTTCTGCAGTGAGAGGTATGGTAGCTGCTCGTGAAAGATATCTTCAGTCACCTGCAGGGCCCTTTCTTACAAGGATACAGGAGCTTTTGTCACATGCCACTGGCCAGTGCAAGCTACTTTGGGATGTATTAGCTTGCCTGCTGCCACCAGATGGTCCTAGCTGTGTGTGGCTTGAGATATGTGCCAAGGATGCCAGCTTTACTGCTGACCTAGCTGTTTCTTGTTGTTTGCTCAACAGTTTGCTTTCCTTAAAGCTTTATTTGCATCCTGTAAGGAGCTGCTTTTGGTCAATCCTGGTGTTTTCTTCTTCAGCCAAAGAGAAGACCCTGCCAGGGAAGAGTTTTGCGAGCAGGGGTTCCCACCTGCAACAGAAATGGTGAACCACTTCATGCAATGGCATCTCAGTGCTGTGAAATCCCCACCTCATACGGAGGGAAGACTCCTGTGACCACCTTCCTATAGGCTTAAAAAGGTACAGATCTATCTCTGCTACCATGATAGCTGTCCCTTTGGTTAGCTTGCCAGAAAATAAGCTAGTTCCCTCCTGGATAAAAGTAGCTTTCCAACAGATCAATGAGGGACAGGGATGGGAAGTACATGCTTCCCATCCACATCATGGTCACCACCTTGACCTTCTGTAGGGGTAGATTTGCTGAAGATAATCTCTCTAGGACACTGTCACTGATGGCCTATGGACTTCAGTCTGCAGTGTGTGGGCACTGGGAAGGACACCATGTTCCCAGAGCACTATTTCTCTAGCACAGAAGAGGTGCATGCATGGTTGAGGTTTGGCTGGCTCCTCAAATGGGTCATTATTTTTAATTAATCAGCAAGTCATTGAAATCCATTGGACATGAACCAGAAGACAGGCCCATTTGGTTCAGGGATTTCAGCCTTCTATAGCAATGAATTTTGTGGGAGAAATGATGCAAGTATGGAAAAATAACACCTTTTTCATGTGGTCTTGGGAAAACAGAAACCTCTCACTTCTAAGCTTGCTTCTGGAACATTTTGAACATCCTGATACGTGTCCTGGTGCTATCAGAGCTGAGAGAGCCATACTGACACTAAAAGGAAGCCTTAGCACGTGAAGAGCTCATTGTGACTTACTGGAGGTCTACAGAATGTGGCTGACTTTAATAGTTATCACATAGCACCATGGCATCTCAAAAGCCACCATTTTATAGATTATGCATGAGAAGCTCAAATGAGGTGCCAAAAACACAAACAACAAGCAGACCAAACAATGAACTGGGGCCAGATGCTCAGCTGGTGTAAAGCAGTGCGGTGCCATTGGATCCAGTGGAGCTGAGTGGATTTCTGCCAGGTGAGGATTTGGCTCTACTGTCAAAGCGTCCCTGTGTTACCATTTCCTAATAGCTTTGGCTCTCTCCAGTGGTCTATGCAATCTATACAACAGGGAGCTTAGAAGCTTACAGGGACACAGGCTGCTCACTCTGAGTGAGTCCCTATGCCTGTCCCTTTGAGGCGCTTCAAGAGCAAGAAGTGGTATTAATCCCAAAGGTGCCAGGCTTGTGATGACTATCTTACATAATACCATCATCCAATGACCAAAATCCTTGCTCAGGCTCAAGCCAGAGTTGGTTGGTACATGTCTAACAACCATGGCCTTTGCCTAGCCCAAGTCAGAAGAGAAAGGGTCATATGTTTCTGTTTCTGACTGTAATTTATCAGTGTTCAGTGTGCAACAGCACACCTGTCACCAGTTTTCTTCTTAAATATTCGTTCTTTTTTCACGCTCCCTGTAAAGCTCTCAAAACATGGAAGCTTTTACTATCAGTCTTTGGTCTTAAGTTGTTTACTGTGGGTGTGGCGAGACAGTGGAATGTGTTGCCCAGAGAAGTTGGGGATGCCTTGTCTCTGGAATTGTTTGGGACCAGGCTGAATGCGGCTTTGAGCAACCTGGTCTAGTAGAAGGTTTTCCTGCCCATGGCAGGATTAGGGTTGGGACTAGAGGATCTTTAAAGACCCTTCCACCTCAAACCATTCTGTGATTCAAATAATCTGACTTGGGTTTCTTGTTTTTGTTTCTCATACCAAGAGGCCTCTGTTCAGTTCCTCTGATTTTACTGTGTGGGCTTTTAAAATGAGTTTTGGATACATTAAGTAAATTCAGCCAATGCTGCAGAAAATGTCTCCTGTGCAATGACACAGTCAATTTTCCTTGTAGATGGGATGTCAGTAACAAACAGATCAATAGGGACATTCAGGGGCTGTGTTCTAGAGGAGTCTCATGTTTGTTTTCTCTTTGATGCCACAGCCTTTGCTCATACACAGATGCAGTTCAGATCTGGGCTATTGTGAGGACTGGGGTGAGAGATTGTATGCTTTTTTTTTGCAGTTCTGATTACATGGCTCGGTAGAGAATGGACACAGAGCTCAGGGGTCCATCAGGGATGGTTTTTTCCCTTCAGATGTAGTTTCTGCAGTGTAAGTCAGCTAGAAGTGGTTTTGAAGTAGGTCACCCAGACCAGATCAGGATTAGAGTTTGGAGGACTTTGTTATGTTTTTTAGTTTTTTTTTCCTGTGGAGGAAGGCCTTATTTAAAATGTAACAAGGAGGATATCCTGTCCTAGCCATGGGGTATTTTTGCAGAGAGGATCTAATCTGTTTTTTAGCTCTTTTGGGTCAAGCTGTCTAGGGGTGGGGCTGTGCCTTTTTGTATGTTCTGTGTCCTTCTTTAAGTTAAAAAGGGTGGGGACTGTATACATGCACTTCCTTATGTCTCCATCCTCCCTGGCCAAAGCAGTCACAGCAGTGTGTGAAAATGATTTACAAAATGACCTTTGCACTAGTGTCTTCTCCAGGCAAGATGAAGGGGGAAGTAATTATCCCCTCTGCACCACTGATGTGCTGTGTTATGGTGGAGGCCCCCCCTGATTCATCACAAGGGAAAATACAGAGAGTTTTTAAAGCATTATTTAGCAAAGAGGCAGAAGAAAACCTCCGTGCAAGCTGCTGTTGCAGGCTGAGCACATTATGGCCTGTCCAAGAGGTTGAAAGGCTGTGGCGGGGCTGCCTCAACCACATGTGGCCACATGGGGTAACCTCAACCCTGATGCCTCCCTCCAGGGATGCCAGTCTGAGAACTGCCTTGGGAAAAGTCAACATGAGGGCTGGGGCTCTGCTTTTAGTTCCCACAGTCCAAGGCCCTACTGCCTTGAGGGAAGGAGGGAGAAGATGGCAGCGGAGCACCCCTCTCTGTTCATCCTGCTTCACAGTTGTCCTCAGAGGACATGGGGAGATGGCTGTCTGCTGGATTCCTCATGGTAACCCCCATGGAAGAGTGCTGGGCCTGGTGATGGCAGGCCATGCAGGGGCATCGGGGCAGGAATATGCCTGTGGCCATCTGAGGGCCAGCAGCCTTCCCTTGCTCAAGATGGCCGCTGCCTCCAGAGGAAGGAAAGCACTGCCACTGCAGCTATCCCTGGAGCAGCCAGGAGCCACAGGCCCATAACCTGCTGCTGTGGCTGCCACCCCTGCAATTAGAGAGAAGTGTGAGGCTGTAGAGAAACCCAAACCAAAAGAACCCTCGCATGCACATTTATCGCTATTGTCCAACAATTTTGTAGCTGATGAAAATAATATAAGGGCTTGGGAAGAACTCTAAATTATGTTCAAGTTTTCTGAATGTTTGCAAATGGGTTTTGTCAGGACTGGAGGTTTAAAAATATAATTATTGCTCTTTGTTGTAAAGGCTCTGCCAGTGGAGGGCTGTCCCATAGTGGGGTGCTGGTGGTGCTGCCAAGACCTGCTCACACATCTGCTCCCTGTGACTCATATGGACCTGAACGTGGACTCTTCAGCTTGACACTTTGGCAGAGACAAAACCTCAGGTGAAATAGTTCAAGCTCATGTTGAAATATTTTGGTTTTCCTTTCTCAGTGTTGGCAGGACTGAATGTGTGATATGACAGGTCACCTCTGTTAATTAAAATGGTACCTGAATTCTTGTTGGGGTGCAAGGGCTCCCTGGGGACAGTCCATGGTGTCTAAGCCTTAAGGAGCAGCCCACAACTACACACCACTGAAGCCTGGATGATGTCATTATGGTCCAAGATGACTGTGAGAGGGCTGACAGGGAGCAGTCTTTCTTCTGGGGCCTACAGTGGTTTGAAATGCTTCCCCAGTGCAGGCCACAGAGGGAAGAATTTGCTCTCATCTCTTATGCCAGGGTAGGAAGAACTGGTGTTGCTTGACCTGTCACTTTCTGTAGCTTATGTGGTGGCTTGCATGCTCATCTCCCTCCCACACTGGCACTGTTCTCCACCCAAGGGCATCACTTTTGTATTTTGCAGGATGGAAATGTTGACCTGTGGGAAAAATCTTCAGGCTTGTTTGCCAGGCATGCACAGTCTGCAAGAGTGGATGGTCCCATCTAGCCTCGATCCAGCTAGGCTGGTGTTGGAATGGCGCATGATAAGTCCCATCTGAGCAGAGGGCTGCTGGGAGCACAGCTATGGTCCAGCTCTCCCACCACCTTGGCCTGCTGATGCGTTTCCCTGATAAATGAGCTGCTACATCGTGGAGCAGAGCAGGGAAGAGAAATTATGGCCTGGACCGCACACAACAGCTGTGATCTTGACATGGACCCCCTCAAGGCTGAGGCACTCTCTCTCCATGGGGGCGAAGGTCTCACTTGGTAGGGGATCTGCAGCCTCCACCCCTAAACCTCAAATCCACTAGTGTGCTGGAAGAGAGGGTGCTCTCCTGCAGAGTTTGGCTCCATGATCAGCTGGGGGTCTCTGCCCTGTGTTGGCTTTGAAACTTGCCCCTAGGCTTCTCTGTTTTCGCTGCCATTCAAATAGCTTTGCCCCTGGCTTGTGTCCCCAAGGCTAGGGCAGACATCTGCTGAGAGTAATGGGCAGGTAATTTTTCATACCCATCTTGGATAACATATGGATAAAATTAAGGAAAAAGGAAGACTGGAAAAGAAACAGGCTGTTTCTGCAGGAACAAATTACTGTATTGAAAGAGAAGAGGAGGGCGGAGAAACTCAGCCCCTTTCCCAGCTCCCATGCAGATTGAATAAGATGTCCAGTGCCCCAAGTACCAAATGGTCTCAATTTGCTTCTGCGTCAAATAAAGTTGGTTCTCAGTTGGCTGGGGCCTTGGCAGGGCCATGAGGATGCGTTTCATAACAGCAGCTCTTGTCAAGAACAACAACAAACAGCATCAAAAACCTGTTGAAACTGTGCTATGCTCAGAACAGAAAACACATGCAAGGAGGAAAAACTCCCTCGATGAAGAAGCTAATGTAATTAGCCCTGACAAGCTCTGCAAATAAGAAGCAGCCAAGCAATCGAAGTGGAGGGGAGAAATAGTGCAAAAGCATTTTATAGGCAAATGTAAATAGGTTGTTAGCTGTCTTCGAACAAAATGCTCCTTGGTGGGGTAAGCAAAGGGATAGGCCTGGCTCTAGGAAATATTGCAGAAAGCCTGGCAGAGCTTTGGGTGAAACAAATATTTCCTTGAGATGCTAGATGAAATGGCTGTTAGCACTCTCTCATAAGGAAAGCTCCCAGGATTTTCCCCTTTGAGCACTTGGAGCTCCTGCCTGAGTGCTTAGGTGAAGGGGGACTGCTCTCTGAGGTACCTAGCTATGAGCCTCTTCACATCATCATCTCCATCACCTGTTCTAGGGTCTCCTGAGCAGATGTGACTAACTTCAAGCTGAAGGTCCTCCTGCTTAGGAGCACCTGCTGTGCTAGGTGCTACATGGTTGTCAAGGGAGACATACAGAATCCTCTCCTTGGAGCTCAGATGGAGTAATGGAGTAGTGAGAGCATTTGGTGTGAAGAGAGAGCAGCAGTAACAAAAGAATCACACACAAATCCAGGGTATCTTGCCTGGATTCTGAATCAAAACCCACCTATATCAGTAGTACTTGGTCCTGCCCTATTGCTCCTGACAGGCAAAGCTCTTCCGCTCTCCAGTGGAGGCTGGGCAGGAGTGACACAGCTTTCAGCTGCTGTTTCTGGAACCGAGCAAGGAAGAACTTTTGGACCTTTCAGCTGAAGTTAAACTCCATCACTGTTTCTGATCTCAGGAGGGAGTTTGACATTACCTTTCTGTTAATTAATATAACTGAGGAAGTGTGGCTCTGGAGAACTTTGCTTTTGCTCCCAGTTTCCCTCTGTAATAAAGGCACGTTCAGAAATTGTTTAAAAGGGGGGAACAAGCTGAAAAGATGGACTTGTTTGCTGCAGACCCTGTTTGATACACAACTATCATATGTGGCCTTACCATAGTCACTCCACCTCAGCATCAGAAGCCCTATATTACTAGGAGTAGAGACACACCTAAGAGTGCTTCGACTCTGAGCTTCCAGCATCAGGAATGTCCGGGCCTGGAAGTTTCTGTCAGATCCCAGTGTTTAATAGGCATTGTGAGATCTATTATCTTAAAGTGGGCCTAACTCTTATTGAGCCTTCTTATGTTTGTGACTCACACAAAGCCTTGTGGTGATGAGATCTTCTGTTTAACTGTGTGTTGAGAGAAAATGATGTCTGCTTTTTGCAGTGTTAAACCCCTTGCTGCTACAGATCCCTTAGGCCTTGGATTGTATGGAATAACAACCAGCTTTTGTATCCTTCATGGTTGTTTTTGGCTTTTGATTGTAACTGTCCTGTTTATTTTCTCTCTTAGGTCTCTTTCTCCTCGTACCTTCTCCAGACTTTTCCTCTGCATGTTGAAGAACAGCATCCTGGTAGTAACTGGGTTGATCATCATAGCAGAGATGACTTTGGTTTCTACCATCTTCTCCCTTTAGCGAGGACCTTTATTTGTTTTACACCTTGTCAGAAGTTATTGGGAAAAGATAGCTCAATATGTTGCACTTCTTGCTGCACTTTCCTCTCTGCTTTCTTGTAGTTCCTCCTGTATAGCTTGGCATAAACTAATTGTCATGCCCAGGATTTCTCCTGAAGCTCTCTTCAGATTTGTCACTTTAGGGTTTTTTGATCCAACTTGAGCAGTATTTCCTGTTCTCATGTTTGGTCTCTATAAGAGCTCTTCAATGAATCACAACATGATCCTGGCAGCTGATTTTTCTTATTTACACCTCGGCTTCAGATCCTTCATGTCTCTCTTGGCCTCTTTAAAACAAATGCACATTGCAATTAGCTTTTCTGTGCTGGTCTTATTTTCCTGGGTATGTTTAACAATAAAGTGTTTCATGTGCAAGTATGTGATGTGAGCAGGGTGTTGGAGCAGAGCTAGGAAAAGTAAGTGTTTTTCTTAAGCAGTGAGTCCTTGTGTTTGTTTGGATTAGTTTGTATCTGGTCACCACATGGAAGATCTGAAAGTTTCAGTTTACTTGCCCTGCAAGAAGGGCAAAACAGCTGGATTCAGAAGATCAGTACCTCCTGTTCACTCTCTCAATGTATTTTTAATTGACTTGTAATACTCTGTATCTTACTCTGCAGTATTGTCAACAGCCTGCTTCCAAGCAGCTGGCTTCATCACTCTGAGAGAACCCACAGAGTTGGGGGGGGGGGGGGGAGACTTCCCCTTTGTCATTGTGCAGGAAAAAGGGATTATTTTATTCTTACTATAAATTTAAAATACTTCCACTTGCCTGTCAAACAACAGATTAGTTGCAGATACCAAGTGTGCATTTCTCAGTTTGGCAGTGAAGACTGTACCTGTACAAATGTTCCATCCCTGAAAATACAGAACAGCTGCATTGAAAGTTTTTGGTCTATCTGCATTAGCATCCTTTTGCTGTGGTCAGTGATGTACCTGGGTGCTTCCTTACACCTGAAACTTTCTGCCAAATCTCCTGTGCTTCCCTATTGCTGCAGAGACACGTTTTACAAACTGATCTGGCCCAATGTCTCTGCTGGAAGTTTCCAGGAACAGAACCTGGATGAACAGAGTTTGGCACCAGTTTGCATCTGAATGTGCAGCAACCAGACAATGAAGCCCTCTTGCCAAGGTAAAAACTCTCTTATCTTTAGTGGAACAAACTTTTACCTCCCAGGCTCCTATATGTTTTAACAATGACTTTAAGGAAACTAAAAAACTGGCCCTGAAAAGGTCCAAAGTTGACACATGAAGAGCAGTGGGAATTGAATGGTACCCCTGACGCCACTGAGGTTGTCCTGGCCATGTGCAGTTTGTGTTCCACCTTGGCTAACTGTTAAGCTTTAGGCTTTCAGAGAATGGGGAACATCACATTAAAGAAGAGGTGCCTCAGAGAAATCTAGCTTGAGTACTCTCCCTGGTTGGTTGTGCTCAGGGAAATCTTTGGGTGCAGGTATTGCTGTGATGGAGGGATCCTACTGTTGATATTCCTGCCATTAATACAAGGCTGGGTGTTTGTAGAGGGTGTGACCATCATTGACTTGGATCCAATGCCAGGTGAGAGGTCTTTGGTGCATAATCCAGTTAAGGTCACCTGGGAATACCAGTGAAACTCCTTTGTGTCCTCAGCAGAAAGGAGACTACTAGGGACACAGAAGGGCAATGTGGTTGTGGAGGGAGAGGGGCTACATATGTATCTAACTATCTGTGGTCTCTGAAACCTTCCTTCACCTGCTTTTCTGTTGGATTCCTTCATGACTAAAACAGTAGTTGAGTTCTACCCCAGATCTTTACCTATTTCTGGATCTTTATCCATTTCTGGGTTTTCACCTGGTGCTAGATGCTGTTGGACAATGGACTGGGCTACTTGGTGGGTTTTTGGGTTGTGGTTGTTGTTGTTGTTGGTTTTGTTTCCCTGGCTCTAACTTGCTGAAGGTTTGATTTGAAGATAGTGCTTCATAGGCTGCTCCAGCTTTTAATCTCAGAAAATTTTCATGGTCTTATTTTCCATGGACCAGATCAGTATCCAGGGGACTAGAAGAAATAGCTGTGCAATTGCATTTATGGGTGACTAAAGACACTTCATTTTCCAAAACAAACCCCTAGAAAAAGGGACCTTTAGAGCCATCCCCAGTGCAGGGCACACCCCTTAAATTCTTTCCCCCATTATCAGGAGGGACAAGAGTCATAAGGCAGTTATAAACACCACCTTCCCCTACCCAGTTAGATACTTCTGAGGACTGTGCTGCTGAATCAAGAGCACTGTGGACTGGTTTCTGCTGTGTTTGTGCTCTGCTCCAGCAACTCTTTCCCACCTAGCTCTTTAGCCTTCTGTGTGGTTTTCTCCTTAGCTTATCAACTAGTTTTCCCATCCCCATCCACTGACAGCTCATCCCAAGAAAATAAAAACAATGAAATATGAATAATGCTGCTGCAGCCAGGGCTCCTCCGTCAGAGCTCTGCACATCCCAGCAGCATCACTACAAGCCTTTCTGTTTCCCTGATGTATGCTTCTCAGTTGTCCCAGAAACATAACACTTTTGTCAGAGGTTGTTTATTAGCCCCTCCATCTGGAATGGAAGCTGTTTGCTCTGGGGAAGAAGCCAGCAGGCTTTGTGCTTGCTGTGCACTATGAACACATGCAGAAGGCCACATCCCCTCCTGCCCTGAGCACCAGTGGTCTTCTCCTGGGGATGGCTCCTCACTGACACAGGATTGTTCTTCTTCAGGCCTGACTTCTTCAATAATAAATAGTCATGACAGGCTTGGTTGAAATGAGAGGTGGCTTGGTTTGTTGAAAATACACAACATAAACTGCACAGATATATTTACAGTGATCAGCTGCTGCTTTTAAGTGGGCTCTATTTCTCTCGGATTTCCTTCTTGCTGTAACATTCCTTCTTCCCTGGAGACTGAGTGCCGGCAAACTGGTCTCAGTTAGTTGTCTTCTGTCTTGAGCTATGGTGCAGTCACTACTCTGTTTATCTTTCCCACCATGTTGCACCTTTTCATAGCTTGTGAAGGAGTGTGCTGCTTCCTATGGTGCTTTGAAACACTGAATCATCCCTCTTCTTCTATTAGCCAAGGCAGAATGAGGTGTCTTCCCCTCCCCTGGATGGGAGACTACATAAAACAGCTTTGAGTGGTATGTTCAGATGGTAAGTGAGCTCCTGCCACTGTGTGGCATGGGTTTGGGACGATGACTGTAATGGGCTAAAGAAACTATTGGCCAGCTTCTGGATCCTTGCTTTCTTTTGACCCAACTTATTTCCTCATTAGAGTCGAGGGTATGATGCACATGCTCTGCTTCGCGTTGATGGAACATCATTTTGAAGACCACTGAGAAAAGTTCAATTTAAAACCCAATGGTGATGCTTGGCTCCAAACAAGAGCCTGCCCATTCTGATCTGAGGATTAGTCTGTTGATATTTTGCTCTAGCAGGGGAGGTTTCCATAATGCTATCCAGCTGAGCCTGCTCATACGGAGATATTGGCATGTTGCTCTATAGGCTATGAACTTCCAGGAATTTGTAGGTGTAAATCTGACTTGCATTGTCAGAGGCTGGTGATGGCGGCGGTGAATACAGAGTATGCTGCTCAAGTTGTGCTCTGCAAGCACAGGAACCTCAAGTTTAATAACAGCTTTGCAGTCAACTGGAGAGCAGCTATTGTTCTTGGGGCTTTTCACGCATATATTACTTCAAGGTTTTCCCCTCCTTTCAGCTCAAGTACTTGGGGATAGAGGAATGAAGGAAGCGAGCTGCCAGTGCCTAATGCGTATTTCTTGGAGCAAATGCATTGGTTTATTTTGTTATAAACAGCTTATTGCAAATGTGAAGCAGCTGTGGATTTAGTGACTTTTTTTTTTTTAATTTATTTTTTAGAAATATGGGGTCATCTTCCTCTTAGTTCAGAGCATGCTTGATATAGGCAAAAAGGCCAAAACTGAAAAATTTCTAATCAATTAGACTCAGACACTTTTTTCACTGTGTGATCTATTAAAGTCTATTCAGTAAGCAGCCTGATGAGATGGAATCTGGGGTTTCCTCAGGGCTCCCTCTCCACCATTCCCTTCTGAAGCTGAAATTAAGGCAGCCCACAGTTCCACACATCAGCTCCATAAAGGGATTTAGGTATTCAAGTCCCACTTCTAAATATAGTCTCCTAGCCTATCTCCAGGGACATTCAGTCTTTCCAGTGTCTTGTGCTCTCTACAACAAAGCTCTTAGTTACATTTGAAGCCCCCCAGGGTGTCTGATCTAGGCATCCCTACACATCTCTGAGGAACCTGGCCATAGGGGATTTGAGGAGCTATGTAGTAGTGCTGTGATTTTGGTTTATGTATTCTTCTCCCTAAGAGAAGGCAGCAGGGTTTGTCTTTGGACCGTAACACCCTAAGTGAATGTGCTGTACAGCTTGGATTTAATGTTAAGGAGAGAGTGGAATTCAAGGGTTAACATGAAGCAAATAGGACTCCAGCTTTTTGGAGGCTGGCTAGCCAGGAGATTTTTCACTTGGTTTTGGTGGGAGCATTTTTCAAGTAGGAAGTATTATTGCTGCTTGGGATGGATGGCAGAGGCTATTCATTTTAGGGTACATAGTTTGCAAAGTGGTTGCTCGTGCCCTGTGAGATTAAAAATGTCCTGGCAATTCATCTATGGGAGATACCTCAATTAGTCCCACAAAATGTGGAGTACTGAATGCTTGCTGATGCTGGGCAAGCACTCTGATGGTCTGTGGTAATTCTTGGGAGTGGATGACATGCTTAGTGCCCAGTTGTATATTCTCAACTGTTGCCCCTTGTTGAGAGCTGAAATCTTCCAGAGGGACTCTGTTAGTGGGAAAGCAGCAGAGTTCCCTTTGTGTGTGCCACCCTCCCCAGAGAGACCTGTTTTTTAGTACAGCTCCACTGCACAGTAGATGCAGACACCCCATGACAAAGGAGCAGACCCTCAGTATTTGGAGGGAGGGAGATAATAAGCCAATCTGGCACAGAACTTTTGTGAGCCTGGCATGTCAACCCTGATAATGTAAACAGTTCTTTGAGGTGAAATGTTGCTTTTCAGTTTCAGAAATCTGCCAGCCAAGCTCTCTGCCAAAGCATGGCATGAATGAGGTGCCCTATATTGTCTTGATCTTCTTTTCCACCCTTCTGCAAAAGGGAGATAAATGCTAGCTTAGTGGGGCCAGCCTGTGGTCTGTGGCCGTAGGAGCCTCAGTGGTTGGTATGCTTTGCAGAAGAGCTGTTCTGAGTACAGGAGATGTGGGAGGCCTCCCTCAGCCACACATCGCTTTTCAAAGCTGTTTCAATAAGGAGATAGAATGGGAGATGAAGCCACTGCTGCTGCAATAGCATCCAAGCCCTGACAGAGCCCCAAACCCATCTCCAGATGCCTCCTGCAAGGATCCTCTGGAGACTTGCGCAAGATCTGATGAGGAGGACGAGGGAGAATGGGGCAGCTCCCTTCCTGGGGTTGATAGCAGATGCCTTCAGCAATCCTCTGCAGCCACCACTGTATGCACCCAGGCTCTCAGCTCTGAAGTTTGAGAATGCTGGCCTCTAACTTTTGACCTCTCCCACAGCTCTAATTCCAAGAAACAATATCCTAAATCTGTGTGCAGTGACAACTCGCCAATTCCTACAGCACAGCCTGTTAGAAGATTTGAATCTACTAATAGGAGTTGGCCTGATAAAAGTGACTTTTTTTTTTTTTTCACTTCCCCACTTAGTGGCTATATGCAGCCCAAGTAATCTAGAAATTAAATTGGCTTTTTGTCAAGCCTCTACGATGCAACAGAAATGGGACCCCTGCAGTGCAGTGCAGTGTTTCCAATTATATTTTGGGGCATGTTGCTAATTTTTGGCAGACAGAGAGAAACAGGCCAGGCAAATGGCAGGTGGCAGGCTGTTTTCATATTTTACCAGGAGCATGGGGGAAGGGAGAGGGGAGAAGGAACTGAGCTCTCTGCCAAGAAATATGACCTCGTGCTAGTGTGAGCGGAACAGTTTTGGCACATAGTGGAGGATGGAGGGCTGGGCAGGGATGGCTGGGCCCGTTTACATCCCCTCCTGCTAGGAAAATGCATGCATGCAAGCAGGACTAGAATAAACATGCTTGAGCAACAGTATCCTCCAGGTCTGGACTTCAGCAGCTCTTGGTTGTGTGTAGCTCCACCAAGACTAATCAGCATCACGGGGCACACTTGGAATGCCAGCGTCATCTCCCTGGTCCACCTCTCTGTCATTAGGTATCTCTCTCCTCTCCTTTACTACACAGTAAAAAACCAAAACTGGCTTTTGTTCATTAATTTATTCATTCCACAGCTAATGGATTCAAGATTGCACTTTCTCCAGAGGGCCTGGATGGATTTTCAAAGCTATTACACAACCTGCATCTATCTGCATGCAGATGTGGAGTGAGGGTATTAATAACCAGAAGCTAGTACTCAGGATCTGTGTATATCCCAATGTGTCTTCCCACCATAAGACACTAGCATGGCAGCATGAATTTTAGGAGTCAGAAATGTTCTTCTGTTTGAAAAGAGACATCAGAGCTGGTCCTTGTTCATGTGGACCAAGAGCAAAGCACCTACCTCACCCTGGCGATGTAGCAGCCCTGGAGGAAAATGGGGCAAAAAAAGCACCAAGAGTCAGCATAGAGTCATTCATTTAGAATACATATCCAAAACCAAATTGTGAAAGTCATGAAAGAAGGTTCTGAGATACCTTATTCCAGAACAATCTGAAGCTTTTCTTGGGCTGGGTTTATGCAGAAGCTTAGGAGCATACATTTTTTTTGTATTTGCTGAATTTTGTTATACAGCAATTATTTCACGGGAGAAACCTGGAAGTGTTTCCTTTTGAAAAGCCTGCAAGGAGAGACTGGAGATGGGAAAAGATTTTCCTGTAGAGGAAAAATATTGGTCATTATGTTACTGAGCATTGCTTTGGTGGAGTTGCATCTTTGCTAAGGGACTGGACATACCAAAGGTTTATTTCAAGATAGTTTTGCTTCTGTGCCTTAGATCTGTTGTCAGAGGTCTTCAGCTGATGGAGCGTCACGGTGACAGAGTATTATCTCTGGTTAAGAGAAAGCAAGAGGCATGCTAGTGTGATATGAAATGAGTCTGGCTGGCCAAGTTTTCCTGTCTACAGCAGGTAAATCACTTTGCAGCTCTTTTGCTGGACCCTTTCAAACTGTTCTTAAAAGTCTGCAGGTACTGGCAAAGCAATGATTTCCCAAGGGTACACTGATTTGCCATTGAGGTACATCCCCTCCTAGCTGGTTCTGGTTAATTTTCCTGGCAGTGGAGGTATCCCAACAAAGAACTCCTCAACACCCAGCTCCACCTATCACTCAGCCTATTCAAACGCTGACATTTTATCCTCAGCCTCCTTCTCTGCTACTGTTTTGCCGCAGGGACAAGCCCAGATATTTTTGGCACCAATGCTGATGTTCTTGAAATGTCTTTCAGCTGATAGCAAGCCAGCTAGTTAGGGACTTGCAGGATCCTCTGTGACCTTATTTCAGAAGCAAATTGTCAGGGTTTCAACCTATTAATTTGCTTTCTTGTAACCTGCCTGAAGGGCCTGGAAACTGGGGCCCTGGTCAGCTTAAATCTTGGCAGTGTGCTTTCAGGAGGAGGTTCTGCCTGAGGATGGAAGGGTACTAGTAATGGATTGTTCCACTGCTAATGGCAGTGTGGTTAATATATTGCAACCTTTATGTCAAATGTTTCTGATCACGTATCTGAAATTAGATGACAAGCAATTTACTGTTAGACCTTCTGCACGGTGATGGGCAAAATCTAGCTCTTGGTTTCGCTGATACGAGTTCAGAAATGTTCTGTTGCCTTCACAGGAGGGATGCTGCATATGATTGGTTTGATGCCTTTTTTTTTTTAAATCTGTCCCATGTCATCCATGTGCTGTCAGGCCTGAGAAGCACTGGTGTGTTATACAGCCTGTGCACAGCCCTCTGAAGGGAACTCAGTCCATTTTCAACCTAACATCTACCCTTAAAGAGCTGAAAAATCTTGTGAAACTCCATGGCCTGTCTGCTCAGGCTTTGGTCAAGCAGATCCAGTAATTTTTTTTTGCTTCTCCTTACTGTGAGAAACTATGCCTGTGACAATGGCCAATCTTGCTTTGCATGAGACTTCTCGCCTATGGTGGCAGCACTGAGTGAGAGGTGAATACCACCGATGCATCTACTATTCTTGGTGTCCTGGGCAGGATTTTTCCCAGTGTCGAACCTAAACCTCCCCTGGCTCAACTTGAGGTCATTGCCTCTTGTCCTATCACTTGTTTCTCGGGAGAAGAGACTGACACCCAGCTTGCTACAAGCTCTGTTCAGCAGATAGTTGTAGAGCACAGTAACATCTCCCTTCAGCCTCAATGCCCTTGTGTAGTGAGGGACCTGAAACTGAACCCAGTATTCAATGTGCTGTGCTGAAGACAGGGAGAAGAATCACCTTCCTAGTTTGAGGCCAGGCAGATCCTCTCTTGCCCCAAAAGGGGGCAAAAGAATGACACACAAATGGATTGCAGAAGTGATGGAAAGTTTGAATGGAAAAGCAATTAGTGTTTTACAGAGAGCTATAAGCATAGTGACAAATGAGGTCCCAAAGCATGCAGAGTCCCCTTACAGCATACCCAATAGCCTCCCAACATTTCCCTTCTCCCTACCTGAGCGTATACCCAAAGCCCCCAGGGCTCTTTCTTTGCCCCGTCCACTGCTAGGCTGGTCTCAGCTGGCCCGGTCTGAGAGTGCCCCTCCCCCTTCTCTTCCTGGCTTTAGGCCTAGCCAGGCTCAAGAGGCCTGGAGATACCTCCCCCCTGTTACCAGGTAGGGAGCATCTCCCACGGAAGCAGAGAGGGAAGAAAGAGGAAATGAGAGACTTTGCAGATGAATATATAGGGCACAGGATATTATGGGTATGAAATATGCTATTTCCACCCACTGGGATGGACACTCAGGGCACCAGAGGGGTGTCTTGTGTGGAAGCAATAGGAGGCACCCAGCCTAGACTGCCACCGCTGCCAACCACACTCTTCCTGATACAGGCCAGGATGCCATTGGCCTTCTTGGCTACCTGATCACAGTGCTGGCTCATAGTCAGCCAGCTATCAATCAACACCCCGAGGTCCTTTTCCATCAGGCAGCTTTCCAGCCACTCTGTTGCATTGCGTGGGGTGGTTGTGATCCAAGTGCAGGACCTTGAATCTCTCACAACTGGCGCTGACCCATCGATCCAGCCTGTCCATGTGTCTCTCTAGAGCCTTCCAACTCTCTAGCAGATCAACATTCTGTTCCAGACTGGTGTCTTCACCTGCCAGCATCAGAATGGTTCTGGTGGCCTTCAGAGCTGTTTGCCTTTCTGCAGTAGTGGAGGATTTAACTTCATCAAACTCTATTAGCATACATGGAGCACTGCTGAGCCTGATCCATTGCCTGCAGTCCTTACCAACCTACAAGATTCATTTCTGTTTAAGTCTTATCACTAACCACATATTTACTTTGCTCTGATTCCAGAAATGGTAGCCACTTAGTTGTGGTTTGTTTGATCTTGAGGCAAGGCTCACTGCTACATGCCACTGAAGGCTTTTCTTTACTTCATGGCTTCTGCTGTTGGGAGGGCTGGACTGTCCCAGCTATGAGGCCTGTTGCACATCTGGACAGCATGAAGATTGATGGACAGGTTCAGGCTGCCAATCTGTTTGGTCCCATTTCCTGTCTCTGACAGTGACCAAAGACTAGACTCTTTAAGACTATCCACTCCAGAAATTCCATATCCTTATTCCTAATGAAAGTTATTCTAAATCCTGAAACAAAGATTAAAAACAAAAGAAGTCCAGTGAACACACAATTAAATGCAAAGTGTGCTGTTAGCCCTGTGAATGGCCAGCAGGACTTCAAATGTGCCTAGGGCTGAGCGACATCCTTTGTTTTCTTGCTTCACTTTGACTTGCAAAGATATAGACCTAACACCTTGCTGTCTTGTGCAAGCTGTCTCTGTCCCAGTAAGGTCTATGCTCTCCAGGCTACTCAAATTCACCTGGTACCCTCAGGCACACTTGCACCTCCAAAACCATCTGCATTCATTAGCTTAGCTGCCAAACCGATGAGGCTCTGCACAGCCTTTCCTTCCCAGCATCTTAATCCTCCTGCTGACTATTTCTGGAGAACATACCCCAAGGACAGCACACATACCCCAGTGCCTGTGACACT
This sequence comes from Dryobates pubescens, assembly GCF_014839835.1. Classification (NCBI taxonomy): domain Eukaryota; kingdom Metazoa; phylum Chordata; class Aves; order Piciformes; family Picidae; genus Dryobates; species Dryobates pubescens. Next base: position 25,641,266 of record NC_071613.1, on the reverse strand, counting down.
GCCTGAAGCCGTGTGGCACAATAGCAATTGTGTTACGTTTTTCTCAGGGGAGCTGCTTGTAATGTCCATTAAGGCAAGGTGCTTTGAAATTATTTTGGGAGAATAATGTATCCCCAGTTCCTCTGTCTAATGAAGAGCTTTGAAAACCTGTTAGGGTAGGATCTCTTCTCTTGTTCCCATGGCTGTCAAGTCTTTAATAGTTTCACAAAATAAATTGGAAATTGGGTAACTCCCTACACAGAGCCTTTTGGTTTTGTTTTGTTGTTTTTCAGACTGGGATTACAAATGTGAACGCTTTGGCTCTGCTGTCTGTAAATTGTGTGCCGACGTTTGCATTGGCATTTGAACTAGAACTGTGTTGTCTTCTTTCTGAAGCAAAATGAATTGAGGCGGTAAGGAGCCCTGGAATGATAATAGATAAACACTTGCACTCTAATAAATTTAGGTGTTAATGCCTTGTTTTTCTGCTGTTTGGTTGCTATAGAGATGGGCTGCCTGAACTCATGGGTTTGTTGTGAGAAGTTCAATATACATTTGCTAAATGTTCTGTTTCTCCAGTTACTTCTCTACTTTTTCCCATGCCACAGAGCAAATGAGTTTGGAACCAAAGCCTTTTACCCTCCATCGGTTGAGAGCGAGGGGTCACTGGGAGACAGAATCCCAGAAATTTGGGCTTGCTGTAGGCTCTGCAGAGCTACTAAAATATATGCAGGAAACATCATGGAGCAGCACTGTTTACAGTATAACCCTGCAAGGCTATTTTGGAAGCTAGCATATGTATTTATAGTGTGTATTCTGTGAAAGCCTGCAAATCAGTGTCAGCGTGAACACAACAAGCAAGGGGGAGTGCTTACCTCACGAAGCGAGCAGGTAGAGGCTTATATTTCTCTTCCTGCTCCATAAGGGCCTGAAGTATAGACACCTCAGGAAGACAGCACACTGTGGTATATCTGCTTCACTTTCTGCAGGAACTTGGTCTGCCTCTGATTTTGTCTACATGCTCATTCCTCCTGTCTGAGGCTCATCCAAGGCTAAAAACAAATCTCTCTGACTTGTGTTCTACCTTGCTGGGATGCTTGTGGTGAGCTGATGCCTCTGAGTTGGATGTTTCCACGTGATGACATCTGAAGTTTAGCAGCAGGTCATTCGAAAAGCCCTTCTCTATTCTGGGCATAAATTTGTCTAACACTCAGGGCAGATCTAGCTTTTTGGATTTGTTTTTAAGGGCCCAAAGAAATTTTCATCCTATTGTATGCATTGCAGGCTAAAGGATACCAGGAGGATTGTCTCCAAGGTATGTGCAAGGAACATCTGTTTTCCCATGGCTTTACTTCTGCTGGAGGAGGCACGTGTACCCATTTCATCCCTGCACAGAGTTTCCATTGCTCAGCTGAGGTACAGAATGTCTCATAGTTAAATGGTGTTTGTGCACAGAACAGTCACCATGAGCATTTTTCTTTTGATAGACTGAAAAACAAAATAAATAGGTGATTATTATTTGGAACAGTAACTTCCCTGTTCCTGTTGTGTGATAAATCTCATCTCAGCTTTGTTTAGAAAGTAGTATTTTTACTTTAAGGTTGGAGCATCTCTGTGTCAAATCAACCGGCTTCAAGCAGCCAAAAGAGGCCCTGACTCATTCATCTCTGCTGCAGAGGCAAAAGTGTTCCAGGTAGTGTTTCGGGAGAAGCGTGCACTGGGACGAGCACTGTTGTATGGTGAAGGCAATGGAGGAGGTGAAGGAACTGCTGTCAGGCAAGTGGCCCTTTGGGAAAGAGGACAACAATGAGATGTTGCTTTTGTGGGTCTCTAATACCCACTTGAACATCCTCTGATGCTAGCTGTCATTAAGTGGGAAATAAGCTCATGCAGCTATGTGTGGTCCTCCTGGGAATTTGAACTCAGCCACAGACATGTGTGTCTTTTCACCTAGAAAATCCATCAGTGGTTAGGTGTTTTTTGTTTGTTTGGTTTTTTTTTCCCCAACACACACTTTCTCTTACTTGAAAGGGCAGAAAATTAAAAAGGGGGCAAAAAAAAAGGGGGGGGGGGGGGGGGGCAAAATCCAGAGCTCTGAACAAATTTTTGTTTCTCAAAGCTAAATATTTGGTGGCTGCTAGGTACTAAGCTGAAAGGTTTGATGCAAAAATGCTCTTTCTTAAAGTTGGTGCTTATTTAGAGAGAAAAAAGAAAAAAAAGAAGACATTTTCCCCTCTACCTTTTTATGCAGAAAATAATCTCTGTGATTTCTTATGCTGTGCTTATCACAGCATGTCTGGAAAGCTTTATCCAAAGTGAAAATGTGTTTTGTTTTAAAAGCTATTTCCTTCTATTTGAAAATGTTGATGATTTTTTGTGCATATTCAATGTGGCTGGGGAGTTTTTCTGTGTCTCCTGGCAAAGATCAGTGCACTTTGATAATAGGACAAGTGATTTGCTAATTGATGTCAGGGCGATGGGACAGGTTTTGTCTGATCCTGCTCTTTGGCTGCTTCTGGAGTATTTTGGTTTGTTGTTTGTTATTCAGAACTGTGGCTGCAGTGTCACAGAGAAAGACGCAGCACCCAAAGCAATGCCTGAGCCAGCAGCTCTTGTAGAATGCTTACACTGGCCTTGAGTCTTCCTTGTGGTGCACCAAACCAGAGCAGGAAGTCACCAACTTGGACAGCCCCAACAAATAATCAGTCCAGTGTTAACAATGAACAGTCAGACCTTTAAAATCATCAAGTCCAACCATTAACTCAAGGCAGCCAAGTTTGCCACTAAACCATGTCTCTAAGCACCACATCTACATCTCTTTTACATACCTCCAGGGATGGTGACTTTCCCACTTCTCTGGAGGTATTTTCAGGGAAGCACTTGAAAACCCATTCAGGGAAGAAATTTTTCCTGATGCCCAACCTAAACCTCTCCTGGTACAACTTCAGGCTCCTGTTGTCCTGTTACTTGGAAGAAGAGACAGATCCCCATTGAGTTAGCCACAGAGCAGATATGGCTGATAACAAAATAAACTGTGAGTTGTGTTGACTGCTGCTGGATGAACACAGGGGTTGTGAAGATATTCCAGCTGTGTCTGCAGGTAAAGGTTTTGGGTAGAGGTGAGAAGTGTAGTGGCAGTGGTCTTTTGAGGCAGCTGGTCCCAGAGGGCCTGGCTGCCGGGTGGCATGCCCATAACTTGGAAGAGCAAGTAGACCCAAGACCAACATAAATTGAATTGCACTCTTTGTTTGTGAGGGTGCACATACAGCATTGGTGTTATTGCATGACTCAGCTGGCAAGACTTGTGAGGTAGAGGTCTTGCAGAAGGACCTTGGGCTGAAAACTTTGAAAACCTTCTGAAAACAGGCAAATACTGTACCAGTGACCTGTGCCCTGTTCTGAGTATGCTCTGGGGAACTAGGACTTGAAGATGGCTTGTGCTGGGGCTTAGTTTGTGTTCCTTGGATGTGCTTGGATGTCATGCCAGCTGTTTTAGAGCCATAGCTCTAAAATCAGTGGCTGAGCAGTTTTGCAGAAGGTGAGAATAGTGTGAACTATGTAAGAAGACATTTATGAATGCCAACAGATCGCTGATCTTGAGGTATGGGCATGCAGCTTGCTTTCACTTTCCCAGCTAGTCTTAGAGACATTAAAGAAAAACAATACTGTTTGACTTAAGATAGTACCAGGATCTTTCTTTTTTATGGGATCCTTCAGGCCACTGGATAGTTCTTCAGTGTCTTGAAAAAGCGGGGGGGGTGTGTGTGAGATACACTTGTTACAGGTGTCGGTGTGAAACTTCTGATACTGCTGCCTTTTACTCAGAAACTTGTGGTGGCAGCAGGTTTCCTGGGACATCAGGGAATTTATATTGGAAGCAGAGAGGAAATGGGGGCAGACGGACTTGTCAGTAAACTTGGCTTGAGCTTTGAGCAAAATGTAAGGCTGACTTGAAAACAACTGTCAGTGCATGAAGCAGAGACATCTGTCTGCACTGGTGGGGTGAAAGAGTCCTTTCTCCAATTTTTAAAAGAATAGAATAGAATAGACCGGACCAGACCAGGTTGGAAGAGACCTTTGAGATCATTGAGTCCAACCTATCATCCAACACCATCTAATCAACTAAACCATGGCACCAAGCACCCCATCCACTCTCTTCCTAAACACCTCCAGTGATGGTGACTCCACCACTTCCCCAGGCAGCCCATTCCAATGGGCAATCACTCTCTCTATGAAGAACTTCTTTCTAACATTCAGCCTAAACCTCCCCTGGCACAGCTTGAGACTGTGTCCTCTTGTTCTGGAGCTGGTTGCCTGGGAGAAGAGGCCAGCCCCTACCTGTTTACAACCTCCCTTCAGGTAGTTGTAGAGAGCAATAAGGTCTCCCCTGAACCTTCTCTTCTCCAGGCTAAGCAACCCCAGATCCCTCAGCCTCTCCTCACAGGGCTTGTGCTCCAAACCCCTCACCAGCTTTGTTGCCCTCCTCTGGACATGCTCCAGCAAGTCAAGATCTTTCCTAAACTGAGGGGCCCAAAACCAGACACAATACTCAAGCAGAGATGTAACAAGACATAAATGGCAGCCTGGGAGGAGATACCTGGGGTACCTGATGGGTCTGGAGTCACGGGAGCATCCTAAAACACAACTCAGTCTCTTGAGGTCTCTATTACACCCAGAGTAACAGCAAACCAAGAAGTGTCACTCCTTGTAATGTTGGTTCATCATGTAGATGCTGAGGCTTTAGGGAAGGTTATGATGAGTAGGTTAGAAGTGAGCTACACCTTAAAAAAAAAAAAGAGCCTTTTATATAAATATGTATCAATAAAATTGCCTACACCAAAACTGCCCAGTTAGACTAAGACCTTAGCCAAAGCTTTGTGAAGCCTTTCACTTACTTTTGATGTTAGATGAATACATAATAAACTTAATTAAAGTTTAATTAGTGTAAGTAGGCTAAATGTGGCAGGTCAGCAGGCGCAGCATAAGCTAAAATACTGTTGGCAATAGTCTACCTGACCAAAAAAAAAAAAAAAAGGAAAATTCCCTTCTTGAAAATAAGTACCTTTAAGTGACTAGTTTAGACCAGCTGTGTCTGCCCTCAGTGGTGAGATGATTTTTTAATTTCACCCCCCCTGGCCATACTGACCAGTTAAGAGCAAGGCCTGTTTCCTCACTTCAGGGAAAAAACCCTCACTTTTCATTCTTCATGTTTCTACTGCACTGTGCTCTGGAATTTCCCTCAAAATGCTTTTCCTGAGTCTTGGCATATGACACAAAGAGGTATGTCTCACCATATTCTGATCTCTTCTTTCCAATAAAGTGCCCTAGTACTGTAGTTAGGCAGCCTAGCTGATTTTTTGAAAGGTATCCATGGGTCAGCAATGTGCCCCTGTGGCCACAAGGGCCAGTGGTATCCTGGGATGTATTAAGAGGAGTGTGTCGAGCAGATCGAGTGAGGTTCTCCTCCCCCTCTACTCTGTCCTGTTGAGACCACACCTGGAACACTGTGTCCAGTTTTGGGCTCCCCAGTTCAGGAGGGACTGGAATCTGCTGGAGAGAGTCCAACGGAGAGCTACCAGGATGATTAAGAGACTGGAGCACTGCCCTATGAGGAGAGGCTGAGATCCCTCAGCCTTTTTGTTTTGGAGAAGACTGAGAGGGGATTTAATAAATGTTTATAAATATCTGAAGGCAGGGTGTCAAGAGGAAGGGGACAGGCTCTTCTCAGTTGCACCCTGTGATAGGACAAGGGGCAATGGATATAAACTACAGCACACTAGGTTCCACCTCAAAATGAGGAGGAACTTCTTCAGTGTGAGGTCTGCAGAGCGCTGGAACAGGCTCCCCAGAGAGGTTGTGGAGTCTCCTTCTCTGGAGAATTTCAGGACCCATCTGGATGCATTCCTGTGCAAACTGTGCTAGATTTTATGGTCCTTCTCTGGCAGGGGGGTTGGACTTGATGATCTCTGGAGGTCCCTTCCAACCCTTGTGACCTGATAATAATTTATTAAAAGGAATAAGTGAAATTCAGCAGTGCAGCACTATTTTTGGTGCTGTTGTTTAGGATGTCCTTCACAGCTTTGGATGAAGTTTTTATTTAATGTGGGTATTTCAGCATGCAGATGACTGTGTTGACCTATGATAATCTCTCTTTTTTTGTCCTAAAACTAACTATATTGCTCACTGGGTTCTGATAGACAGCGCAACTGAGCCATCAAGGACTACGTCAGTGAGAAACTGTGGCTCAGCCCAACAGCACTGACTAAGAACAGGATCCCAGTTAAGGGTACTTTCTTTCAAGGGCTTTCTTGGACTGGAATGTTAAGCTGACTATTTTATCATACCAAGTTAAGCCTTTGTGCATCATCATGCAAACTACCTGGCTGCTCTTTTTAAGTTTGGCTTCAAATTCAGAGTAGTCATGCTGCAGGGCACCTCTGCTTGCTGTTGCACCATACTTGAGAGGCCACAGGCTGCATCTGCATGGCAATTCTCTAGCTCATAAGCAGGAGCTAGCTGATACCCAAGATACAACATACCAGATATTGATATTGTGGTCCATAGGCTGCTGAGTTCAAGACCCCACTCAGATCCAGGTCCATCAGGAATATGTTTTCCTCTTTCTTGGATCAGGGTTCCACTCTGGCCATGAGACCAAGTGCTGGTAAATCACAGCATTTTGCAGTCAGCTCTAGCAAAGATTCAGTTTGTTTCTTATTTTATCTGTCTTGATTTGATCATCCCTAAAAATACTCTGCAATGTAAGATACCGCAGTGCTGAATTCCCCAGCTGAGCAAGTGGAACATGTTAAGAGAGTCATAGGAGAGGAGCCAAAATCAAAAGTCAGGCTAAAGTTCAGGACTCTCCTTCGGAGATAGAAAGGAACCACACACAAAAAGCTGTTGTTCTCATGAGACTTTATTAGGCGCTGGAAGAGGCAATGCAAATTTTGGGCTGTACTGCAGGGAGGGAATGTGAAGTGCCCTCTGGGATCATATAATGTCTGGGAAAATTGAGAAGAGTAGGAAGTATTTAGGGCAATGGTCTCAGACACAACAAATTAAATCCTCTGCCCCCAGAAGCCATGTGTCAGACACAGGCTAAAAATTCCAGTGACCAAAGCCTGCTCTTGTGACATGCTAAAGCTTTCGTGTTGAGTCATTATCACTAAGCATAGGCAAGAACTGGGAGTCTTGCAAAGCACATGAATCAGCTACTGAGGGGGAGAGATATGGTTTTGTTTATGTTTTATTAGGGATAATTAGATAAATCTCAAGTGAAGGGAAATTCGAATAGTCAGAAGTATATAAGTGGATGGATGGTGTTCTTAAACCAAAGCACAAAAAAGTACTCCTGTCAGCTATAGCTACAGCAACATGTAGACAGTCATTCGGCTATTTCTTCGCAACAATGATGGACAAGTAATAGTGGGGAAGTGATGACCTGATGCCTGTGATGCTGGAAGGGGCTGAAAGAAAAATGCAGCATGGGACATAATGTAGAGCCACTAATGCACAAGTTTCTCCAAGAAATCTCCTCTAGCAAGGGAAAACATAAGCCCTGGCGGGTATCAGGCCATTCAAAATCAAGTAGGAATGGCTGAAGTCAAACCCTCATCCTGTAGGATATTGTGGGACTCTTTCCTTGCTTACATCCATGTCTCACTGGATTTTGCCATCAGGGCTCATTTGATGTAATTTCTGCAAGCATCAGCTGAAAAGAGCATTTATGCTTGTGTCTGATGAGTATCTGATGAGTGCACTCCTATCATTTCCCATATGTCTGCCACCAGCCTTGTCCCTTATGAAAGGCCATTACTGCCCAGCAGTTTTCTTAGAGAAGGACTCTGCTTTACTATCCTAATTCTGCTGTGGATCTGCCCCCGCTGCTCTGTGGGTAAGGCTGGTCCTACCAGCAAGATCACTGTGAATTAAGTGCTATTTGCTGTTCATCAAACCTGAACAAATAGATATTCATAAGCATTGAGACAGAGGGATGCTCCAGTCCACTCAAAATCTTTGTAGCCCCTTTTTTGTACTCTATCAAGCAGTTCCCTCTCCTTGAAATGTGGAGCCCAAAACTGGACATAGTACACCTGATGAGGCTTCACCAGGGCAGAGTAGTGGGGGAGGAGAACCTCCCTCGACCTGCCAGCCACACAGCAGAGGCTCTTGCCTTGCATAGAACTAAAGCATCATGGTTAACATCCAAACCTCACTGCCATTAAAATATTAAATGTTCCCCAGTTCAAGAGAAACAAGGAACTACTGGAAATAGTCCAGCCAAGAGCTACAAAGACAAGGGGACTGGAGCATCTCTCAATGAAGAAAGGCTGAGAGACCTGAGGCTGTTGATCCTGGAGAAGAGGGGATCTTAGCAATGCTTCTCAGTATCTAAAGGGTGGGTGTCAAGAGGATGGAGGCAGATTCTTTTCAGCAGTGCCCAGAAACAGGACAAGGGGCCATGGGCACAAATTGGAACACAGGAAGTCCTATTTGAAAGTGAGGAAAAATGTCTTTGAGGGTGACAAAGCACTGGAACAGGCTGCCTAGAGAGGCTGTTTGGTCTCTTTCTCTGGGGAGACTCCAAATCTGCCTCAAAGGCACCCTGTGCAACCTCCTCTGGGTGAACCAGCATTAACAGGGGTGTTGGACTAGATGATCACCAGAGGTCCCTTCCAACCTCCAACATTCTGTGATGCTGTGAAACTTACTTTCCCACATCTAGGAGGGTGGAGGTATTTTCAGTGGTCTGGTCAGTTGCTTCCATTTCCTACCCAGCCATCACCTCCTCTTTCCCTTTGGACAAATGAATTTTAAATTCAATTATTTATTGAAAATGGAGCAGTTTTGACAACAGGGAAAAGTGCATCCTTCTTGGCAGTGTGCCTGGCACATGGCCAAGATGAGACTTTTTCTGTGCACACAGACTGATGTTCATTTACTACTGCTTATTATTGTCACCTGCCTCAAACCCAGATGTGTGAGTGCCTTTTTAAAATGAGCTGTGCAGTCTCCTGATTTCTAAGTGTCTTCTGCTAACTCTTCTTCCACCCATTGTGAAATGGGGTTTGCCAACAGGGCTACCATCTGAAAGTGGCCTCCCCATCAGCAGATCAGGACACAAGTCACTTGTTTTTCAATCATGTGCTGAAAGGAAGAGGAAAGCCTGGTGTAAGCCTTGCAAATCCACCCAGGGGGTTGGATTGCCTTTGAAACTGCTTGAAAATTCAAAGTGGGATGCTAAATCAATGGTATGGAATCTGCTGGAACAACAGGAGCAAAAGAGATTTCATCTAAAAAACAGCACACTGTTATGACTTTTAATTTGCCTTAAGTGCTTTTCTTTTGGATGAAATCAATTTGATATATATACCTGCAAAGGAGTTCAGTCCAAATTCTTACACACAACACTTGTGTTTCACTTGAGACAGCAGTGTGCTCAGGCAGCCAAGAAGGCCAACAGCATCCTGGCCTGGATCAGGAATAGTGTGGTCAGCAGGACTAGGGAAGTGATTGTCTCCCTGTCCTCAGCATGGGTGAGGCTGCACATTGAATACTGGGTTCAGTTTTGGGCCCCTGACTACAAGAAGGACATTGAATTCCTGGAGTGTGTCCAGAGAAGGGCAACAAAGCCTGTGAAGGGTCTAGAGAGCAAGCCTTATGAGTAGTGCCTGAGGGAAGTGGTATTGTTTAGTCTAGAGAAGAGGAGGCTTTCTGCAACTCCCTGAAAGGAAGTTGTGGTGAGGTAGGGGTTGGTCTCTTCTCCCTAGTATCAGGTGATGGAAAGAGAGGAAATAGCCTGAAATTGTGCCAGGGGAGGTTTAGATTGGATATTAGGTAAAATTTCTGTATTGAAAGAATGGTCAGACACTGGAACAGGTTGCCCAGGCAGGTGATGGAGTCACTGTCCCTGGAAGTGTTCAAGAAACCTGTGGACATGGCACTTTAGGACATTGTTTAATGGCCATGGTGGTAGGTTGACAGTTGGACTCAATGGTATTAGAGAGCTTTCCCAGCAGAAACAATTCAATGATTCTGTCATTCACATCAGTTTACTCCCTCCCAAAATGTGGAAAAGGTAACTTGCTCTTTTCTTGTAATTTGTGTCCTGCTGCTCACTGATGGCTTTAATGTCTTGGTGAAAATCAAGGACAACTTAGTTGAAGAAGGAAAAGGAAATCAGCAATTTTCATTTCTGTGAACCACCACAAAGAAGGGCACAGTTTAGTGCTGGTGATGTCAGGGTGAGGCTGGTCCTTCCTGGGAGCTTTGGAACAGTTAGCAAGTGAAAATCATATCACACATCAATTGGGATTTCCACTGCCAGCCCTGAGGAGCTCACAGAGAGGTGTGAAATGATGCATCCTACTTGTTCTCCTATCTGGGTTGAACCTCTAGCTAGAAACATATTTTTGATCAGGCTCAGCAGATGAGAGTGAGGTTGTGTAAGGTAGCAGATACCCTGAGTGAGAAACCTTCTTTTAAAAGATGCTCATTTGGAACTGGTATGCTGCCCAAGGAGGCTGAAGGGCATGCACAGTCTCCACTTGCAGATGACTATGTGGTACCCAGGAGCCTTTTGAATGTCCCACATGCAGGTGAAGCATAAGTGTAGCTTGCACTTTTGCTTCACATTTTGAACTGCTGTAGGTTCCAAACCTCCTCTTCACATCTTGAGCTCAGAGGTTTCTGGTCATGGTGGTTGGGATGCTGAGTGAAGGAGCACAACACACCACAGGGGCAGAGTGACATGGCTCAGTCAGGAGAAATAATGAGTTGGATTGTTCATCTTTCTGGATGGCACTATGATGTGTTTCTGGTCTGAATGCATCTCCTTGTATATCTTGCTTTCTGTAATTTGACCCTGGCTTTCTGTAGTGCCAACAGCAAAGACACTTGGATGATGTAGCAGAGCTGTTCTGGTTGATAAAGTGCTTGATGCCCTACACAGTGTAGTTACTTTCCATATACAGCCCATACCTATTTTTTACTGTATCGTTTAAAGGTTAGTAGTAGCCTTATGCTCTTTTATGAGGCCATAATCAGACTCCCAAGTGGATAAACTGTGAAAGCAGAGGGAAACATATTGCAGCTGGTATTGCTGTTCTTAAATAAGGTTAAAGGCAGTCGGTTTACAACTGAAGGGCACTTGGTATGAAGGGAAATGGTTGTTTTTACCCTGGCTCTGGCAGATCTTAAAACTGAGAAATTTGCTCTGTTGTTAAAACCAGTCATCTGAGTAGACACTACACTTTCTGAAATGGCTTAATTGGGAAGTGGGGCTTTCTCCCTGGTAAACATTTTACAACTGAAAACATACAAATCCAAAATGCAGAACACAGTTTTGCAGATTATCCCAGAATGTGCCACTTCGTTGCTGCAGGGCTTTGATTGTCTTCTTCACAGTCAGCCATCACTCCTGTGTTGTCATTGGGGCTGTGTCAGACCCCTACTCTAGGGAGTCGTAGTAGGATGATCCAGAATCAGCAAGTGCAGGCAACAGTTTTCAGAACCTTGTACCTTTGTTTAGTGTCACTATATTAAAGGGAAGAATTCTATCAGCAGCCTCATATTAGATGAAAGCAATGTGGTGCTAGATGAAGACAGATGGCACTTGGCATCAGGGCATGAAACTAATGAAAACAGTACTCAAAGTGGGCACTGAACTGGCTGAATGGCAAGAAGTAGATGATGTGCACAGAGGAGAAAGCTAAGTCTGTCTGGAGGGAAGATGGAACCACAGGTTTCAAAGAAGGAAAAGGGCTTCTTCTTCCAGAAGCCCTTTGCTTTCAAATACCAGGCCCAGGAGAGGGCAATAGAAAAACAAATGCAGGCAGCAACACCAGTGCTTAGTGCATTGGTCATCAAATGCAGTACTTCTAAACGTGATGGTCTTGAAGGTCTTTTCCAATCAAAATGACTCTATGATCCTATACATTAAACACAACCTTTGAGCTGAGTCTATATAGTTTTATGGTCTGCAGCATGTCACCTGTCTGGAGACTTGTAGACATGGGATGGGGTTTGGTGTGGAGTTCAGGGGTGCTGGGCTTTTTCCTTTTATTTTTTTTTAATCTTCCTTCTTATATGGAGGAAGGGTGAACCCCCAGGGATTCACAGCTGGAGAGAAGAATGAATCCACAGGAGCTCCTTGGATGGGGAAGGGGGTGAGGAAATGAGAGCAGCCACAGACAAGACAAGAGAATGAGCTTGAGGCAAAACATGAAAAAGAATATTCAAGAATGAGAGAGAAAAAAATCACACCAGTTGCTGCCCAGAATGGAGAGAGCTGTTGGGGAATGCTTCATCTGATACGTGTCTGGAAAGCACTGGTGTTATCCATCAACTGTCCCATGTCTGCTGCAGTCAGGTGCCCAGCCTGGTGAGGGATGCAGCCCTAGGGCTGGAAGGACCTCTTGCCCCCTGGATAGGACCCTGGCTCCTGACGTCTGCACTGGAGTGAGCCTGGCTTTCATTTTGGGGAAAGAAGGAGCTCTGGCTGAGGACACAGTGTAGCTGTTCTTCCTGCCCATGGGAGAAAGCTGCATCCAAGAGAGATGCAGAGCTGTGGGATGCAGTCATGCTGGCCCCTTTGCCCACTGTCATCTATCTAGGCTGGTTGCCAAGGGCTGTGCCAGGTAGTAAAGACCATGCTGGCAGATGGCACTCCAGAGTAGGCAACAATGGCTTACCTACCTCCAGTTATGGTCAAGCACTTCTGCTGGATGTGTTGAGTTGGACAGCAGTCAGGACCTTTTCATAAAGATAATGTAGGTGTCCCTGTGGGCAAATGTACACTGCAGTGTGCTGTGCCCTGCCAAGCTTCCCTGAAACCCGCTTGCCTGGGGGGCAGAGCCAGGGGGAAAGAGCAAGGCAGGGTTGGTGCTGTGGAAATCTCAGCACTTCATTTAAGTTCAGAAATTAAGGTCTGCAACAAGCCCAAGCCAGAATAGGAGCAGCATTGGTTAAAAGAAAATGAAAACATAAAGGAAAAATAGCCTTCTCTTTGAAAAAAGTCAAAGCAGCTTTGAGTGCTCAGGTTTGAGGATGACTTTCCCTCTCTTCCAAATGAAAATTCTGAATTGTGCTTGCCACATTTTAGTTTTGCTCCTTTTTTATCCCCCCCAAAAGTGTGTTAATAAGCATTTCTTTGTGGCTAGCAAGCTGCTTCCAGATGTGTTTATCCTGAATGTACTTATGGGTTTGTGTGTGCCACTTAGGCGTAATGAGCTCAAGAGGGAGCTTGCTGTGTACCCTGTTCAGAAGATACACTGAGCCAGTGCTCACAGGTACTGCTGGCTGCTGCAGGATGGGCTCGAGGCAGCTTTGAGCAAAGTGCTGTAAAAACATCCAGGAAATGTCCATTCCTGCCCTAGGCTCTGCCCTCATCCCTCAGATGTGTGCCCCATAAATGCAGCCAAATCAATCTGGGTACAGAGTGGAGAGGGCTGCTGTGGGAACCTTGTGAGTTTGAATGCCTTTAGTGTTTGCATTTCAGTCTTCAGTGTTAAAGTGCATGAACAGAGGGCTTTGCATTTAATAATTTATCATTCAGTCCAAGCCATACACTAATACCTTCATCAGGATTACATACATCGTTCAAAACACAAAAGCACAAATCCCTGAGGAACAGGCAGACATTAAGGGCTTCTGTTCTCCCTACCTTCTGAATGGCAGTCAATAATCAGCAAGAGGAATAGTTTTCTCCTAAACAAATGTTTCACTCTTGTGTCTGTGTCAATATGGATGATTTCTTTTTCTTAATTATTTTTTAAAAAAGCAGGCCAAGGAAAGAAAGGAAAAGTTTAAGTGTCTGAGGTGTGGTGCAGCATTTTACTCCATCCCCTGGCATTGCAAAGTGCCAGCTGTTTTTCCCCACTGCCTCACAGGAATGGGGGGATCAGAGCAGGAAGTGTAAGGATTTGGGATTGTCAAACCTGGACTGGGGGAGGAGTTTCATTTTAGTCGTTCTGTGACATGGGACCTCTGGTCCTGTTGGAGATCTGGTGGCAAGGCAGTGAAATAAGGATGCCCAGTGAGATAAACCAATCTCAGCCCAAGAGATCACACTTGAATGCTCCTCTGAGATGTAAAGAAGTAGTGGAGAATCTTCTATGCGTGCAGCAGAAGATGAGTTTGGGTGCCGCCTGAAGAACTTAAGGCTTGGTTCACTGAAACATTTTTGGGACCATGTCATCACAAATCCTGCATAAATCCTTCCTCAAATCCTTCCAGCTGCTGCAGCTGGGCTCAGAGGAAGCTGGTCAAGCCATGACTCACACTGCTGTGAAAGACCCCTGAGATCAGGTACTAGGGTTAGGCTCAGTGACCTGAGTGATGTACATTCCTCCAGCCAGAGCCCCAAGGTGCCCCAGCATGGTTTCCAGGAGGAATCTGGCCAGCAGAGTTCACCCTACAGTGCATGGCACAGAAGCAAAAAAAAAAAACCCAACCTACTGAGGAGTGTTCATGGATTTGCCAGTGCTGCTGTAGCCAAAATACATTCTGGAAAGTATGGCACACACCCATAATTCATTTAGCACAGTCCCAGGCTAAGAAGAAAACAGGAACTGCCCTTCTGAAACCCAGTAATGGACCTTCTCCTCCAGTCTCCTGTTGCTGATAAGGCCGACTTCACAAGCCACAGGGGAAGTCATAAAACTGGTGTCATGATCCCAGTGCTTGAGCCAAAAGCAGTTGAAAGTCACCGGAGAGGCTCTCATTGACTTGAGAGAGCTGTGAAGTTGGAGCTTGTGCCGTTAAACCTCTAGGAAAAATCTAGGGAAAGGAAAATGTGTGGGAGTAGGACTGCAAGTTCCCACTCAAACTGTTTGTTCCCTTATTTTTAATCTCCAGCATCATTAGATATGGTCCCTCTGGAGGTGCTGCCAGACCATTTTGTACCTCCATCCCTGAATACCAGGCACCCTCTTTCTGGTGGAAAGTGGGAAACTTTGGCTTTATTCCACTTTTTACCCATGCCAAAGTCTACTTAATGTCTGATTTGCTGCCCTTTTGGTTGTTTGTTTGTTTTTGGTGGGGGACACACACGTTTGGTCCCACAAACACCTCTAGGGCAGCTCAATACCTCTGCCAGGCTACCACTTTGTTGTGACTACAGAGTCTGTGAGACCCAAGGAGACCTCTTTGGTTCAGTTTGCAAATCACTTCCCAGTTTCAGCTCAAATGGCAGGAGTGTTAGAGAATATTATTGATAAACAATAGATGTCTAGTGGAGACACTGATTATTTTCCTGGTACAAAAGGCTGCTGTATCCTATGTGATAATTCCCCTTTCTTTTCCTCCTTGTTGGCTTTGTGTTTTTGTGATTTATTTGCGGGCTGGCAAGCATCCACAGCCCTGCAGGAAATGGATGTCTGCTATTGTGTTTGGGGGGGGCTATATAAACGTGTAATTTTCCCACTACATTAATTGTAGACGTTTCTCCCTCACTGGAGCAGCTCCATGTTTTTTCTTCCCTTCTGGTTTGGAGAGAGATTCTCCCCACACCCCCAGCCCACGCTGTGAGTATTTATAGGGAGCCCCAGCTGACATCTTCAGCTGAGCTGAGGGAAAGTTAAAGAGTTGGTCATTCCTGTTTGCCAGCTTGGCCTGGTCACAAATCATGTAGAGGGGAAACTCACTGGATATTTTAACCTGGAGTAACTCCAGAACAGCAGCATAGCCAGGTTTGCTCTGACTATTCTTCTTGCTGACACTTTCCTCCAAAATAATAGTGGTTTGTCCTAAGAAAACAACTGTCTTGTTACAGCTGTAGAGCAAGATACTTTGGAGTAGCTATGCTACTTAATTCCTGACTCTTGGAGACAGACCTGGCTGAACTTGGAGCAAAGAAGTGAAACCCAAGGCAAAATTCAGTGTGGTTTTGTCAGGCTTTGACGAGGAAAAGGCTGGAAGGAGAGGCTTACAGTGATACACATTGTCCCAGCTCTGTGCTTCTTTGGCTCTACTCTGTCAACCAGGTCTGGTCATGCATCCTTCAACCTGAATGGACTGGAAAAAGTCCTTTTTTGTTTCTTCCTTATGAAGATGTGGCTAAACTGAGGAATTCCTCAGTGGAAAATGTGCATGTGCAAAGAGGGCATTTGAAACAGGGATTGTGTCAAACCACCTATTTGACTGAAGTGCAGATTTTGTCCCATACAAGGCCACCACAGTGCTTGGTTGGATTTGTAGCTCCTGCTTCCCATCCCACCAAACCCCTCTCAAGGTTCCTGAGCAGGGTACCATCTCCCATGGTTGTGTTTTTGGACAGCACTGTAGCCATGTGGTTTGCTGCTCTCCTGTAGTGAGTGAAGCTCTTTCACATTACTTACATGATAGAATTGTGTGTGCCCTGAGATGCTAAGGAAGCCCCCAACATAGTGAGTTTGGCTCATGGTGTCTCTCACTTGCTTCTGGCACAGGGAGTGTTAAAGTCTCCTGAAGGAAAAACCATCTTAGAAATACAAATGCCCACAATGCAGGTTGGGACAGGTAGAAGAAAACACCTGCTCTTGTAGAGGGCATAGCCGGCCTCTAAGATGGCTTAATATTGAATCATATTTGTTCTTTCTTGAGCTGTAACTCCTGGAAATAAGAATCTGGCCAAAATGGTACCAGAAAGTGCTATGTCTCTGAGTGGACTCTCCTTCAGGAGAACAGCACTTTTGAGCAACCTGAGGATCTCTCCAGATACACCTGGAGAGTACACACACACCAGATACACCTGTCATTGAAGGGGTCATATATTTTCTAGCAGGCTGGATGTACTTGAGTGTCCTTTGGCTTGTGATGTGGGCTCCCCATAGACTCCTAATGAAACACAAATCTTGCTGTGATTTTTCTCAGTTTTTGCCTGCCAGAAGTGGAGATGTTAATCACGCAGGGTATGTTGGCAAGTACAGAGCGGGTCAGACTTACTACAAACATACAGGCTGTGCTGCCTGAGACCATCCCTGGGTCTCCTATGGAGGGTTTGCAGAGCTAATCTGTTGGGGCAGATACAGACACACTCACTTTTTGCAAGCTGGAGACTAAGAGCCAAAAGGAGGAGTGGGGGGAAGCCAAAGCAATGGGAGATGGCTCTGATTTACAGTTGCTCTCCCTCTTTGACAGCCACATTGCACAGCACCCCAGGAGGGCAGTTAAAATTTGCTTCCTGCCTCTCCTGCTGCTGGCATATGGAGCTGCACTGGAGTGCATGCAGTGAGTTGTGCTGCAGGGGCTGGGGGAGTCAGGCAGAGCTCAGCTACTTTTGGGTAGCCAGCAGCAGGACAAGGGAGCTGTGGTGACTCCAGTGATGCCGTGCAGGTAAGCCAGTGCAGGGGAGCAGCCACAACTTATTGATCTGTAAGAAATCCCAGAGTGAGACTGAACCATCATTTCATTTCCTCACCATGAGACTGAGAAGATTGAGGACCATGTCCATTGCATCCAGCCCATAGGAGTGGAGGGATGTAAGACCATAAGAGGGACATAAGATGCCATAAGATCAGGGAAGTCTGCAAGAACAGGGCACAAACTTGAGCCAGCTTGATGGTATGAGACCTGGAAGAAGGTGAGGTTTTGTGATAGCTGGACATTCTGGAATGCAGTTTTCTGGGGTGAACTGTGTCCACATCCTGTCTGGAGCCATTGCTTGGATATACTAGTGCACTGGCCCTGCTGGGATGTGTCTTTGTGTTCTCTTGAGGACTGGGAATGTGCTGCCAACACAGCTTCTTCCAGTGGTCACAGCTGAGCATATGAGGTAAATCTGGTGAGATCCATATCGAAATTAAGAGGTTTGTGTTTATTCTGCCTCATCCCTGTAAATCTTGAGCATTTTTCATTCTCTCTCTTGCATTCAAGAGTTAGAGCACAGCTGCCATCCTGTCCACCTGTTGGCCACGTTGTTTTTCATTCAGTCTGTGGAGATGTGTGGGTGAGTCTGTACCTGCAATGTCCAAGAGGTTGCTGTTGCATACACATGTGGCCTGGCCTCAGTGAGTGATGGAAATCCTCCTGGGGAGGGAAGGATGCTCTCACTAAATCTTTTATTATCTTCACTTAATCTCTTTTGAGAAAGACACCAGGAGGAAAAGGTCCCCAAAAGGAGTGTTGCAGTGCCTAGCAGCAGGGGAATCAGGGCTTTTCTTTTTAGCAGATGTCAGCACACAAATTCTCTCTACTTCCAGCATGAATATGTGGCCACTGATGAAGTGGGACACTGAAGTATCCTAAGTAGCTAAGCTTTGTCCATGATACTTCATAAAATCATGGAGTCATTTAGGTTGGAAAAGACTTTAAGACCATCTAGTCCACCTATAAACTTAACACTGTCCAGCTCACCGCTAAAGCATGTCCCTAAGTGCCAAATCTATGTGTGTTTTTAATTCCTTCATGGATGGTGACTCCACCGCTTCCCTGAGCAGCTCGTTTCAGTGCTTCATGATTTCTGCCACTGCTGCCCTGTAGGGTACTGTATGCAGCTGATGCTAAGAAGTGGCTGTGACTTGTTGTTTGTGTGAGAGGATTGGGGATGAAGGGTTGGAAGTTGAGCTGAAGTCCCAGAATCATAGAGGCATTTAGGTTGGAAAAGACTTTCAAGATCATCTAATCCAATCATTAAAGTCCCTTTAGGGGCTCTCATTTTCACCTATCAGGACTCTCAGCACTGCCAGCAGTTCCCCTTTCCCAGAAGATTGGTGAGATTTGGGCAAGGAGAGCAGGTTGGGCTGTTGCCTGCTTGCCCATCTTTCCTGAGATGCTGTCCCTCAGCTTTATTTTTGTTTCAAGCAGCCAGAGGCAGGAGCACAGGAGGCAAATAGCGACTCTTGCAGGAAGCACTTCATGATATTCCCTGCACATCAAAACACAATGTGGGGTTGAATCTGTGTACCAAAAGCTAAGCAGCAGGTGAGGCTGGGTTAACAGCCTGGGCACAGCAGTTTCTAAAGCAATGCCTGGGGAGCTCTAAACACAAACACCATTAGCAATAACAGGATCTGTGCACTTACTCCTTGCCCTGCTCTAAAAGCTCCAGCCCCCAGCAGCAAGCATACTCCATTTTATCTGCTTGGTCCAGCTCAGTCCTTAGCATCCAAACCCAGCCTGAGGAGCTAGACCACCCCCAGTCAAATGAGTGTTTAGTTTAAATCTCATCTATGCCCCTTTTTGGTTTTGCCAGTTTGGGAGAATATTTACCATCAAAGCCTTTCCTTTCACACATCACAAGGGTGGGGATTTACTTGTGCTGTGTAAGTGCCACGAATTTACTGCCCATGTCAGCAACAAGGAGGTGCTGCTGTGACACTGATCCAGCCATCAGCTTCTACCAGCGTGGCCTTCAGTGGCTGTAAGCTAAAGAATTCTCATCCATCTGAGTAACTGAGCACTGCAGGGGGAAAGGATACAGAGCTGGAGTAAATGTGAGCCAGAGCTGAGATACAATATTGGGGAGTAAGTGTGCTCTGCTTCCAGAGAGCCAGGGAGGCTGCAGAGAGCTGCTGATCAGAAATTGCAGTGGGACAGCATAGGTGACAGAGGGAGTCAGAGAAATATCCATTATTTATATACCCTCTGCAGGAGCTCATGGTGAGTTGGGACTGGCCAGGAACTGGGTCAGGATGAAGCAAACAAAACCTGAAGCCCTTGAGCAAGGGCCCCTGTGAAGCCCGTGCTGATGCTCCCACATGCTTTCCAGCTGCAGCACCCTCCAGCCAGGCTCTCAGCAGACACAGTAGTGGGGCGGGACCAGCCTTGGCCAGTGCATTTAGCAAATCCAGCTGTTGGATGGGAGAGGTGTTCCCTTGCTACAAGCCAAACAGGTGACAAAGCTGATGTGTTCACCGTGGGTAGGAGATACAATAAGCCAAGAGAGCCCCTGCTGCTTGCTGTTTTTCACCACCTAGGTTTCCCTGCATGCCCAGTGGGGCAGGTGAATTCACCCTTTAGGCAAGATCTGGTGCTCAAGTGTGCAGAGTGAAGCTGTTTAGTTTTACAGGATGAATGGGCATGTGAGCTCACAGAGAGGGCTTGTGGACTCAGCACAGCATTGGCAAGCTCTCCAACAAGGCAAGTGATAGTCTTAATAAGTGTTTAGTCACGCTGTATTTTCCCAGAAAATACCCAGAAGGTCTGAGGTTCATCAGGGTTGTTCTACTGGGTCTTAGCAAGGGCTAGCTGTCCTTGGGGTTCATCTTCAAGCTTTGTCTGTGCAGGTGACATGATTCATTCCCCTAAGCACTGCATGACAAGCTACATTTGCAGAAACAACAGCTACATCTGCACTTGTAGAAGTATGAGCTTGGTGGATGTGTGCTTACTAGGCCTTGAGTGTCTGCAGCTAGAAGCTCAAGGGTTGGGCTGTATAGTAACCCAGCTTTTATGCTAGATGCCATTGTCTTCAATGTTATTTCAACCTGCAGTAAAATTGCTTACTGATTCAGAACATGTGAGTTCCCTGGACAGGCAAATTTGCCCATGGAGATTGCAAGGCAGCCCAAGCCCCCCTTTTCTATACAGATACCCAAATGTGCATGCATTAAGACCTTGCTTTGAGAAAGCACTGAGAAAACTCCAATCATTGCAGTCAGTTGGAAGGACCTCTGAAACCTACAAGTAGCAGGAAACTGAGGCAGAGCACATGCTGTTAGAGAAGTGTTGGCACTGCTGCAAACCACTGAAGGTAATCCCACAAATGCACAATGTAAGATTTCTTAATTTCTTCCAAGGCTGCTGTTACCAGCCATTAAACAGGGGAAAACAGTGCACTGGATTGACTTAGGTTCCCATCAGGTCTAGCAATCTGCTTTTTCCTGAGGGGGGGAAGGGGGAGGAAAAGAACATTCACACACACTGCTACAACAATGTGAAGTATTTTCCTCTTCAAGAGCCCTTCCTCACTATCCAACGCCTTGCTTTAAAGAATGGTGCAGGAGTCAAGCAGAGCTGTACATCATCCAGAAAGCATGCAGCACTCAAGCAACAACGTTCAAGGATTCCTAGAAGGCAGTGCTGCATGGGGAGAGCTAAAAGAGGGGACTCTGCAGCAGGCATACAGCTGATCCTCCCATCCAGGGAAGTGGGGCTTGGAAACAGCACTGGGGGTTTGCAGTCTGGCAATGCATGCCTTCCTCTGAGAGCAAGAAATGTCAAGGAGAATTAGTGAGATGACTGGAGACTTAGACTGCAATGGGAAGCAACTGCTGTTCATAAGCAGGCTGTGACTACTCAGCCTTGCTAATCAGATTTCAGAAGATGCTCAGCTGGCTCATGCTGTAGGGTGCTCATTGCATGTTTTGTTTAGAATGCTGTACTGGGGGTGTGTGTGTGTATTCCAGTGAGGAAGGAGAAGGCTCCTTTGAGGGGAGTCTGATTTAGTGCCCAGAGACCTGGTTATGTTGGTGGAGGGGAGAAAAAGGCCATTTGGAAACTTCAGCATTTCAGGCATGGCTCTGATACCTGCTCTGTGCGTCCTTTAGAACAAGAAAGGAGGAAAAGCAACAGCACCCAGTCCTGCTGTGCCAGATTCATTACTGCTCAGCTAGTCCAGCTCGCTGCAGCCCCTTCTGCTTTTGAGCTGAGGCACTGGCGAGCGTGGATCAATGTTTGAGCCAAGGGAAATAGGGATGATCCTTTGCACTTGATCAAGGTTTTAATTAGTAAAGGGTTGTGTGATTTTTGCATTATTTGCTTGATATCCACAAAGCATGAAAGTTTACTTCCATTTCCCAGCGCTCTATTAAAGCCGCTTCCGTTAGCGCTGCCTGTGCTCTCGACTGTGCTGTATATGGCATTTCTATTTTTAGAAAGCAGGGTTGCCATGGCAACCCACTGTATTTATTTTTTTTTTTTTGTTAAATATAGCAGCTGTTGCAGGGAGCTCATGTCCTTCTCCATGTAAAGGCTGTGTTTTTGCCCTCTGACAGAGCTCAGGGTATTAAATGCAGATGAGAAAGGATGATTAAATAAATGGAAGCCCAGAAGAAACCACGGATCTGTAATTACTCAGAGGGGTTTTGACTGAAGCTGGGCCTGCCTGCTGCTTCAAAGGCAGCCCTTCAGCACTAGAAATGGTGTGGGGACACGGATGTAGAGCTTTTCATTGTGGGCTGGGCAGTCCATGAGATCATCCATCCCTTCTCTCTCGACAGATGGGGTGCTCGCTTTCTAGCTACCCAGTCTCCCTTGCCTTTTGTCTGTTCTGATCTCTGCCCCTTCCAGGAGGCAGGATGGTCCTGGCTGTGCTTTCCAGGACTTGTTCCATCTGGGAGGAGACACGGGGATACCAAATAGGTTTTGCCACCAGAACATCCCTGTGGGAAGGAAGGAGCCTGTTTTGGAAAAAGCAAGTTCTAACTCCTACTCACTCTTAAGGAGGCTGAAGAAGAGGGTTGTGCTGCAGGGTTAAGGTCTGGAGCTACAACTTCTGTTGGATGATGGAAACCTCCCTGACAGAAGTGCCGAGGTACAGGCACAGGTCCCATCTCCAAGGCTGGCTCAGGGTGCAGCATGAGAGTTCTGCAGGACAGTGCTTCAGCCCAAATCAGTAATGTGCCCAAACTTTAGTGTTTGATGGGAAATAAACTCACCCTGTTGCTTATTTTTTAAAAATAAATTGTTTGGCTTTGCCACTTCTTTACCAGACCCCTGTGTGGTGCAAACACATCCTCTCAGAGGGCTGGTTTACATCTCCTGGGTAAAGGGAGAAGAAGAAGGAGTTAGTTCTCTTTTCTGTTTGGCGCTTTGCCTTCCCCTTTCATTGGGAGCTTCCAAACTCTGCAAGCTCCAAGGAGCACTTGTGAGCCTCTGTCAGCACAACCTCTGCTTTGCATTTTCATTTCAGTTTGCTTTGTGCCCAGGTGGCTGCAGCAATAGCTCTCTGCAGAGGGTGGGAAGCATCATCACTTAGGCCAAGGGCAACATGTCATCTGGGAGATGAAGAGCTTTTATTAATTAACTGCGTTTTGCCTCATTAAAAGAAAAAAGAAACCTGGTGAACAGTAGATACACAGCAGGGCTGAGGCTCTTTGGAAGTTTCTTTTTAAAAGCGGATGCAGCAACAAACAAACAAAGAACCAGAGTTAAAACAACTTGATTTTAAAATATCCATGGAGGTCACTGTGACCAAGACTTTGAACAGGAATAACGTATCTCTGGGGTTCTCATCTGTTCCCTGAGCTGTCGTGAGCTGCATCTATTGCTGGAGACGTTACTACTTTGCTGAATTTAATAGCACAAATGTTACTTATGCAAGCAGAACGCTGCAGGGGAAGGGATCTCCTCTCACATGCTGCAGAGCTGCCTCTGCGGACATTGAGGGCTTGAGCTGGCCTTTCTGCCTGCCCCCTGCACCCTCCAGGCCCTTCACCCCATATGTGGCCCCACTCTTCAACCAGTTGTACAAGAGCATTTTGGGACGTGGGAGGATTTTGAAGAGTCAGGTATTGGAAGTGCTGCCTGTAACAAAGGAAGGAAAGACTGCCACATCAGATCTGAAGATTTCCCTGGATCCTTCAGGAAATATGTTGTCAGACATTTCTGGTCCAGAAAATGTAGCTCGCAGCTGGGAGGGAGGTTGAAGGCAATCATGTCACTTTAGTTTTAATCTAGCACAAGGTGAAGGGAGGACTGTGGAGTGAGAACAGTTACAAAATAGGTGATTACAGATGCATCCAAAGCATGGCTTCTGTGTCTTCAGGCTCCTCCAGCTGCAATGTTCACCTTGCAGCCATGGCTGGCACAACCTGCTACATACATTATTCTCTCTCCCTACTCTGGCTCTGCTTAATTGCATCTCTGAATGTGCAGATCTCCAAAGGTGGTGTCAAGCCTCAAGCAACACCAGGAAGCTTTGGTGAATCCCAGTACCAAGCAGTTGGACCTCAGGGGCTTTGACTAAAAGGCACATCCCTCAGAGTAGCCTTTGGAAAGGCCTTGTCTGACAGCATGGACAGCCACGCCAAAGACCAGTTGAAGGCTGAGGACAAAGCTCCTTTGTGTCCTTTTGCCATGCTTGCCCAGACCTCGGTGTCCCAGGACTTCCCACAGAAATACATCTTCCCACTGCACTTTTATGGGCTCCTTGTAGAGACTGCCCTTGCCTTGCGACTAGTCTCTGGTCTAGAAGAGATTATGCCTCCCTTTCCTTATGTGAAACATTAGTGCTTCTGAGACCGAAGAGCTGCTGCCAGTGTACAGGAGAAGCCCAGGGTTGTGGAAAGAGTGGATATGGGTGGTGCAGGGAAGAAGTAATGCTGATGCTCTGGAACAGAAGCTCAGTAGCATGAGAAGCCCAGGTAAAGCTGCCAGCCAAGCAATGCAGGATGTTTTGCCCTTGCAGCAGCTTCCCCATCACAGCACTTCCTGTAGGTAAGATATTGTGCCATGCTCTAGCACTTAATCCTGCCAAATTGCCCAGGAAGTGACAGACACTCCCTGACCACATCAGCCAGCATCCTGCCTCAGCTGCCAAGCAGGGTTGTGAGTGATGGTGTGCATGTCACAGGCTTCATTCTTTCTCCTTGGTGGGTGCACATGCCTAGCTGGTCTAGCCCATGGCACATTGGTCATCTGACTAGCTTCACTCTCTGGAAAAACCTTCTGCTGGTGCCAGAGGCAGAGTTTTGCCAGGAATGTGTAATTATTAAAACTTCTGCCTCTGCTTATATGTCCACTTCCCTGTGTATTCAGTGGTCTTCTCTATGTTTAGGCTTCCTTTTCACCCCCCCACACTGATTTATGTGTTTATTGTAATCTCTCCATTGTGTTGCTTCCCCCCCTCGCAGGCAGCATGGAGTAGGCAGCAGTCCTGGAGGTTTTTTTCATCTTGCCCAGCTTGTTGGGATGAAATGCTTTTCAGCTGTTCAGGAGATGGGTAGGGCTGTAACAGCTGTGTCTCTGAGATACAAGCACACCACTCCCTTCTTGGGGTTAGGGACTTGTTTGTAGCCTTTTATCAAAGCTACTTGCAAGTCACTGTGTTTGGTTGCTTAAGAGTGTTTTGAGACAGGAAGGAGTTATTTATTTCATCTCTCCTTGGTTTCTCATCCTTGGACTGTGGGGCTTGTGGCCCACATAGGCATCATAACTGAAGCTCTCTAGAGAGCCAGGAGCATGTCTGTAGGTCCCTGCCAGGGAAAGGGGGCAAGTGTCTGGAAACCCCTTCTTGTGTGCTGTTTTTCTCTCCTGCTCTTTCCTGCAGTTATGTGCACTGCTTCTCCTGCAACTTCCCCCTGTCTTTCAGTGAAGATAACTCTGCACCCTGGGTCCAGAGGCAGCAGCAGTGCCATTCAGTCCTGAAGTATTGTGCTGTACCAAGTACTGAAGGCTACAGCCACCTATAAAGCTCATCTCTATAGCCAGAGGGGAGCTTTGAGCACCAGTGAGCTGAAGAGATCTGTGAGCACCTGCTCTGAGCTGGGGGAGAAAGAAGGAGTGTTGGGAGTTATCTACCCACAAGCACAGAGGTAAGAGTAGACCAGTATCTCAAAACTCCTAGAAATGTGATCCTAATTCCCTTGTTATCAGGCCTGTACCTAACTGGGAAGGACCTTTTGAATGTGCATAGAAGCTGATATTCCTGTCCAGCATCCCCACTGGGTGCTAGGACATCACTGTGCTGGGTGTTATGTGACAGCTCTGTGGGTTCATCTAGTCACTGTGTTGCTGCCTGGAAAGGCTCTCTTGGCTTGTCCCAAATGAGGCAGTGAACAGGAGCCACTGCAAAGGTGGGAATGTACTGGAAGTGTGTATGTTGGGTGGTTTCCATGTCAGTAGTTTGGGGTTTTTTTTCTGGGAAGCACATGAATATCGGAGGAATTTTGTTGTTGTTGTGGGCTTTTTCGTGTGTTTTGTTTTGGCTTGGGTTTTTTGTTGTCTCCTGAAAGCAGACAGTTCTGCTCTTTCTTTTCCAAGCTCAGTGCTGCATCACTACTGAGTGTATTTGTGAGGCCAGCCTCAGCACCCTCTCCAGCAGCAGAAGCAGCAGATTTTTGTGCCATTTGGGGAAATTCTCTGAGAGGACTCTCACTGATAGTGTTGATTTAAGGGGGAAATCTGTATGTTTTGTGTGAGTGAGAGTTTCTAGGCACTGGGAACACAGGGAACAAGTTTTCAGGATGAAGACTCCCATAGTGATTCGTAGCCTCCCTGCCTCTTGCAAACAAACACTGCACATCTGCACTTCCTTCCTTCGCTCTGCTCTCTGCTGATTTTTCCTATAGCTCTATGTTTGCCAGAATGTGAGATGTGTACTCAGGGTGAGGGTGGGAGACCAGTTTGCCACCAGGTACTATGGGTTTCTTTCATGCTTGCTCCAGGCTGAGCACCTGCAGTGGCTCGTGCTGCTTGAAAGGGTGACTAAAGACCCCAAGTGGCAACAACATGTGGAAGTAGCACAAGGTCAAAAGTGGCTGCTGAGTGCCAAATTGTTTGGAAATACCAAGCCCAGTAAGCACCCAGCCTGTTGCCAAAAATCTCAGGCTCAGTGGAGGACGCATCTGTGGAGAGCATCTTCTCTACAGTAAGAGAGGCTACTTGCCAGGCTGCATCCTGACTTACTGCTGGTGAGCAAGAGTATCTTCAATTGCTTCTGGCATGGGCAAGTGTCTGTGGTCTCTAACAGACTCTGGTGAGCTCAGGTTAAACACCTCACTTGAATTACAGGACTTCCAGTTGGTCTTTAGTAAAGGCAACAAGCTTTCAAAGGAAGAGATTCAGAGAAAGCCCTTCCAGCCTGGGAGTGAGACCAGGAGTCTCCTGGCTGCTTTAGGACCTTTGCCTGTCACTGGCTTCATTCCTCTTCCCAATTTCTGAGAAGTCTTGCTCTTCAGGGCGGTCTGCTCCACAGGCTGAGGAAGGAGTTATGATCAGATTTGCCCACAAACTATAAAGTAGACAAGGTTTCCACCCTCCCACAGGAACATGAGCTGTTTGAGTAGCACTTGAACCAAAGCTGTGTCAGGAGGTGAAGCAGCAGACCACTGGGTTTGCTCTAGGCTTGTACCCTTTTTGCTTTTAATCTAGCCTAAAGCCTGGGCATGCAAAGAGAGCCCACAATCAGTTTTGCTGGTGCCTCCAGGTTAGTTTGTTTATTTATTTATTCTCAGAATCCCCAGATCCTTAGCCCAGTTCCTTCTAGAAGGAAATTCATGAAAATTGGTTTGTCCTTTGCTGCAAAGAACCACAAAGCTGGTGAAGAGTCTTGAGAATAAGTTTTATAAGGAGCAGCTGGGGGAACTGGGATTGATTAGGCTGAAGAAGAGGAGAGTGAGGGGAGACTTTCTCATTCTCTACAACTACCTGAAAGAAGGATGTAGAAAGGTGAGTGCTGGTCTCTTCTTACAAGTCACAACTGATAGGACAAGAAGAAATGGCATTAAGTTATGCCAGGGAGGTTTAGGTTAGACTTTAGGAAAAACTGTACTGAAAGGGTTATCAAAAACTTGAACAGACAGCCCAGGGAAGTGGCTGAATCACCATTCCTGGATGTATTTAAAAGCCCTCTAGATACAGTGTGCAAGGATACAGTGTAGTAGTGGCCCTGGTGGTGTTAAATAATGGTTTGACTTGATTGTAAAGGTTTTTGCCAACCATATTGATTCTGTGATCTCCTCACGCCCCAGCCCCTTGCCTCCAGGCTGGGTGACACCCCTGGCAATTGCAGGGTCTATGCCCCTCTTGCAAGAAGTGGGAAGGCAGAACAGGTGAGATAAAGGCAAGGATCCTCCAGTGAGCCTGTGGCTGTGTCCAAGGCTGCACAGAAATTCCTACTGGAATTTAATTCTCTTTGATATATTCCTGGATGTGCAGCATGTGGATTTTCACCTTCTTGAATTTCACCCTGAGCCTTGTGTTTTTCCAAACAGGAAAACCTGCCCTGAAATCCAGACATGACTACAGAGAGCTAAGGTTTGTCTTGCTCGTGTTACAGGTCTCCTTGGGAAAACAGCTCTGCCACCTCACAAATTGTATGGGGCACTGGGCAGACAGATGCCAAAACCTCTCCTCCTCCAACTCAACGATTCTCAAAGGCAGCTGCATCTTTGGAGGAGAAGCAGGAACAGCTGGAGCAAAAGAAAGGCCAAATGAGATGATGCCATTAGGATTATTTCATCTCCCTGTTGAACAGGAGCCCAGAGCAGACCCTTTGCCAGCAAAATCCTCCTGTGTGGGACTGTTACACCATCACAGGGCAGGGGCCACAAACATGTGCAAGTCCTGGACAGTTTCATGCTCTGGGAAGGACAAGATGTACCAGAGAAATGGTGTCCCACATGAATAAAAGCATCTCCCTTCTCCACAGAAAAATTTTCTCATGTCCAACCCAAAACTTGTTATTTTGCTGTTTGGCAAATTTGGGGGTGTGTTTGGGTTTTTTGGGTTGGTGCTTTTTGGTTTTGTTCTTTTTTCCCTTTGTTTTGCTTGGTGCTTTGTTTGATTTAATTTTTTATTGTTGGTTGTGTTTTCTTTCCCAAATGAATGCCATGATGCAGGTCTGCCCCTTCAGGGAGTGGGGTTTGGCATGGATGCAGTGACAGGATGTCTCTCCCCCTCTCCTTATGTTTTCTAAAGGGCTCATTCTTGTTGGATCCTGCTTCTGTGCTCTTTGCATCTTTGTTGCCTACATTTGCAGTATGCAAACGTCTGTAAAGGGCTTGGAGGATGAAAGCATTAGGTAGAGGTAATTATTAATGACAATAGGAACAACTGTGAGAAGGATTCTACTTGGGCTGTGTTATAAAGACACTCTGAAACTACCTATCCCTGCAAAGCAACCTCTTTGCTTGCTCTGCTTTGTCTTGCATCCTCCTGTGTACTAATTACCTAATTTCTTGTTTTCCTTTCTCCTACCTGGAATTTGGATCAAGTGCCCCTTTCCTACCTGGTCATGTGTAAAGAAAAAGAAGGGGAATAATAACTTTTTTTTTAATCACTTTTGAGCCCTTTGTTGCCACTCACTGTGTTGTCAGTGTAAATCCGTGTAAAGGGGCAGCACAGATGCGTGGCTCAGCTCCCATGGCTAGAGACAGTATTTGACACACAGCAAGGAAAAAGTACCCTCTTTCTTCTCTAGAATAGTACAGTACAGATTTAACCAGGCTGGAAAAGACCTTCAAGATCATGGAGTCCAACTTATCACCCAACACCACCTAATCAACTCAACCATGGTACTAAATGCCTCATCCAGTCTCTTTTTAAACATTTCCAGTGATGCTGACTCCACCACCTCCCTGGGCAGCCCATTCCAATGGCAAATGACTTTTTCTGTGAAGAATTTCTTCCTAACATCCAGCCTAAACCTCCCCTGGACTCTCCAAGGGCCAGGGAAGTTTCTCAGCATTCCTGACACCAAATTCTCCCCTTTACATCTGATGCTGTTAACTCCACACAGCTGGATTGGATTGCAGGGGTTCTTTCCAGGGATGCTCTTTCTCCTCCCGTGCAAGAGGTTGTTACTCACAACATCTTGCCAGGGTACTTGCAGCAGATTCTGTCTCTCTCTGCTAGGAAAAACTTGTCCTTAGTACCCCCCATCTCAACCTACAGGTGGCAGACACCCTCTACAAAAGGCAGAAGATGTTTGAGAAGCCCACCTCAGCTTAAGCAGCAGGATGTACCCCAGCTGGGACAGATGCTGAGTACAATTTCTCCACTGTCTGGTGCCAAGCTGCCTTTATAAAGTTCACCTTGACTATCAAAAAGCTGACCTCACAGGTATGCTGCATTTTTCAGGTAGGCAATTCCTGATGTGTCCCACAGTCATTTCTGTTGTCATTTGAAGCTGGGGATGCTCCTCACAGGGGCTGCACAGGGACAGCTATTTAAAAGCTTCTCCCACACCACCATCCCTATGTGCCTTGTCCATGGGGTGTGCTCAGCAAGCATGCTGCACTCCACTGTGCAGCAAGCACTGCACCCAGGAAACCTCATCCAGTGTGGGCAGCTGTTGGGAACTCTATGCAGCATGATCAGCGCTGCCTTCATCCAGCATGGTCAGTAGGACCTACCAGAAGCATGGTTGGAGTGACCTCCATCCAACATTGCCTGTGGGGCCTCTGTGTAGTGTGGTTGTGGGGCATGCATACAGACTATGCCCATCTCCCCTTACCCCCATGATTGAAAAAGGAAGATTAAGATAATGAGACAAGACAAAGGAAGGCAAAGACTCCTCAAGAGCCTTTGATATGCTCTTAGTTGGTGCGTCCAGGCTGTAAAATATTTCTATAGCCTCTGATCTTACAATGCTAATTTAAGACAGAAATGAAAACTTTTTACTCTTCCCCTGCTGAAATATGAAGCAAAAATCAACAGCAGGTCTTCTCCTGTCAGCTGCAATTCCATCAGCATCCGTGGGGTAGGGGACACTGATGGGGCTGGGTGGTAGAGGAGATGGACGGGTGCCACTTCACAGCCTGTGCGTGCCGAGGCAGCTGATAAAAACCAACCCTTGGCAGCACTGGTTGTGTTTTAAAGAGGCCATCTGCTCCCAGCAGACCAGCCACTCCAGCAGAGCATGGCCAACCATAAAACAGGAGCTGGCAGGGACTGCCTCAACAGGATGGCATCCGCCAGGCAGACCCCAAAACTACTGCACGGTAAGGGGGTTACCACTCTCCACTGCCCAGAAGGTGTCATTTGATGTGAATTTCTCTGGTGCCTTCACTCAATTGTGACATGGAAATCTGGTCTGTTAAGTAGCTTTGGGCTGCAGCCAGTGCACCATCCGCTGCAGCAAACTTTCATCCCATTGTTTTTATTATTGTTATTGTTATTATACCTCTTGTTTCTGCTGTAAATAAGATCAGAGGCTTTTCCAGAGTCTCTTGTGGGAGCAGAACAGGTGTGAATTGCTGCCCAGAATTGCACAGATAAACCTAACACCATCGTGCCTCCCTTCTGCCTGAGACACCCTACTGGGTGCAATGCATATTGGAGGTGGTGGATGGCTGCAGGTTCCTCCTGAGTGGTGGCAGCAACAAAGACCATGAGAAGCTGAGCAAGGTGATGCTGCCTCTTGAGTTGCAGGTTTGCCAAATGATGCTGCAAAGTCTTAGCCAGCACCACAGCTCAGTGACAGGGGTTGGTTCATTCCAGAGGATGGCTGAGCAGCAAAAGAATTCTGACTTCTCCCCACCAGCTTGCATGCACAGTAAACATTCCTGGCACTCCCTCAGCCTGTTTCCCACCTTGTATTTAATTGAAATGGGGAATGGATTGATTGGACTTTTCTATGTGAGTTGTCTCAAAGCTTGATGGCAATTTTTTGTGAGTTCTGAAGTAAGTGTAGTGAGCATCCTGCTTCTTTGCAACCCTCTGTCCACATTGCTCATGGACGGAGGCTCTTTGTACATTTGTGCTAGCTCCAAAACACCTCAGGTCCCCCACATCAAGCCCTGCTGCCTGGGAGCCACCACAGACCATGCTAGTGGTGCTCTGCCTGCTTCAGGCTGTCTATAATCAGCCAAGCCACTGCTTCTGCTTGAGGTTTTCTACCTTTTATCTCCACTCATATCCCTTTTTCAGGTTTGCTTGCCATAGATGGTACAGAAAACTGTTCACCTTTCAAACATTGGCAGTAATTTACCAGCACCATGTGGCAGGTGTAGTCTCAGCTGCACACAAGGGCCAACCAGCTCCAGTCACCCTGGAAATCTTTGGCCAAGTAGCACGACAGAAATTTCCAGCAAGGTCTCTGCAGCACCCTGATGCTTCCTGCACCCTAGAAATTACATGCCCATGCCTGCCCTCCCTCACCCATTGTCACTTGCATTTTCTCACTGTGCAATGCCTCTGTCCCTGCTTGCATGCTTGGTCTGGTGCTGCCAGCCCTGATGATTTTTTTCCTGTAAGATGACAGCACTCTGTCATCTACTTGAAGAGTGGGAGGGGGAAATCCAGGCATCCAGTGCTGAGGTGAGATAGTGCACAGTTGGGCTGCAATTGATCACTTAAACTACTTAAATTATCAAACCAAATGAATCTGGGAGGGTCATTAGGAGCGAAGAACAGCTGTGAGAGTTGAGGTGGTTCAGTCTGGAGAAGAGAAGGCTTGGGAAGATCATATTGTGGCCTTCCAGTATTTAAAGAGGCCTATAAGAAAGATGGGGAGAACCTTTTTAGCAGGACCTGTTGCAACAGGACAAGGGGTGAAGG
Organism: Dryobates pubescens; assembly: GCF_014839835.1. Lineage (NCBI taxonomy): Eukaryota > Metazoa > Chordata > Aves > Piciformes > Picidae > Dryobates > Dryobates pubescens. The sequence goes on along the minus strand of NC_071613.1, from coordinate 25,609,142 downwards.
TTTTAAACTAAAAGAGGGGAGATTTAGGCTAGATAGAAGGAAGACAGTTTTCACAGTGAAGGTGTTGGAACACTGGCACTGGTTTTCCAGGTAGATGCATTGGAAGCATTCGAGGCCAGGTGCAATGGGGCTCTGAGCAACCTGATGTAGTTGAAGATGTCCCTGCTCACTGCAGGGGCAATGTTGGACTAGATGACCTTTAAAGGTCCATTCCAACCCAAAGCATTCTCTGACTCTGTGAATCATGCCCTCTCTTCTCTGAAGCCCATGTGCAGAGGGGCAGGCAGCCTCACAACTGCCAGCCACAGGCTTTCTTGCAGCCTCCTCTGGAGCTGCTGATGGTGTCTTCAAGTCAGAAGCAGAAGATGCGAGGCCAGTCTCATCTGCTCCCACAATTCCCTCATCTCTAAGCATCGTTTCTCCCCTCTTCTAGAAAAGAAGCATGTTTAGCTACACAGTTTTGGCATCTGAGTTGCCTGACGGCTGTAAAAGGGAGTAAACATTCATCCTGCTGACACAGCAATAAAACCGGTGCATCTGGAAGAGAGGAGTCAGCAGCAGATGTGCCCCTGCAAACTGCTCACTGTGATGAATGCTCTTCCCAGATACTGCTAATCCCTTTTCTCTTGCTTCTAGGCCTCCTTAATTGTGCTCCCTGTGATTAAATAACTCTTTGAAGACATCAGTGGAAGTTATTTCTTCCATGCAGGAATGTCGCTTGCCAGGTTTGTAGCCTTTGGCTCTAGGTGTAACAGAGCTTGTTTTGCAAGGGAGCTGGGGACAGCAGTGTCTGGGGTGCTCTTGTAACCCCAAAGTGCTCAAGGAAGAAGGTCAGCCAGAAGGTGAGGACCAGCCAGCTGCTCAAGAGAGTTGGTGGGCTTGGTGGATGTACACATGGATGCCAGTGCATGAACCCAGGGATGACAAATTCCCAGGGAGCTGCTGCTTTCCTGGTGGTGCTTCCCCTCCCAGCAATCTGGGAAGAGCAAAGTGCATGGGTTTGGGAAGGAGAGGGGTTCCATGGCTGGGGGGATGTATTAAATCAGGCCATCCTTCCATGGGCAAAGTGGAGGTGGGTACTGGTTTCCAGCCTCTGCAGGTTTCCCTGCAAGCATGGTACCCAAAGCCTGTTTTTTGAAGGATGCCACCAAAGGGACACTAAGGCCCAGCAGGGCTTCAAAAGTGTCTGAGGAGCTTTGCCAAAATTCACATTAGGATGGAGACTTATTTTATGGGTGCCTACACCCAGGAAAAATACCAGATGCAGGCATTTTCTGCAGGATGGGCGCTGAGCAGCAGGGAGCTGTCAGTGACAGTACTTCATCTTCTGCACACCATGCTGCTGCTGTGCTCCTGAATGCTCCCAGGGCAGGATCCCAGCCCCATGCCAGCAGAGCCTGTGTCATCACTGCCCACCCTGCAGCTGGTGCCTGGCTTTCCCAAGGCAGAGGAGGCAGGTCCCCATAGATAGAGGCAAGTGATTGCCTGAATATTCATGTGTCGGCAGGCAAGCTACAGCAGGCCCTTGTTGCAAACTGCTACCCAAACTGCTTACATCCATAAATGAGGGAAATAAATAAACAGATGCTTGTTAATTGACTTAATTACCCACCAGCAAACAGGAGAGCGGGAGCACATCAATAAAAAGTGTTTTAAAAAGCAGCTCATGGTAATTCTTTTCCATATGTAAACCATGCCGGTCTCTTCTGTGTGCAACAGACTCCTCAAAGATGAGAAGTGGATTTTCATTGCACAGGAAGGAGAGATCAAAGTCTGAAAATTGGAGTTGTGGCCCAAACTGAGACCCAGATTCATGCTCTGTTCCAAAACCTGGGCTCTTTGAAATGCGGGCTTGGCCAGCATTTAACATATAGCCATGCCAGGAGTTATTGCAAACAACCCTCCTTGAGCAAGAGCAATCCAGCAGTTCAGGTAATCAATCCTCCACATTTTCCAGCAAGGAGCAGGCATGAAGGAGGTGGTGGCAGGGCTGAGGACTTTTTTTATTAATTGATTTATGTTTTTCTGAAGGTGATTGAGCAAAAGAGATATGGGAAATATGAAGATCTGTTTCCCTCACTGCTGCACAATCGTGTCCAACCTGAAAGCACAGGATGACTCTGATGTGCTCCTCATGGGGCTAATGCTCTACCCACAGCTGATCACTGAGGCAGCAGACCAGGACAGATAAGCAGGTATGAAGTATGAGCTGTCAGACCTTGATGGGTAAATAAGTACTGCCCAAGCCAGAGGCTTGTGGCCAGATGTCCCATCTTTTCTCCCAGCGTGGATGCAGTGGGTCCTGTGCAGACTCTGGAGCAGCCCTGCTGAGCCTGGGAGTGGGAATCTGCCCCACAGTTTTGGATGGATAGTGCTGTTTGCACCCTTCAGCTTTTTTCAGGCATCTTCCAGCAGCCAATAACTTCACACGAAGAGTTTCTATCGGACCATATCTAAGTGAAACAGAGTCTGTTGTCCAGAGCTGCAGAAGCTGTTGACTGCCATGACCTCCCTTGATCATGACAACACCAAAAAAGCCCCACACCAAAACCCTAACCCTGCAAAAATGGCCATGCCAACTCCAAAACAAGCTCTGCAAAAACTTTATTTTTAAACTATTTTTTTTCTTGCCCCCCCTTTCTAGAAGTGATTCCACCTGTGTGGGTGCTGCTCAGCAATGCACGAAGAAATCACTGCTGCAATCTGCCTTCTGCATGCACCTAAAGCCTGGCCAGCCAAGACAGGTACTTGCCCTTACCCGCCTCCCTTCTCAGCCTGTTTGCTCTGTTCCTGGGCTGGAAGGGAGGGAAACCAGCATGGGTTCCCTCGGGACTCCACGCAATCAGTCTCCAGTGCCGTTACCTGCGTATCACATAGTCCCAGTGTTTAATGAGTGCCCCCAGGGCAGGCAGGTTATGAAAGCAGCCCCATTAACGTGCCCCTCACTGCCTCCCTGACGTCAATGTGACGTGGTGTAATCAGGGATAAGTGCAGAGCAAGGTACAGCAGCGCTGAGGAGTGCAGCTTTTGGGTGCAACCGGAGGAAAAAAACCAACAATGAAGGGGTGGAGCAAGTGGCAGTATGAGATGCAGGGAGATTGTCTTATCACCTGGTGCTGGCAGCTGGAGTGAGTTTCCTCTCCCCAGTGCACACTCTGCAGGTGTTAATAATATTCCCCCATCGTTCAAGTCCTACAGATCTAGCCCTTGCCATAGGGTCAGCAGGCAGGTGATGCACCAGCTCCTGGGCTCGCCTTGCTCTGATCTGGTGGCATGTGGGGGTTTTAAATCGTGCAGCGATGATGTTACACCACGATGCCCAGGCACTTCGGTTTTGCATCTAGATTTTGAGCAGGCTTTCACAATACTTGTTACAACTCTCTCCAACTCTGGTAGAGAGCCATAGCATCTGCATCAACAGGAAGCTGCTCAAAGGGCTGCATCACCATCCCTGCAGGTGTTTAAAAGACGTTTGGATGAGGTGCTTAGGGACCTGGCCTAGCAGTTGTGTACAGGGAGGTGTTAGGTTATGCTTGGATTTCATGATCCTAAGACCATTTCCAACCAGGTGATTCTATGATTGTATGATTCTCTGGTCTGTCCTGTGAATTGGGGGAAAGGAGCGGGATCTGAACAATCTCTCCAAAAGCAACCAGCAGCGTGTACACTAGAGATTGTGACACTCAAACTGTCAGGTGGCAGACTGCACTGTGCATGTTGTGCTACAGAAGACTGCATGTTAACCCCCACCTCTGCTATATTTGCTGAACCATCTCCATCAGCATTTCTGGTTTTGCCTGAAAGAAAGGAGCAAGAAAGAGCACTTCTCTGCTTGCACAGCAGACCTGAGGCTGGGACCTATGCAGGCTGCACAGCAGAAGGTTCTTGCAAAATGCCCAAGTCTTCTGAATATTTTAAGTCTCACTTCTGTACTTTTCAACACAGCCTTCCTGTGGGATTTTTGGAGCTCACAGTAAATCTGTGAAGCGGCACAGGGGATGCAGGGTATAAGCAATATTTTCCCTGGGCTGACCTAGCTGGCTGTACATCACCAGCACTCAGCAGGGTGACTGTTGGGAAATTGTGTCACAGGTTGTGGCCAAACACACAGTGAGTACCAGGTGCTGGAGATAGAGAAAATGGGAGCCAGATAAAGGGATGGGAAGAGGCAGCTTCTCAGAGCATGGTGGCAGTGTGAGGCAGATGGGATGCTCTTGTTTCTCCTATTTGGGAATATCAGACCCATGTGTATGTAGCAAGTCAGATAGATTTGCTCCATTAATCCCTCAGTCTCCCATTGAGGTTGGTGTCATGGGATGTAAGCTCCTCTAAAGCTGAGGGCACATTGTATTCCCAGGTCTCCTCTGCAACATCAAAGGGAAGGACACAGTTTCAAACACAAGAGCTATGCATCTTTGAGCCTTGAGCCCATCCAAGATAAGCCCTCCCTGCCCTGCCAGGTACAGAGCCACCCTGCCATTTGGCACTGTTCCTGGTTCAGTGCCTGGGAAATAGATAAGAAGCTCATTTATGGGTGCAGGACCATTGCACATCCCCACCTTTGGAGAACACTGTGGGAACCTATCAAATGGTGGTGGGGAGAGGAGTGGACACAACAAGGTGGTTGTGGTGGGATCAGTCTTGCAGTGTTTGGCCAGGTTGTCCTACACTGGTGGAAGTGAAAGCATTAGAAACTCTGAAGGAGCTGGGCTCCGGGCAGTCTGCCCTGCCAGCCTTGCATGACCAGTTTCCAAGCCCAGCACGTCTTTCAGCAGGACGAGCAGTTTCACCACCTGCTCATTCAAGCCTCTGGCTGCCACGTTGCCTATTTGTCGGCACGCTTGCTTGGCTTTCTGAAATGTGCCTGTCCGGCTCCTCTGGCATCCAACATGCAGCTGCCTGCCTCCTGCACTCTCCAGATTTGTGTTCTTCCTTGGATAGTGTCCACATTGCCAGCTATTTTTGGAACAGAGGCATCTATTGTCTTGTGCTGTTCCCCACTGGGTTCAGCTCACAACTCCCCAGGGCCCTCTTCTTCCAGTACCTTCTCCGGTCCCATGGCATGACCTCTGTATGCTCCACACCACCTCCATTATACAACAGTGGCAGAGATCTTACCACTACTTTGTGGATGCCCTGAGCTAATCAATGAGTTGTCAAGGGGGTCTAAGAGCAGGGTGGAGCAGACTGTGTTAGGTGTCCATCTCTCGTGGTGGGTTCTTGCAGTCTGAGATGATCCTGTCAAACAAGATGTGTAGGAACTGTATTTTGGGGTGAGCCCTTGTATTAGGCATGCAAAGAGAGGTTGTCATGCAGGCTGGGTGCTCTTGGCAAAGGTGTGTTGGAGGCTATACTGCTGTCTGCTTGCTGCCCTTCTCCTTACCACAGCCTTCAGAGCTAGGCTGAGTTTTGCAGCCATGATGCCCATAGCAAGAAGGCCGAGCTGCTGCTCCCCCAGCTCAGGAGCCCTGAGACTTGTTTAACCAGAAGTTACACTTCTTTGATTTCTCTGGTGGCGTTGGGTTCCCTTGCTGTCAATTTATATGTGCATCCTCCAGAAAGCTACTCAACAAATTTCAACTGTGCCATTTTGCAGAAGATAGAAGCAGGACATGAGAAGGGGAGACAGGATGGAGCTATTTTTGTCTAAGTCCATCTGCACTGATAATTCTCCATCCAGCCACGATCATTACTGCAGCAGGATTTGATGGGTGGCCTGGCTGAGCAAGTAGCTTGCTTGCTTTGCAAACACTCCAGTCTGCTCATGCCCATGTGTCTCTCCTTGCAGCGTGGTGGGTCAGCACGTGCTTCTGCAGAGCCACCAGCAGAGATACAAATGTGGAAACAGCTCCACAGCAAGGGAAACAAACGGCTTGGGCACCTCTTTCCCACCACACGTTCCTCTCCCTGCAGTCAGCTCCACATCTCAGGAACAGTGACTTCGGCACTGATGGCCCTCAGCATGTTAGAAAAGTTTCATGCAATCTGTTTACTTTTGGACATATGTTGTGTTCATGCTGCCTGGAGTCTTGCTGCCTCTAATAACTTTGGGTGTAATTTTCTCCAGTTTGTTGCCTGGGGTGCAGATTGACACCTGTGGAAAATAGGCCTCCAAGGGGGTGCAAAATGCTGTCGTTCCTCTGGAGTAACTCCTTTACTGCTGCTGTAAAAAATGGCACGTTGCCCTTGAGGCATGGGATCCTCCATGGAAAACAAGAGGAAGGAGATGGGAGGAGACAGGACCTCCCTGCACTTCACTGCCGTAAGAAGCTTGAGGGAGCATGAGGTGTCTGTGTGTAGCTGCAGCTATGTGTATGCACACGTGTGTAGATCTGCAGTCACAGATAAACATGCCTCACAGGGACTGAACAGTCCTGCCAAGGATGAAATCCCTAACCTTAGTGTCAGGAGGTCTTGGTGGTGCTGAGGTCTTGCTGCACCTTGGTGACAGGAGGTGTGCATCTAATGCATGCACACCATCACTTCTTGCAGACAAAAAGCACAGCATGCTGGTTTGGAGTTCCAGTTTTCCTCTCTTTCAAGGCTAGGGAAATGAGGGGGTTTTCCATATGGATGAAGTTGGTCGGACAGCGCTCTTCCAGCACTGTTTCTGATCTCAGGTGAGGAGTTTGGGCTGCAATGTGCTCTGTGAGCTAGGTGAAGCTGCCTCCCACAGAAGTGGCTTTTCAATGTACATATTAGAGTATTTTTGCAATGTAAATTAATAAGTGCCATCTGCTTACCTCTGATGTTATGAGAATGTTGTCTTGTGACTGGCTACAAACAAGACAACATTGAAGAGGTAACACCTGCTGGTACATATTACTGCAATTTATTTTCAAACATTAGAAGATTATTTTGGATGGGAGAAATAGGTATAATCTCCTCTTGCTATGTACTAAGTGCTAATGAGAGGCACGTGTGTGGATTGCTAGACAGCATCTTCAAGAAGTAAGGATGGAGTAAACTGTATTCAGGGGTGAAGGGACCTCAAGAAGGAGTTTGTACCTCTGTAACCTGTTCTGCAGCTCAGCCTCTGACTGATGAAGATTTAAAGGGATTTTAAGCTGGTGAAGAGTTGCTGCTTGCCATACGTGAAGCTTGCTGCAGGAATAGATTGATTTCAGGCAAGAGGGCCCTAGAGAGAAAAAAAAAGAGAAAGGTTCTATCAAAACACCCCACTTTAGCCTTTGGGGATGGGATGGTCTGAGTTTTAATTTCAAAATCACAGCCTAGTTTTGAAATGGAAATTATCCTAATGCTGCAACGGAGATGGAATCTTTCAGTTTAAGCAAAAGAAAATGTTTCATTTGACCCCAGATACCCTTTTCCCAAGCTCTCCCAGAATAGCAATAAAATCTAAAGAAATAGATAGTAGATAAAAATGAGAGACCCTTGCAGACTCCTAGCTTTCTTTTCAGCTCAGACGTTCCTGAGCTGACATCCAGCCTCCCATTATACCTTTTTATTTTTCTCACCCCCTTATTTTTCTGCAGCTTGGCAGCACCGCAGGGCAGGGACTCACAGGCCCACGTTTTAATACCTGACAGCACACAGGTTGTGAATTCCAGTGTGGCTACATAGATATTTATGTAAGTAATAGTTGTGTTGGTGACTAGCTTTTATTTTACACTGCCTGAAGCATCTTGTGGTGAACAGGCAGGAGTGTGGTGCCATCTCGTCCACTTGGTCAAAGCTGCCTTGTGAAAGATATGGCACTGAACTGCTCATCCCAGGGAGTAGGGAATGCTGATTTTCCTGATTTTCTGCACCCTACACAGAGCTGGGTGTGCAGGACAGGGGTTTTCCCCAGTGCAGAATGAAGATGCTGGAGAAGCTAGACCTCCTGCCCAAACCTACAGAGATGGAGGAATTCTTGATGAACTTGAGCAGGGGAAAGGAGAAGCCAAGACAGATTTTACAGAGGAGAAGGCTTGTCTAATGAAGGGGAAAGGTGAAAAAAGGAGAACATGGCTGCAGAAGCTCAAGGGATTCACTGCTGGGTGTATCTCAGCCTGCCAGAGTAAATTGGGAATGGGAGATGTTAGAAACATTCATAATGTTGGACAAAAAAAGGAATGAATGAGTTTGAGGATGCTCCATAGGGTTGGGATGCATGCTGGCTTCTGCTGAGAGGTTAAGGCAGGGATAAGTGTCCTGTTCTTAAAAGTAAGAGCTTTTGACGTGACCCTGAAGCAGCAGGCTTGGAGCAGTCTCCAGGCACATACTTGGAGAGGACAGGGAAGCCTGAGTAAGCAAGCCACAAGCAACCTCAGAAATGTTTCCCCTGGGATACGCTGAATGAATTCTCTAGCAATTATTTTTTGGGGGGAGGCTCACTGTTTTTGAGGAGGCTCACTATCAAAGCTATTAAACAAATGTGTTGGTTCCCCTACCCCTGCTGCAGACCTACAGGGAGCAGTTTTAATGTGGTACACTCAGGGATGAGATGCAAGGTTTACCCTGGGTTTTGGGTGGACCACAGGCATCCTTGGCTTGGTAGCAGGACAAAACCAGCAGACTGAGGTATCAGCAATTCAGGTGAACTGCATGGCAGCATTTTCCTGCACTGCATGCAGCTGTACTGCTGGACTCCCAGACATGTGGTGGTGGTGCAGAAACAATAACTGGATCAGACCTTTCATAGAAGACAATCAGACAAGTCATTTAAGCTGGAGGAGGGGAAAATGACCAAAACCACAGGCAAATCTACCTAGGAAGGTATCACTGTGTATTCACGTGGTCCTTCCCTAAATATACAACCTTGTTAATAGACCCTAACTGGCTGCATAGAGCCATGGCTATTAGATAGGAGCCTGGGGCAAGCAGGGGACTTGCTTTCTGTCACTGGCAAGAAGCACTTTTATGCTTATTCATTCCTACAATGAAAAGGCACTGATGGAAACTTTCACTGCATCTCACTGACTTTTGTGTCATTTTAAGGACAGGGGCAGTGGTAGGCTGGCAGGGGGCTACCCTTCAGTGTGGATGGGTACTGTTGCTCAAAACAAAGGTGGCCTGGGGCTAAAGCATCAACAGGGTGTTCATTCTTGCCGTCTTGGCTGCATTTGGAGCACTGTTCTCTCCTGGATATCCCTTCCTGCTGCCCTGTCTCACTCACGGCCCATGCTGGAGGGGATGGGGGGACATTGGGACCATAGTTGTTGAACAAAGTCTCTTCTGCATCATGTGCCTCCACTATGCTTCCTCATCTGCTTAGAACTGCCAGTCCTTTAAATTATCCTGGTGATGTTCAGCTGCTTCTCTGTCCCTTGGCCACTTTCCATCCCTCTACTTCCCTCTCCAAAATCTGGGGTGATACAGTCAAGCCTTAATGAAACATTACTGGTGACTCAGGCCCGCTGGCTGTTATGGGTGGCACATGGCCCAATGCAGAAATGTCACTGCAGGTGTTGGCAGTGAAAACTGCAGCCCAGGGAGGGAGAGGGGTGCTGGGGCAGCTTCAGGGCACTGCTGCCTGACTGCTGGCACAGTCCTGTGCCATGGGACATTGTCCAAATGCTACTGATGTGGGGCATGCTGGGGTCAGGTACGTGGCAGGGTGGTAGGTACAGCACATGGTGGTGGAGCAGTGGGTTATTGGTTCTCCTCATCCTCAGGGCTGGGCAGTTGCCAGAAATGGCCTGATCACAGCTGGGTTTCCTGGTAAAAATAACTCCATGGCATAAAGTTTCACGAGAGGAAGGGCAGAGAGCAGACAGGGTCTGACTCCCTGCCTCCACAACATCAACAAACCTCTGCCCAGGCCAGCATGAATTGGCAGAAGCTGGGGGTAAGGCAGAAGGATATCTTAGGTTGACTCTGGTGAAACCCAGGGGAAGTTTTTTGGGTTGAGAGGAAAATAAACACTGGGCTAAACTGATTCTCAGAGGACCTCTGGTCCTCTTGCTCTCTGATTATTTGCATAAGAGCAGCAACAATAGTGGAAGAGGAAAGAAAGGGAGGAGGTGATGAGAGTTTCCTAAGAGGGGTGGGGGCTGATGGTTTTGCCCTGGCTTTTGGTGCTGTTTGACTTTGTGGTAATTCTTTTATTTTCTCTCTGTGTCCCAGCCACCCAGCAGATGAGACTGGGCTGTGTTGTTGGCGTGAGCCTGTTTGCATTGTGGGGTATGGTGGAAGCTGATTTCCCATCCCAGTAACCATGCTGGCAGCCACTGCCCCTCTTCCCAACAGGGGATGGCTGATGCAGGTGCTCCTGTGCACTGGAGCCCATGACAAGGGTGTCTGCAAGCCATGGGGTGAGAACCTGCACATACTTGGTTGCCACTTCCACCAGATCATCAAGACTTTTCACTGGGCAATGCTCTTTCTTTTCCCTGTGATCTGCCATTGGTTGCAGCCAACAGCCAGAGGGTGCATTCAGTGGGTTGCAGGATATGTTCATAGCCATAGTAGGATAAGGTTGCAACCATTCAAATGCTTTGTCAAGCAGGGAGATACTGTACCTGTCCCATTGAGAAGAGGGCTTTGTGAACTCCACACCTCACCACCTCCTTCTCTACAAGATGTAGTGGCAGTGCCGTCCCTGTTCAGTGCTTCCTGGGTCATGCCAACGGTTGATTCCTTCACCCTGCCAAAGCTTGCTTGTGTGGTGGCACTGGGAGGAGAAGTCAGTAATTTTCCACTATCCCTGGCATCAGGAGGCACAGAGCAAGCACTGAAAGCCTGGCAAGGCTCCATGGCCGGTTCACACCTATTGCTTTCGCAAGACGTGTGATGATAAAACCCCGAAAGGCAAAGCAAGGCCATTGCTCTGATTCACTTAGCATGCTGCAAGCTGTCTTGCTTTGTTACATCTCTTCTGTTTTTTCTTTCTTCCCCCACCTTGGGAGAAGAGAGGGGAGACATTGCATATTCCCAGGATATTTCAGGCGGTGGCAAAGTCAGCATCTCAGGTAGCCTTACCTGGCCACCCCACTCCCATCCCAGCAGTCTCAGCGAGCCCAGGATCTGCATATTGGCTATGACACTTCCTAATTGCTCAAGATGGATCACTTAAGAAAAAGCCTTCCATATGGTCTGCAGGATTTTATTTTTTATATTTCTTCCCCCCTCGCTTCTACAACTGTTACAGGAAAAGATATTTTTCCCCATTTGGCATACATGTAATCTTCTTCTGATACACAAATGCCAGATGGCACTGCAAAAGATAATAAATGTGTCTGCAGCATTCGACAATTAAGTCTGGGAACCTTGAAAATGGCTACAGAGGAGCTGTGAGTGGCTGGGCTCGAGGGTTTTTTTGGAGAGCATGCCGAAGATGGAGCATGTCATCAAAGGCAGTTAGGGGAGCCTGTAAATGCTCCCTGACTGCCCAATACCCAAGCAGGCATCCTAATCTGGGATTTGCACCATGCTGCCTTCAGTGGTGAGCAAACTTGAGGAAATCGAGCAACTGAGGGATGCTGCTCTTAAATCTACCTCTGGAAAGAGGCTCTGAGCTACAGGGAAAGCAAACCCCAGAAACCTAGGGACAGAAACTTGTTGCAATCAATGGGCATCAATGGGTTTGGATTGCCTTTATATCAGATATTGAAATACCTTGGGAACAGTGCTGGGCACGTGGTCCCACTGCTGCAAGGCAGTGAGCATGGTGGTCTTCAATTTGGTTAGGAGCACCATCCCTTATGATATTACTGCATGTGAATGTTGCTCAGCATTAATCTGCTAACAAACTTTCTCTAATTAGGGGGATGAAAAATGGTGGTTGCCTTGCTTTGTGCTCTGGGATAACCTTGGAAATGGGCTCTGTCACTGCAGCATGGAATTTCCTCCCAAACCCTTTGTTTAATAAACAGATAGGAGAGCAATTGAGTTGCAAAGCACTTTCCTGGAAAAGGGCAGATTAATTTCTTCTCTGCTGAAGCAGCCGGGGGAAGGGAGGCCGTCTGTCTTCACGTGTTAAACTCCTCTTCAGGCTCAGCGTGGTGACTCACTCCTGATTCCCAACAGCGGATGTAGCTTTCCTGCAGAGGCAGCTTGTCCTCGCTGGGCCCAGCCTCCCTGCTGCCTCCCTGCAGAGCAGCTGCGATGCTTTTGCCAGCAGACACCTCCAGCTGCTTGAACTTCACGCTAGTCTTTGCCTCCTCCTGACCCTCCACGGGGGATGCAGGCAAGGATGAGGCAGGACCTCCCCATGTGCACTCTGTTACTCATCCATCTGCTGAAATATCCCATTGTTTCCTCCTTTTATCTCTAGCAGGCAACTTCCAGAGCCACCTGTCCTCATGCTGATGGCCTCCACAATGAATGAATGAAAGTTTTCCAGCGACCAGCGGCACTCATTGCCTCTTACACGATGCTCGCTTTGAGCTTGGCTCAGCATCACGATGCCTGAACCGAGCAGAGGTAAGGCTAGGGACTTCCAGATGGCCTTCCCAGCTGAAGTATCACTGCTGGTGACCACAAACCCATTGCAGATGGTACTTGGGATATCAGCAGTGGGAAAGGCTGCCCCAACAAGGAATTTTCCACAGCCTTTGCACAGTTAATCAGTCACGCCATCCCCAGGCTCACTGATGGCCTGTGCACAAGGTTATGCAACTGGTTTTTAAAAGCTTTTCCATAAAATGCAAGCTGTATGGGAGGTGTAAGGGCAGGAAAACCTGCTTGTGCATGAGGCAATTTAACCGGCACTGCTTTTATTCTGCCTGGTGCAGAATAACTGCACGTGTAGGCATGCTCTTTCTAGAGCAAGGGTTTAGCCTGATGCACCTGATGTGATCTCTCTGGTGGGGAGGTGCCAGAGGTGTGGGATGTGTCTGAGGGTAGGGATGCAGGCCTTCCCAGGTGGAAGCAGGTCTCCTGGCTGCATGGATGCAGCGGGGAGTTTGCTCTTTGGTCTCTGCTGTCATCTGAGACCATCTTGGAAACCATGCAACTTTGCTGCAGAGCAGATCAGGTTTGGAGATCGCTGCCAGGTCACAAGTGCCCTTCTTAGGCTGTGCAGAACATTTGCTGCACATCTTCATCTGCTGGAGGGTGACTGCATCTCTCCAACTGATGCCATCAGTTATGCTTCAAGTTAGGCATTTTTCTGCCGTTCTTTGTGATAGCTGCACCTTTCCTGGTGCTCCAAAGCTGAAGAGAGGAATCCTCTGCTATGGAGCCATTGCATTTCAATGCACCTTGAAGGCTCTCTAGCCCACCACATGTGAGGGGAAAGGGAAAGAAGAGGAATGAAGTACCAGAATGACATTGCCTGCTTCGCTGTAAATACTTGGTGCCATCACTCTTCCTATCATTTGCCAGGAAGCCCTGAGCTGCTTTAAAACTATTTTTAACAGAAAAAGGTGGGAGATTGCCACAAATAACATTCTTCCTGCCTACATAAGCCAGGGAGGAAATATTTGCTGGCTGACCTGCAGCCAGCAACATCTGGGCTTTTACAGAGGCAGTTGACAAGGTTTGCCAAGGAGACCTTGAGCAGATGTACTGCTGATTCAGGAAACATCTGACTGTAGGTGTTTTATGGGCACTTGCAGAGCACTGCTGCAGATCCTGTGCTCTCACAGGGTTAAATAACAGCAAAAACACTGGGAAAAATATTAGTGTCACTTATCTCAGCTAAAGAGCTGTTGAGATGGCAAAGTGGTTATTAGATTTGTCCCCAGCATTTATTAAGTTTGTGTGTGTCTCTGAGACATTTGTGCTTCTCCTCTGTGTACCTTTGGACACGTCAGCTATATCAAGGCATTTCCAATTATCCTGTCACCTACAAGATAAGGCAGTCTCAAATAGGTTTTTCATTTCTTGGGGAAAGAACCCAAACAATCAAAGAAGCAGCAGCTCAGTGATCCTGTATTTTAAATGGCCTTTGAGTAGCAAATGAAAACTCTGTTTCATCTCAGGAAGCCCAAAGAGAGCACATACATTTGTGCATCCCAACACCACCCTGGGCAGATAACAATCCATTGCACCTTCCTGCCCTATCTTTGACATTTCTTCTTGGGCTCTGCAGAGGATTTTGCAAACAAAGAAGAAACAGATAAATCTGGGACCTTTTCAGGGCTGGGTTATTGGGGTTGTTTGTGTGTGTGTGGTTTTGTGTTGCTTGCTTGCTTGTTTGGTTGGGTTTATTTTGTTTGGTTGGGTTTTGTTGTTGTTTGTTTGCGGGTTTGTTTGTTTGCTTGTCAGTTTTTTCTTTCTTGTAATGTTTCTGGCAGTCTGGAGAAGTTTCCCCCCAATGTGTGTGCAATGGTGCAACAGGGGGGCAATATCATTGGTTCTTTGTGTAGAATTTCACTGGGATTTCCCCTCTGTGTGCCCTCCCTGCACCCCCAAGCTTGTAGGCTTTGTCACATGCAGAAATGAGGATGGGAAGGTGTATGCAGCTCTGTTTCACTGACCTTTTTCTTGGATGACATGAGGTTTCCAGCTTGCTTAACGAGTTCAGAAGAGCCTGAGGCTCAATTTCAAAAGGCATTTCATTTCTATCAGGCAGGTAAATTTGGTGCTTAACTTCCAGTGAGATCTAACTAACCAGCATAAATGTCTTTACATTCTTGCTGGGTGCCTAGCTGTGTCTTTAGGTAGAGCAATACGGGGGAAAACGTGGCTTTTAATAGCTTGCGAGTCACAGTGAAGCATGCCTGTGAGTATCTGTGGCTGTTGCATAGTGGAGACAGACCCAGGTGACTTTTAAATGCTCCCACACCAACAGCCATTGAACCAACTTGGGTGGATCTGCTGTGCTTCCACAGCACCAGGGAGCAACATGCAGAAGCATTCTGCAGCCCAGAGGCTAGGAGACTGTCCTCTGGCTACTTTAAAAAATGATGATTTACCAGCACTGCCTTTGGTTTGCTCTCCTAGCAAATCCACCTTCCCTGGGAAAGCCATGGTCTGAACTCAGTGGAGGTGCAGTGCTGTTGGGGATAAGGGAAAACAGAGCTCATCGGGAGCAGCTGGAACTGACAGCAAAATGATTCAACTGACCAGCTATGGCAAGAATCAACAGCTTTAAATTACAGCAGGAAGGATTTTGGTCAGACATCAGGAAACACTTTCTCATGGTAGGAAAAGTGAAGCACCAGCTACAGCAGATAGCTTTGAGTATGTTGCAGAAACCAACAGGCTCTGAAAGGGAAACCAAGACATGCCTGGTGCAGTGGTGAGGTTAGTCATGGCATGAGGAGAGCAATGCGCAGCTGTGGCTGAGCTCTCCCGTGGGGATGGGCTTGGACAAGGGGGTGGAGATGGGGCTGGGCATGGGGATGGGGGTGGATGGGGCTGGAATGGGAAACTGGGATGACAGTAAGACATAAAGTCATGACTGTAAGGCCTGGGGGAACACAGCTCTGTTCCCAGCTCTCCTGCACTTCCCACATGACTGAAGCAAACCCTTCAGCCTTGGTGCACACCCTTTGCCCACCTCTGCATTGATGTTCTGAGTGCTGCCCTCCCTTGCAGTGTCACTGTACATCAGATGAGCTGTTTAAAGCCTGTAGCAAACAAGCCTTACAGAGATATTTGCTATTATTCCTGATCGTGTGGACTCCAGGGCAACAGATTATCATATTTCTTTGTGATCAAAATGTTAGTGGTTAGCATAAAGATGCTTTAGGGTTTAAGACAGATACAGACTCTTTTAACAGCATTTATTTCTGAAGAACCTTCATCTTTTTTTTTCCTCTCTCTCTCTCATGACAGCTATTTTTTTAGTCATGAGCTGGTTGCAATTACTTTGCCTCTATGATTCCATCTTCCCCACACTCTTCCTGGCTTCAGAGCTGGAGGATGGTCACCTGTATGGAGCTATGCATGAAAATTGGATCCCAGCTGCAGGCAAGGCTAGGAGGAAGTGAACGTGGAATATTTCAATTTAAAGTGTGTTTATTGTGCATTCTGTCGCTGATTTGATGTAAAAAAATTTGCATGCAAATGACAGCAGATTTGCATCTCTCCTTTCATTGACTGCAGATGTTGGGGGAAAAAAACTATATTTGACGGTGGTTTTTTAAGCTTTCAAAACATCTTAGAGGAGATTTTGGCGGCTGCCATATTAATGTATCTATGCAAATATGCTGACCTCTCCTGAAAACAGCAGCCTGACACCAGGGCATTTACACAGAGATGCTCACTGCAGCACTCTCCAATCTTTGCCTCTCTGAGATTTCTAGCATCATTTTGGAAAGATATGATGCTGACACCCTTGGACATGGAACCCAGCCTCTTACAAAAATGGATTTTTACACAGAAACACATGGAAGGATTTTTCTGAATATCATGAGGATGTGAGTTCATTTTTGTAACTATTTTAATGAGTTGAAGAAAATTCTAAGCAAGGGTCTAAGCAAAAAGGAGGTGTCCAGAGATTTTGGGAGGCATCTTATTCCATTGACAGTAGCAGGCCCCAAGATCAAAGCAGCCTTGGGCAGCAGTGGACCAAAATTTCTCATCTTCCCCTTGAACTGAGCTGGTGGTTAAGCACAGCACAGAGAATGGTATAAGGCCTGCCTGGGGAGACGCCAGCTCTACACATCTCCCCTGCCTACCTATGGCCTGGAGCAAGGCTGATTCCAGAGACCAGTGACTGTGGTCCCTGGGTTTTAAGCAGACAGGCATAAACACACTTCCTTTTTGGAATGTCCTAAGTTGTGGAAAACCTGGGCTTGTTTATCAGCAGGCTAGTGCATATTTACATACCTGCTGGGTACACAAAATGATGTGGCATGGAGTGTTCTGCTTTGCCTATGCTGTAAGAGCTCCTGGTGCAAATCTGCAGCCCCAGCAGGAATGGTAAACAGGGCATGATGTGGGTCCTGAAAAACATCCAAGAAGCTGCTGGTTTCCTTTCCTAATGTCCTGAGTGGTGAGTTGAAAATTTAGCTTCTCGCTTGGCTTGATTTATTCCAGTCACCTGTGCTTCAATACTGTGCACAAATCAAGGGCTTTCTTTTTGCCCTGTCAAGGTATTTTTTTGATGAGGAAATCAGGAAAAATGACCAAAGTGAAAAAGAAAAAAACCCCACATGCCCAGCAGACACAACCAGGAACAAGGCAGCTAATGAGCCAGGCTTTCCTGAGGTTGCTGCAACTCTGCAAAAATCTGGCAAAAAAAAAAAAATAGAGTTCCTCTTCTGAAGCTGTCAGGTTTAAATAAGATGTTATCTGGGTAGAGCTTTTTTTTAGCATAAGCTCTGCATCTGTCCTCAGCTAGGAGATATAAATAGATTTATACCTTTCTATGTATGTGCTTTTATATATAGGTGTGAGTGCACATTAAGTGCATGCACGTGTACGTGCATATAAAATATGCACATTGGCTAGATGGAGTCATCCATCTATCAAGTTACTGGCCTATCTTGTGCTCATTCGAGACAGGGTTTAAAAGGAATTGCCTAAATACATAATACATGCTGGCTTTTTTTTCTTTTTAAGAGATGAGTCAAGTCAAATGCTATGATATAAATTTTTAATACCCCTATGACCTGATTTTTTTTTTCCCCCCTCTCTTGTGCAAGGAAGTTAACAATATGAAATGTCTTTCTGTTGTCTCTAATCATGGGCTGATTTGATAAGCTGTAATTATTATTCATATTTGAGATCTGCAGCTTGGGAGATGCAGGAGGTGTGGGAACCATTGGGATGTTTAGGTTTATTATTATTTATTACTGCTATGAATAAAAGAATAATGATTTCAGGGATTCTGCCAAGTAGTTCAGGCTACAAATTTAACCCTTTTAAAAACTGTTGCAAACCATTTGCATCTGATAGATGCTGGAAGCCTCTTGAATGGTGGGGTTTTTTTGGTTCCTTACACCATTGGAGGGGTTGGAAAACCGAAGGAAATGGAAGGAATGATTTTTGTAGGCCCTATCAATATTTATTGTGTTTGTTGTTTGACCTTGGGCATTGTCTCTCCTTAGGAACACTGGAAGAAGGCTGTGCAAGGCATGGTCACGTCACAGCTGCTGCTGCGGTTATAACTATTCATCATCCTACCACATACAGTGATCAAAGGTGTGTGGTGAGCAGAGAGAGCTGTGATCCCCATATTTGTGAATGTCTGGTGCTTTACAAGTGTCTTGGCAAAGGTGAAGGAGTTCGCTAGGTGGGAAACAGCAAACAGTGCCTTCAGTTCAAGATCTATATACACTTGTGTTGATTTCAGTATTGGTCCTCATGTCCAAACCCATAAATCTTTGGCCACATGGGAACCATGGGTGTCCTTGAAAATGTCCTGCTGGCTTCACTGGGTTTGACTGAACACCAGCCTCCCACAGCGGTGCAAAGGCAAGTAGAGATGGAAGGTTGCTTCTAAATTTCTGAGATGGCTGTGCAAAAGAGAGGAATTGAGCAAAGTGGATGCCTGGTGAAGTGCTGGGAGTGACAGGGAACAGGTCAGTTAGTTGTGTTTTAGATAAAGGAGAAAGTAAAGAATATGGACCCCGTCTCAATGCATTCGATGGTGTTGGCCCAAGGCTCATAAATACAGATCTGAGAGGTTTTGCTTTAGCTGTGCAGGATTGAAACAGTGCCTATGGCTCCCAGCAATCTTATGAGGCAGTGCCAGGTCCCTGGTAAAAGGAGGAAGTCTAGTAATCAAGTAACCTTTAGAGACTACCTACCAGCATGCCAGCCTGTGTACAAGTAGATCCAGCAGCTGAGAACACCAACCTCCACCAGGTCCCTCTGCAGCTTCACCAAAGGATTTCTGGGACCTCTCAAAATCGTATCATTTGAACTCTGGTTTCTAAACAGGGTTTTGAGGGTGCACTGGTTTGAACGTAAGAATGTGGGAATAAGTTCTCCTAGACATCTTTCACATGCAGAACATGATAATTTTAGTTTGGATGAAGAAAAGAAAGAGTAGTGTCTGCAGAGCCCTTTGTTGCTTACAGATCTGGAACCAGAGTGGCACTGTCCAAGGAACAAAACAAATGTGTTCGTAGGCTACCGAGTCATCTTTCAAGTGATGTAAGTGCTTAAAGCCTTTGACATCTGTGAGAGTGTGGGTGCCAATGCATTGTTTATTTGGTCCTAGTGCCCTTCCCAGAGACAGAGTTACCTTTAGTCCTTAACTCTCTTCTGTCTCCGTAAGTATAGACCATCCATGAAAGAGAAATGAATACATCTAAACAACATCCCTTCTCAAATATGTGGATGTAGATTCCAGGAAAAGATGCTTTCATGAAACTCAGTGTTGTAGGAGGCTTAGCCATATGATGGCCAGAAACACCAGAAGGAAGAGCTCTGCAGCCAGAGGGCATGGCTTGAAAAATACATGATCAGAAGCCTGAAATGTCACTCAGTGGAAGGAAGAAAATCAGCACGATGCTCTCGGGGAGCAGCCTGGCTTGTAGTGGGAATCAATTCCTGAGCACATGCCTTAGAAGGCATTGGTGTTTCTTGCAGAAACTTTGGTACCCACTTTCTACCCAAAGGCCTGTTGTTTGCTGGGAATGTTGAAGACAGTAAAAAGGAGCTGGGAGGGCCAGTGAGGCTTTAGAGAATGATGATGCAGGGGGCTAAGAAAAGCTATGGCATTTCAGTGCCATTTTCACTATTCTCAACTTCCTAAAATTGGATCTTCTCTGAAACATATTCAGAGGCAAGAAATTAATCTCAGAGCATAAAATATACAGATCTCTTCCAAACAATCACATTTTAAATGAAATCAGAACCTCCTTATGTTGCAGCTTTATATCTCTTCATCTTCAGCTATTTTTCCACCTTAAACAAGAACTTGAATTTAAGATTGTCCACACCAACACAATCTCTAACAAATTACATGTTCTGGATTTCTCTTTTCCACTGAAGGCTATGTCAGACTATGTCTGCTAGCTCTTTAGTTCTTGCATGTTTATCTATCCATCCATCCATCCATCCATTTTTGCAGGCTTAATATCATGTCCTTCCTTGCTTTAACCAGGGCAGAGGTTTGAAGACATGAGCCACAATGTATGCCATTTGCCCTTCCTAGAGAAGAACAAAGTATATTGTTATGATCCAAATGTGATACTTTCCTCCCCCCTCTTAAATGTTGGTGGTTTGGTTGTGTTGTTTTTTTTTAGCTGCATAGACCAACCATCTGTTTCTCTTTCTCTCTTCCATCATTCAATTCTTTGCACATTATTCAAATTAATTATCAATTAAGAACTGGAAAGACTGGCTAATGAAATTACATGATGGTCAAAGTAACACAGCACCTTATTAAGAGCCTCCAGATATTTAGTAAGACAATAAAT
This sequence comes from Dryobates pubescens, assembly GCF_014839835.1. NCBI lineage: Eukaryota > Metazoa > Chordata > Aves > Piciformes > Picidae > Dryobates > Dryobates pubescens. The sequence goes on along the minus strand of NC_071613.1, from coordinate 25,588,929 downwards.
TCCTGATCTTTTGTTCTAAAGATGAACCTTCAGTCCAATAAACAAAAACAGAGTGACATGTATCTCTTCTTGGTCATTTATTTATGAACATAGGAAATGACATTGACTAACTCCCTTTCCACTCCAGATTTCAGATTGCAATCTTCTCCTCTCGGATGTCAAACTAACCCAGATAATAAAACAGCTTGAGTCCCCAGAGAGATAAGAAAGTTCCCTGTTATTTTTCTGTGCTAAAGCGCATCTGGTTTATAAGGCACGAAATTAGCTGTTCTTTAGCTCTGTGGTTATCCCAAAAAGAGGAAGAGGCGTCTGGTTTGGGGGTGAGGGCAAAGGAGCAGTTCTGACTGACATGCCCTTGGGAAGCCATGGGAGCTGGACCAGCTTTCAACACCCCTCCATTGAGCAGTGCTCAAGAGAGGGAAATTTATGAGGCTTGGCAGCAAGGCTGGCACATAGGGCATGCTAGAGAAGATGAGGATGGAGGAAAGCTGATTGTGCCCTGTGTGATACCTGAGAAATTCTGGCTGTGACCATCTGTACAGTATGATATGCCTAAAACTTTCCTGCAGTAATCCCTCTGGCTGCTTGGCATCCTCTTGCAGCGATAATCACATCATGTGTTTGCAAAGGTGGTGGCTCATCCTCAGCCATGAAAGCAAAGACTACCCAAAATTCAGGGCTGGAAGAGATCATGTTGCCCGGTTACAAGCCCCAGAGGATCAAGTTCACCTCCCCTACTCCTGGTGACCAGGTTACTGCTGCTAATTGCAAAATCACAGAAGGTTAGGGACTGGAAGGGACCTTGAGAGATCATTCAGTCCACCCCCCCTGCCAGAGCAGGATCATCTATACCAGATCACACAGCTTTCATTTTCAAGTGCAGTTTTACTGATAGGGCCTGAAGGCAACTTTGTGAGGGAGCCAGGAGCACAGATGCCCCATAAGCCCCCTCTGCTCTGGGGAAGTATCCTGAAAGGGCTGCAGCTTCAGTTAGTTGGGCCCCTCATGCCTGCAGCAGGCACCAGTAAAGTTGTGTAATTAACATCAACAGCCATCACCATTTCGTGTGGTTCCTGACAACAACTCATTTGGTTGGGTATTATCCCCATCCTTTTTCCTCCCTCCTCCAAAACCTCTTCCACCACTCCCTGCCCCCATCCCAAGCTCGTCAGTGCTTCGTAGCCATTGCAGCCTGCAAAGCGTCCTCTTTGCATCCTCCTAACGCAATTGCACATAATTAAGCAATGCATTTACATGTCAGACTAAACCCACTGTCCAAGCTGCTCGTTCTGCTTTGTGCAGCCCCATGCCAGGCGGCCTCCAGAAAGGATGCAAATCACGGCACAGAAAACATATTACGAGTGGCACGCAAGATCTGTGCCCACTTTGCCCATTGTGTCAAGAAAACAGAAATGCTTGTCAAAATACCAGCTCGAGTAGGAGCTTGTGGCTTCTGGAGGAATAAAAGAACCGTGTTGGCAAGCACAGGACTAGACAGGCAGATGTCCTCCTCTCCACCCACTAGAATTTTATTGGCAATTGAGTTAACAACCTCTTTGCATATGAAAGTGACGGAGAGGCGCTGCTGCGGCCTCTCTGGCAGGAGACTTGGCTGCAAAACCAGTGAGACATTTGACAAGGAAGCAATATGTTAGCAACATCTCTTCATCCCTGTTATCAGGGCCAAATTGCCACGGCACTTGCAGCCATGTGGAGGCATTAGATGCAAAGTGTTAGACGCCCTGCCATTCTTTCTTGTCATTTTTTCCTTTCTTTTATCCCGTTTTCAGAGAAACCTGGTCCTGACACTTCACTTCGAGTGACTCTGGAGCCAACCTTGCCTTGTGCTGTTGTGTCTCCTTATAAAATGGGCTGCCAGGTGCCGAACATCCACGTTTTGGAATGATGGCCCATGGTAATAAGTGGTTCTGGGGTGGTTTGTCTTTTGGTGTCTCTTTCCCTTTTTCTTTTCTCTTTTCTCTTGTCTTTTCTTTTCCTTTCTCTTCTTTTTTGTTTCTTTAGAAGTATTAAATTTTCAAGTTTTCCTTCAAGAGATCACTTTTCTGAGATGATGAATGAGAGGAATACAAACTGGTAAAGCCTCTCCCCAGGCAGTGCCACAGCAAGTCAAGGCTAGGACTGGACTCTGATGAATGCTAGTCAGAGGGAGTCAATCCAGCTGTGTTCAAGCAATGATTCTGGTAGGCTCATGGCTTTTTTGGAGTACAGCTCCAAAGAAACCTGCCAGCTAGGAATTCCTTGTTGCACCATCTCTATTCTTCCAAGGGGCAAGAAAAGAAGGCTTTCCCCTGAGTTCTGGCACAGAGAAGGAAAGGGCAAGCATGTCAGTGCCTCTGGCTACCAGTGGATGAGTTCCCAAAAGCTTCAGCTCACTCCAGCTCCAACGAATGGCAGAAGAGATTCCCCAAATATGTGGCTGGTGTATCCATATGAGTCTTTTCTTGGTGTTTGCCTTGCTGTCAGTTTCTTTTCCTTAGTACCAAGAGATAGGACAAGAGAACCTTATCCACCAGATAAAGTTTAGATTGGCTATTAGAAGAAAATTCTTCACTGAAAGGGTTATCAAACACTGGAAGAGGCTCCCCATCTGTGGGGATCCCTGGAGATGTTTAGAAGACTGACATGTACAGTGCTGAGGGGCATAGTTTAGCACCAGCCTAGGCAGAGTTGATTGGATTCCATGATCTTAAAGGTCTTTTCCAACCAAAATGATTCTATGATTCTATGATTCATGCTGCCTTCCTGCATGGGAAAAACACCTGCTGAGTTTTATAGCCAGAGATGTTGCCCCTTGAGCTGCTAGTGAAGCTTTCCCAGTGCGTTGTCTAGCTGGGCATGTCTGCTACTGCAATGTTTGCCTTGGGTAATTTTCCAGGGTAAAAGGTGCCAGCACAGTTCCACATTTTGTTTACATTTTCCTGTTCAGTGCAGTGCTCAGCAGAGTATGCACATATCTGCTGTTGTGTTTCTCTTGTGTTGTCATGGACATGTCCAGTCTGGGATCCAGGAGCACAGGACCAGACATGCACAGCACGGTTCTCCTTTTTCTGATGTATAAACTGCAGCCATCACCTGAAATGCTCTGTCATCCCTCAGCAAGTTGTTCACCTGTAGGTTACTCCACTTTTGAAAAATAGTTGGAAAAGGTCCATCATAGCTGCTGCTGCTGCTCTGCATGCTAAGATGCTTCTGCCTCAGGCCGGAAAGGAAATAATCATTTAGTTTAAATCTCCAGATGAATGTAGAGCACCAGGGCCAGATGTAGCTGCAGTAGCTGTGGCTTTCCCTGGTCTCTGGCAAATGTATAGCTGGCTCCCACAGCTGCAGCCTGGCTTGGGTTGTGTTTAAGGAGAGCACTGCAGGAGGAGAGGGCTCTGAACAGGTGAGGAATAGTATGTCATTTGAGTCTACAGCAGCTACGTGGCAGGAGTTTGTACTCAAGCTTAACATGGGAGAATATTTGCTCCTCCTATTTTCCCCAGCAGATAAAATCCTTAGAGAGGATCTGTGTGATTCTCTGGTTTCCCTCAATGGTTTTCCATCAGTGGAACATCTGCTAGTGTCTGGAGAGGCCTTCCTCATGGCTCAGATCTGTGGTATAAGCTGAAGTACAGAGCTGCTTTGCAAAAATTTGGCTCCCATAATATTTCTCTAAGATGAATCCACACAGATGTATGGATAACCCTGAACATGAATCAACACCAACAGACCCACCAGTGGCTGCTCACATCTGCAGAGACCTGGAACACTGGGATCAAGAGCTGTGAAATTCCCCTATGATGTGAAGACAAAGGGAGGGTCTTTCTTTGCACAGATCCACTTGTGGAAGGACACTGGTGAGTAGAGCCAGTTGCACTTCTTTCACCTCACCCCACCCAAGTATTTCTAATGGGAACAATGGGACTACAATGAGTCTAACTTCCAGAATACGAGGACCATAGTGTTGTGTCAACTGTCCTCAAATGTTGATTGCTTAAAAGGCATTTGGAAGCCAGACTTCAGCTCTGAAGTCGCTTCGGTGGTTTATGAAATGGCATTTTTCCTCTATCCCAAGTGAGGTTATTATCCCACTGGGGCACACTGTCAAAGTGCTTAAACAATGAACACACAAATTCTGGGAACACCTAAGGGTCACTTGGAGTCAATATGCTTTAGGACTTGGAGCACCTGCTTCTAGACCCTCCTGTTATTACCTTAGTACTCTGCCATGCTGCTTTTCACAGGATAAAACCCATCAAACACAAGAGTGTTTGGAAGTGCTCTGTTGAATTGTCATGACCAGTCAAATCTCAGGCAAGCAAGGGAACCTTATTTTCCACTTCCCCACCCTCCATCACAAATCTGTATACCTCCTAATGGCCTGCATTCAGCCAAAGATCCTGAAGGAAGGCAGCAGCTGTTAGAGCACTCAACGTTGCTGTGTTCAATCATAACATCCCAAAAAATGTGTAAAATGTTGAAAGCAAACGGCAAGGTCCTCGCCGTTATCTGAAAAAGAAATGCTCCTGTCATGGAAAGCCATGCTCTCCATGAGCATTTCTCTAGTTGATTTTCTGCTTGACAATTTATTCCAAGTATCAAAGGCTTGAGTCTCTCCTGTTAATTCCTTCTGGCCAGGGAATAAGCAGCTGCTCTCTCTGACTGCGGGTCACTTTTCTCATATAGAGCTTGATTGAGACATGTATGTCAAGGTCACAAACGAGGCTGAGCTAGTATTGTTCAACTAAAAGCCCCACCAAGCAGCAGAAAAAGAGATAACAATATATCTTTAAAGTCAGTACGGGTAATGTGCTTTTTGTCCTGAGTAATTATGACGCAAGGAAAAGTCAGCTGTAGCATTCTAATGCATTAATTTCTCATTAGTCATTTGGTTTATATATTTTTGCTGGAAAGGGATAGAGATGCTTTGATGGAAAGTGGCCTATTTGAAAGGGTGGGAAGATTAAAGGTTAAGAAAGAGAAGGGTAAATGTGGTGTGACTGGAGCATAAAAATAGACCCATTCCAACCAAAATAAAGTGTCCAATTATCAACAAGACCAAAGCAGATTGCTGGTTGAGGACAGCTTTGCACAAACATCAGCTGCCTTCAAAATGCATGAAGGTAAAGTGGCTGCAAAGTGTTTCAGCATCTGGGGCTGTAAAAACCTGAGGTCTGCCTGGTTTTTTTGAATGACTGTAAAAAGAAACTTGAAGAATCATCACCTGCCTTGCAAGTGATCCAGTCCTGATGGCCTTTTTGAGGTTAAACCTTTTCATTCCTGCTTTTGGGCTCTCACCTCCGCAAGCTTTTCCACAGTCATTTCCAATGACAGGCGTCCCCCCTGAAAAAGCACACACTAGGCTTTCCATGTCAAATCAGCGAGAAAGCTCTCAGGGAAACAATTTCCTCCGTGACATTTGTAAAGGGAAATTTTGCCTGGAAGGAAGCACTGGCAGGGTGAGCTCCTGCATGGCCCCAAATGCAATGAGACGTTTAAATTGCCTGATGCAGTGGGCAGGCCTGTCACAACCATCCTAGGGGTTAGGGGGAAAGGCATTTCTGAAAGACTTCTCTCTTTTTTTGAATACACTTTCCATTTGGTTGGGGTTTTTTGGGGGGTTGGGTTTTTTTTCCCCTCACACAAAAACGATGTCTCTGAAGGGCTCCAAAACAGAGCGTGGGCTGAACTCCATCCTCTTTCATCTGGATCCCAGAGGCGTTCTCACCCCCGCTCCCTCCACCTCCACATTCAATGTCCTTGCCAAGCGAACTGGGAAGCAGCTCCGATCTGGAGCACAACAGCACACACCCTGAAGCAAGCTAGCTAGCTTGAGAGACTACTGATGAGTTTTCTATGTGCTTCCCTTTCATTCCTGCCCAAGACTTGAGGCTCCATCTCCTTGTCCTAGTCAAGTTGAGATTCAAGAGGCATCCCCCGAACTGCACCTATGATGGCAGAGTCAGCAAGCCACAATTTGCACATCTGATTAAGCCAGGAGAAATAATGTGGCCTGTGGGAATAAGTTACCTCACCCCAAAGGCTGACCACACGTGTTCTGGTGTTACCCCAATACCTGGTCCAGCTGCAAGCCCAGACTTGCTTGGGTTAACACGCTCCGAGCAGGCGTGTCTGCCACCCACAAGGGCCCACTGGTATTAGATCATCCTTTGTGATCTTCACCAGGGTGAAACTAAGAACACGTGTTGCCTGGACCCAATGATGCAATACAGAAAGTACTGCAAAAGGAATATAAAACACACAAAGTTCTAAGGCTCTTCTGAGCTAAATCTACATAGCTCATCCCTGGAACAATTACAGAGGAAAGTCCTTTTGTTGAGCCATAAGATGCAGCAGATCATCTCCCTACTTGCCAGGGATAATTTGCTGGGCATTTGTGAAGCACAGAACTGCTCTTGCAAAGCCAGTGACCACTGCCATGGTGTTGTTCCTGACTGTTGCAGTGCTGAAGTTTCTGGTCAAATCAAGCAACAGACAACAAGGGAAAATACAACATGTTCTTCTTTTAGAACATTGTCTGCACATTGCCACCTCATAATCAAGCTTTGCTCTCTCAAACAAATATGCAGTCCATTGATGCTTTCAGTCATAGAATCCTAGAATGGGTTGAGTTGGAAAGGAACTTTAAAATCCATCTAGTCCAAAACCCCTGAAGGAAGCAGGGACATCTGCAAATGGATCGAGTTGACCTTGAATGTTTCCAGGGACTGGAGCCTCTACCACCTCTCTGGTCAACCTGTGCCAGTGTCTCACTGTTCTCATTGTAAAAATTCTCTCTTATGTGGTCTCTCTTATGATGTCAACATCTCCCATCTATTAGTTTAAAATGATCACCCCTTGTCCTGTCACAACAGGCCCTGCTAAAAAGACTGTCCCCATCTTTCTTACAAGCCCCTTTTAAGTACTGAAAGCTTGTGATAAGGTCTGTTTGGATCCTTCTCTTCTCCAGGCTAATCAACCCTAGCTCTCTCATAGCCTGTTCTCATAGCAGACGTGTTCCAGCCCCCTGATCATTTTTGTGGCCTCCTCTGGACCCAGAGGACTGAGGACTCCAGAGCTGGACACAGTGCTGTAGGTGGGGGTCTCACTATCAGAAAGGCAGAATGCTCTCCCTCAACCTGCTGGCCATGCTGCTTCTGATGCATCACAGGATACAGCTGACCTTCTAGACCATGAGTACTAATTGCCAGCTCACGTCCAGCTTTTCATCCACCCTAAAATCCTTCTCTGCAGGGTTGCTCTCAAGCCCTTTATCCCCCAGCCTGTATTGATACCAGGGATTGCCCTGACCTAGGTGCCGTCCCAAACTGTCTTAAGAGTGAAGTTGCTTGTCCATATAGAAGAGTAAGTACTATCCAGGAGGATGCTTGCTTGACTTTTAGATGCACTTCTCACATTAGACAGCAGCGATTTTTTACATGGGTGACACATTGGACACACACAGGCTGTGTACACTATGGGCTGTGGCAGCTGCTAGTGGGCACCATGTCCACCAGCTGCTGCTGGTGGTGGATTGCTGCAAAAGTAAGAAAGGAGACAACTCCTTGTCATATTGTGTCACCCCAGCTTTGGGGTAGCAGCCAGCTGGAGAGGCAGGTAATAGATTAGCTCCAGTCAAAGAGCCAGCATGGATAAAATATTAAATACACAGCTGGAGGGACCTCAACCACAGTTGTTGCCATGCATTTTTAATCAAAGGAACACGTGTTGCCACGCAGCTGGCTGCTGCATGCTGCCCATTAGATGCTGGTCCACATCCACAACCTGCTGCGGCCATCAGGGCTGTCCTGGGAAGTGCAGGGGACCCTGGAGCATTGCCAGGGTACAGAGCTGCTGCTGCTGCTGCTGCTTGTCCCAGGGGTCGTATCTTCTGCCACTCTGATCTCGCTGTGACCTTTGCTGTTACAGCCAGGAAAGCTGATCCTATCGATTTTACGTGGGTTATGATTTTCTGTAGATTGCCCTGAAACCTGCTAATTGTGCACACAGCTATTTATAGTGCTTCAGAGTGGGAGTCAGAAGTTTTTGATAGTGTGAGAGGTTGTCTGCACACACATCCACAGAGCTGACACTTCAGTATTTTCTCTTAAGTGATGGTCAGACACATTTCAAAGTAGACAATATTTTATCCATTTTGAAAGGTCTCTGAAATTTTCCACCTTCTTTAAAGAAAAAAACAGCACCTTGTTTTTCTCCTGTCCTGAGGTTTCTTAATGGGAAGAAGCTCCGTGTGTGTGTGTGTGTGTACTGAACAATAACTTAGGGTCAGGTCTGCTCCTGGCCAGGGTACAAGACACCACGTGTTTGGTCTCTCCCTCACCACAAGCAACTAGAAGAAGGTGTCCTGTCTGAAAGGGGAGGTTTAGCAGCTGCTCCATAAGACAGTCCTGTGCTTAGCTGTGTGACTGCACTTCTCTCCCCCAGGTAGCCGCTGGCTCTCCACCACATCGTTGTGGCATCCATGTCTGCAGCTTGTTCAGGTGCTAAAGCAATGGAGTTCAGTGGAGAGAGCATCAAATGGAGCAGGATGTTTACCTCAGTCTTGGTTAATCTGATTACACAGTGATGGTCATATCACCTCTGCTGCCTACCAGCAGCCTGGTGGAAATGTGGGTACTAAACCAACCAGCTAAAGCTTCATCTAGTGCTAAGGTTACCTTTGTGCTTCTACATTTGTTCCTAGGGTGTCCCATACAGGTTTTGCATGTCTCCTTGCCTTCCATGAGACAGGAATTCAAAATAATTATAGGTGCATTTAATAATTGAAAGCTTTGAAAAATAACCCCCAGGGTTTTACTAGAACTATTGCTATGGGATTCTGTACCTTCCCACTCTGGCCCTTGATGTGTCTGCACTGGTTGTTCCTCTCCTAACTCCTTTTCTGCTTTTCCTCCTGAAATTAAAAAAAGCATCATTTGAACCATTTAGTTTAGCCCTGAACTCTTCAGTGTCAGTAAATATTGTTTCAGCAGCACCAATTTGTCATGCCCAGCCCACTCCATAGCCAGCCCAAACTGCTGCTCCAGTCATAGTGCTTTGCAGAATAAGAGATTGCCTCATCACAGATGCAGCCCACTGAGTTCTTCAGTGAAAAGAGGGATTTTTTTTCCATGCATTGTGTTAAGTGTTTGCATGCAACAGCCTGGAGCAGTCATTCAGAATATTTCATTCAGAGTGTCTTTCATATTGTCTGAAATACCTGGCAGTGCACAAAGGCCGAAAGTGGGAGTAATTGACTGCAGGATTATTCTATACTGCCTGAAATAAAAGTAACATGGTTGTGAATGTGACAGGGAGTCAGCTCCACACTGTAAGGTTTGTTGACTTTTTTGGTGCAGTTAGTTGCTATTATCCAGGTGCCACAAGGCAATACTTTGGCAAATCCCATGTTGACTTGGAAACTGTGGGCTTAGAAGACAATAATTGAGGTCTTGGAGACTGGGAGCTTTGGAGATTTGTAGGGGCATGGTATTTGTCCTCAGGCAGTGACTCTTGGAGATGGATCTTGACAGGGAAAACCTTCTGTGAGAATATCAGAGGAGTTCCCATGAACTTCAAAGGCTGGCGGTACAGGTCCTGCCTGTGCCACTCCAATGGCTGCAACAGCTGTAGGCTGCATACATTTCATAACCTAGGTCCTTTTGAACAGTGTATAAGTCACCCGAGATCTTTCTGATTCCTAGAAGATGGATCCCAGAGCCCTAGTAGTATGCCAGACCACATCTGCATCTGGGGGTAATCAGATCAACTTCTGAAGCAACTAGAAGCTGGTTTATAGGACTTTTTGTTCTCCCGGTCAGATGCTTGCCTCCATCCCTCAGTCGTCTCTAAGAATTGTGTTAAATCAGCCAAGGCTCATAAAAGATTACAAAACCTTGCTGAAAGCCAGAACTTCTTGTAAAATGGAGAAGGTGTGTAGGAAGAAAAGGGGTGGGTGTGGTGAGAAAATGAAAAGAGGAGTGTCCCAGCTAAGAGAAGAAAAACTAACACCTTCTCATGTGTAGATGTGTATGCTTAACAAGGAGAGGGAGGCATCCCTTCATGTAGGTGAATAAAAGGAGAAGAAGGGACACCTGATGACACCCTGGGAAGGTAAATCACAGACTAAATTAGCTAAATGCTTTTTCACCCAATACATCTTTAGCCTGAGCAACCTAGTGCCAAGCAGTATCACTGAGGCTGAAAGTGATGCTGAAATCCAAAATGGGCTCTGCAGAGCTTATGGCAATGGAGAATAGCCATGTCTTGGAGCACATTTGTGGTAAGCATGAGTTTTTGAAAGAGCTTTGACTTCTGAGACAACCTCTGGGTTGATGCAGGTTAGCTAATAGCTGTCTTAGTTATGGTTTCTTCGGGCTCATCTCTGAAGGAGATGGTGCTGCTCAGAGTGGCTTTGAGAACTGGTACATTCACTCAGGTGGAGCACAGCACTGATTTAGATTGACAGTGTCTTTGTTTCTCCTAGCTAAGCTGCAAATGGAGGCAATCAGACAAGGACATTCTGCACAATTGCAGGTTGTGTGCTGGCTCTTCATGTGCTGGCTTGCACAGGTGCTTTGACTGCCTGACTTCCAAGAGTGTGTATTGCTAAGGAGACTCTTTTTACTGCAAAAAATGAGTATTTCAGTAGCAGACCTTGTGCTGATGTAGAGTATTTCCCCGACCCTCTATGTGCTCTGCCATTTTACAGCATGCCACTTGGGATCTAATTAGATGACCATCTAATCCTCAGCCACTTTTAGGAAGACAAGCTTTCAGCCAGGAAGCAGAAGATAGGTTACAATTGGAGGCACTTTTGAATTTTGTCATATTAACTGCACTGTTTCCAGCTGGCTCAGTAAAGCAGGGCTTTGTGCTTTGAGGTAGGAAACAGAGCATCAAAAGCAATCCATGCCCATACAAGCCTTCAGATACTAAACATCCAAGAAAGTCTACCCATGGCCACAGACACCAGGGCATGCAGGTCTCCTGTTCTCAGCAGGAACAAGCAGTACTCAGGGAGGAGCCTGTCCCATGGCCAGGAAGTTGGGTGTGTGACTGAGTATGAGCATTTGCAGGGTGTAGGGTCCCCAGCAGAGCCTGAGGATGCTGTACAGAGGTGCACCAGGGGCTAGGAGAAGCCTACTGCTACACAGGCTTGGGAGAAAAGATGAGTGTAGGCAAAGGAGGGTTTAACTCTGAAGGGGCTGATGCCAGTCATCCCTTATTCTCACTCTAAGATGCCTGCTGGCATGCTTGAGACCATTGTCACCTTTCAATGAAGCCAAACTTGTCACAATTCCGAAGTCTGAGGGACAACTGAGGCTGTGCTCCAGGAGACCCCTGGAGATGATAGGGAGGAAGGAATGGAAGGTAATGCCACGCCAGTGATGTTTGGGTGCCCACTGATCAGACCAGGAGTGTTCAGGTGGGTCTAGAGGAGCTGTGTTTCTATGACCCAGCAGACTGCCTGACCCATAGCCCAAGGGACATGGCTGACCAGGACATCCCTGGCTGGTACTGGTAATGTCATCCTGTCTTCCCACACCTCCCCTTATCTCCTTGCTTCTCACCTGACCTGGGAGGTTGGTTTGTGAAGCCTCAGCAGATCCAAGGTCCCACAAGAGTAATATCCAGTGGCACTAACACAATTAAGACAATTAAAGAATATAATGATGCTAATAATGATGTGCAATATGGAAGCAGGCATGCAAATCATCTATGGAGATGCTTCCCATGAAGGACAACTCCTTGAGAACAATCTCTCTGTGAAGCACTCTGTTTTGCCAGGCTGTTGAATGTAGATTTGACAGGTAGCAATGCTTTTATCTTAAGATATTTCTCTCCTTTTCAGGATAATGCTTTTACTATGTGAGCTAAGGAGAGAAAAAAAGTGTAAATAAGCCAGGTGTGGCTTCTGTAGCTTGAAAGAAGCTACTGCTTGACCCTGTAGATTAACAAAAATGCTTTCACTGGTTTTTATTTTTTATAAAGGTGGGCACAGATCAGTGCTGCTGATTGAAATGTGTAGAGCAGCTTTTTCCTCTGAGCCTGGAGCTCTCCTGAAAGCAGGCCATGAATTATTAAGGTAGGAGATTACCTTGACTGGAATATACGTGCTGTTCATCAGTGAAGGTGGGGATCACTCTGAAGGGCAGACAGGTTTCCCATGGAGAGTTAGAAGCCTGAAATGGTGAAGGCTCTCCTTGCTTTCCCTGCCTCTTATGGGAAGTCTGCAGCAGTTTACAGAAACTTCTGCTCCAGATCGTTCCGTCCTGCTTCAAAGAGGGTACAAAGTCTCTTCAGCTTTTGGATCTTTTAAGTTTTTGTGCTTCAAAAACTTCCTCCCAAGGTCTCTCTTGGCACTGCCTTGTTTTTTATTATTGGTTTGGGCTGTTTTTTTTCCTAGACACACATTGATTTTACCTTTCATTAAGATATAGTAGAGTCTGGGGTGCCTGTCTCCCCTTGGTGTGGATTCTTCCTGGCTGTGGCACTGGGGCACTCAGGGCAGGAGAGCCCTAAGCATTGCTCTTCCTTACTCTCTTTGGGTAACAAATTGTGTGTTAAAGCAGGACAGTGATCCTTCTGCCTCTCTGATGAATAGTTTCACCAGGAGCTATTGGAATTAAAGGATTTGAGGGGAGCAGGGAGGATGTTTGCAGCATCAACCTCCCACCAGGGCAGAATCCACATCCCATCTCAGAAGCCCCCTAAAGGCAGTAAACCTTGTTGGGGCAGACATCTCTTCAGCCCATTTGCTGCTGTGATAGGTGTCCATGTGACTTTGGGGAGGTAAGCTTTAAACCTTGCTGCCCACCTGCTCCTTCCCAAGACCTCCTGCTGGCTTGGGCTGGGCAACATTCACTGCCTCACCTTGAGTTTGGACAGGTTTTAGGTACAGCAGTAGAAATAAGACACAGAGACAGGAGCTAGCAGCAGCAACGCTCTTGTGTGCTCCTCTTTAAGAGCTCATAAGTCTCTGCTTCGAAGTCCCCAGATCACCTTCTGAATTCATAACCGAGAGAAACATCCGACTCTGCATTAAGTCAAAGCTGTCCCTTGAGTCTCATAGGTGGTGATAGGAACATCTCAGCTCCTGAGTTTATATTCTCATAAATCTTTCCTTCTCTATTTTTTCCCCCCTTTGTCTCTCCCTGCTTTAATTACCAGCCGCAGGCATTGTACTGATGAAAAGCCTAGCACAGGGCATGCTCTCCTTGCCATGGCCAGAGCATGAGTCCTCCTTGCCAGCAGAGCCCAAGTAGAGCCATGCTTACAGCACTGATGAAATCCCAACCCCTGTCAAGGTTTCCAGGGTCTTTACTTATAATCTGCAGGGATTATGCCACTCCCTCAGGAAAGCCAAGGGAACACTGAGCAGATCCAGGTGCAGAGCTGTGAGTGCAGCCTTTTCCTGCATGGCTTTCAGGGCTTTTCCTTTCCTGAGGATGGTGTTATGTTTGTGAAAAGAGGCAGGGATGTAGGAATATGTCCCCCTGACTTTCCTCCTCTGCCATATGACTAGGCTGGCTCCAGGGTAGTAACGTGGGAACCAGAGAGGATGGCATTTCCACAGGTCCAAGCAGGTTGCAAGTTGTGTCCTGGTGTCTGTGATGGGAGACCAGCAGCAGGCACAATGTGTACCAACAGGATCCTGGATGACACACCATGCTGTGCAGCTAAATTAAAGGATTACATGGGCCAAAGTGTAGGATGCTTTGCAGCAAAACCCACTGACTGGCTTGGGGCAGCAGCAAGGCAGGATTTGCTGGAGGCAGAGTGCTTCCCACCCATGTCTTTTCTGCTACATCCCTTCATTCCATGTGATTTTCATTTTGGTGAGCAAGTATTTCAGGATGAAAATTTTTGTGCTCAGTGTCAGCCAACCGAGGGCTCCAAAGCTGCTGCTCTGTTCACCTCCCCTGCCGCAAGTACCATGCTGGATCTCAGCCTTCCAATGAATCGCTTCTAGGGATGCAGGCTGGCACCTAAAGTCAGGTAAGAATTTGCCCTGGTTAAAGGGCAATGATATATTGCAAAGCACTCTGTGCTGCTTTACTCTCCACCACACAGAATCAATTTAGAGACGGATACATTTGATTGCAAACTCATTTAGAATTTGTTTTCATGGTTTTACGTTCTTCCTTTGCATTCAAGTGCTACAACCAACCACTAAAACCACCCATAAGAAAATATACGTTAAATTAAACACAACAAAAAAGCCTAAACCTGTGACTTGGATAAATTAAGTACTCTGGAGTGAAATAAACTGTAAAAAAATAGAAACTGTTATAAATCTCCCCGAACCAACAGAATCAACATATGAATATCTGGTTCACCAGCACATACTTCTCAGATAAAAATAAACTGTTCTTGGAATGAACCTCTGCTTTGATTTATATCTCACAGTCCAAGTACACACAAGGAGGATGTAAAATCTGCTAATATAAATACCACTGGTCTCAGCCTTTTATCAGATATTTTCTGCCAGGAAAGAAAAGGCTCTTTTTTTTCCTTTCTTTTTTTTTTTTTCTCTTCAGGTAATTATTGTTCCTTTGAGCCAAGCTCCCAGGTTTCCTCCTTTTTAAAGCCATAATCCTGGGTGTGAGCCCCACACAAAATTACCCCAGCACTCCTTGCCAGGGAACATCTCTGAGCCATGGCCCTGGCCAGGCTCAAAGAAACACGCAGATCAAGATCCTCCAGGATCATGCTCAGTGTGTGCAGGTAGGGGGTTTTGAGGAGATGCTTGGGAAGCACCTGCTGCTGGGCAAGAGAGCCCAGCACTTTCGACATGTCTGTGGCATGACCATGCTTGTCACCCCAGTGTGTGCAGTGTGCTGCGTATGAAGGATGCATCTTGCCATACTGATTTCAGCCTGAGGAGTGAGGCTGCAGGGCAGAATGTCCTTGAGCTGTAGGTACTGTGCTTGCACCTCATCTTTTTGTAATGCAGTGGAAATGTTGTGGGGCTGCTGGGTTTTTGAATGCTCACTTCTTTCTCACTTGATACCGGGCAAACAATCTGTGATTAATAATTTATTCTATGAATTTTGCCTCTATGGCTGAAATCTAATTATCCAAGCTGTAGACTAGCCAGGCTCTGGGAACAGCACATGAAATGAGAGAAGTTTTTATCCTGAGTTGCCATTTGCCCTTTTTCGGTTGCATTCTCCTTGGAGCTGGCATGATGGGGCTTTTACCTGCACTTTACAGAGCTCTACTCAAGCTTCAACCCTCTCACCATGTCCACAGTTCAAAACTATTTGCAAAGGTACCTCAGGGAATAATTTGTGCCTGTTGCTCTAGAGCATCCCGTTCAGAGCAGAAATTCAGGATGCAGAAACTGGAAATGGAGAAGAGGTTCTTACATGCTCCCATAGGAGTGTGTTCTCTGTGCATTTCATGAGCAGTGCACAAATCTCAGTGCATAATGTTCTCCGTTCTTTTCCAGGTTGGAAGCAGCGCCTGGGCATCACCTGCCTCAGTCTCTGCTGACAGCCCTCCTAAATCTAGGGCGGTCTCAGGCTCTGAGGGATGTGTGTGAGAGTTTCCCAGAAGATGCACAAAGCAGCAATGGTTCTCAACCCAGTATTTTTGTTACTAGGACCCAGAAAAGACAGGAGTTGTGATTTGTTGGAGGTGCAAATGTACCCTGGAGCTGCCATTTGCTCATCAGGGTAGCTTTGTGCCATATACCAGACTGGGGAACTGACTTGTCCTCTGAGCAGTCAGACCATCCCTAGCATCTCTGTGGGAGCTCTCAGACCCCTTCCTAGTTAATCCCATGGGCCCATATTGGAGTTCAGTGGTCAAAAAGGGCTTTGGTCTGGTGTAGCATTGGAAACAATAACCTGATTACACAGATACCTCCCGGGCTGGATAATTCAACCTGATGGGCCTGTTACAATAGGCAACAATCAGCGCTCAATTGCCTGTCTGGGAAATAATGCATATGCAATGCTCCAGAGACCTTCCCCATCGAACTCCACAGCAATGCGGAAATGCCTTCACTGACCACTTTGAAAGCCACCGCTTGCAGTTTATTTAAATAACAAAGGCATGTTGCATTGTTCAGTAATGAAAAAAAATAATATTTTTGGATGCCCAGCCTTGAAAACTACAGTTCAAATATTGTGGGATCAGATAAAATAATATGATTTTGCCTTCCTCTCTCTGTTTTTCCCTTTCACTGCCAGGCCGTTTGGCATTTTTGTGTCCCCTGCCCACTGAGCTTTCCTGATCTAACCTAGAACCTTTTTGGAGGTATAGCTTTCTGTCTGAAAAAAAAAAAAAAAGAATAAATAATCTGGATTTTCTTCTCTTCCAGCTAATATACTTATTATTCTTCCATTTATGTTTTAAAGGACATGGGTAACCTGGGGCACACAGACAGGACTGGTTTCTCATTTGCCCCCTGCTTACCTTTGCTATTTTTTCCAGGTATGTCTTCATTTGGTTTCTGACCATGAACCTGGTTTTACTCAGCAGACTCTACCAAGGGAAAGGGCCACATTAGCTCTGTGCCTTGGGATTTACAGTCATGGGAGGGACTTCTAAGCACTAGTAATGGAAATGCAGTAATTTTCTATGGCCTCATGGTGTGGGGAGCAGAAGGGCATAATCAGCCATCTCCAGCCCTGCTGGAAGAGGAGGCTGTTTTCTGGGCAGAGGGAGGGATGTCTTGTTTGGGTCAGGTTATACTGACATTACCAGGGCAGAACTTGTGTTCTGCATCTTCTCTGCTTTGCTGCCAGATGGCACAGCCCAGTGATACCAAGACCGGCACAGGCTGAGGATGTGCAGATGTCCCCTGCAAGATTTGATCGCTGGAGAATGCACAGGCAAGTGCATTGCTTCTGGCAGGAGGTGGCCTGCAAGAAGCCTCGGTGGGTGGTGCTACTGATAGCTTTTTAGATGACTTTTTTTTTTTTTTTGGTGACTTCCCCTTTTTGTGTTTATTTTGAAGGCTTGTGTTTTTCTGTAGAGTACAGAAGCCCAAAGGAAATTCAAGCTGTATTTCCCATTCCTGGGTTTGCCAGGATGGCAGGGGACACACACAGGAGTACTAAATGCTGGGGATCTATGTCCAAAGGAAAGAGACTGATGCATACAGATCCTAGCCTGAGCCCAAACTTCCTGCCACTCTAAAGCTATCAAGAGGCCCTTGACTGTTTTGAATACTGTCCTGATTAGTAATGATGTTTTTAATTGAAATTTCAAGGTTCATTACTGAATGCAGATTAATTAAATTGCGAGGAGAGATAATGAGAAATGTTCCCTTTGGACCCATAAAAGAGCACGTGTTCTAGTGGGACTTTTGCAGCCTGACCTGCTGCTGGTCTCCCCAAACAGCATCTTTCAGTGTGTAAGCCCAGAGTGCCTGCAGGGGCCAAGGGGTGCATCTGCCCAACCCTGGGCTGATCACAGCTCTGCTGAGCACCAGGCACGGTGTGCTTGCTTGGCACCTTGTGAAACCAAGACGGCATCATCTGCTAGACAGACTTGTCAGGCTTGGCTTAGTCCCTGCTCAGGGAGAAGCTTAAAACCTGTGGGATTCCCTGTTGGAAAGATTAATTGAAACCTGAGGCTGGGGCCTTGAGGTTGCCTGAGCTTGGGAGAGGCTGGTCTGGCATCGTGAGACTCAGCAACATGGCTGACTTGCGAGTCTGACAGGGATGTCCCCAGGCTGCATTGGCCCTCTCTGGTGTCACTGTTTTGCATGCTTGATGACATGCAGAGTGCCTTCATGGTTCCACTCCTGGTCTCACAAAGTCACCTCTGTAACCTCAGCAAGCTCCTGGTTCAAAGTAATGTGTGTTGGGGGTGTTGGCTCAAGGCAAGGTGTGTTGGGGGTGTTGGCTCAAGGTAAGGTGTGTTGGGGGTGTTGGCTCAAGGTAAGGTGTGTTGGGGTTGTTTGCAGGCTTTTTTTCCCCTTTTTTTTCCCAATCAGCCCTTGCAGGGTGCACGCAGAGGCAAAGCCCTCCCAGGTGTGCAATGGTTTTGCTGTTGGAAAATATCCCTGGGAAGGAGCTGATCATTAACACATCCCAAACATCTGCCTTGGAAGAGGCACCCTGCCTGTGTGTCTTATCCAGAGATCTCAGATGTGATGGGATTGGAGGCATTTCAGCAAAACCTGTGGGAAACCAGGACTGTGGTTACTTGGAGTCCTCAAGTCGTGGGGGAGCTGGAGTGGTGCTTTTGCTGAAGAGGTTTTCTTTTGAGGTCTCTTCAAAGATAAAATATCCAGTAGTGCTGCACAGTGAGTGACCCTTGGTGGGCTTTGGGTAGGTGAACGTCCCTCGTGTGCTTGCATTCTTAGCCAAAAATTTCAGCCAGATGGAGAAAACTCTGCCATCTCTTTCCTTGGAAACCACACCAGAAAGGGCCATTGTTCGTCCCTGATGGACTACAAATATGACAAATTTCTTGCAGAGATTCAGATGTCCAGTGGCCACCTCTGTGCTCCTGAGAATGATGTGAGACTTGATGCAAGCCACACTGTGTGGCGGGCTTATCGCGATCACAGGGGGAAGCTTGCAGACATCATGAAAAGCAACGTGGTCTCCATGAGGTCTTTCTGACCTTCATTCACAACATATTTTCTGGAGAGGTCTGTGAAAATTAGAAAGCTTTAATTGGGCTCATATGGACCCTGGTAAAATCTCCTCTGACTGCAGTATGATGAAGCAGATAAAACAGCACTGAAGATATTATTTCCTGGAAGCTTTTCTGTTTCTGTCAGCTGTTACTTGCTAGCTCTCCCCTCCCTGGAGGATGAGCTCTGCTTTCATACACTAGTGGGTTTTTATTTTGGCAAAAAAAAGTGTGGGTTTTGGCAGAAAAAAGAGACAGTGCATCAATGAAGAGGGGAAACCATTTTTTCCCCAAATGCTTCAAAGCTACCAGTTAAGGGTTTCCAAAAAGCTTTGGAGTAGAGACACTAAAAGAGGTGGACACTAAAAGTGATGGGAATTGGCTCATATCCTGAGTGACTTCCATTATTGCTTGAAAAAGCAACAGAGTTTTGATGTTGTATTTGTGTAGACCACTGTGCTGGAGGCTCCCCACTGGGGGACAGGGTTATTTTATTCAAATACTGCACATGATACCGAGAAACGCTGACATGAATAAAGCTCATTAGAGAACAGACACGCACTTCAAGCCTACAAAATGCAGAGGAGATTGCCCAGACCTTGCTCTACTTGAAAGGCTCTTTCATGGGACCAACAGCCCCAAAAGCATGAGCATAATTGTTGCAGATGGCTTCGTGCATCTTGGCTTCCTGCCCTCCCCACAAGCCCCTCTGGAGCATGAGGCATGCAAGAAGTGACAGATCCGTGCTGAGGGACACCACCCAGGTTATCCTGCTGGAGGAGCGGCTGTGTGATCGCCTCCTGCTCCTGCACCCTTTGTCAGCCTCAGCTGGGGCTTGGAAGGGGTCTGGTCTGTACTGTAGTGGCTCTTCAGGATTTGTCTTTTCCACCATGAGCACTCAGGCAGGAACCTGGGCATTTCTAGGCAAGTGATCAGCAAAACCTGTTCAAAACAGCTTGGAAGATGGGAGCCAGGTGCTGTTACCCCTACTGCAAAAGGCAAGGTTCTGCTTATGGGAGACTGGCTCAGGAGCACCCCAGCTTCAACAGGAAGTATGGGATACAGCTGGCTCACTCTGCAAGATTGGGAGCGCTAAAGCAGAGCCTCCTTCACTGCTTGTACCCTACTATGACTTCTCCGTTGCCATGGCCAGTTGAAGCATAGATGGGTGGAAAATCTACCTCTGCTATCTGGGCATGGGCTCAGGCCACATCATGTCGTGGCATTTGGGATTTAAGACCCATAAAAGCTGCTGACACTTGTCACAGAGGTCTTGGGGGTTGTTCATTCTCAGGCAGTGGTCTGGGATGGATTATCCAGCCAAAAAGGCTGCCCTTTTTATTTTTATTCCCCACCCCCAGTACATATATTTTTTTTACAGCAGGCTGGCCAAGCCTGGGGTCCCACAGCAATACTTCATCCAGTGTGGTGGGGAAAAGTCCATGCTTGGAATTCTGCTTTACCTCCCACCTCTAGCACCACTTGGGAGATCTCCTCCAGCACCTCTTCTGTTTCCATCCTCATCAAAACCCAAATGCCCTTCTGTCGTGTTCAAATGTGTCTCCAGGGGATAGGAGAACAGTCGTCCTTTCTATTTTCAGCCCACACCAAGCTGCATTTCTTATTTGCAATACTCTTGCAGCTTATTAGTAAATATGCCAGTAGGAGGGGATTTGGGCAGTGCGGGGGTTTTGCCAGGCTCAGTACACAGGGGAAATCTGCTGCCTGACCTGAGAAGCCTTGGCAACAACTCTGATTTCCAGAGAAGCATAAGCCATCCTGTTAGCAGCCCATCAAAATGGTGATCCTGGAGCAGCATTAAGGTGGTGTAAACCTCCATCTCCTTGACCAGAAGGAAATGGTGATCTCATTGTGGTCAAATAAAACTCTTCTTAATATTGACTAGCCATGAATAATTGCACAAGTATCATTACCCAAATCACCGACCTCTTGCTATTGGGGTCAAAAGCAGAAATACCTGGAGAACAGGCGCCAAGACATGTCTTTTTCTACATCTTGTTTGAAAAGCAGGAGAGCACCCTTTGATACCAAGATGCTGTTCCAGGAGCACAGTCTATATTTGCAAATAGCCAGTCCAGTCCACAACAGTTAAGCTGAATAGGAGACTAGTAAATATTAAATGGAGAGTGATGTTCCTATTTGCATCAGGAAAGACCTTGAATCTTTTTTAGCTGCCTTTTCCAGAGCAAGTCCTGGCTTAAGTCATTGTCTTGTCAAACCTTGTGCAGTAAGTGCTTTTATCCCCAAGTTTGCTTTGTTTCCAGCAGGCCTCTTAATTACAGTAAATTAAAAATTAAAAGAGGGGATGGCAGCAAGTAGTGGGTAAGTGTTGTCAACAACTGGCCATGATGCAGGCTACGTAACTGAGTGTGCCCCTCCAGAGATCACATTTACACTGAAACAAAGACAGAAAGATTTGTGGGAGGGCAATACCCCATCTAGCTTGTTTATGCATAATTAGCATCAAACTTTGTCGGTGAAGTCACTTCCCCTTGAAAGATGCTGTTTGGTCAAAGTGGATCCTTTGCACGCGGAGACATTAATAGGATGAAATCCTGCTTTGAGAAAACCACTGGCAAACAGTGCTATTGCTAGCAGACTGAAACACCACAGTCTTTCCTTTCAAAAACACTTGAATTTTGCTTTCTTTAGACACCTCTGACCTAAATGGTAATTACAAAATTTTAAGAATTGGCTGAAACAAAAAGGGGAAAATCCTTGCTTGTCCCAGCACATTTTCCTTCCCTCCTGAATGCAACAAAAAGGAATGTGGAAACGCCAGTATCCCAAGTAAAACACAAATTAGGGGGCTCCCTTCCTCTGTGCCAGCATCTGGAGCGAAATGTAAATATAGGTAAACAATCAAGCTTTAAAAAACACAAGATCATGCCAAATCCCTCCAGATCCAATCCAGAACTTCTCCAGTCTCTGAGAGGAAGTATTGAAATTCAAGGAGATACCCATCCAGTTTCTTTGCTCCCCATGGCTGAAGACCACCAGAAAGAGCAAACCATGCTTCCCTTGTGCCAGGGAAAAAGCCATCTACCTCCAAGCAAATTCAGCGAGATGTAGGGCAAATAAATGGAAATAGCAGAGTGATTGCCAATTAAATGCTCTTTAAAATTTAATCTGAACATTAAACCTAACAGAGATCTGCACTTACGGGCTCTGCCTGCTGGGGCTGGCTCCATTGTGCATTCCCTGAGCCCTGTGGGGTCTGCCAGGGCTGGGAGCGCTCCCTTTTGGCAGTGCCTTTGGAGATGCCGTGGAGGTGCCAGTCCTTGGGTACAATGCTCACCTCCTCCAAGCCAAAGAACTGGAGGCAGCCCACAGCTGCTATACACTACACAGCTGGGAGTATCCCTGGCTGTCTTTCCTGCTCAGCAGCTAATGTTTCCTTCCCTGAGCATCTCCAGCAACTCAATGTCTTGGTCTTTGGCTCACTTGGGCACTTTGGGACCTTTTATGCCACAGCTCTGGCTGGGGTCCCTGTTGCCTTGCTGCCCCATTCCTGGGGACATAAGACCCAAAGGAAGGGATTTTGTTCCTTGCTTGTAATGGAGAAGGGTCCACAAACAGCTGCAACAATGGAACCTGGGCACAGGAGGACCCCTTTAGGCCTTGTGGCCAAACTGGGGCTACCAGAGAACATCCTTGCCATTGTCCTGAATTAGGCCACTAGTGCTCTGAGACTAGCACCCAAGGTGTCATCTCCTACTTTGTCCCCAGGCCAGGAGATCAGATACTAACCAGAGCCCCATGGCACTGGTGAGTAGATGCTATCTAACTCTGAGGACAATGCAGGCAACCTGCCAGGGCCCTGGCACCATGCTGTCTGCTGAGCTTCCTGAGCTCTCACCGGCCATAAGAAAAGCTTTTCCCAATGAAAATTGCTTTGTGATAAGTGAAATACATCAAGATGCCAATCTGAAGAGTCGAGTCTTCAGGGATATAAAAACAAAGGCAGCTTGGAAGCAGCAAAGCTTCCCTTTCATGAACATTATGGGGCAGCAAAGTCTTGTCCTGCAAAGATTCACAAGACCTGGGAGCTGTAAGGGCATGGTCAAGGTCGTGGCTACAGCTCAGGTTGGGAATTTGCATTTTTCACCAAGTTTCCCAGCGCAGTGACATGCTTTGAAGTTGCACTGTTCGCAGTGTTGTTCTTCTGCCATTAGATGTCTCTGTGTGCTACATGGAGCTCGGACAGGAGGTCACTCCTGGCAAACAAAGGTCACCAAGCTGGAGATGAAGCAATGCAGAAACCTGTTGGGTTTGTCTTTATAGCTTCTTTTTCTGGCTTCTTTAAGCCTTTTCTGTAAGAGAGGCTACGACTTGATAAAGGTGAACTGAAGCACCGATGAGTTGAAATGGTCATTCTTTATGCACATGGTTTTAGTGCTTGGAAGGTCATCTCCAGGCTGTCAGAGCAGGCAGCGAAAGGCTGGAGCCCATGGAGATGTTTGTGTTATAAGCTGTGGAATGTGACCAGTCAGCAACAGATTGCTGTTGTTCAATGCATCATGCAACACGTCTGCATGGCCACTACCTCTTCATCATATCCTACTGACAGCCAGGAAGCGGGGAGATGCAAGAAAACAAAGAAAACATTATTTGTAAGCTATCTCTATTATTTTCAAGCACACTATTTGCAATGTGGTTTGGTGAGCCATTTTGGCAAAGTTCTGCTTTTGCTGGAAGGGGCTCACCTCTTGGTTTTTGCAGCGTGTGTGGGGCCTCTGAATGACAAATGAAGCCCATACCTCTTATACCTTTCGGCAGAGACAAGCTGTGCTGCATCCATTGCAGAAACAGCCTCAGTACGGAGAATATTATGAGCCAACACTCAGAGAAAGGGCTGTGCTCTAACAGCTCTCCAGGGGACATTGGAAACAGCACACGCCTGTCTGTAGCTGTGCATGATTTTTTCCACATTTGTAATTGCAGCCTTTTTCCCCTTTTGGTGGTTATTAATGTTGTTCGTTTCCTCAAAAATTACATCTGTTTAGATGTTAATTGAGTTAATTGTTACCATTCAGCAGCTGGAGCAGCAATTTAGCACCTGCTAATAAAGATGCTGGGTTTGAAGCTGTGTGAAAATGACCGTATTAGAGGGTTGCTGTGGTACTGGAGTGCCAAAAGTGAGAGCAGCAAAGTTAGTGTGCAGTAATGGATGGAGAGATGTGCTGGAGGGTGGTTTCTTTGAGCAGAGCGTCAACTTCAGGAGTCAGAGATCAGTAAACAAGCTGCACAATCCTGATACAGAGTCACTGAAGCCAGAAGGAAACAAAAGAAAAAGAAATACAGTAAAACAACAAAGAAAATACAGGTGGCAAGCATAGAGTCAACAATAAATATCCCCACCCCCCACCCCCCTTTAAAAGAAGCTCTGTGACAAGCTAATTGGGTAGAATCAAAGGAGGAAATAGGTGTAAAAAAAAAGGACTGACAGCACTTATAAAGAGATCTTTTACTAAATGTTTTTACTCCAGATTATGTGAAGACCTTTCTGTAAAGAAAACACAGAGGGTTCACAGGAAATGAAGAGGAATGTGCTTGAGCAGAGTAGTTCTATGATGAGCTTGATGATGACCATGTTAGGTAGAGTAGCCATTTCACTTTGCATCTCCTATGCAGGACACCTGCTGTTCAGGAAGGATGGAGTGGGCAACCTTGTGAGACCCCCATGCACACTCCCCCACATGTCCATTCCACCGGTGCTAGCAGTGGCATGCAGGAAGAAGGATGGCTCAGCACAGCAGAGTCTGTTAGTGAGGCTGTTTGGTCCATTGAGCTTGGCCTTCTCTGCAGTGCCCCAGGGAATGGTAGCCAGTCATTCTAGGCAATACATCCTTCCAAGGTGCTCTGCCCTGACTGGAAACTCTTAGCATAGTGGAGACTCTCCACCCTTCAGTTATACACTACTCTCCTTCACTCTCCAAAGCATTGGGATTATTTCTCTTCAGTTCAGGAATTTTTAGCTTTACTGTTGCTGTCTAACATCCCCTTGAGGATGGCGTTCTGCATTTTTGTCCTCACCAACAGACCTTGCAGAAGCTACGTACTGAAGCCACCTCTGCTTGTTCTGCACCAGGACTGGTGTTCTGACCTGCATGCAATTACAACCTACCAGCACAGCTGTTTGAGGGCATACCTGACTGTATTGGGTAGAGTGTTTCCTTTGGCTGGCTTGAGGTCACTGGCAAGGATGTGAGATCGTACATTTTCATAATGTCACATTAATTTTTCATTGCTCTTACTTCACAGAGAGAATTATATCCATGGGAGGCCTGCAAGGAGAAGCAGAAATGGCCAGAAATGCACCTAAGCCCTGTCGAGCTGCATCACTGTGACCTCGACCACTAAAGGCATTTGGAGACAGGTGGTGTTTGGGGGATAAAACCCTAAACAAGCAAAAGCATCCCCCAGCTCAGCAGCTCAGTACCACCAGCAAGACACTGCAGGTTTAGGGTGGAGGAAACCCCCTCAAAGCCATCTTTAAAACAAAGAGCAGCGGAAAAAGCCAGTTTCTCCTGAGGAAAGAGTATTTTGGAGCAGTGGGTGAGTCAGAGCCAGCCTCCCTCCCACGCAGCTTCATTATTTTGGTCCCCAGGAGCACAGGCATGCTTGCAGGGCCGTGCTGTCACCCCCCGGTATGGAGATAAGGGTATACAGGGGCATAGTGTGTTTTGAGGGGCCATGCATGGCCCCTCACACTGTTGCAGCCCTGGAGTTGCACAGTGCCCATCCTCAGCACCACAGTGCATGGAGTAATTTTTGTACACAAGGACACCAGCCCACAGGGTGCTGGGGGAGCAGAGCACTCCATGATGTCCTGCACCTCTGTCCTAGTGTGCTGGTGCTTGTTTCATTGTGCATGGTGCTTGTTGGGGAGGATTTGCTGCTGAAGGTTTCAGAGGGCACATAAGTGAGTGTTGGCCTGGTACATGGATATCTGAATTAGGGTTAAATGTATGATTCTGTTGCCGTCCATACCATTGCTCTGGCTAGCTGTGCTGGGCTGGCATCCACAAGCATGGAGCAGCAGGAGGAGCACCAGTGCTGAAGTCTGTCTGTGCTCTGGGGTGTGTGCTGGCAAGGCATTGCTGTAACCTGCCTCTAGCAGATCCTCAGCTGAGGGAAATGCTCCTCTTGCGTATGCTCAGAATGGGCATTTGTCATCCTGTTCTGTCCTGTTGGTGTACCCCAGGCTGGTGAACAGCTTGATTCTTTCAACAACAAGACCCTCCTTAAATACCCTCATTAAAGCACCACAGCATCAGTTTCCCTCTGTGGCTGCTGGGGAGACCTGCTAGTGTCCCACATCTCCACTCAGGGCTTCAGGCATTTCCAAAGCCTCCATTGCAGCAGTACCAGGTGAGCAGCAAATCAAAAAGGTAAGCAGAGTCCTCTGTGTCTACACGGGCAGGCTACAGCCTTTGATAACCCCACACTGTTGGGTCTTTCTGCTCTAGTAGTGTTGCTAAACTGTGCCTTTTCCCCACCCTGTCCTCCTGATGCAGGTGTCACTGGCTAGGTTTGCCTGCACTGGGAAACATGGGAAACCAGCAAGCTCATACAGGCGTGAGTTACTGGGAGGACTTGAGTTTGCTACTGGTTATGCCTGTGCCTCTAGCAGCAGTATCTCCTTTACCTTCCTCCCATTGCCGCAGGTCTTTGTGGTTCCCTGTGCCCTCCTCACAGACCTACGGAGTCCTGCAGAGGAGTGTCTCTGGTACTGATGTGCTGCCATAGCTGTTACAACTGGGGATATCCCAATGCTCTTCCTTTTACATTTTTTCATTCTCATTAGCTTGTTTACAGGGATCCAGACTCCAGACTGCTGTGCTATTCCCTGCTGACAGATGTAGCTGAAACTGGGCTTTCTTGAGACTTCTAGGAAAAGGCCAAGGACAGAGGAAATGCAAGTTCAGGCCTTGGACACCATGGCACAACCTCATCAGCCAGAGATGTTTATCTGTTGTCAAAGAGATGACCCCACAGTGCAACGCAACCAGGGACTTGGCATAAAGTGTACCAGGAGGAGAGAGATCTGGAGTAGGTGGCTGAATTATATCCTGGGACAGAGGGAGCCCAGGGCTGGTGGGGAAGGTGGGAGAAGCGGTGCATATGATCTGCCCCTGGCCAGGGCAAGCTGGCATAGGCATGATATGGGATGAGGAGGAGAGAATAAAGTCATAGAGTGGGCAGAAGCCTCTCTGGCTGCTGCTTCTCCTATTTCATCATCCTCTGGTAGCTGCCAGTCTCCTCCTAGGCATCCCTTCAGCTGCTTTTGGTGATCACTGATGATTTGGGCACTGGAACTACTACACTGCTTGATGTGATCTGGAATATGGTACTTCTCACCTCTCTCCAGAAGCTGAACTTATTAACCCCACAATGAAAGGATCCTGTGTGTGATCTCCACTTTGCTTCCAGGTGGTGGGAAGTGGCTGGCTTGTGATGCCTGCATTTTCCCACTGGGCAGAAGGTGAGGAGCTCTGTCTCCAGGCTGTAAGAGTGATTGCTCCTCCCAGTGCCGAGCATTGCTGCTCTGTGCAGCAGTACTTAGCATGCTAAAGTTAAAAGGGTGGAATTTAATACACTCAAGTCCCTTGCATTCCAAAACCTGGTATGAAATCCCTGCTCATGTTTGAATAATCTGCATGTTTGAGTAAAGGATTATGAGCTGGCAGAGGAGGCAGTACTTCCTTTGTTTCCTGCAGGGAAGTGCGGGAGGGAGTCCTTGGGAAAGTCAGCTTGCCGAAGAGCAGAAAGGGCAACCCAGGGATGCTTCCAGCAAGCTCCAATCGTGAGTGAGAGCCAAGAGACAGCTGCTCAGAGAGGCAGGAGAAGCAATAACTAGTGAGAAATAACATTTAATTACTTCTCACTCCTACCAGTCTGGGAAAGAAGATCTTTGATGCTTGGTGGAAAGGGAAACATATTCTGATTGTGGCTGATTATTCTTTAGCAGGTGAAGAATAATATTCTTGAGTAGTGTCAGTAACAAATATCAGAGCATCCCTGCTGCAACCCCTGGTAAACTATTGGTGGGACTGCAGTGTGACAGCCACCATGGAGCTGGTCAGGTCTTGATGCTGGGGTTGGCTTGCTAATAGCAAAGATGTTTCAAGTGGAAAATTGTGCCTGAGCTGGAAGATTGTGCCTCAGCTGAGCTGGCTGGCAGGGATCCTGGGGCTGTGAACAAAGTTACCACACCTAAAAGGGCCCTTCTGCCCCACATGTGTAGGACCCAGCCCCTGGGTGACCATAGCAGCAGGTACAAGCCTGCCTTGGCTGGTCATGAGAGAGCAGAGGGCAGGAAGGGGGTGCATGGAAGATGAAGGCTTATAAACTTCCCTTGCCACAGCAAGGGGTTAGAAATTCAGTTGGTTGCTGCTGAGACAAAATGCCTTGACTCTCCCTTTTGACAGCTGGAAGCACTTGTCAAATTCTGCAGGGCTTTTCTTCCCACCACCACCTCCTCCATCTGTCCTCCTCCTATCCTTCCTCTATAGCTACAACAGGGAGAAAGCAGAGCTGGGTGCTGTTAAACAGGGCCATTGCTCTAACTGGGCACCTGTGTGGTGCTACACCTGCTTTCACTTGTCTCCCAAATGGTAATTTGAGGCACACCAGTTAAACACCTTGTGACCGCTTGACAATTATGGGCTGTAGAAAGTGACTGGAGTCAGATGTGGTAAAGGACAGGAGGAGCTGCTACATGGCCTGCATCACAGGTAGGAAGAGAGGAGGATTTTCTTGCAATGATATAGTATTTACCATGTAATTACCTTGGTGCTACACAGTGATTACTGTGCCATTAAATGGTCAGCAGGTACTGCCTAAACAAAGAGGGTGGAAGTGATAACCCTGTCCTGAGGCTTACAGTATTACAGTGTGGTGGAGTGGGGAATGGAATCATAAAGTATTGATGGCAATGTGGTGTAACAACTCCTTGACTGCTCTGAGTTGAAGTTGGCAAGGAGTGAGAAAGAAGCATCTAACTTGTCAGTGCCAGCCTGGAGAACAAGGGACTGGTGTCTGCTGCAGAAATAGAGATTATAGACTCAGGGGCAAGGCTGTATGCCAGATCAATGTATGCCTCCCTTGTGCATGCTCCCTTTTTTCCCTGCTTAGAGATAGGTACCACAGCATGTGAGCTTGGGGATACCCTCCTTTGGCTGCAGGGCACCTAGCATATGTGGGGAAAGAGTAACTCCTGCTTAGCCACCACGCACCATCAGCTCCTCTTTCTGCTAGTGTTCCAGTGACTGGATACTCCCTGCAATGCTGCACTGCCTATCCCATTCCTTAGAGGCTGTGGAAGGATTGTTTAAAAGCTAAGAGCAGCTCCTTCTCCTTGCTGCTGTACTGCTGCCGTCATGTTCCCTGTGCTATGACTTGTCCTCGCCTGACTCCCGTTACAACTAATTAGCACCTTGGCATTTACACAGTGAGCGAGGCAGCCTTGATGTTTGTGAAAGAACAGAAGGCACATCTGTCTACATGATCCATTTGAAGAGGAGGAACATGGCTATGTGGTGTTTATAGCAGGCACTTGGGGGAGGAATTAATTTACAAAATTTTTTGAATGAAAACAATTCCAATAACTTAAGTGCCCTCTCCCTCCCACATCAGCTGTTTACAAACTGTTGAGCTGAATCTGTCCCACGTGGCCTTTGAACCTACCAGTAACAGAGGGGGGCAGGGCGGGGAGGGAATAATTAAATGCTTCATGAAAAACTGATTTTGAAAAAAACAAAAGCAAAAAACCAACCAGAACCCAAAATCCTGCCCACGGAGTTCAAACAACTTGTCGTGCTTTAGCTTATACCAATTTTCATGTACTTAGAGAAATGTCACCAGAACCAGACTTAATTGACTCCATTTTGCTCTTTATCCTCATTAAAGAGGAATGTAGTTGTTCCTCACTGTGTCTTCACCCTCTACGTGTGCCCTGTGCAGATGCTTTGTGGAAGGTGGGGATTAACTTTATTTGTAGGGCAGCAGACCTGTGAAATTTCAGTGCATCTGACTGTCATGGTGATGGAGCTGGAGTAGCAATGGAGCTTAGGTCTCTCCCCCTTCCCAGCTGTACTTGCCCTGAGATTTCTCTGTAGGGAGTCTATGCATTGTGGTATGGGTCATGGAGGTTTTCAAAGGTCTTAAAAAGTGGTTATCCATCTTTAAGTGGGTGGAGAGGGAGGCAGGAAAGCCTCCAAGCCTGCTGCATCATCATCATTTTAGTTTAGGTCTGGCACCTATCCCCTAGGGGTTAATGCACTGCAGATAGGCCAACTGCTGCTCTCAAGTGACTGCAGGAACAGCCCTGCTTGGGGGGCAAATGCAATGTATGGAGGAGTGCAGCAGCAGTTGGCAGGCAATTGCCATGCAGTGTTGCAGATGAGTCCTACTTGCTTGCATCTGAAACTCAAGCTGCTGTAGAACAGCAATATTCTTAAGTTTGCCTGATGACTCGTTCTTGCTTTTAAATGAGGGTGGAAACCAACTGAAAAGAAAGGGTTGCAATTAAAAAATGCCTCTTGTTTTTTCTTCTTAAGGAGGTCTCTGGTTCATTAGCATTGTGTGCATCCTGTATGATGCTCCTTGAGGCTTTCCATAATCAAACCAAGCTCTATCTTGTAGTGTTCAGTGATCTGCCATAGCTAAGCCAGATGGTGAAGTATGGGGGAAATATTCACTTCCCCATCCCTTTTTACAAGGAGGATAAAGGAAAGGCAAACCACTATCCCTGGCTAAAATTTAGTGGGGCAAAGTTGATAAAGTAACACTTTTGGAGCTGTTCAGTATCTTTAATGCTCTAGTTTAGGATGTTGTACAACCTTGGAAAGTCTTTGGAGGTTTTTGCTATGTCTTGGGGTTCTCTGCTTGTGAGTGATGAGTACAATCTATTTGGTCATAGCAGGGGTTATCTTGAGATTAAATGTCTTTGGCTGGCCAAAGTCAGGGTATGAATTTGGGATACAGGACATCTCCAAATGCCTGTTGTAGGCCTGTGGGTCCAGATGGTTTCAAATGTTTTCTCAGCTAGAGGCTGCCAGTTTCAAGGGAAAGGGCTGTGGCATGCTTTGCTGTGCTCTGGATTCACACAACCCACAAGCCAAACAGAAGTGGCATAAAAATTATCCTGGGATGCTGCCCTTGCATCCAACTGCTTGTCCACTTGCAATAGATATCACAACAGTGAATCTGGTACTTTGTCATTGACTTCACTGTATGCAGTCCCAAGTCCAGAGACTCTTAGTCTTCCTTGGATTGAAATTTGGATAGCAGCAGAGCACAGATCTGTACTGTGACTTGGAGCTGTTTGGGGTCTTTAGTGTTCTAGCTTAGGATATTGTACAATCTTGCAAAGTCCTTGCAGGCTTTTGCATGTGCTTGACGTGGAAGCTATGAAGTTCTTGAGACCCTGATGTTCTGCAGAATGGACTGGACTCTGCTGACTACCCTACCCCACCTGCTGGGTATTATGCTGGAAAAGCCTTCTCGGAGGTGGGAATGCTCTGCTCTTCATGCAATGAAGAGACAAAAAACTGTGCTCTTGTTCCACCTTCCACCTTGGAAAAGGTTTTGATGGTAATGTCAAGACCAGCTCCATATGCAGAACAAACCTCCCTCTGAAAACAGAGGCAGGATGACAAAACAGTCTCTTATTAGTGAGGCTGCACTCCAGCACTGCTCCTCTACCACTGTCCCTGCTCAGAGTCAGGTTATCATGATGCTGCTGCAGAAATGCAGCAAGGCTATATGTCTCCCCCCAGACATAGTGAAAAGAATGCACACTTGGACACACTTTTCCTCTGAAGGTGTCAGCAGATTGTCAGTATGGCCCCTGGTCTTGCATGAAATCATGGTGTTTTTCCTTCCCACCCTAATACAGACTGACCTACTACGTCATGAGGAAAACACTTGGATATGGATTGTGAGGGGCTTCTCCCTGAAGGGCTCTGCAGTGTCTCCCCTGCTCACCCTATCAGATGTCATCTACAGAGACATCTGCAGAGAGCTAGGCTGATGTGAGATTGCTCAGAGTAATGATTTATAAGGAGCTGTCATGTCCTCTCTCCCACCCGTTGTTGAGCATCTGTTTAAATACATGAGTTAGCACATCTGCACAGGGTGCTTTGATTCAGGATAAAACTTTATTCAGTGGTGAAAGGTAACTTCACACAGAAGGAGGGAAGATGAGGGGAGAAACACATGCAACTTAATAAGAAGGTGAGTTTTTGAAGGCTCTGGGATGACTCCTCTCTATTCCCCGTCTTGTCGGCTGCTTCTAGGCAGCAGTGCCCATAGCAACACTGCCTGGTGCGAGACTGCAGTGATCCCATGGACATCCCTACCTTGAAAGGGACCTGCATTAAGGTGCTGTCTGCTGTGGATTTCCCTCCAAACCCAGCTGAGCTGTGCTCATGCCAAGCATCTCCTTGGAAGGAGGTGAGGGATCTTTCATCCATCAGGGATGTGAATGAGAGCTACACTTCTCCCGGCTGTGAATGCAAGAGATCTACAAACCTTTCCTTTTTTTATTAGCAACTTTCCCCGTGTAACCACGTTCCTGTGGGTTGGGGTTGAATGAAGAGAAGGTCCTGTTTTAATTTTTGCTGTCAGGAGTAACGGGTAAGTGTAGGAGGAGGAATATTAATCATACCCAGCAGGCATTCTTCAAACTTAGAAACAGCATAAGGAAGGAGCCCAAATGGCTTAAACAATTCAGGGACCATTTGTATGGGAGTCTCATGCTCAAAAACGTGCAGGATACTCTTGTTATTTAATTATTTTTTTTTCCCCCACCTCAGTTTAGCTTAAAAGGGAAATCATCATTCTCCCAGCTCCTTTCTGCAGCAAGCCCAGGGTTTGCAGATCTGGTCAGGTCTGTGGTCCCCAGAGAGGTAGGGGACAGGTGAACAGGGGACATTGTTCTTCCTGTTGAAAGCTCTATCTCATCAATTAGTTGTTTCTTTTCCTAATTCATTCCCTATCTGAATGCAAAAGGGAAGAGGAAGGAGTATAATGGTTTTGCTATTCCTCATTTTTACGTTATTGTAGCAGGCACTGCACTGCCAGGGGAAAACTGAGCTCTTCACCTGTTTGGGGTGATGCAAGGGACCATCTGAGGTTCGGAAGGGCCATGAGTCACACCATGCACTTGTGGATGTGCTCTGCAAAGACAGGCTTGTTTTAATCCCTCTCTTGTGCTTTGAGAGGCCCCCAAACTTCATCCCTCTGCTACACAGGTGTGCAGGCTTGTTCACAGCTTGCCTATGATCAAGGACATCAATCTTTACCGTGTGAATCTAGGTGAACTGCAGCATCCTTATGCAAATCTTTCCCTTCCCTTTTTATTTTGCTGTACTCTACTTTTCCTTTACTTTTTTTTTGGTTTTTTGGTTGTTTGTGTGGGGGGTGGTGGTGGTGTATGTTTGTTTATATATATATATACACATATATACATACAATATACACACACACGCACAAGAAGGCCCTGGACAAGGGCACCCATTGGGTTTTTACTTTCCTGGAGGCTGCCTGTGTTTTCTAACAGAGCTGAAAGCTTGTTAGAAACCTGAAGGGTGTGGAGTTAGTTGACTGTCTCCATTGGCCATGGCTGTATTGACCTGGAGCTTCTAGCCATGAGGAAGTAGACTTCCTTATCCTGGGTGAGCCAGAGCACAGAGCAGGTCTTCCCTGTGACAGGGCATGAGACATTAGGCCCTTCTCCCACCTCCTCTGCTTTGTTTTGTTAATATATCACGGACGCCTTTCCCAGACCTGCAGGGGGCTATAAGGAACATCACCACACTGCTGTGCAAAATTGCTGTTCTCTTACATCTCGCTGCTGCTAATTGGGTAAAAGCATCTGACTTGGAACCAAATTTCCACTCCATCTTCTTAAACATACAGCAAAGACCGCTTGGCAGATTTCTCTGTGCCTCAAACATGGATGGGGTAAGAAAAGAAAAAAGATACAAGTTGTTCATAGAGCTGAAATCCTGCAATGAATTTTCTCAAACAAAACACAGTGGTCCTGGTGCTGAGCCAGTTTGTCTCTGTGGGCTTCCCAGAAGGGCAGACCTCAGATAGGGTGCTGGAGAGCTGGGCTTTGCCAGCAAGTGGGTTTCTGCTTTTTGTCAGGGGATCGTCAAAACAGATGCATGAGTGAAGCATTTTGGGTTTTGAGACAAAACTTCATCCTCCCAGCTTAATCAGCTTCCTTGCAAAATTCCCAGCCCCTTCTGGTAAGGCATCCCAAACATGAGGCTTGCGGGAGGCTGCAGCATTCCTTGCTTGCAGAACTTTGAGGCCTGACTCCACATGTGCAAAATGAGTTTATTCTTCTGAATTGGCTCCTGTTCTTTTTCAGCAGTGCAGGGTTCGTTTGGGTATACATCCACTGAGGATGGTGGAGACAATGAGTAGAGGAAGGTGAAGAAAAAGCCATGGTGAAACTTGTCAGGCATGGCCTGGCACCTGAAACTAGTCAGGTATGGCCTGGCATCAATAGCTACAAGAACTGTGGTGCCCAGAGTTTGCAAAACTTCCAAAACCTGTTGTTTTGCTCTGAATCTATTTCTAAGTGCTGTGGACCCCCCTCACCCCGCACCAAGTCTCAGCTCCCCAAACACAATATTCAGTGTAGCAGCACAAAGAGCAGCAAGCTGTAATTTGACAACAGGTTTGTGTCCCTCAATGAAAGCTTCCTACGTGTCTATTGGAAGATTATCCTATCAAATCCCATGCTGTTCTGAAAGGTACACATTTAAAACATGACTAACGCTGATGGATGCTATTATTCTATTTTATTCTCCAGCTTGTGAGTAATGTCTCATAAATGGGGATGCATTCAGAAAAACATCATCTGCCTGCCGGAGCGTGGGCTCCTCAGCACAGGCAGCTTGTGGCAGAGGAGCCGGCGCGTGGCGGCACGTGGCTGCATGCGGGTCTGCAGCATCCTGGGCAGCAGCATCCTATGAGTCCTGAGCTGGCCTCCAGCTCTGCTTGCGGCCCCAAGGGCTGTATCTCTGTTTTGGGAATGATTTGATGGCCCTCAGCATGCTGCAGGGATGGTGCAAACCCAAGCCGTGAAGCTGGTGCTGGTGAAAGATGAGGGATATTGGCAAAGCTGGTGCAGGTCATCAGTGTCAGAGCTGGTAGGCTCCTGTTATGAAGGTATTTTATGGCCTTTGGGAGGGAGGTGCAACCCTGCTGAATGCTGTACCTTCTCAAAGCACCAGAGTTCCCTGTAGCTGAATATCACAAAACTCTGAGCTGTGGGAAAGTTCATTACAACAGGTTCCTGCTTGCTTTCCTGGCTCCTCAGCTGGGGAAGTGGATGTCATTAGGCTCTACTGCTCCTCTTAAGGCCACTCAGATGTAAAAGCTCTGTACCTCCTTGTTTAGAAATGGTCCTGGATATCCCACTATAAAGGAATCTTATGTATATGGAAGCCAGACTGCTCTCCCCTACTGGAGATGTCATCCACACTCTGTGTTCCTCCTGCCATGGTGTTAAGCACTTGCATGTTGGTAGTCTTCATCATAAGGTGAAGAGCTGATCTCACTGTTGCATTCTTTATGTGGGGTGATCTCAGGTTTTGCAAAGCCCCTGATCTGGACAACAGGGCCTTCCTGACAGCTAGTACAGCCATCATATCCATGGGATGTTGTGGATCTGCTGGGGCAGCTTTGAAACACTGAGCAAACAAAATGCCCCCTCTCTAATAAAAGCTTAGTTACGTGTCTGTCTGATCAGCATGTCTGGGCTACTGTGTCAGCTCTCCAGGGGATAAAAATATCAGAGATTAAGCATGCAGCTGGCTGCAGGCATGTGGTGGAAAGTCTGCCTTTGGAGGTGCCTATAGGAACTGGTGCCAAGACCCACCAGCGGTGGCTGTTGGGGCTGGGGACTTTGGTTTGCAGTAGTTGAGCCCATGGCTGGCTGCTGAGAGTGAAATTGCACAGTTCTTGGTTCAGGGGTTCTCCAAGTATCTATCTTGCACCTTCAAACCTTCCTCCCAAAATTCACAGGTCTTCATGGAAATGATCAAGTGGCTTGATTGACTTTTTTTTTTAACACCATCTTGCCCAGCTTTCTGGGAATTGGTGGCTGGTGTTCTGGTTGTGTGTAACCCTGACTGGTGTTCTGGTTGTGTGTAACCCTGACTGGTGTTCTGGTTGTGTGTAACCCTGACTGGTGTTCTGGTTGTGTGTAACCCTGACTGGTGTTCTGGTTGTGTGTAACCCTGACTGGTGTTCTGGTTGTGTGTAACCCTGACTGGAATTTGGTGGCACTGACCTTCCCTAGGGCTGCTGCATCCTGGCTGCCTTGTCCTGTGCTGCTGCTCAGCTTCCTTAGTCCAGCATCCTTACCATCCACCATTCATCCTTAATGTCTTTTCTCTTTTGCCTCAGGCAAAATAAAATGAGATGTTTTTTATCTTGCTTCACCTCCTGCTGGGGAGGTTTTGGGTGGGGTTGGTTTGTTTGTTTGGAGTTTTTTGTTTGTTTTTCAATTTTTAGTTTATATTGTTGGAACACTTATTTCCTCTCCTGTTTTTATTTTGAAAAGGGGAAGAGAGCCTGTATCTCCCTAAGGTGTTATTAAGCTGGTGATTTGACTGTGAGGCATGCTTGCACTTCCCACACTCGTGCAGTCAGTGACGCACGCCACGATCAGTGGAGAGGGGATGAATAAACGCAGCATTTGCTCCTCACCTGTCATCCCCAGAAAGAAGGAGGTGGAGGAGAGATGGAGGGAAAACTGCTCTGGGCATGCAGTTTTAAGAGCTGTTTTCTATATAGCCAAGAGATGCTTGCCAAAACATCCTCATCACATGAGAGGTCTTTTTTTGTCTCATGGTGTTAGTGTTGCACTGTCATGAAGCTCATGGGACTGCTGCAAGCCTGGCTTTGGTGTTCTTCACCTCATCAGGCTCTTCTTGAGGCAGTGCACTTCAGAGCATGCTGGACTGGTCCACAAAGCATGCTGGACTGGTCCACGTGGTCTGTGAGTCTCCTCTGCCTTCTGCTTCCTGCTGACTCTGGAGTTGTAACTGAGAGGGCAGAGACCTCTACCTTTGTGGCTGACAGCTCCTTGCACACTGCTGCATACTTCCCAGTGATGCAAGTTTAAGATGTTGAGTTTAATGTCCTGTCTTTTTGCTGTCTATGTCATGGTTCTCCTTCAGCACATCCTAGACAAGAGGGTTCTTCCTTCCTCCAATGGGATGCCAGTCCAAGGGACCCTTCAGGAACAGAATATAAGGTTCTGAATGTGAAATGGTGACTTGCCTAGGCTGATGGCGGCAAAAATGATGGTACATTGTCCTGAGGAACAGGAGGCGACAGAGGCTGATCTTCAGGATTTATACATCTCCTGCCTGCATGAAAACAGACTCCAAGACAAAGCAGTAAACTGACTGTTGGGTACCTGGGACCCACCATGCTGAGTAGGTGACTTGAAATAACTGAGGTAGATGCTCTGTTGCAAAAGCTTCCTACAGCATAAAAAGGACCAGGCCCCCCTCTTCCTCGGTGTGTGTGCTTCATCCCCAAGGATTCCTCTTTCCTGGGGAGGAATTAGCTGAAACTCTGAGTAATTAAGTACTGGCACTTGGTTTTTCTTCTTATTCTTCCTCCTTGTCTTCCTGCACTTGCAGCATGACAGTGAACTGCTTCTTGTGGTGCTGTGGTACTGAGAGCTGATATACTATAGAATCAGGGGCCTGCAGTGGGATGAAAGGGTGTTTTGCTTCCAGTTCAGGCCATACAGTTCACACTTCAGTAGAGCAGCACTTCCCTTTGAAAGGCATCGGTTTGGTTTTTTTTTGGTTTGGTTTGGTTTTTTTCTCTTGCTGTCCATGTCAAGTATTGCATCTTTAGTCCTCCTTGGAAAGCTCTCCCTATAACATGCATGCTGTCAACTTCTGACTTCCACAGAGTGCTCTCCTTTAATGCCACCCCCGTTCCTCAGCACGGGAAGGAAATGACTCTACAGAGGCTCCCATCACTTGTACGAGCAGTCAGTGCCAGCCTTCAGAGCTGTCACATTAAGCATGCAGCTTGGATGTAGCTGCATGCTACATCCATCACTCATGGGCAAGTGTTTTTATGCCACATATTTCATGCCTCAGACTATTTTTAATAATTTATATTAACACTTTACAACAAAGGAAATGGACAGCAGGCCATCGTTTACACATCACATCAATAATAAATGGAGTAATGCCAAAACACATCAATAACAAGCTTGTTTGTCCTCTTCTCATCCTCACGGTGATCCAGACCTAGGGAGGTAGGTGATTAGGCTAGGGTACCAGCAGAGAGAGATCTGCAGCAGAAACAGAGTGGGGATAGTGTAGGACAGTGCTGCCCTTCAAAAAGCTCCAAGTTAGACAAAGCTCTCTGTGCTGTTCAGAAGCTATACATGTGCTATTTCCCTCAAGGAGATCTTTTTTTGTGCTTAATGCTGCATCCCCTGGAAACTGCAAACTTGAGTAAGTGGTTTCTGACCCAAATATAGATCCACATTTCCCAAGTCCCTTCTTGTCCTCCTGATGCTGGCATCATCCCAGCAATGAGCACAGCAGATGCTGAAACATCTGTGCTAACTGTGATACTGTGGGCTGCTGTGTAGCATGAACTTGGCATGGGGGCAGAACTTGCTTGGCAACAACCTGCAGAAGACCACATTAACTGTGGGTGCATCTAGAGAAACAGTTCCTTTCAGATCAGATTTGTAATGCATTGTTAATAGGCATCCAGGTCACAGGACACTAGAGCTATCTAAAGTTAAACTTTAAAGCATACATAGCATGGATATGCTTCACTCTACAAATCTGCTGCTCTGGCACAGCATCACTGACCATGTGGGTATAGACTATCTGCCTGAAGTCTCTCTGGCCAGCTCCTCCACAGATGACAAATGGGTAGTATGGAGCATGGGAAATTATTATCTTAGCTCATGTGTCTTTTAGATCTTGTAGTTCCTCATTTCTTGTGGTCTTTGAACCAGTTTCCGACTTGTTTGTGTGTGGTTGCTGTAAGGGAAGCTTGTGGGTCCATGTGCAGTGCTCTGTTATTCTTTATTGCTCATGTAATTTATGTCTTTTCTCTGTCCTACATCAAACCACAAGCATTTTCTGGGCTTCTCTGCTTCCAGCATTGGCCTCAATAAAACATGCTGGCAGTGTACCTGGTGCTGACTTTCTTCTTCAATCCATGAACATCTTCAGATCTGCCTAAGCTATGCTGCAGGCACCTTTTTCTAGAAGGCTTAGTACTGCAAACATGATGCTTGCTCCAGCTCACTATGTGCCTTGACTCTTCTGGATGAGTGGTTGCTCCCTTGTTCTCCTCTCCTGCCTATGTGGAGGCATTCCTCTGGAGTCAGACCTCTGGGAGTCCATGTCTTTCTCCATCTGCAGAAATCCTACCCTAAAGCCAACATCTC
Source organism: Dryobates pubescens (assembly GCF_014839835.1). Classification (NCBI taxonomy): domain Eukaryota; kingdom Metazoa; phylum Chordata; class Aves; order Piciformes; family Picidae; genus Dryobates; species Dryobates pubescens. The sequence continues at coordinate 25,549,829 of NC_071613.1, read as the reverse complement.
CAAATAAGTTGTTACGGCTTTGAAATGAACTGTAGGTGTTTCCACTTTGTACCTTGATAGCTGCATTTCCATCTCCTGGCCCAGTAGAGCCCAGCACCCATGCAGCCTCACTCTGACCTGGTTACCACTCTAGGCCATTCTTACCACAGCTGGCTGCTTCAGGTGTAATCCTGGCAGTAGCATCCATTCTCATTCTGTTCTCTTTGGCAAGCCTAGCAAATTACTTCTTTTTCTTGCCCCTATTGCTCATAGCCAGATCTGTGTATGTTTTGTTCTCAGACCCTTCTGCAGCCAGACCTTTTGCAGAAATCTCTGGCACTGAGGAGTCCAGGTCTCTCTGCTGGCTCTTTTTTAGTTTCTTGGACCACAAGCTGTATAGACATGGAAAAGAGGAGCAAAAACTTTCTGGAGAAGGATAGCAGGAAGCTGTTGTTTGTGGATCTGGCTGCTCTTTGAGCTGTCAGGCCCATTAGAGCAACTGTCAGCAAGGCAATAGCAGGAGACTGTTGCAGGCTTGTAAAAAGCAGCAGAACAGGTGAAGATGCAGATATTGCTGGAATTGCAACCAGGGGATCTTGAGCTGCCTTCTTGGAACCACCTCTGAGTCCTTTTGAAATATTCTGCTTGTTGCTCCAGGGCTCAAGAATTTTCCTCTTCAGGAGAGAGACTGTTCTTAAAAGCTTCTTGCAAGCTGAGCCTGAGCAGAAAGCATGCTCCTTCATGCAGTGCCTTCTTGTTACCAGTTTCTCTTGCCCCAAACTGCATAGCCCACTCTTCTAACACTATGTGTTTCCACAGGAACTGAAGCTGGCACATTCTTGACAAGAAGAGCACCATGAAATTCAGCACTTGACTGGGCTACCTCCTGGCACTGGCCAAGACCACCTCTGCTGTGTTACCTGCTCCTCACGACCGTGAGAAACATTCCAGGCAAATGGAAATTCTGATGGAGGTGACAAAAACCTCTTCTTCTGCTGATGTTGAAATGTTTCACGGGCTCTCGGTTTGACTTCAAGAAAGCTGTAAGGGAATGCAAGCAGATTTCCATTGGATGCCTACCATTATGTAGGTGCTTTTCTTCTTCCAGCTGCCTGCTAGGGAGAAGACAGGACTGCCCCAGCATCTGTTTCCAAAGCCCTCTGCCACTGGGCAAGGCACTTCTCCTGGAGCTGACTGGCAGTGCAGTCCTGGCGCTTGGCTGCCTCGCCTTCCACAGAGAAGGTTAAAAAAAGAAAATCCAAACCTCAAAACCAACCAAAAAGCCCCTTGAAACTAAACTCTATTTCCGACTCCCCTTTGAAAAGGAAGTACTTTTCTTTCCATGTGGCTGTAACAATGACCCCCTTTGCTGTCTGTAACGTTAAACCGCTCTCCTCTGATGGCTCATTGAGTCCCTGCAGATTTTAAGTAGTTTGATGTATATTTTAAGGCGCTCTCTGCCGTTCCCTTGCCAAGGATATTTTTAAATAGCCGTTATTTTGGTCAGACGTACGAAAAGCCAAGTTCTTTCTATTGCTGGATGTGCAAATCCTGTTCCTGAGGCTGTGCTGAAATGGCTGATGCCAGGATGCAGACAACAGTGGGTTTTGGCACTGCTGGGAAATGAAATTGCTCTTGGCAGGAGTAGCCCAGCTGTTTATTTCATCTCTGCTCATGGCAAGGGGCTAGGTGGGGAAGGGAGAGATTAATGTTTGCTACTTGGGAGAGAACAAATGGAGAAAAAAAACAAGTATCTCAGTATAAACAGTGAGAACCCCCCCAAACATTGGCATTACCTTTTCAATATGCTGTTCAGCTTACACTTACCTTTGTCTTTCTAAGGACTCGTGCCTTCCTATCCTGATAACCAGTGCAAAATTGCAAGCTATCTTTTCTGAAGCAGCTGTTTTCTTCACTGTGGAATGGTGGGATTATTTAAGGACATTATTTGAGCTGGGCAAGACTACTCAGTCAGTCAGATGAGGAGAATTTAAACCAGGCTCATAGCAAATTGTACTCAGATATGACAATTTTACTTGTGATACTGCAGCAAGTTACGATTACAGCTCATATAACGAGCTGAGAAGTGCACTAAGAATCTGTGAGCACATTAAAGACAAAAGCATTATGTGATCTGGGTGGTCATAAAGGTACCATTTGTACCATCTGTCCATAAAAAGCATCATTACTTGTTGGATGGTATTCCTGCTACCAGTGGTGTGATTAATTGAGCTTGTTTTAAACCAATCATAGAATTGTTAGGGTCAGAAGGGACCTCAAGGATCATCTAGTTCCAATCCCCCCTGCCATGGGCAGGGACTCCTCACTCTAGATCAGGTTGCTCAGAGCCACATCCAGCCTGGCTTTAAAAACCTCCAGGGCTGGAGCTTCCACCACCTCTGTGGGCAAACTGTTCCAGTGTCTCACCACCCTCATGGGGAAAAACTTCTTCCTAACAACCAATCTGAATCTACCCATTTCTATTTTTTTTTCTGTTCCCCCTAGTCCTATCACTACCTGATACCCTAAAAAGTCTCCTTGGAGCCTTCTCTTCTCCAGGCTGAATGGCCCCAACTCCCTCAGTCTGTCTCCATAGGAAAGGTGCTCCAGCCCTCTGATCATCCTCGTGGCCCTCCTCTGGACATGTTCCAGCACCTCCAGATCCTGGGGGCTCCAGAACTGGATGCAGTACTTCAGGTGGGGTCTCACCAGAGCAGTGTAGAGAGGGGAGAATCGCCTCCCTTGACCTGCTGGCTATGCTTCTCTTGATGCAGCCCAGGATGTGATTGGCTTTCTGGGCTGCAAGTGCACATTGAGAGCATGTTGAGCTTCTCATCCACCAGCACCCCCAAGCCCTTTTCTTCAGGGCTGCTCTCAAGCCAGTAGCTGCCCAGCCTTTGTCAGTACTTGGGATTGCCCTGACCCAGATGCAGGACCCTGCACTTGGTCTTGTTGAACCTCATGAGGTTGGCTTGTGCCCACCTCTCCAGCGTGTCAAGGTCCTTCTGGATGGCCTCCCTTGCCTCCAGCATGTCTGCTGCACCACACAGCTTGGTGTCATCAGCAAACTTGCTGAGGGTGCACTCAATGCCACTGTCCATGTCACCAACAAAGATGTTAGACAAGACTGATCCCAGTACTGATCCCTGAGGGACTCCACTTGTCACTGGCCTCCACTTGGACATGGACCCACTGACAGCAACCTTTTTGGTATGGCCATCAAGCCAGTTCTTTATCCACTGAATGGTCCACCCAGCAAACCCCTTCTGCACCAGCTTGGAGACCAGGATGTGGTGCAGGACAGTGTTGAAGGCTTTGCTCAGGTCCAGGTATAGATGGTCTGACCAAAAATGGTGTCCTAGATTATATCCTGAAATGTCAGCAAGACTGATGGCAGCTTTCATCTTCAGGATGCCTTCATGGCAGCCTTCTGGATGTGTTATTTTTCCAAGTGTTTTCAGATAATAACAGGGTAGGAAGTGTTCTGCTCTCAGTAAAATATCAACACAGGCAGCTCTCAGCAGGTATCTGGTAATAAAAGGATCAAATGCTAGTGGTTTTAAGAATCTGAGGATTAGATTTCACTGCTGTTTTGGCAATCTAGAAAAAGCAAATATTGAAACTGCCAGAGTCTGAAAATTCAGAGTGCAAAAGGACTTCAAAGGACTGAGTCAGGAATGTCTGTGTATGTGGTAGCATGTACAATTAGTAACAAGCAAGGACTATGTAAGAGTTAACTGGTGCAGGCGCTCATCCTTTAACATCACAAGTGCTTATGGCCAGAGGCTCTGGAAAGAAATAGTAAGGGCTGGTGGCTACAGGCTTAACAGCTCAACTGAGCAGTGAGGACAACATTCCCATGTGCATCCTGTGATTTATCTCTCTCTTACTCTTATCAATTTCCAAAGCAAATCTGACTGTACAGGGGACTCCTGTGGCCAAGCTTCTTGTGTAGGTTGCCTGAGGAAGGACTTAAGCAGATAGCAGCTTTCTCTTATAATTAACTTGCAAGGGAAAGGCTGTTTTTCAATTGTGCAGGTTGGAACCAATGAAGTAGACCTGTTTCCTACTGAAAGCACAAGTACTGTCAAGGAATAACTGATCACAAAGGAATCCGTCTTTTAAAAGCTTGAAATAAATTAATGGAGAGGAAGTGAAGATGCTGCTTTGTACCTCAGCTTCTAAAGAGGTTTCTCTGCCTCATAGCTCACGAACTGGCTTTCATAACAACCGAGGACTAGAACTGGGCACACTCACTGTTTGCTTCAGGACAAAGAAATTGTAGTGGGACTGGGCTGGAGGCATGGTCTCTGACAGGCCCTGTTGATCCACACGTTGGCATTAGCTGAAGCAAGTCTCTGCTCCAGGGTACTGTTTAGGGGATGGTGCCAGGACCAGGTTTTAGACATTTGTTACCAAGCTGTGCATTCCATACAGCTCTTCAAGCTCCTTGGTTTTTTTTTTTCTTTGTTGTTTCAATCCCATACAAGATGCTTCCCTGTTCCTAAATTATCTGGCCCTTCTCCTGTTCAGCATAATTTCCTGAATAGCCACAAGCATACTGCAGTTGCTGTTTGAGGTAACCTTGGTTTGAACCAGACTTGCTTTGCTACCTTGCTGAAGATGGAAAGAAGCATTACTCGAAGAGGTGGATTTTAATTTTTGTTTAATTTTTGTTTTTTATTTGGTAATTTGTTGGATCCTGTGTTTAGCATAGCAGGCATCTGCTGCTGCAAACAAGGATCACAGGGCTCCCTGATAATAACAATCAGTCCATCAGAGGAAAATGCTGTGTTAGTTTTGGTTGTAGTATAATGGCATTGCCTTTCCATCACAAAGAAATACTGCCCTGTGATGCTTAACAAAGACTTCCTGTTAGCAGTAACTCAGGTGAGTGTAAACAAATCTACATAATGCTCCACAGCACAAGTCAGTTGTTTAAACACAGAACCTAAGGCACAGCAGTAGATCACCAAAAAATACAGCAGATGCTGTCATAATATCATAGAACAGCTCCTCACAGCATTAAAATGATCTTTTGGGGTATTTGGCTATCTTTAGTTTTTGAAAGAAATATTCCCCTAACTGAAATAAATGCAACTATCTGGTAACTACAGACAAATGAAGAAATTACACTGTCTACTAACACATGGGAAGAAAATAATACAGCCAGTCTGGGAACTTCATATCATTGAGCATGCGAAAATCTAAGTGTAGAAACAACGATCGTGCTCCACAAAGTTCAGTATTGCTGTGATGCTCAAAAATGACACAAGTTTTAGTGGGTTGTTGTTTGTTTTGTTTGTGTGGGGTTTGGTGTTTTTTTGGTTGGGTTTTTTTTTTTTTTTTACTAACTTCCCTGGGGGTTCCTTTTGGAGCCAGGTTTTTAGCAAAATATCTCTTTCAGACTTACAGATTTGTCTGGTGCGGCTGGGGAGGACTCAGGTGCATGATAGGGTTGTTTCAGTGACTCTTGTCACTGAAATATGAACATTTCACTGCAAATCCTGAGACTGAGTCCTGCAATGGCCAGCAAGTTGAGCCTGTTTCTCCTAAATTCAGAAGACCTCTTTTATGAGAAATCTCTCCTCCTGCTCTTCCAATATAGGTTGTTATGGACTCTTCAGACTGTGTCTCCAGTCCAAGGTGGGATGAACTGTTCTAGCCTTCAACTTCAGCACAGGTTTTCCAGGCTTCTCCTGAGATCTGTGCCTCTTGTCTGGCTGGCTGCCTTCCAGATGTGTTTTCTGCACTCTTCCAGCCATGGTCTTGCCAAAGTGCTTTGCTGTTTCTCTGCTGTGTATGTATCCAAGTACCTAAATGAGCTCTCCCTCTATTTCTGCAGGTTCCCGTGCAGATAGTTATTAACCAGGGACTCTTTGTGTTCAGTCACAAATGAATACAGCCTCTTGTCCTCAAAATGCAACATGTGCCATTGTTCCTACTTGCATATACTTGCATTGGGTTGTCTTGAAAAATACATGTTGTTCTGGGAAACCCAGCTTCCCGTGCTTTCCAGATTGCTCTGCATCATTTCTGTCTGTCAAGCATCTTACACTGCACCCAATCAATATGACATCTGAGCCTCACTTGCTGGTGAATGGAAATCATAGTAAATATTTTGTAGTCTGTGTAAAATGAGTTGGCGGTCCCAATTCAGTTGCTTTTAGGCAGGTGTTTGCATATATTCCCTAAGACCTCTCTTAGATTTGGCATCTGATAGGCACTGCATCAGAATTTGGGGCTGGATCCTCTACCTGCAACCTCCTCAGTGAGGCTCACAGCCTCTCTGGCAAGGTGATGCTCGTCCCTCAGAGAAACCTGTAACCCCATGGGCTCCAAGGTGGTCAGCTGTGAGCACAGTGCTGTGGCTGGATGAGAATATGCAGGAATGTTGCTGTCTACTTGCTGGCTATGTTGGGAAGTAAGTCTAGGCCTTTCAACACTTAAAGGGGGCTTCTAAGAAAGATTTAGCAGGGTCTGTTGTGACAGGACAAGGGCTGATAGTTTTAAACTAAAACAGATTCAGACTAGATAGAAGGAAGATGTTTTTTACAGTGACCGTGATGAAACACTAGCACAGGTTGCCCAGAGAGGTAGTAGAAGCCCTGTCCCTGGAAAAATTTAAGGTCAGGTTGGATGGGTCTCTGAGTCTCCTGATCTAGTTGAAGATGTCCCTGCTCACTGATTCTGTGACTTCAAGTACCTTCAAGTATCCCTGTGGCTCACTTTGTTATTGAATATAAATGCTTGTTATGTTTTTCATTTGAGGGCTGTGCCAGTAGCTGTTGACATCAACAAGAATATTTCCATTGATCTCAGTGAGCACTAGATCCATTTCTATACAGTTGTGTCTCATTCTACATTCATTTTCATAAGGACAAGGACAGTAGTGGGGTCAGGACTGTGTTCAGCATAGTTAGGTACAATTTTTTCTTTTTTTTTTTTTTTTTTCATAAATTCAACATCCTCTTTGAACTAATTTTGCAGAGCTCAGCTCTGGTTTTATAGGCAATTCTCTACCCCAAGACATACTACTTCTTCTTTCTCTGTGTTGTTCTCCCTGTGGCAGCTCTTGCTTTCCAACCTTCAGGAAGGGTTAAGCATCCTGCTCCACCAAAACCAGCATCACGGATTCTTCTAAATGGAGCAGCTGGACAAGGCAGGTGAGTCCGGCAGCTTCAGCATTACCTCCAGCTGCCCCTGGGTCTGACAGGATTTGTGGCAATCCATAATGTTTTTCAGCATGCATACATGCTGACTGCACACACTGATGCACTCAGAAGTATTTCTCCATGAAATGGATGTTTTAAGAAATGTCTGGTGAGTAAAAGTTTTAGAGTAAAAGAAGTGATGCTGTGACTTGCCCACTTGTGAAATGTGATGGAAAGTAGCCTCATCCATGACACAGGCTAGCTGGAAAGGGAGGAAAAAAAAAAAGGCATAGAAGATTGTGAACTTGGTTTCTGTCCTGCTTCAAAAGCACTTTTACTGTCTGAAGAGCTTTCTTATATAACCTACTGCCTGTGCAGTAAGGTTGATCAAATAAGGCTCATGGAGATTTAGGGAACCTCTGCTGTACTACAGAGCAGCCACTGAGGTCTTGCTGGGAACCACACTGCTACAGAAAAAGCAAGTGAGCTGAAAGCCAAAGTGGAGAGCTCATTCCTTGGCAAAGAAGGTGAGTCAGGGCTTCAGTGAAATCAAGGGGAGTGTCTGCAGCTGCTGCAAGAGAAGAGACTCCACCACCGTGGTGGTGGGCAGCTGGGAGACAGCAGCTGCAGTGCTCCACTCCTGTGACAGCAGAAGGAACCATGTACTGAAACATCCTGGTTAATTCTGTATCACCAACCTCAGCTAGCCTTAGCTTTGTACCTTCTCCTTAGTGTTCTTTTTTTGCCTTTTTTTATTAATTTACTGTGTCCAGTTCTGGGCCCCTCAGTTTAGGAAGGATGTTGACTTGCTGGAACGAGTCCAGAGAAGAGCAACAAAGTTGGTGAGGGGTTTGGAACACAAGCCCTATGAGGAGAGGCTGAGGGAGCTGGGGTTGCTTAGCCTGGAGAAGAGGAGACTCAGGGGTGACCTTATTACTCTCTACAACTACCTGAAGGGAGGTTGTAGACAGACGGATGTTGGTCTCTTCTCCCAGGCAGCCAGTACCAGAACAAGAGGACACAGTCTCAGGCTGCGCCAGGGGAGGTTCAGGCTAGATGTTAGGAAAAAGTTCTATACAGAAAGAGTGATTGCCCATTGGAATGGGCTGCCTGGGGAGGTGGTGGAGTCGCCATCACTGGAGGTTTTCAGGAGGAGACTTGATGGGGTGCTTGGTGCCGTGGGTTAGTTGTTTGGGTAGTGTTTGATTGGTTGATGGATTGGACGCGGTGATCTTGAAGGTCTCTTCCAACCTGGTTTATTCTATGTATTCTATGTATTCTATTCTATTCTAATTATGATCTGTGCAAGGACCTTCCCTCTCATCCCATGGCATCTCAGTGTGCTCGGTGATGGAGAACACTGGAAAGATTTTGGGAAATCCAAGATGAAAGCAAGTATCTCCCTTATCCATGTGACTGCTGTCTCCTTCACAAAACCAGCATAGTGTGGTGAGGCAAAACCTCCCTTTACAGAAATCACGCTGATTCTCCATGGTTATATCTTTATTAATCCATGCGTCTTCCCTTTTAAAATGCAAAATTCAAGAACAGGTACTAAGGCAGTTTACAATGGCAGCTTGCAAGCTTGACTGGTAGTTCAATTACTACTACTTTCATTTCCTTTGGAAGGCATAGATGACTTTGGTAATGAGAAGTAATTATTCCACCGACTTGATTGTTGTGATTATTGTTTGTTTTATCTGTCTAGCCTCTTCTCCAGACACTTCACATACAAGGGTTCTGCCTCTTATTGTCCCCCATCAAGAACACGGTTGTGGGAAAAATTCCCCTTGCTCCACATACTCTTTTTTTCCTACTATGGTGGCATGCTTTAGAAGTTCCATCCATGCCTAAATCCTATTGACTGCAGTGTGTTGTGGGGTTTTGTTGTTTTTAAAAAAATATATTTAGACAAAGTGTTTTGAAAGCACTGGCTCCATTAGGAACGCATGCTAGACATTCTCTCCCAGACTTCTTTCAGTGTTTTCCTTTCTGTACCAATTATGTCCGGATCCAGAGTTAATCTGTGAAATGCAGGAGCAGCTGTAGAAGGCAGACTGAAGGCTCACTAGCTTTGAGCACGATCTCTGACACTGGGTGGTAATAGATGCTTAATGGAAGGCACATGAAAACAGGGATGATGCTGGCTCCAGCAAACCCTCCTAGCACGCTGCAGCTTAATAGCTTACTGCACTGGAAGCTATTTCTGTTTCCTGAATCTTTTTGTTCAGTTTACCTTCCACCATTTTGGCTCACTGTCTCTAGAACATGCTCCCTTTTCTAGCTTTCACAGCTGTCTATAGTAGTGAAGTCCACAATTCACATGCAAAAGAGTTATGGTCTAGTGTTTAATCTGTATGTTAAGAATGTGCATCAGACAGTGCTCTTGTACTGTTACAAGGAGTGACAATGTGTTCACCACCACCACCACCACACACCTCCTGATTTGATGGAAAAGGTGATGGAGATCCAGAAGTCACCTCTTTTTCAGGCAGAGAAGTAACTGGCCAGTTGTATGGTATAACTTAAGGAGATGGATTTCTCAAGCTGCTTCTTGGCAATGCCTTACAGCCTGTTCATCTCTTTGCTTGCTGTTTGGGAATGAACTGATGTCTTTGTCAATTTGAATGATCTCTTTCCTGAGTGGTAATAACTACTGAGGGGACTGTGGTGAGGTCTCTTTGATTTTGTGCTGCTGCTTATTTATCAGCACCTGGTAGTCTGTTTTACTGGCATGTTCTTCAGTCCTTTTGCAGCACTTCAGAGACAGAACTCATTTCTGCTAGTCTGTCTGTCTTTTTTTTTAATCTTTATCCTCTGCAAACCATCCTTATATCCATTTTACAGATTCTTTAGGCTCTGAGAACAACCCGTATCAAAGCCCAAATTGCTGCAGAATTCCACTGGGATTCTCTCCACTGTGAAAAATAACCATTTATTCCTACCTGTCCCTTCCTATTTTCTACCAGTTTTGAATTCACTTGAGAACCTTTCTTCTAATCCCAGGAGAGATTAATTTCCTAGGACCCTGTGGTGAGGGAGCTTTAGAGAAACCAGAGTACATGGTATCAGCTAAATTGCCCCTACTTACATATGCATTGATGCCCACAAAGAATTCCCCAGGAGGCATGACTCCAGCTACCAAAAGCATGTTTTTTTCATCCTAGTTTTCTAATTATCTATAATGCTATTACAGAGCCTCCACTGCTTTGCACAGCATTAAACTCCATGGTAAGTAGCTCAATTAATTCCCTTCTGTATTTTTGTTGTTGTTTTGTTGGTGTGTTTTGTTTGTATTTAATTGTTCTTATTTTTTAGCTGCTCACTTCTCTTTCTGAAAGGCTTAGAGCCCTGGTTTATCCTGGGTTATCCCTCATCTGCACCAGTATGCACTGGCGCTGAGAAGAGGTAACACCTGGATGTGAAACTATGCTTTCTACAACAGTGAGGGAGACTATTTTATGCCCCAAGAACACTCAAGGCATCATATATGGTTTATGTGCATCCTGTAAGACAAGTGCTTGGGACACTTCACAGTTTTTCTCTTATTTTTGGAATGAGGGCCTGAGGATTAAAATTGTGACTATTAGCCTCTCAGTGCGTCTGATACTGCCAAATAATTTTTATTTTTAGGGCTACTGACTGGCTTGCTAGGACATGTCAAGAAAGACTTACAGAATTAGTCTTTCTCCTCACACGCAGAGATGACCTCAGGACTTCATGTGCTGCAGAAAGTTATCTTGGGATCCTTCGGGGTCCTGTAACTCAAATGTCTGTTCCTTTCATATCAGTAATGGATTTACACGAGTGTACTCTGTGGCCTTGCTTTGCAGAGCTGAAAATAACGGCTCTGTTTAAAAGGTGATTTGTTGGTTGGTTTTGTTCTTTTTTTTCTGATGTGGTGTAGAAACACTGTTAAGGTTGACAAGCTAGCTCAGTTACAGGGAAGCAGAGTTCTTCTTCAGTCCAAAAAGGGCAGGCTGGGAGACATTTTTACTTGCAGTATTTTCAACATCTCTTTGAAGCCACATGTTTTGGAGTTTTTCACTCCCTCCTCATCCCCATTGCTGCTTTTTTTTTTTCTTCTTTCTCTTTTTTTTTTTTGTTTTCCCCATGGAGGATGCCTTATGGGTTCAGGAGAGATACCACCACGGGCTAGCCCTGTGTGGAATTACTGCAATCCTGAACCACTCTATTAGTGTTCCCAGGGCTGGATTCAATTGACAAGAGGCTCTGCAGCCAACCCCCTTGGACTGCACATGTGTTTATTTAAATGTCAGTGGCCCACACAAGCTGAATACCTATTAGCTAGAGCATGCATAAAATCCAAAGCACAGCTACAGTTCGTGTTTATTGTTCAAAGTACAGATCCCTTTATTGTTGTCATTTCAGTACCCTTGTATTTATGGTATAATTCAGTCAGCTCTGAGAAGTTAACTAGCACTTTGAAGTGCTTCTTTGCTGTGAGGGTATAATATCTGTCTATAATAAATATATAGGTAAGGGATTCAAGAAACAAAACAAAACAGCAACAGCATATTGCATGTGAAAACTTTACTAAGCAAATAAAACATTTCCTGCCAGAGCTACGAAAAAACCAACCCCAGCAAGCTGGTATCATCTGAAATCAGTTAATGAGCAGTAGATATGTACTTCCTCTCTATTTTTTTTTACCTCTGTTTTTTGCCATTTCTAGCACCTCTGTACCACACTCTTTTTAATGCTCCCACGTAGGCTGGAAATAAATTGATAAGGAATGTAGCAAGGCTTTTTGTTTGGTTGGGGTTTTTTTGTTTGTTGGTTTTGGGTGTGTGTGTGGTTGGTTTTGATTTGGGTGGGGGTTTTTTGTTTGGTTTTTTTGGTGGTTGGTTGGGGGTTTTTTTGTGTGTGTGTTTTTGGTGGGGTTTTTTTTTTTGTAAGGGCAGATGGAGGTTGAGGACTGGACTGGGCAATAAGTATTGCTCTTCTAATATTTGGACTCTCTGTGCATGAATGATACTAGGAACATCAACACCTGCAGAACTGTGCTAGCAAACATGCTCAGAAATGTCAGGACAGAATTGTCTTGGCCAGCAAACTTGTAGTGGTCCTGGGAATGAAGTGAGGAGCTGTGACAAACGGGTAGGTTTTTGGCATAATCATCCCCTCCAAATGCAAAGAGTTAAACCAGATCTAGAAAAATTAGGGTGCTGCATCTCTTCTGAAGGCAGGAAGAATGCAGAGAGAAAACTTCTTTTACATTTGATAGTCTAGAAACCTGCCTCATTTCAATTCTAACAGTTGGCTTGTTAGGGAAGCACCCAGCAAAAAAAAGATACTTTCTGCTAAAAGTAAAGCTCTCTCAAGTTGATTTTAAATTTCCCTGGCAACATTCACATATGATCTTTCTTAGTTTGGAGTGATGATAATGCTTGCATTTGATTTGGGAGAATAACAGCTTAATTAAAGGGGGTAAAAAAGAACTTTATATTTGGCTGAGATTGTTCTGCTGACATTAATGTGAGTTACTCCAAGTGGGATTTTGGGCTCAAGTCCAGAAAAACCAAAATGCTTCTTTAAAACCAGCTGTAAGACTGTTATTCTATAACAGGGGGGTTGTCCTGCTTGCTCATTAAAACACACAGAAGATGGGATGTATCAGGAGTAAGGATAATTTTTGCTTCAGGTTGCCAGTTTGAAACCTGTCCAGGCAGGCAGCTGTGGAAAGTTGCAAACCTTCAGTGGTCATTCTGTAACCAATGTGAAATAAGGTTGGTGGTCTCATTCCGGTTCGTGGCAGTCAGATGTGTGCATCACAGAAACCACCACTTCACTTGGCATCCTCATTGAAAGCTGGAGCAGACAGACCATAAAGAAGGGCACTGAACAGCCCTATGATTTTAGGCTTAAGTCTTCAAGGCTGCTCTTGAGAAGGGCTGGCAAGACAGCCAGAAGGAGACTGCTTTGCCCTAAAAGGGGGTGCTGCTTGTGTGAAAGAAATCTAATACCAAAGCCTGTTTGCTTTGCATTGTGCATGAGCACTGCCTTCACTATTTGGAAAATTAATTCTGATGGGTAATTTGCCTTGCAAAAACATGTATGGTTGAAGAACTTCAAGTAGGTGTTCTGCCAAAGGTATACAGCTGTCCCTTGCACACTGTACAGTTGTATATTAAAAGACTAAATATGCCCATGATTTTAAAGTGGTTTCCAAGTCTGGCTCTATGAAAACTTCAGGGTAGATTTTTGGACTGTGAATTCTGAGATGGTTTTCTAGACAGTCAGGCTCTTAGTGAACAGGGCTGTCAGTAAATAAGACACTGAAAAGTTATGGATGCTAGTGGAAATTCTGCTTTGAAATAAGTAACAGATCTTCAGAGAACATCTTTCACGATGGCACAGGAGTCCACTTTCCAAAATTCCCAATCTTGTGGCAAAGTCCACGTGACTATGCATGGTAGAAATGGGTCTGCAGTGATACAGCCATGTCCAAAGCACACTGATGGACCTACATAAGACAGCTCATTCCTCCAATCTGACAATTGCAATTCCTTTAGTTTTTCAACCTTGAAAATGCTTCTTTTGAATTTTGTCAGGATAAGAATACCCATTTCTGTTTTATTTTTGGTTGACTGTCTAGCCCCAGCATCTAAGCTGAAACTCAATGGTAAATCTGTGACAATCTCTGTCAGGAAAAAGAGGATAATGATTATACCCAAGAGTTTTATCAGCCACAGCTGTTACGCTGTTTGTTGGAGAAACTGTTCCTTGAAATATATTACAAAAATAAACAGTCTAGCATCTGTAGCATTTAAGAACTAATCTGCCCTGAAACAGTTGTCTGGATTTACCAAAAGCAAGGTGACAAAAAGGTCTTTTTGTGCTTTGTTGGTGTTGGAGATAAGCAGTTAGAGTTTGAGGGTTTTGGAAGAAAGTAGGAAACTAAACAACACATCTCTCCTACTCTTCAGCCAGTCCCCTGCTTCCATGCCTACTTGCCTATCCAAAATACAAGTTCACAAGTGTTGGCTTTTAATCAGGCCAGTTCTTTTGTTCAATTGACTAGATGACAATTGACTAGGGAGAGAAAAGAAAAGAAAAGCTCTATTACTTTGTCTCTTCCTTTTGCATATATAGAAGCACAGCTCTGTTTTGGTCCACTATGCTTCCACTTCCACTTCATTGCATCTTAGTCTCTATATATGAGCCTGCCCCTTGTTCAGTATAAAGCAGAGGCTCTATTTATCACACTTGCATTTCCCAGCCAGTCCAGTAGCTTTACTAGAGGTTATCCATATTAGCTAGTGTGATGTTTGAAAGGTTCCCATCAGTGCTCATCACTGATTTTTTTCAATATGCAGCAGGCCACCCACTAACCTGATAAGGCTAAATCAAGATCTGTATGCCTTGCCTCTTTCAGATGCCAGAGTATGGCAGTGTGAATAACCTGAATCAAATCTACTGGAATGATAGAGACACATCTTATTGCAACACCATCCCTAGAGCTGCCTATTGCAAACTATTCCCTTTCCAAAAGGAAAAATACACAGTACTTATCATGCACTGTAAGTATTATTGATCTATATCTCAATTACTGACATTCCATTTCTGGGCTGGTCTGCATTGCCTTGCAGCTTTTCGAAACAACTCTTCAGTTTTAGTTTCCAATTCATCCCTGTCAGTCCTTTCCTTGCATTTAGTCCATGGCACTGTGGAGTTTTTGCTTCCTGCTTTTCTTCAGAATGTGAAACCTGCCTTTTTTCCTTCCTTTTTGGTGGAAGAAAGGGTGAGGAACCTCCCGATCTTGCCAAGTGATTCTAGAGGGAGAAGTAGCTCTCCTTTCTGCCTGTATTTTCTGGACACATACATGGATATTTTGAGGACCGCAGAGGTTTTGACTCTTCTGACCCCTCGTCATTATACAATCTGGATTTTATTTTTAACATTTATGGCCAGATGCTCACGCCCTGGCTTTCTGTTAAACAACATATTTGCAAATGTGTCCTAGGTTCAAAAGTCCCACCCAATTGTTTAATAGTGCCAAACAGGGCCTGAGTATAACTCTTCAGACTTTTGAGACATTCCTTTCATAATTTTGATGCCATTTTCCACAAGCCCGTTTGACTGTTGCTATTCTGGACACTTGTACTTTTGTTGGCACATCTTGATCTGCTGTGATGCTTTTCAAGAACTCGGTGAAAGTGCTCGTAATGAAAATAAGCTTTGAAGATACAATAGGTAAGGAGTGCAAATACTAGGAAACACATTTTAGAGAGGAGAGACAAGGATCTGGGAATTTTACCCCTTTACCTGACTTTATGTCTCTGCATAAAGGGCTGAACCAGTGCTATAGGAATGAACTGTAGATGATGTGTTTCAGCACAAGTCTTATATATCCACAGACAGTCTCTCAGTGTGATCTCCAGACTTTAACTTCCAAAAATTTTCTGGTTTATGTGGACACATCCAGGTGTATTGAACAAGAATGGATCTTGGTTTTGGCATATTTTATTCTAATGCTCTACTCTGCTTTCTGAATGCATCCACTTGACTCTTTGTGTATATTCCTCCTTTTTGTGCCTTTTTGCCTCTTTCTTTACTGGACATGCAACAGGAAGATTTGGTCTGAAAAACTGATACACCATGGTGATTACCCCCTTATAAGTAGGTACAGAAAACTTGAGATCTTTTAGTACTTCCTAGTGGGTTCAGATGACAGAGGTCTTGTCAAGTGCAAAACACAGCTGACTGATAATATCTTTTAATAGATACAGGTATACAGGAAATCCATGGACTCTAAATAAGAAAGGTGTTACCCATATAAAATGAGATCAAACAATCCTTAGACAAATGAAACAGAGGAGAAAGAAAGTGGGAATTTGAAAGGTCTGTGCAGTTCTCCTCCCCCCACTGCCCACGATATGTCAGTGCTCATTTTAGTCTTAACTGCTTAAAACTGAAATCATCTTTTGGACCTTTGTTCAAAAATATCTGTCTGACAAAACATGATTTATTCCCCAGCAGCTCCGAGCTCCTGCCCTTGGGCAACGTTGATGTACTTTGTATCCGGGTTGGTCTTGGTTTCCGTGTTCATAAAATAAGCCTCCTGCCTAACAGGGCTTCGACTGAAGCGTGCCCATCAGCATTGAGGTCAAGTGGCCTTCTCTAACCAGCAGACAGAACTGAACAGTGATGATGTCAACATGTGGTGGTACAGAAGACATCAGAGAGTCTTTGTTTACTGATCTTGTACAGCTGTGACAGATATTTGAGCTGCCATTTGCTTTTAATAGAATAGAGCTATCGTAGGCAGAAATTGTCAGCAATTTTATTGGTTTGCTACAGCCGAAAGACTTCCTCCTTGTGTGCAATCACAAAAGTGCCTGGTGGTGATTTTTTTTCGGGGGGTGGAGGGGATGCTCTATTGCCTCGCTTGTATCTACAGGTCTCTCAGTAATGGACAAGAAGTCATAGTACATTCATCTTCATCTTGTTCTTAGGAAGGGAAAAAATAATATTCCAATTCTACAGCTGCAGGACCAAGGCACTTACAGGAAAAAGGCCAGATCCAATAACGTAGTTAGCTTTCCTTCAATAACCTAAGCTCAAAGATGCTTCTTCACAAGCTACAGGAAGTTGCTACCTTATAATGAAGGCAGCTATTAAGTGCTCCCCAGAACTTAGCTTCTGGATTGCCAAGCCACAAAACATCTTGGTGCTACACTGCTGATCCTGTCAACACCAGCCTAAACTCAGATGATATTCCAGAACAGTGAGAGAGCACTGAAAATGCTGCCCAGAGTGGTTATGGAGTATCCTTCTCTGAAGATATTCAAAACCCACATGGATAACTTCTATAACCTAACAGCTAAGGAGCTTAACATCTTGACTGTTCTCTCACCTTGTGCATCCTGTACATCATTCTGTTCAGCGGTCTGCCTTCACAGCAGGAGGGATGTTATCTTGTGCCATTGTGGCCACAGTCCTTTAGGAAGGAAAAATGTGCCAGGGAGAAGAGGAGAGTGAGACTGATCCCCTATTTTGTGGGTGCATGCTCTGAACATTTGGAAATGCTTCAAGCTCTGGGCATGCCTAGAACAATACAGTGCCTCTAATTCTGGTTTTGAATAAAAGAGCAAGTTGTAGGTCTCAAGTGATCGGCAGAACCTCCCTGCAGGCCTTAGTGATCAGATGTATTTAAGATTTTCTCTTGTGCTCAGCATTCCTCGTAGACCAGCTACAGACACCTGCACGGAGAACACTCTAAATTCAGGCCACTCACCATGCTGGTTGTTATGGATCCCATTGTGTCACATCCTTTGCCCGTGAATCCATTTGCATGGTTCCACACAGCCCATGAGTCTAAGAGCCCTGGGTTCCCTTCCGGGGGCTGTAATTGTTGGCTTGCCTTTTGATTCAAGCTTTGTCCCAAAGTAGGTTGGATCTGTGAAAGGAAAGGCTCCAAGTACAAGCTCTGCCAGCTGCTACTTGTCTGTAAAATCTGAAAGTTGCTTCTCCTTAAAGGCATTGGCTGTTCCTGAAGCCAGGCATTTTTACTTGTGTGAGAAAGCTGTAACAGACTGTAAGATAGTCTATGATCTTATTTTAAAAGAAAAGGGTAAAAATAAGTTTGATTGTGTCCTTGCTCTGCCTCAACTTTGCGGCTAGCCATTCTCTTTTGTGCTCCCCACATTTTTGGAGAGCTGGTTGACACATATTTAGGTTGGCACAAACTAAATATAACCAAGTGTGCATGAAAGAGTGTGCACTGGGTCACAGCTTCAAGAGTAGCAGACAGCAGCATTCTGCCTTTCACTGCAGAGCAAGGGAGTTACGGGCAAAATACAGCTATTCTGAGGCTGCTCAATGAAACACACACAACCTGAACAAAAAGTAAGTATTCCATTCAACTCCTGAATGCTTGTGAAATTTTTTTTTTGCCAGCTTTTACAGTCCACAGCCTTCTCATTCAGTCTTGAATAATAGCTTTGAATTGAGCTGTAAAAGCTTCCAAAGCTTGAAGTCTTTTGACAAGTTAATTTAGCTGTATGGTAAAAAGTTTTTTCCCCCAGATAGAATAAAGCCATCATATCATGAATGTAGTAGTCAGCCAAGGGAAAGAAAACACCATTAGGATTAGAAATGATGGGCTTTATGGAGATAGTTTGTGGTTTAGTGTAATCTACTATCAATATTTCAGTAGAAAAATATTCTACTCGTCATTCAGCTGAAAGTCAATATCTTCACTTAAAACTAACACCCAGGGGCCAGACTGCATGTATTTTTTTTTATTGAAAAAGTAACTGGTTGGGTTTTGTTATTTTTTCCCCCCTTATGTTTATTTAGATTTTAATCATTTTTCACCCTGTATCATCATCATCATCATCATTTTCCCCTGGTTGAAAGAGACAGAATAGAAAAAACCAATCAGCATTTTTCTCTCAGGTTCCCACTCCAGAGGCAGATACTTTTCTCCCAGCAACTGCCATGGATGAAAATTCAAGGAAATAAATAACAATTTTTTTCCTTTTGGAAAAAAATAAAATAAAATAAAGAACCAGAAAACAACCAATGGTAAACTAAGTGTCTCCAACAATTATAACTGCAGCTTCACAAAGACTCCTTATTAATTTTAGACTTATTTCTTGTTTATTTCTATATTTAAGGTTTAGTGTGCTGATAAAGTTGACTGAACCAAGAAGACAGTTGAGGGGGAAAAGAGATTTCTCTTTTTTCCTCTTAAGTTTTTGGTTGAATCAAGAGGGATCATGTCCAAAGGACAAGAAAGCTGGCGAGGGGTCTAGAACATAAGTTTTATGAGGAGTGGGTGATGGGGCTGGGGTTGTTTAGTCTGGAGAAGAGGCTCAGGGGAGACCTTAATGCTCTCTATAACTCCCTGAAAGGAGGTTGTAGCGAGGTGGGGGTTGGACCTTTCTCCCAAATAACAAGTGATACGACAAGAGAAAATGGCCTCAAGTTGTCCCAGAAGAGGTTTAGATCGGACATCAGAAAAAATGTATTCACGGAAAGGGTTGACATGCATTTGAACAGGCTGCCCACGGTAGTGGTGGACTTACCATTCCTGGAGTGTAGATGTGGTGCTAAGGGACATGGTTTAGTGGTGGACTTCACAGAGCTGTGTCAGTGTTTGGACTCGATAATTCTAAAGGTCTTTTCCAACCTAAATGATTCTATGGTTCTGCTGATTCTATAATGCCATAAGACCTTTGGGATAGTGGTTTGTAATGGCTGCAGAACATGTATTCTCTATATTACCCAGCTGAGACCATAGTTATTACTAAATAAATATGGAGTTGATAAGATCTAGCAAAATTGTTCAAAACACGCTTTAGCAAGGAAACATTAAAAAAATGTGTTGTACTTAGGACAAAATGACTGCCATAACAATCCAATTAGCAGTATTCATATGCAAGCATTTTCAATTTCTACGTTCCCAGCCATTATATTTCTTAGGCTTACTTTTCAAACAGCAGCAACATGACATTTCCTTCCTGCAGCTCAAAGAAGAAAGCTCTTGCCCCAGCTACCCAGGCTGCAGAAGGCAGCTATTTCCAGGTGCAATTTTGGGTGGAACATGCTGGTGCTAAGCTACTTGACATCTCTGTGGCAAATACATGGGTGTGAGTTTCCAGCTCTGTTGAACCAAGCCTCCAACAAACCTCCTGCATGGCATGTAAGTGCTGCCAGTTGTGTGTCTCTTTAATCTACCATCGCATTGCATTTGATATTACTGAAATAAAGACTATAATTAGAATCTAATATGATGGAAGGACTTTTCAGAATTGCGTACTGTGGAGAAGCTTGTACATTGTGACCTTTAATTTGAACTTCACTCCTTCCCCCCCAGCCTTTTAAGTGTGGGACAGGGACTTGAGTTGGTCCAAGACAACAGCAGTATTTTCTTAGAAGCTAACTCTTAATTCTTCAGCATGTTAAGTTTTCAGTCCTTGAGTGATGGAGATTTGATGAAGTGTTGGGCCTGCAGACAAGCTGGAAAAGGAGCTTTTGCAGCCAAACACAGGCTTCTTCAGCCTCAACAGGCACTCCCTTAAGTGCAGGAGAACCACCTTGTTCTTCTTTACAGCTCTCATTAAGTCAGACAGAACTGCTCTGCACAGAAGACTGATTCTGCAGCATAGCCAAAAAGAGCAGTCTCTCTATCATATAAAGGTACAAGAAGGACTCCCAGCTGAAGTAAAATTCACCAGGGAAAAAAACATGAAAAAAAGGTATGTCAGAGGAAACAGTTGGAGTGTGGTGAGGTAAATTTAACATTCTCTGTTCCATGACAGTCTTAAGTCTGGTTGGTTTGCTGGGGCTTTTTTTGATGGAGAAAGGAGTAAATAGTATGCTGTAGGAAGGATGCAGAACAGATGGGAGTGGGAGATAAAGCAAAGAAGGTGGCTGGCGGGAGAGAAGTATTAGGGAGAGCAACGATGGCAACTAACTGATTGGGAGGAAGAAGAGAAAGCAATTACCAGGTGGAAACTCACGTTTAGGCTTGACCCCCTCCAAAGAAACAAGTGGCACTGGCCACTTGCTGTAGGTCTTTGGTAACTAGGTTCTTGAGGAAGTTTCTGCTGTCTTTCTTCCTAACTAGATACTCTTTTTTTGGGCATGGAGGTGGTGGGAGCAGCAGGCTAGCATGGAAAGCTCAAGCACTCAATTTTACTTTCACCAGATCCATGTGACTAGAGAGGGAAATTAGCTGGAGTGTTGTGATGGCTGTTTCCTGCTTAAGAACATAGAAAACGGTACCATTCCTGACAATCAAGAAGCAGAGTTCAGCTAAAGATGAGGTGGAGGTAGGCGGGAAGTTCTGTAATTGCTTTTTATTTAAGTCTTTATGAATTAGCTCTGCCAATTTTTAAAAAATGTATTTATTTTTTACTTCAAATGGTTTCTAAGTAAACTTTTCAGCTGCAATGACAGTGAAACCAGATGAGGCTATATACAGTTGGACGTAACATATAAGAATAATACTTTCTCTTCTTAATCTCTGAGCTCTAATTTACATGAACAATGACAAGGTTTAATTTTCTGTCATTATGCACAGGTTAGCCTAGACTGGGTATTAATAGATACACGTATTCACACCCACAACCACTAGTACTGCATCAATCACACTTTGAAGATCAAACTTACACTTCATGGCAACTTTTAGGGCATAATTTTATTCTCTGATTTCCTTTTTTAAAAAAAAAAAAAACAAACTACTTCATCAATGCAGAAAGAATTGGAGACAACCAACACAGCCAGGCAAGTAGCCTCTGCAGTTTGTAGCCAAGAGAATGAGTCTGTAGTAACCCGGCCCTTAGTGTTGAGGATAGGGGAACAGGAGACATGGGTAGAGGACAGAGGTAGGGTCCCTCTGGGGTCTGTTACATTTAGAAGCTGCAGTGACAACTTAGGCAAAATGTTTGTAACTCGTGCATGACCAAACCATCTGCCAGCTGTCCTAGAAATGAGAGGCCACACGAGAGAGGCTGGCTGCCCACAGGTGGGTCCTACACTGTCGGCTCCTCATCAGGTCTACTGAGGAACTTGTAGCCTTTGCAAATATTACCTTGACAGCTACACAGATGGCATTAGTAAACTCCTAGTCCTAAAGCACTTACACAGAAATATCTCTTGACACTTTGCATCATTTCTTAAATTATACATACATAAGCACGTACATGTGAACACACAACCTGGCCCTGCATAAGGATATGAGGAAACCCAAAACCTCGCCAACTAGAGAACAACAAACAAGCCCACAAGCCAATATAGGCTAAAAATGAAACAAAAAGTGCTTCAACTTTATGCAGAAGTGGTGCTCTTCTTGCCACTGGTGTTCTTAGGTGCATATTAGAGACAGAATCTTCTCAAGCTTCAGCTCTTCTCCAAGGCAGGCCATGCTGCCTGTATGCTTGAGCTGAGAATAATCAAAGTATAATGTTTTTTGTAAGCTGAAAGTAGTAAATTAATCTCCTTGAAAAATAAAGTAAGGCTGGAAAACTTAAGTTAATAGGTTGTTTTTGCTGATGGAACAGTCAGATTAATTCTGCCAAGACCTGACCACACTGCTCACAGCTTGGGAAAAAAAGCAAGTGTAGGGGTTAGATCAATATGGCAAGGGTATTTATATGGGTGGCCCTTTCAAATGGAAATGTAATTGCTAAAAATCTTAAAAAGGGGGGAAAAAAAGGAAAAAAAAAAACAGTGTTTGTTTACTACCATGTGTATGTAAATGATGAGAGAGGGACAAAGCTGTTAGCAGTTCCTGTCGGGTCCCAGAATTTATGTAAATCCAGACAGCTGAACTAGAAGAGTTCATTTTTCTTTAAGGAAAACCTGGAAATTTAAAAACAATGTAGCAAAAGCCAGGTAATCAAAACCACCAGAAGGGTGCTAGGATGGCTGCCTACAAACAGGAATGTAGTGTTTCGTATTGTCTTAGTAGAAACTCCGTGAAAGCTAAGCAATGAGCTCCCATGAATTTAATTGTCTATGAGCATGTCATAGTGACTGCACTCCAGGGCCCTGGCTGCTACCAGAGGTGTGAAACTGGATCACTGTACCCACAGGGCTGGTACCATTAACTTCCTTAACTCTGTGTAAGCTCAGGGCTCCACCTTTGTGAAGTACAAGAAGCCTCTGCAAACTGTACTTGGATGGGGGAAGAGGTTTGAACACTGTGCAGGTGGATTTCACTTCAGACAGAATGGAACTTCTTGGACCACCATGGTGACTTACCTTCAACAAAAAGTTAACAGCCACTACAAAAAAGGGAGTAATATTTGATATACAGGTATAAGGTGTACACAGGAAGTTCTACCTCAACATGAGGAGAAACATCTTTCCTGTGAGGTTTGCAGAGCACTGGAACAGGGTGCCAGAGAGGCTGTGGAGTCTCCTTCTCTGAGACTTTCAAAACCTGCCTGAACGTGTTCATGTGTGGCCTGCTACAGGTGATCCTGCTCTGGCAGAGAGGTTGGACTGGTTTTGCTCTAGAGGTCCCTTCCAACCCCTGTTGATCTATGATGTGGTGATATTTGACACTTTCCTTGACCATTCTTCCATGCAGCCTGGGACAGTTATCTAATGCTTCTCAGGCGGGATATTCTCATTGGTGCATGCCTCATTGGTATCCCCAGTTTGAGCTTTCCAGTATCAGCTGATGTACAGATGCTAAGATATTTTGCTTCCTGGGATATGAAACATTTGCAGTGCTCACTTCTTAGTTTTAAGCATTGTGCTAGTTGATGGTAAAACAACAAAACACAAGTGAAATGAGAGCTTGGCTTGGCCAATCAAGAAACTGCAGCTACAAAAAAGACTTGACAGTTCAATAGAGTAATTCTTCAGAAAACAGAAAGATCAATTATATGTTGAATGGTTGCTAGGAAAGCATGGGTAAAGGTATGTATGCTGAACTTTTTTTTTTTCCCCCCCAGGGAAAGATTTTGAACTATGTTCTTCCCATTTTTTTTTTCTATCTTGAGTTGGCTGTTTTCTATGAAAAACGGTGTACTCAGAAACTATTTTTACAGACAATAAAAAGGAGTGGGCTCTTCTGTGCAGAAAAGTTGACCAAAAAAATTAATATTCTATTAAAATATCGTATTTCTACCATAGGTTGATTTTTTCTATTGTATTTCTAGTTAATTAATCTCCAATAGCACCCTGTGCATTTAAGAATTCCCAGTTTCAGGTATGTCAAAATATCTAATGAAAGACAACAGAAGAATGTAGAACTGCTTTGTTTATAAGGTAAAGAATTAACTTCTAAAGAATGCATCACTGATAGCTGTTTCTCACTGGTTCTGTCCTCCATTTCATGTTTCCCATAGCCAAATTAAACTAGATTTGAGTAACCCGGCGTTCCACCTGTGGACCGAACTGTATGCAGCAGTGATCAAGGAGAGACAGGAGAAGAGAGGAGTTTGCTGCACTTTAAGAGCCAGCAGTCCAGCACTGTGTGGAGGTCTCTTCGCTGCGTGCTGGTCCTCAGACACACGCGGCCACGAGGCGCCGAGCGGAGGACAAAGTCATTAGATGGAAAGGGACGGTGCTAAGCAAAGGCTCTATTGCAGTCTTGGCTCCCCTCCAACTGGTCCTACAGACCAGCCTGTGAGCGCGCAGACGGGACGCTGGTGCTTTGCCCAAGCTGGCAACGGAGGATCCCTGTCTACCTGGGACTTCAAGGCTGAGGGGTCCCAGCCTGCCCGGCCGAACCAGTCTGGAGATACAAGCCTTGCTGCGGGCTCCCATCTCTCCTCCTAGGCCGGCTGTTCCGGCGAGTGCCGGCTTTCCCCGCCGCCGGCCGAGATGCTGCGTGCCCAGCGCTGACATGGCTGCCAGCTGCTGGAGCCCCCAACTCGCGAGGTCGCCTAGGCGATGGGCCGCGCGCCACGGGGCGGGGTCTGGGGGCAGGGCGGGGCCTGATTGGTTCCCTTCCCCCCACGCCCCCGCCGGGATGGAAGAGGTGGAGGGGGGAAAGGAAAAAAAAGCGCTGTGGCTATAAATAAACCGCGCTTCCTGATTGGCCGGAGGGAAAAATGGTTGCACCACGTGACTCTCCATCTAAAAATTCCAAGATGGCGGATCCCGTCACGGGCTGAGTCCGTTGGTGGCGTGCGCGCCGCGGTGTCCGCGCCGAGGCCATCACCGTCACAGATTCCCCGCCTCGGCTGTCGGTACTCAGGTCAGTACGCGGCGCCTCTCCGCCTCCCAGCGCCAGGCCGCGCACAGCGCCGTACGGCTGCCCGCGGTGCGGCCCCTTTAAGGCCGCGCGCTATTCTGCCCATCGGCCTTTGATTGCAATGAGGCCTCTCGCGGCCGCCGGGTTCTTCCGAAGCGCGGTGGCTGTTTTCCCTTTGCGCTCCCACCGTGGAGCGCGGAGGGTTCCGGAGGGGGAGGTGATGAGCATCTCCCACCGCCAATCGGATTCGCCTCATGCCCTCGTGGCGGGTGGATTTGAGCTGCTCGGCGGCTCCTGCTGCGGCCTGATTGGGCGACGTGCTCGGCGGGGCGTGGCTGTCGTGCGCCTTCACTAGGCATGGGCGTAAGCCGCGCGGTGGGCGGGGCGGAGGGCGTGGCGGGCAGCACTCCCGCCCATTCAGCGCGCCGGGCCTCCTAGGCGCTCGCGTTTTTGTGAATGAGGCGGGCGGAGCCGGCGCTATCGCACGCTCCACTCCTCCCTCTCTGGCTCCACCCCGCCCGTCCTTCTCGAGCTGCCGTGGCTCCTCCTTCTAACTCCCCCCCTCTTCCCCCCTCCCTCCCCCCCCCCCCCCCCCCCCCCCCCGGCGAGCAGCGCCGCCGCCGCCTCGGTGCTGCGCGGGGCTCGGCGGGGAGCGATGCGAGCAGCAGTGAGTGCCTCGGGCGGCAGCCGGGCCGGGCTGGGCCGAGCCGGGAGCGCGGGCTGTTGCGAGGGCGTGGGCCTGGGGGCGGTGGCGGGGCGAGGGGGCTGGCCGGGTGCGTTAGGGCTGGCGCGGCGGCCCTGCGGCGGAGGCGACGCCCGCGGCGGGGCCCTGCAGCGCCGAGCGGACTGCGGCCCGGGGTCGGTTCTTTCCTTCCCTTTCCCGGGAATAACGCGGGACTTGGAAAGTTTCTGTTGGGGCCGGCTCCGCCTGCGGCCCCACCGGAACGCGCTTCACGCCGGGCCCGGGGCTGCCTGATGGGGCAGAGGCTCTCGGGCTGGGCCAAGGAGGGCTCACTGACCCCCGGGACACCACAAAACCAATAAGAAACGTTTTTGGTGTTTTTTTGGTGTGCTTTGTTTTGGTTGGTTTTGGTTTTTTTTATTTTATTTTTTAAACTAGGAGGAGAAGCCGGGGGGTTTTCTTCTCAGCATCACCGGGCGTTTTGGAAGTCCTAGGGTAACGCTGGGCTGCGAGGGAAGATGACAGGTCCAAGCCGAGGCAGGGCTCGGGCTTCGGTCGCAGGCTATGACTTCTTCCCTCAAAATACGCATTTTGGGGAGCTGCTGGTGGTGAATCGAAAGCGTGCGCCGTTCCTAAACGTGAAGTGTTGGCTTGTGCGACGAGAAATTAACAACAATAAAAAAAAAAGCTTCTGCTGCGTTCGGAGGAGCGCGAAGGGAGGTGTTGCTGAGCAGTTGTGTGTGGGTTTTGCTGCAGGAATTTATCAGGAGAAATGCTGTGCGATTTCGGCTCCTTACATGTTATCTTTTTGAGTGTTTGTGGGGTGGGGAGCGCAGTAGGGCATCTTAAGCAAGCAAATGTATTTACATAACAATTATGTGACATTATAGCTCGGTGCCGAGTGTCATTTAAAGGGAAGTAAACCTGTCCTTTATTCAAAACACTTGCGTAATTGTTTTGTGCAGCATTTGGTGATAGTGGAAGGTTGTTTTTATTTTTCGGTTGCTTGCTTGTCAATAGCCTCCTCTGGAAGATTTGCATAAATTAGGATTGTGAGTCCAACCGCTTGTTTTCTGCCCACGAGAGCGGATTTCACTTTACAGGCTTGCCTAATATTCCAGAGTGGATTATAACTCTACAAATGTTCCCAAGAAGTGAGATCTGTGTTGGAAAGGTGTGGGTGGTTTCAGGATGTGAAAATCGCTTGTAAATTTGGGATGAGGCATGCGGCTCAGGGTGGTGGAGCAGGGTGCAGGCACTCTCAGGTGTTCTCCATTGCTTCTCAACAGCTGCATTCTGTGGACTTCATAACGCTAATTTGAGACTAAAGAGAGAGAGCAAGCATTATTTTGGCCCTCTGTGCTACGGTGAATTTCACTGTTGAGTGAATAACCTCCTTGCCAATGCATTTTGATTTACTGGTGTTATGTTCTCTCAATAAATGGGACTCGCGCTGTATTTGCTGCTGTCAGAATGCTTTTGGTTGTTGCCAAAAGCTACCTGGAGTTAATTATCCGAATTGGACTTCTTTTTTTTTATTTTTATGGTAACATTTTTAAAAGCTAAGGAGCTCTGAAGTTTATATAATAATCTGGCTCTTGGCAAGGTTTGGGTTATTTTTGTGTAATGCGGTCTGTCGCGGCACTGAGTTTTAATCGTTTCTGATGTTACTGCCACCGGTGTATGGAGTTTTCAGCCTAAAAGCTGCTGTTGTCACTCCACAGCCTCTCTGAAAGAGTTAAGAGGGCACTGAATTAAGAAAGCTCAGCTGCTTGTATACAAATATACAGCAATTACAAGGCAACAAAGTTATTGCAGAATCCTACTGTAACCATGGCAACCTGTTCACTCAATTACATTTGGAAATGTAAAATGCCACCCAGTTAGAAAGAGTAAGTTTTAGCGACTGCAGATTTTCTGTATAAAGCAAAATGTGTGGCTTTCCAGGTTTATATGCTTTGCTTTATCTTTGGATGGCATGTTTTAGCATGTGCATCTGAGAATTTCTGTTGCTGGTATTAAGCTGTGCCCTTGTTTGTCTGGATGTAAGGGGGGGGGAAGAGAAAAATCCCCAAATTTTTGAGTCTTTAAAATTCAACTTTGTTACCCTGTAATTTCTCTGGTTATGTTTCAGGAATAGGCTTTAAAAAATAGGCAGATTAGAAAATGCATGGAATACATTCTGAAAATTACCTCAGAATAGCAGAGGAATTTGTCATTTACTTAATGGGATGGCAGCGTTGAAGAAAAGCGTATGTGTGGCATGAAAGCTTTTATTCCTTTGGGAGGAAATGTTTGTTGAGCAGTCACTGTTCATGTAGTGCTATCTCCAACAGACTGTGTTAAAGTAGAGGAAAACTGGCAGGTGTGAGCTACTGAACCTTTGCTCAGCGCCAAGAATGAAGAAGTTTTCAGGAAGCCTAGGGTTCATGCTTCAGACCTAAGTTAGTAGATAGCAGGTTTAGTATGCCAAGATGCTGATGTGCAATGCTGATGAACTCCTTAGTGGGAGTTAGTTTCATTTATTGCTTGCTTTTTGATGGTGGCTTACTAGGAAAAAGAATAAAAGCAGAAAAAGTAGTTTATTGCCCATGTTGATGTCTGTGTTGGTCAAAATGCAGCTTTCTACTTCAGCAAAGCTGTGTTTCACAGACAGTGTCCCATTAATGCAGAAAAGGGGAAAAACTCAATGCACTTAAAAAGATTGGGCTACAAGTGATACCTTTACAGATACCTGAAAATCAATGAGCTTCTGAAGAAGTTATCTAGTGTGGTGGGTAACCTAGTAACAGGGGCTGATAGGAGATGTTTAGGTGGATGCAGATTGCCGTGGATTGTCTTGAAGAAATGCATTCTGCCCACATCTTCATGGGCTTGAATTTCAGGCTGCCTCCCGAGAACTTGGGTTGTCTGGATTGGGAAAGATTTGCAGGTGACATGGACCTCTGTTAGATTATGGATGGTTTTGGAAGGAAGCTCTGTCCAACCTTTTGGGTCTTTCTGCTTTCACCATGAGCAGGTAGATCGCCTGTCTTGTGGTTTGCACATTCCTCAAAAGCAGCAGCTTGAGCAAGTATAACCTTCTGCTCCCATGGCAGATGCTTAATTTTCCCTTCACCTTCTACCATGGGCAGAGGTGAAGGCACAGGGCCTTCCTGTTTATAGACTGCTGAAAAGGTGGAGTAGATCTCTGTCTTTAGCTTTAAATCACGTGTTCAACTGCAAGGGTGAGGAGTAGAACTTGTTAAAAATAAAGGTTAAAATTGAGCAGGAGTTCATGGTTAGAGATCAGGAGGCCAACCTAACCTAACTTTGAAATGTCTTTGTGCTTTCTAGGGAACAGGCTTTTAAAGCCGTCTTAAGGTGCATCTGTGTTTCAGAAACTTGGTGCCAACGCCTAAAACTTGTCCTCTAAGATGATTTACAGGTTCTAGGTCTGATGAAGGTATACGTGAAGGTGCCCAAACACATTTGAAACAAAATGTTGAGACAAACTTGCCACTGAATGCATAGAATATTATAGGATCAGATGTTCTAGGTCAAAATTCTTTCATCTTTGATAGCTGAGAATAGTCAAGAACTTTTAAAATTGTTTGTTCACTAATGTGCTTGTCAAATAGCTTGTCCTAAAAGGGCTTAGTCTGTTGAGTGTCCCTTAACACTTGTGTTTCAGCCTTATGTTAAGAAAGGCAGTCTGATAATTTAAAGTGGGGTGTTTGTGTTCTTGATCAGCTGAGTATTGCACATGCTCCACGAAAGACTACTGGCTTCATTTTTGGCACTTCTGGATTGCTTGAAGTGTTTCTCTAATGCTTGTATGCCATACCTTACCTTTGTGAGGTTGCCATAACTGGTTGTCCCTATGTTTTCCTAAGCATAGCATGGATCTGTCTGAGTTGTGGTGTGCATTTCTGCTATTGTGATGCTCTCTTCAGGGCTTGGAAACCTGAATGCTCGTTGCCCAGTTATGCCAACTTAATCTTGGGGTTAAAACATTTATTTGATGTCCTCTTCCAGTTAAAGAAGTGATAGTATTACACTCCTTGGCATTCTATGTGTTTGTATTTACTGGAAATAAATACTCCTCAGCATTGTATGTGTGTGTATATATATGTTTACTATAAAACTCCAAACCCTTGGGACCATATTTTTGCTTGCCTTGCATCTCTGGTTGAGTACACATGGTAACATTACCAGAATAGTTTATTTGCTGAATAGTCTGTTGCTAGCCAGTTCCAAATGGCAAAGCTTGTCACAAACCACAAAGAAATATTAATTGAATGTTATTTGGACAGCAATATTGACATTCACTAAATATTTGGCAAGTATTCTTGACTTTTCTTGCTGACTTCATTGATAATGCCTTCTGATACTTCATTGTCCCTCCAGTTCACCTTTAGCTTGTTTCCAACTGTCCTATTATTTTTCTCTAATATTTTTCAATCGTGCTACCTAGTCTACAAGGCCAACCATTGGGTTTAAATTTTATCAGACTCCTGCTGTAATCCTTTGAGTTTGTGCTTTTTTTTACTAGACAGAGAAGCTGTCAGGATGTGCCTCATTACTGAGTTCAAGCCTGCTTTCCAGTTTTGAGTCCACTTACCTAATGGATAGCTTCTATTTTCCATTTACCTTTGTCTCCAGGTTCCCCAGGTCCAAGCATGCCAATGATTCAAAGCAGTGAAAGGGACCTGATTCACTTCAGCCTGCTGGCTGATTTCAGAGGTCTGGGTAGGTGAGGGAAACCTTGTGGAAATATGTAGTTTTGCCTCAAATTGTTCAAGCTTTAATGATTAGAAACATGACAATATTGTTACCTAGTAGAAAGGGTAAATAGTCTTCTAAAAAAATAAAAGCTGTATGTGGTGGGGGAGGAAATGCATTTTAGCATTTTTATTTGATTTAGATTGTCTCATATGTATCGTTCTTGTATTCAGGTTCTTGGATGAGGGAACCCCTGAGAGCACTCTAGTAATTAATGCCACTTGCATTTTGATTGTGGTATGCAGAAAACTGAAGTGGGCTAGGTTTACTTTATCCTGCAGTGGACCATGTTGATAAGGCAATATATAACAGATGATTCACAAAGTGATGCTTGTCACTGCCAGGAGTGCTTGAATAGCAAGCAGATTTTGGGCAATGCTTCTTCAGAAAGATTTGGGCAGTTGAAACTGAGCGGAGGAGAAGAAATAAATATGCACTATCTTTCTGGCTATCTTAAAGGATCTGCCTCACACAACTTAGTAGAAGCTCATAGAAGATAAGTCTGGGTAAAATAGGGTAGGGATGCAGAAAAGCACACAAAGGTTATATAATGATGCTGAAAAAGGGAATAGTTAGGAAAAGACTAAAATGTCTTTTGGAAAGGTTCTGTGGTTTTCCTTTTGCATGGAATTACAGCTTGGCCTTTTTTTTTTTTTTTTTTCATGGCATTCATTCCTAGACACATCTTGAACAACTTCATGGTTTTTCCTTCATGTTTTCCCATTGGATATTACCTTAGAACAGTTTGATCAAAATCTGCTTCAAACTGCCATCTACTAGTGCAGAGGAGCATGTGTTGACCTGTGGTCATGGGCACTCTTAGCTGCTTGCTCTCATTAAGTGATTGTGCCTTTGTTCCCCATAATGAGAAGTATTGAAAAGTAAGTTAGTAAGAATCCTTTGGTTAAGATTAGGTGTATATAGGGTGTTTTTTTAATTTTATTTATTTTAACCCCCTCCACTCTTAAATGTCCTCCCAGGCAGCCAGAAAGAAGCTGGAGATTTACTGGGAGAAGCTGGAAGCTGAAGACTGTGTGTGCAGCTGATGTGGCTTCTGCAAGGCCTGGGGAAGGAAGAGCTCCTTTTTGGGGGCTTCAGTACAGTAGGTTGGAGCAATCCATAGGATATGAAGTAGTGTTGCTCTGGCAGCATGTTGCTCATGGGGTGAAGACATCTAGAAAAACTTAAAGCAAGTTTTTCAGCTCTTGGTGTTGCTGATGTGACTTGCTGAAATGGCAAAGTGAAGACTCTTCCTTGGGTAGAGCCTGACTGGGTTTGTTGATGTGTTCACTCTCTTGTCTTCTTTCAAGTTTGGTTTCCTATAGAACAGTCATGGAGGAGCGTATCTGTATGCTTTATTACAAGGCTGTAAGTTTTGGTTTTGGCAGTCACAGGGTAAAATAACATATAGGCAATGTATAGGAGATTGGGTGCTGGCAGCACGGCTCTTTTAAAGTGTGCCACACTCATTCTGGTGAATGCTGATGTCCAATTGAACTTAACTCCATGTATCTTTTATGAGTAGTGAAGAACTTTAATATTTCACGTGTAGGAAGTAATTCACTTTATTAATTTTTCTGAAGAACTGGTACTTTAATGAGGTGTCTGTCAGTAAGACTTAATTACTGTTAAATTCTGTGAACCTTAGTACACTGTGACTTGCTCTATGCAAAATCAAATTCCATTTGTCAAACATGATAGCATTAGTTTGCTGATCTAATTTGGGTTAACTTGAATTTGAGCAATAACAATTATTCATAACTGGCCTGTTGTTAGTCCTGGTTAGCAGGATTTTGCAGGGCCTTGTACTTGCCTGAACTGGTGGTGCTTTGTCCTTTCTGCAGTTGTGTGTGGGGACACTGGTAGGAAGGTGTAGTGGCATCACAACTGTGTCCACAGGTAGAAGGTAAGGTAGAATAAGCAGTTATTCAAATTTACTTTTCAGGATTAAAGGTAAATGACCACATGATGCTGTTTCCCTTTCTCCTAGTGTTTTCCAAGTTGTCTTATTGGTGGGATTGTGAACTCAAGGTGCGCAGTTGGACTTGATCTCGGAGGTCTCTTCCAACCTCAACAGTTCTGTGATACCCAGTTGAGTTTTCATTTTAGTTCAGTGAAAACCTGTAGCTTTCACCTGTAGCTTTCACAGCATTCTCTTCTCAGTTAGCATATTTCTACTGTGTTGCATTTTCCTAGTATGCTAAAGTAGCTTACCTTGCATTTGCTTTGTACAAAAACTTCTGTGTTAGTTCTGGTGTTGTGTTGACAAAACTTCACATCTTACTTGCATCGCTCCAAGAAAGGGATCCAAAATGTAAGCCTGAAACAATGTATTAATTCTGTTGTATGCTGTTCCCAACCAATGTTGAGAAAGGGAGTGTTGTTCAAAGCTACATGTTTCCCCATAGGAGCTACAGGTATCTAGTTTTTGTTAGTGTTTGTTCTGGATTCTGTTAAAATCCCCAATACAGGTAGTTCTAGCAGAAAATGTAGAGCTGTGAGATTTGGGGGTTTTGCCTTCCCCCCCCCTCCCCCCCCAGTGTGCATGAAAGGGAAGTGTTAAGTGATGAAAACTTGCTATATTAACACCTTTAAATAATGAGGATTCTGAGTAATGGAGTGGTCTGTCAGTTTCAGCTTGAGAGCTTGGTAACTCAAGGCAGTAAGAAGGGAAGAGTTTCTGTTCTGGAAACATAGTGGCAATGGGGCAGGTACCTGTGAATGCTGTAAGATGTGGAAGGTGGTGGGATGGGATGGAAGATGGGCTATTTGCCTTAGCTTTGCACTACTGTAGCTCTAACTACAAACAAATAAGGATGTAAAGATTATTTAATTCCCAAAGACTCTTTAATTATTAGTCCCAAAGACTAATTCCCAAAGATTATTTAATGCCCAAAGTAAAAAGGGAAGACCTATGGTACAGGCTGTTAGGCAAGAGAGGTTCTAGAAGAATTTATAAGTGAAGCTGAGCATTCCTGCAGGCTGAATTGTATTTTAGAGCACTGAGCAATTGGAAGTCATTTCTTCAAATGGAAGAAGAGTTGCTTCTTCAGCCAGCATAAACTTAAAAAAACCCCAAACCTAAAAAAAATTAAATAAAATAATTCTGTACTTAGTGCTTTACCTGAATCAGGAGGGCACTTCTCTGAGTCATTGCATGAATGGGGTAGCAGGACTCTGACACAGAGGCTGGCCTGGATAATCACTCTGCTGGGAAGCCTGGAAGAAGAGCACACAGGCAACTTTATGGAGTATCTCAGAAGATACCAAGTCATGTTACTTGTGGAGGTCTTGGGGGGAGGGAATGAATAATGGCACCTTCTATACAATAGGAGAGAGTGCAGTAAGGTGCCATTTTCTTCCACCTTGTGCCCAAGGAAACAATGCAGTTTCTAAGTGCAGTTTTTGCTGCTATAGCATCTTCAAGAGCAGTGGAAGAAATGACTTCTTGTGGTGCTGACAGGATCTTTGTTGGGTTGCTGCTAAGCACAGCCCTTTCTTGCTCCACGTGCAAAGCAAAAAGCCTGGTGTGTTGCTACTGTCTTCTGCTGTTACTCAACAAACCAACCCCTGGATTTCTATTAACCTCACCTTTGCCATGAGTTCGCTGAAGTTTAGTTCTCTTGGTTCTGCTCTTACTCAGTAGCAGTATCATGAAGCAAGGCCTGGATGTGTTTGATAGTGCTCAAAACTTTGCCTTGTCTTCATTCTGTGATGAAGAGGAAAGGAAGGCAACATGAGGAGGCCACAAAGAAGTATATTTGAATCTAGTGTTAGATATCCTGCTGAGTAACTGATCCTTTCAGTGGACTGGAACAGGAATGGGTTACTGTGATCTGCATTTGCCTTTCGTTTTTCCCCTCACCTCCTTGATGTAAATGAGCCTCCTAAAAATAAACTATTTTCCACACAAATTCTGCTGTGCAATTCTTAAGACTGATTTTCATTTGATTCCAATGGCATTGCTTCATTTGGGAGAAAATTTTATTTACATACTCCCCCAACTCTTACCTGCTGTCAGACCCAGTTGAAGGCTGAATTTGAGTGAAGAACTGCCTCTCACAGGATTTTTAGCCTGGAAGCATGATCAAAGGAGGAGGGAAAGGACTAGAAGTAAACAGCAGGATATTTATTCTAATTGCATCTGGTAGATACCGAATGCTTCCTTGGGAGCTGTACACACCTATCTTTCTATTGGGCTTCTCTTTATCCCTGTACAGAATTCAGTGCTGTGCACTGCAGTGAAGACAAGCTGTTGCCTCATCTGCTCCATGTGCCTTGAACAGAGCATTTGATGATGGGCTTAATCATAATTGTGAATGAAATCTTAGCATTAAGGAAAAAAAAACCCTGCTTGCGTGAATAAAAACTACTAACTTGTGACACAGAATAGTAATCTGTGCTTTTGCATTATAAATGATGAAGCCTAAGATAATGCAGAAGATATTTCTGGATCAGTAGACAAAAAGGCTTATGTTGATGTACGTACTGATGTGATTTCAGAGCAAATTGTAGCTCTGGTATTGGCTACTGTGAAGAAGATGGCCTTGTAAGTTTAAATCTTGTTCATGAGCACATGCTGTGCATCACCAAAAATAGAGAATACTTTTGCTGTGCAGTTTAATGAGCAATCCATGCTGATTTTGCAGGGGGTTTACACAGGTCACATCGGCTTGTGTCTTTTGCTGATGTTTCCTGTACTAGGTTATACTTCGTAAACAGAAATAGGTGGGAGTGGTACCTGATCAATCTGATTCTTGTCTCTGGCTTGTGGCACTGCAAGTGTGTTCTGTTTAGGGGGTGGATCAAATCCTTCTCTGTGCACACACGTGGAAAAGCAAAGCATCATCTGTTCTTTTGATGGAGAAGTGAATGACAGGAATCCCTTTTGGGAAATCCCCTTTGGTTCCCTTCCAACCTAAGCCATTCTTTGATTCTATGGGCTGATCTTTGTGAACTGATGGGTAGTCTGGAGCTGGCGATGTGGAGCAGTTACAGAGTACTGCAGTGAGTGCCCAGGGCTTGACAGTGGTCCTGGGTTGCAGATCTGTACCTAGTACCAATTTTCTATGATCATCAGACCAATTACTGACAGTATTAGAAATCTCAGCTGAATTCAGTTGGGCACTGAAAGTGTGCTGCTTCTGGTCTTTGCTATAAAAATGCTGGTCTAAAAATAAACTGACATACAGGGGTGCTGGAAGCAGGGGAGCGAATGAAGAACTTCTGCACAGAACATAAGGCAGGGCTCTTGGCTGATTGCAGAGATGGTATCACAGATTAATGATGACCATGGCATGAGTGAGGTCAAGGCAGGAAAGTTTTGCACAAGGTAATAATTCCGTTGTAAGGGGAGAAGGAAGTAAGAAAGCTGAAACTCTGAGATAGACATCAACTTCTTCCATAAGCCAACTAGTAGCTGGCCTGCCATGCTTCAAAGGGTTCGTGCCATAAAAGCCCAAATAGCAATTGGGTGAGGAATATTACACTCCAGACATTAAGTCCTGTACCAGCTAAATAAGACTGTCCTTGTGCAAGTCCTGTTAGAAATTGGGCTTAAGACTGCATAGACAGTACCAAAAAACATTGCATTTGCGTTTAATTAGTTATTTACCTCATTTAAAATGACAGAAACCCCAAGCAACTTGACACAGGCTCTCTAATGATAGAAATGAGAGCAGCATCTTTGCATGGGGCTTATCACCTCTCCTTGTGAGAAGGATATCCAGTTATTGTATACTTTCCATTCCTAGATCTTCCCAAGTGCCATTATGAATGGCATTCCCCACATTCTTTCCTTTGCTGGAAGGAGCTGATCAAGCTGGGAGGTTGGGAGGCACAGTGGAAGCTGAGAGATAGCCAAATGAACCAGCGCTTGAGCTTTCTTTTTCCTCTTCTAAGGATATTCCTAGTGTGGTACTCTCCCAGTCTGAGGAGTTTGGTATGCACATCTGATCCTCCTTGCTGCCTTTTTGCTCCATTAAGCTATATGTAAATATGGGGGTGGGGTGGGGGGGGGAGGCGGAAGGAAGGGCAATAATTCTTGGCAATAATTGAGGCTTTTGCTGTAAACTGTTGACATTCCCTGGGGGGTGAGGTCTCTTTATGAAAATCTATTCTGGGTTCAGGATGTTTGACAGTTTCTCTATATGACTACCTTCAGTTTTTTTTCATTTTGGTGGTATAAATGGGCAGACTGATGATGTGTGTGCTTCCAAGTACTCAGATGGGGATTTTTATTTTTCTTTTTTCTTAAATCAAAATAGCCTCTTAAGCATAGTGGGGACTGATGAAGCTTGTGTTCCTAGTACTGCAACACAAGGTGTTCTCTGTTCAAGGCTGTAAATATTTATCTCTTGTCAAAGCGGAGCAGTTACTATTGGGAACTGATCTGGCATGCAAAAAGATTTTCCTTAAGGAATTTGTTTCCTTTTATTTACAGTGTTATCGTATATTTAAATTTCAGGGCCTCAGTGTATAGTTTTGAGGCTCGTTCTTAACACTGGCGATGAAAAACTAAATTATTGCAGCCTCTGAATACGGATAACTGAATTCTGAGCATATGCTGTAGCCAATCAACAAGCGTGGGTGTGAAACTCAAGCAAACATAAGAAAAGGTTCTAATGTTTTTCTGCAGCTGCAGAAATGAGAAAGGCTGCAAGCTCTGTCTATGGGTGCTTTCTGGCTGGTAGAGAATTTGCTTCCAGCCACAGTGCTTTGGATTGCTGTGATGGAAAGGGCTTGTCTTGAGCACTGATGTTTCATGGTCTGGCATTTTGCAATCGCTTGTCTCTTCCCCTTCTCTTTGTGTGGCTCATCTTTTTTAGAGCAGGCCTTCACAAACCCCTCTTAGCTTCCCTCCGAGCAAATGTGCATTGTCATAACTTCTTCAGGAGCTTCAGTGTTGTGAGTGTTGCTGAGCAATTTCTTGTTAAATTGCTATCTGTTATGTTTACCACAGGTACAGAGAGAGCTAAGAAGGGTTTTCCTGCAAGTGGTGATATTTGAATCGTTATTGCTGGCTACAGGTCTTGCTTTTGGAGTTTTAGGTTGCTTTAATCTCTCTGCAGTGGCATACATTTCTGGGTAAATTGTTTCTGTTGTGTTGTATGTAGGAGGCTTAATCAGCCTAGAAAAGTCTGGGGGTTTTTTATTTTTTTTTTATATCTTTTGTATCTTCCCAGCTTTTGTACATACTTATTTTTTCATACTGGCAAGTGCTGAAGTTCTCTGTGCTCATTAGGTGGATGACTTCCTTGTGTACTTCGTCTCAGAAGAGAAACCAAGGGCTGTCAAGCAGGTGTCCTAGTTGGAATAGTGTTGTGTTTCATTTTTTCTCCCTCTCTTAGGAAACAGGTTCACTGAATGAAGTAAGTTACATAAATGGAGTTCAATCCCTGCCACTGCAGAAACTTCCTTTTAAGTCTGCAAAATGCATGTCTCAGGCTATATCCAGCGCTGACCTTTGAGCTTGTCTCTCTGATTCAGAGGTAGTAGGTGGATAAAATAAGATGAAAATAAAAAGAAATGCTGTCTTTGGCAGATTGTATGGCATATATGTGTATGAAATGTATATATATATATATATATTTTCCATATATATATAAAGTCACTTCTCTATTTCATATTTTCTTATATATATTTATGCTTGGTGTGTGTCTCAAAATGTGAAGGACAACAGATGAGTGTCCAAGTTTTGCCTTTTTGAAACAGCTATCCCGAGTCTACCATCTGCTAACAAGTCACGTAAACTTCAGTTCTTGCTGTGTAATATTTGTCTTCAGGGATGCATGGTCAGTACAGCCTTTATTTTCTCCTCTGTCTGAAATCTGGTGTGAAATTTGCTGTTTGTGGCTTTGGGGCAACAAGCTCTTTCCTGGTTTGTGGAAGAGTTTGTAACTGGTAATTGATGCAGCATTTGTCAGGGTGGTTTACAACTTTATGTAAATTCTTTCTAGTACTTCCAAGTTAGAGTACTAACATGTAAATGTCCAGAGTTATTCATAAATACTGTGTTACTGTTTTTTTTAGTAGAAACCTTTGTTCTGTATTTCCTTGAATGAGAAATAAAACTGTCTAGTTCAAAGGGAATGCTTCTGTATAGTTTAGTGCCTGACTTCTCTTGCTTTAATGATTTCAGTATTTTAGCACTACTGAAGTTGATTTTGAGTGTTACTGGCTTCTTGCACTCTTGGTAGAAATGGCTGCCTATTTGCATGTTTACTGGCTTCTGTGCAACTAGATATGTCAGCAGCCTCTGCTCCTTTTCACTTGATCTTATCTCCCCATTCCATTTCAGGAAAAAATTCTTACAATCTCCTTCCCCTCCGCCCCAACCTTGGAGTGTGCTTTGCATGCAGAGTGTTTTGAGGTAAAAGGGAATCGTGTTTGCTTTGCAGTAGCTGTGTACTGTTGTTTGAATTTAAAAGTGGTGCTGAAATGCCATTTTTCAGACTAAATTCCAAAGGAGTTATTTGTTTCCTGTAGTGCACTGTAACTGGCTTTGCATTTCCACTGCCCTCCTACAGAAGGGGACTGCAGTGTTGGCTAGCAATGGCTGCTAGAGTTGGCTCTCTGGCCATTTATTTCTCTTCTAGCATAATGTAATTTATTAATCCTTACGTTCATGGTAACACAAAATTCACTCAGATTATCATTTAAAAAATGCAAACAACAACAAGACCTCAAACAAAAACCCAAACCAGCAAAAAAACCCCCACCAACCCTCAGCCAACCAAACTAACAAAAAAATCCCAAAGATTTTGGAAGCATGTTGTGTTTCTTCCTGGTAGAGTATACCAAGTAGCAGATTATAAAACAAAAGGACATTCTGCACAGCAGAGCTTTGGGGGTCTGTAAGAAAGAAGGGTACAGACTTCTTTTAGCACGGCTTGTTGTGATAGGACAAGGGGTAATGGTTTTCAACTAAAAGAGGGGAGATTTAGACTAGATAGAAGGAAGAAATTTTTTACAGTGTGGGTGGTAAAATGCAGGTTGCCCATAGAGGTGGTAGAAACCCCATTCCTGGAAACATTCAGGGGAGGCTGGACAGAGCTCTGAGCAGCCTGATCTAGTTGAAGATGTCCCTTCTCATTGCAGGTGGTTTGGACTAGATGACCTTTAAAGCTCCCTTACAAGCCAAACCATTTTATAGTTCTAATGACAGCTCATCTTGAAAGCTGAGCCACATGTTGTAGCTGAAACTGTTATCATGAACATTTTTTGGGAGCATATTTAGGTTGTTTGGGAGCATGCAAAGGTGCAAAATCCTCTAACCCAAAAGGCTGAATAAAAGACCTTGAGGTTAGGGCTATGATATTTCAAAAAGGGAGAGCGAAGGGTGAACAGAGACAACCTGGTTTAAATGACTGCTTGATTCCTGCTGAAAAAGGGAACATAATATTGTGTCTATGCTGTTTAGTGTGTAAAGCCATAAGTGACAGTATACATTTTAATCTAGATCATAGCAAGTTAACAGAATGTGAATCCTTGCATATATAACCTGAGGCTGTAAGGCATCCTTGAGGACACTGAACTGAAGTCTGTCTTTTCAGCTTGTGACTGTTTTAAAACCTACCTTAAAACCACCCCCCGGCAGATACTGTATCAGTCCTTGAAATATGTCCTGGTTTTGGTGCCTTTATAATCCAGCTTTCACATTTCAGGGAACAATTCCAGTTTGTCTTGCAGTGTGAGTTGGTGTACAAACACACAAAATGGGCTATGTAAAATGTGGTGCAAATCACAATGTAAAGGGAGCTCTTCCTTCACTCTGAGTTAAATAGCAGCCCTGGTGTTGGAAGCAATACCTGGCAAGTAGACTCTCAAAAGTTTGATGACACCTCTCTCTAAAAGTAACCTACAAGTACTACACAAAAGGGTTTTGTCCTTTTTGCTTTCATAGTGTTACAATACAAATAAATGAGCTCAAACCCTCTGTAGTATGAGTAATGGCAGTTGTTCCTTGCTTTTCTTGCTTGTTAGCTGCAAGTTTGAAACATTTCACTGAAGATTCTAGATGTTATTAAAGGGTGATGTTTGTTATTAAAAATATAAACCTCCTTAGATGAGTACAAGACAGGAATGTACATTTCTCTCGTG
This sequence comes from Dryobates pubescens, assembly GCF_014839835.1. Classification (NCBI taxonomy): domain Eukaryota; kingdom Metazoa; phylum Chordata; class Aves; order Piciformes; family Picidae; genus Dryobates; species Dryobates pubescens. The sequence goes on along the minus strand of NC_071613.1, from coordinate 25,509,463 downwards.
ATTGACTTAATTTTCTGTTCTGGCAGTGTTTGTGGCTTGAAATTGTGACTTGTAATTTACAAATGGAGCAATGAAGCAGGAGCCAATGTAAAGACATATGTTTACTTTATCTTCCCGTGGGGATTGCCGCCCATTTGTTTACCTGTGGACTTGCGTTTGAAGTCTCAGCAGCAGCTTTAGCAGATAAACCAGGGACTGAGCAGCATGCTGAGGAACTGCCCAGTGCTCCGAGGGGTGGTACTGTGTGCTTCGGGATGGTCCATGGGGAGCTGGCTGTGCTGCCCGTCATGGATTATCTGCCTGCCTGATAAACCTCAGCGGTGTGTTTTAGCAAAGGTGGTTCCAAAAGGGGGAAAGAAAAGAAAAGGAAAAAAAGGTCTGCTAACTAACATGTCACATAATTAAAGAAGAAAATTCTAGCTACTGCTTGAAGTTCTTTACATGGCAAAATAAACTGTTGACTGAGCTTTCAGCATTCTATCAGTTATCTGAATTTCAGACTGCCAGCTCTATCATGCTGTTACAGGTGTTTGTTAGCATCACTTTTCATATGGTGATGACATGAGAGAAGAAAAGAGTTTCTTCCACAAATTAAAAAAAAAAGGTTATATTGCACTTTAACAGCAAAGTTTATTTACTTATTTTTCTTTTTTGTCCAATGCTATGTATCCTTTATGCCCATATGTAAAGTTTGGGTTTAGGTGATGCCCTGGTTAAGATTGTTTGAGTAAGATGATATGCAAATCAGAATCATAGAATCACCAAGGTTGGAAGAGACCTCAAAGATCATCAAGTCCAACCTGTCACCACAGACCTCATGACTAAACCACGGCACCAAGTGCCACATCCAATCCCCTCTTGAACACCTCCAGGGATGGTGACTCCACCACTTCCCTGGGCAGCCCATTCCAATGGTGAACGACTCTCTCACTGAAGCACTTTCTCCTCACCTCGAGCCTAAACTTCCCCTAGTGCAGCTTCGAGACTGTGTCCCCTTGTTCTGGTGCTGGTTGCTTGAGAGAAGAGACCAACTTCCTCCTGGCTACAACCACCCTTCAGGTAATTGTAGAGAGCAATAAGGTCTCCCCTGAGCCTTCTCTAGGCTAAAAAAGCCCAGCTCCCTCAGCCTCTCCTAGTAGGGCTTGTGCTCAAGGCCTCTCCCCAGCCTTGTTGCCCTTCTCTGGACACACTCAAGTGTCTCAATGTCCTTCTTAAACTGAGGGGCCCAGAACTGGACGCAGTACTCAAGGTGTGGCCTAGTAATGCATTAGAGGGACAGAGTGCAACACGTTTTTATCAGCTGTAGGAAGAGAAGCATCTTAAAAGGAGAAATGAAAGAGTGACACTTGCATCGCTGTGGGAAGCACCTTGTTTTGGTAACAGGATTAGCGTTCAGTGTGAGACAGAAGTAGTGAAAGGTATGAAAATGTAAACTTGTGAGTCCCATGATGGGTGAGGGTGTGCTGCTGTTGGATGAGCTGGGCAACGGCCAGAGTTAAAGCTGCTTGCCTGTGGCCTGTGTTCTCTCCTGCAGTGCTCTTTTGACAAGCACAGCCTGCGCTGTGAGGCTGTGAGGCAGGTGGAGTTTAGGGGCAAAAGGGGATGAGTGGTAGCTGGCAGCTGGTGTAATAAGGCTGCATTAATAGGTATTATTTTGTAGGGGATGTGTGTCATTCTAGACTTAGAAAATGGAATTGGATTGTTCTCAAAAATACAGCTTTTTGAAGGTCAGCAGTGAGTGTTAAACCATTTAACTGGGACATGAAAAAAATGTAATAAAGAACAGAGTTAAGTAGATCTTTCCCCAAAAGCGTGGCCAGGGCTCACTGAGCAGATATGGGTACGTAGAGGGACCCTGCTGTCTGGAAGCTAGGTGGGCTTGTATGGTTGATATGGAAGAGGGAGCAGAGCTGTGGTCTTCAGTGGGTGCAGCAGTCCATCCTCTGAAGGAGCAGGAGAGTCCAGGGGAACATTCCCATCATGCTGTATGTCATAAATGATTTTAGTCTGCTGTTAGCATGGTAACACTTGTTGGATATGGTTTTGGGTTTTTTTTGGTTGGTTGGTTTTTTTTACCCCCTTCCAAAGGAAAAATGTAATCCATGTTACAGTTTAAAATAGTAGAATCAGAGAATGTTTTGGGTTAGAAGGAAGCTTTAGAGGTCATCTAGTCCAACTCACCTGCAGTGACCAGGGACATCTGCAACTAGATCAGGTTGTTCAGAGCCATATCCACCTGACCTGTCTCTGGACAGCTTATTCTAGTGTTTTACTACATTTGCTGTAAAAATGTGTTCTTTGTATCTAGTCGAAATCTCCCCTCATTTAGTTTAAAACCATCACCCCTTGTCCTACCACAAAAGGCCCTGCTAAAAAGCCTGTCCCCATCTTTCTTATAGGCCCCCTTTAAGTACTCAAGGGCAGCAATAAGGTCTCCCTGGAGCCTTCTCTAGGCTGCTCTCTCAGCTTGTCCTCCCATGAGAAGTAGAAAATGCAGAAACCATTGTAGTATCTCTCTTTTATGTGTCGCTGTTTTGCTGCAAACAGCACAGGGGCTAAATGTCCACTCAAAAATGATGCAACTTGTTTGTGGAGAGACCTTGAGGCATGTTTCTTTTGAAGAGCATGACAAAGTTCAGAACTTAAAAAGCACGGTGGTGGTAGGTGGGAATGGCAGGGTGGTTAACGAGTGAGCACAGAGTATTTGGGAATGTGCATTAATTTTCTGGTTAAACTTAATGCTGGTTAAAACTAGCATTGCTATCTGGTCAGTTCCAAAGGAAACAACTATCTGAAGGGAGGTTGTAGAGAGGCGGAGGTTGGTCTCTTCTCCCAGGCAGCCAGCACCAGAACAAGAGGACACAGTCTCAAGCTGTGCCAGGGGAGGTTCAGACTGGATGGTAGGAAGAAGTTCTACACAAAGAGAGTGATTGCCCATTGTAATGGGCTGCCTGGGGAGGTGGTGGAGTCAGCATCATTGGAGGTGTTCAGGAGGAGACTTGATGGGGTGCTTGGTTGCATGTTTTAGTTCATTAGGTTGGACACAGTGATCTCGAAGGTCTCTTCCAACCTGGTTTATTCTATTCTATTGGGGAAGTCTCTTCCTAGACAAAAGAATTGCACAAGTTATGTGACAGGGTTGCTTTAGTGTTCAGGCGAGATTCTTTCAGTAATCAGAAAGCATTCAATTAAAAAAACCAAACCCCAACCTAGACAAACCTTAAACAATGCTTGTTCTTTTTTTCTTTTTTTTTTTTTTAATCAATATTCTTTTTCCAAGTTAATGAAGTAATTAACAGTGATTGATGACACATGTACTCAGCTATTTTATGCTGGTAGACCAGATGGGTTAGGCACATCTAGTGACCAGTAATTTTGATTCTTTGTCAGAAGGAACAAGAAGTTCAGATGTGGGCTGTAACAGCTAAAGTACATGAATAGAAAAGGTAAATATTATTCTCGCTGCCTTTCCCTACCTATATGAGGATTTGAAAAGCAACCACAGATAAAGAATTACTGGTTGTTCAGTTTTTAGGAGCTGAGAAAGCTGAGCTGGAGTGAAAATGTGGTTAAGTAAGCTGAAGGTTTTCAGTTGTTTCCCAAAACTAATTGCACAAAGGCGTCGTATCCTTTTTTGTCTGTACCAGGCTGTTTTGAAAGAGAAAGGAAAATTGTGTGTGCACAAGCCGGTGAAGAAAACAGGTCACTGTTTGAAAGCTGCAATATTGAGCAAGTCCACAGAAAAATGGTGTCTGGATCCAAGAACTTCGTATCATAATCTGATTTTTTTTTTTTTTTTCCCCCACCTTGGTGTCTGCTATGGAGGGAGAGGATTTGGTACAGCACACTGATGATGGCTGTCATCAAAGCAGAGAGATCTCGGGGTTGTTGAAATGCTTTAATGAGACTTTAGTGATACAATGGTAAGTTTTAACATGTTAGGATACATTGCAAGATCCTGCAACTTTAATTTGCATGAATTAGGGAGGATCCCAATATTGTTGTTGAAGTGTTGTGCTTAGATCACTGACGTCGATAAGAAGCTTCAGCTGCCCTGGAGTTCACATAGGAATGTTTCAGTCAGTGAGATGAACTTGCTGGTCAGACAAACTCTTCTTGGCACTGGAAATATTGTTAGGAGGATTTTGATTAAAATAATATACTGGATCAGTCAGTCAAAAATTTAAAAGGAGTTTTGATGTTTGTACTTCTGAATTACTGTGGCTGGGCTGATCTGCAAGGAAGCAATGAGGAAATGAGATGGCTATTGTCTGTAATCTCACTGTTTTTACTTACCTTCTGTCTGCCTTCAGCTATCTGACTTGAACTGTTTCAAGTGCAGAAATACTAGGATGGAGGAAAACCAGGATGGGGGAAGAGGAAGGCTTCAGAAAAACCCAAGATGGCAGATTTTTATAGGTAACTCTGCCCAATTTGTATCGACTCCTCCAAGGCTTCAGCAGCAGCTGGAACGGCCTCCCAAGGCAGACTTTTATCCTTTCTCCCTCCCACGCGGATCCATCTGTGAGACTGCTTGTTCTTGCTGCTCTTGCTGAGAAACTGGATCGAGCTCAGAAGCATCCTGCTCTTTCAGACCCTGTGCCAGAGCCTTGCTAGTCAAGGAGAGCTCTGTAATCCTGCAAATCTACATATTCCCAGGTTTTACAGTTAGTTGCATTTCTGAAACTGCAGCTCTTCTGTGAGCTGCGTTCTTTCTTCACTGAAAAAAGAAATGAAAAAAAATTCCAAGCTGTTGACCACTTTATATTGGAGTGAACATGAAGTGGTGTTTCTGGATTTGCTGGGGCTCCTAAAGATGATCTTTTGTTCTGAGACCTGGATTACACATAAAAGCATTTAGGTCCACTTGTCATCCATTTGGTTGTTCCCAAAGCCTTGAGGAGTTGTTGTTGTTGTTGTTGTGTGTTGGTGTTTCCCCCTCCCCACCCCTTCTATATGTATCTGTGATACTTCAATGCCACTTCAACAGTAACACTTGCTGAGGTCTAAAAGAGGAGATAGCAGCAAATCCCCTCTTCAGCTACCTAGTAGTAATGCTACTGGTATGAAATCTGTGGGAGTAGAAATAATGTTAATACTCATGCAATCCTAGCAGTGAAGGAGAAGGACCACAAAAACTTCGGGGTTTTTGTTGTGTCCACCAGAAGATCTAAAGTTTTTCTTTTTAGGGCATGAAGGCACTTCCAGCTTTCAGAGCAGCTGTAACTGTTGATCAGGGTGATGATTTACCTAGTGTCTGTAGGTGGTAGCATGAAGGATTTTGTGCCGAATATGCAAAAAGCACGTTCTGCCAAGTAGCCCTTGGTTTAAAGCTTAGTGGGATGTCTGCTAGGGGCCAGCTCTAGTAAGTGTCAGGAATGTCTTAACGTTGAAATAGGTGAAGAGGTCTTCACTTCTGAAATACCGGTGTTCTCTGTAATTTCTGTCAGTTTGGGCTAGTGTCTCAGCATTTTGGATTTACACAACTGAAGTGCAAGGGCTGCCACTGGAGATCAGTTTGAGCAGCTGGCTTTACTTTAAAACAATTGAAAAGAGCCTGGGAAAGGCAGCCTTACTTAAGGAATCTGTGTGCTATGAACATGAGTAGTGGAGTGTTTCCTGACAATAAGAAGCAAAGGGGTATGAAACTGTAGAGAACAAGTTTTCTTGATTATTAAGAATTTCTGTTACACATGATTAGATTAATTATTTCTATATAGGTTTGCTACCCTTGGATAGCTGTGGATCAGTTCCTTGTTAATAAAGTAGCTTACCTTTAGTTAATAGTGCCATTTGGGGCTGGTGTTCATTTTGTTTTCTTTCAGTGTCTGATGGTGATTTTAGTGCATGTATAACGCTACTTATATTGCAAAGGCTTGCATAACAAGCCACTGCCTGAAATAATCATAGCAGGATTGCTCTAAAAGCAGCTACCAGGGACTGTCTGGCAATGTATTATAGACTTCCCTGAAGGAACTGTGTAAATACAGAGTAGGTATCAGTTATTCTTGACGTCTTATTGTACATATACTGTAATTTAACACTTAGGACAAATGTGGTTAGAGATTGGATCTCTTTCTGAACATTATACCATACAAGACCTGTATTGAAGTTGAAATGTTTAGTGTGAGTATATAAGCAATAAATCTTCCCAGCATGTATTTGAAAGTGGAAGTTTATAGGAGAAGTGGAAACACAGTATTCTACTCTAGGCTGTCATGTGAGAATAGCACTTGTTGTCACTGAAATATCATCATTTGCTCAACAAATGCACTGTTTAAATTCCTTGAAGGACTGAGTAATGCTTCATTGTATTTCTTAGATGGCTAGTATGTTTGAATTGCATTGAGATTTTGGTGTTAATGGTACCTCTGTTTTTGCTGTGGCAAGATAAGTATGTTGTAATAATGAGTTTAGCAAAGATGGGATGCCCTTGGCATAAGAGCTAGACTGGTCAATCTGTTAATGAACCAAAAAACTTAATAATTTGAGGGCATTGAGTCCATCATCAGTAAATTTGCAGACAACACCAAGCTGGGGGCAGGTGTTGATCTGTTAGAGTGTAGGAGAGCTCTGCAGAGGGACCTTGACAGGCTGGACAGATGGGCAGAGTCCAAGGGCATGAGATTTAACACATCCAAGTGCTGGATTCTACACATTGGCCACAGCAACCCCATGCAGTGCTACAGGCTGGGGTCAGAGTGGCTGGAGAGCAGCCAGGCAGAGAGGGACCTAGAGGTGCTGGTTGATGGTAGGCTGAACATGAGCCTGCAGTGTGCCCAGGTGGCCAAGAAGGCCAATAGCATCCTGGCCTGTATGAGGAACAGTGTGGCCAGCAGGAGCAGGGAGGTCATTCTGCCCCTGTACACTGCACTGGTTAGGACACACCTTGGGTCCTGTGTCCAGTTCTGGTCCCCTCAGTTTAGGAAAGATGTTGACTTGCTGGAGCATGTCCAGAGAAGGGCAACAAAGCTGGGGAGGGGATTGGAGGACAAGCCCTGTGAGGAGAGGCTGAGGGAGCTGGGGTTGATTAGCCTGGAGAAGAGGAGTCTCAGGGGAGACCTTATTACTCTCTACAACTACCTGAAGGGAGGCTGTTGCCAGGTAGGGGTTGGTTGCTTCTCCCAGGCAACCAGCACCAGAACAAGAGGACACAGTCTCAGGCTGTGTCAGGGGAGGTTTAGGCTGGAGGTTAGGAAGAAGTTTTTCATAGAGAGAGTGATTGCCCATTGGAATGGGCTGCCGGGGGAGGTGGTGGAGTCACCATCACTGGAGGTGTTTAGGAAGAGACTTGATGGGGTGCTTGGTGCCATGGTTTAGTTGATTAGATGGTGTTGGATGATGGGTTGGACTTGATGATCTCAAAGGTCTCTTCCAACCTGGTCTGGTCTATTCTATTCTATTCTTAGTATATTTAAAAAAAATAATAATCTTGTTATTGGTATTTAATTTGCAGTGTCAGGCAGAAAGATTGATGATAATATGTTTTGGAAGATGAGTGTTTCCATGGCTTTTTGGAGACCAAACCCCACAGTTTTGAAGCATTGCTAAAGAAGTGCCAGGATGTGGAAGGCATTCTCTGAGCATCCTTCCTGCTGTTGTCTTCACAGAGCTGACTTTCCTGTCCTCTAAAACCAGTGTCTTCTGCTAAGCTTTTAATGTTCAGGGGTCTGAAAGGCAAAGCAGCTTTCTCTAGACCTAGGAATAAACTTCAAAGTGCAATGGTGTGGGTATAGTAGGTATATGACTTGTACTGTGTTTTGATGCCTTGAGTCAGCAGGCTGTTAGGTCTGTTTAACTGAGGTTTTCAAGTGATCTTGTCAGCTCTTCGGGGGTGTTGATGGTATGTGTCTTGAGAGGGCCTGCAGATGAAGCAAGGTCATCGGTAGCTGAGTACCCTGAGGCAACTGGCCAGACTTGGCTTAAAAACAATCTTGAAACTTTACCCTTAGGCCAAGATTTTTATCTTGGCTGAAATACAGTAGCAATTTAAGCTCTGAGAAATAGAGCTTTTGTAAATAAAGCACCATCATAATGCTAATTATTGGTTACTGCACCTCTGCACTTGTGTCTAATAGACACATCTGGAATGGGCTGAGGGGAGAGTCATGAGCATTCGTACTGTCAGAACTAAGGTTCCTGTTTCTTGCTTAAAAAAATAAAATGTTAGCTGCAGAATGTATGGAAACAGAAAACTGTTGGATTACTTACATTTCCTAGTTCACATGCTATTCTGCCTCTTAATGGTTGGCTGGATTCCTAATGGGGAAAAAGTGATCTTGGAAAGTGTATGACAAGAATAGTGTAGAACTAAGTTGTGGAGCAGTGTTGGGTGTGTGGTTTTGGGGGGAAAGCTCGGTCATGCAGTTGGAGAGGAAGAAGGTGGAGACCTCCTGTTTTAGACATCTGTTAAACCAGTTTTGTGCTTAAACCATGTGCTTTCTCCTTATACATGTTATTCCTGTGTATAGGTGGTTTGTTGCCATGTGTGATGACCCAGCCTGTTGATGAATTTGCCATGGTTTTCTTTGCAGCTTCTGGAAGAAGCAGTTGAAGCCTTATGAAAGTGTTTTAAGTAGTCATCCCTTCTCTGACACAAATGACAAAAGGTCTGCATGCTGTACTGCTGAGGATCAACCATGTTGTGCTGGTAGGAGATGAGCAAGAGAAGAGCTCCAATGGCTAATAATGCCTTCAGTCTAGGTGGTTTTCTGAGGCACCAAAACCACTGAGCAATGAGGGGCATTTGCTGAGTCTGCAGCCCCTGAGTCTGTCTCTTACTGTATGGTGACTGCAGAGATGGAGGCTCATTATCAGCTGTTGACAAGGAGGTGACAGCACACTCAGGCTGTGGCTACCTTCTGAACCGAGGATATGATGAGGATGCAGCTGTGTTTGCAGCAGCCTGTGTGGGTTTAGGGAGCATGTGCTGGAAGAAGTAGGCTGAAATAAATAGCTATTAATTTGTTCTTTGTGCTCCTGTTCCAGAGTTTCTTAGAAATCCAGCAGGGACCAGACTCTGAACAATTCTCCTGTTAGGCAGAACTCTTGATCATGCCAGTCCTGTTTGCCACATCTGATAAAATAAGAGTGTGTGTTTTACACTCTTGTTTTAGTCTTCAGCTCTGTTTGGTCTTTCTGCCTTGTAGTCTGAAATGTGGAGTGCCATCCACAGTCTTGTGTGCAGATACTCTTCAGATGCCCTTTGCTCTGTGCCTAGGGAAGGACTCCACATGAAGTGCCAAAGCCAGCGTGGTCAGTATGCTATGTCTGCCAAGAAAATTCACCTAGCCAGCAGGCAGTCCTAGGGCTTGCTTGGAGACAGTACACAGGCTAAACGAAATGCTCCTGTGGAAGCAGCCATCCATCTCTTTTTCTGCATGCTGGAGGCCAAGGACTGTGACCTGAGCACACATGCAGTGAAGCCTCCTGTGCCCATGATCCCATTCCTCCCCAAAGAGGAAGGTGAGCAACCTGTCTGGCCAATATAGTTGCTTACGTGCTGCTATAAACAAACACGCCCTCGGCCCCATCACATACAGCGTGTGTCTGGGTTAGTAGTGGGCAGGCTGCCTAAGCAGCAAATCCCAGCCATGACCCAGTCCTTGCCTGTGCCTGAAGAGATCACAGAGAGCATGCCTCTAGATGATGCGTGGGATGGACTTGCTATTCTTATGGCCAAGATGTGCAGGTCAGAGGTAATTGCCCTTGTTGTGGAAGGCGGTGGAGTAGAAGTCAAACAAGCTCTGGGCTTTGGTGGTTTTTTATTTTATTTTATTTTACTTTTTTAAAATGAGGTAGTCAGCATTTTGCTCCTGTGGATTTGAGAAGTGTTTTTTTGTGAGATAGTGGCAAAGATGACAAATTCATGAAAGAATTGTTGTAGATAGGTGCCTGACAGAACCTGGCTGCTTTGAACGGCTCGTTGGACTACATTGAGATCGGTGCAAATGGTAACTGAAAATAAGATTTTGGTGGTGAAACAAGTTAGGAAATTATTGCTTTTTGTGTCCTGGAAAGGTCTGTTTTGCTTGCACTTTACTCCAGTCTTCTAGAAGAAATGCAGGAAACAGTTTAGTTTAAAAAAAAAAAAGAAAAAAGATATAAATGGACTGAATTTGTAGTTTCTCCATCCAGTCAAGATTATCTTGTCTCTTCTTCCCAGGCATTAGTATTACTAAAGCATGCAGAAGCCTATTATTTTGTGTCTGTTAGGCTAGACAGACTTTTGGGGGAAGAAATAGGGGTAGGTAAACTGGTGGTGCTGTTGAATGGATTTTCTGCTGCTATTTGGTTCCCGTTGCTTCGGGAAATGCGTGCACATCTCACTGTTCATGCTCTGTGCTTCGTTCTTGTGCTGTGAAAATGAGTAATGTTAACTCCATTCTGAATCCTCCTTGTCTGCAGCTCAGATGGCTTATGCTATAACACTATCTGTGGGTTTTTTATTGGGAATAAATGATGCTAATATTTTGCTAATGCCTGGTCTAAGCTGACCTGACTGTCTTCAAGAGGATGTGCAAATTAATGAAAGTGCAAGATCTTGAACGTTTGGGATGGCAGAGACCTTCGGGGATTAGAAATGACACTTAAGTAATTTTCTCTTGAATTTGATGCATAATATGAAAGCATTCCATGTCTCTAAAAATGCAAGATGGACAGAGGAACCTGGAGCATAGTGCTGCAGAGACACTTGGGGTGGAGAGAAATAGCCAATTTTTTTAATGACATACAGCAAGGAAGGCCTCTTTGTCTCAGTGTCTGCTTGGATATTACTCTACACACCAGCAAAGCACCATTATAATGCAGGGCACACCATAAGTAATGATAGTAGAATTTAAGTCTTAGACCTGGTTTTGCTGCCTTATTGGAAAGGAACATGTGCATAAGAGCTCTTCCAAGAATAGATGAGACTACTTGAAATGTAATGGCACAGATAGATTGTGGACAGATACTCGTTGTGAAAGCAGCACTAGCAGTTACTGTGATAATCATGTCCCGCCCAAGGAGTATTGCTGCCTCTTTGCTGGAGGTCACCACACCTTTGGATCTGCTGGTAGAGCAGTTTGCGATGAGTGCTCCCTGGTTTGCTTAGAGCAGAGTCAGCTGGATTGATTCAGATGGGTTAACTAGTTGAAATCTGGCAGCAGGCTGGCTTCATGCCTGAAGTGGGTTAGGAAGTGCTGGGTATAAAGTATTATTGCTAGCCAAGATGTGAGAGCAGAAATGTCTTGTCAGGACAGCAAGGAACTCCTCTGGGTAGCCGCTGCCTGTTAGCACACCATCCTTGGTATCTCGGAGAGGTTTTCTCATGGGAGTCTGAATGTGGATGTCTTTTTGAAAGCAAAAATGGGAAATAACTTGTGTTTACGAAATACTTTGCATAAAGGACACAATTTGGTTTCATCTCCTTCAGTAGCTTTGGCTGGTAGCACCAGTGACAGGTCTCTACATATGTTAACCAAGAGCAATCTCCTTGAACCACTCTGCCTTTAAAACATGGCTATTTAGAAATGATACAGCACCAAAATGATCCAGAACCCCTCCCCAGATGAACTTCAGGACCCATTGCAGCAGGTTCTTCTGGTTTAAGTAATGCTGGTTGCATCAGAGACACCATCTGTTGAAGCCTCTGAGGTGGAGTTTTCTATAAACCAGGGTATCAGCTGCTTTACAATTTTATATTTTGGGGGGCAGGGGTACACGGGGTTGCTAACTTGGTGGGGTTTTCTCTGTTTGCCCTCTAATATACATTTATAAATCAATTTGGAACTGTGGATTTAATTTTTCCCTGAGGTAGCATGAGCTTGCTTCTTAATAAGCTGCTGGAGGCTTGGGCAGAGTGGGAGTGAAACTGATTGTGTGGTGTGGGATGTTTTTTGTTGTTTTTTTCTTTCCCCCCCTTCATGCTCCAAGACCACTTCTTGGAGGAATTTTTTTGAGACTTCTTTGGGGAACAGATGCCTGAAGTATGGTTACCACTCATACATAAGGCTTCTAAAGTACGGAAGCTGTTGGACTGAAGCGGCTTCGTATGGTGCTGGTGGAGGATAAGAATTAACATGCAAGTTTGGGTTTTAGGACTTGAATGTGTGGTTGAATATATTATTTTAAAAACTTTTTTCTGATGGTAAATATTATTCTGCATATTCGTGGTTGTTAATCAAAATGACATCTATAACTCTGAAAAGTATTCTTTCTGTAACCTTTAATGCCAAAAATAGTGTCCTAGCCTAATCTGTTCTTCTGGGGCTAAATATGTGACATAAGGTGTAATTCAAATGGTTGTAAATCTTAATTCTCTAATGTAGATGTCGTTTTCTTTAATTGCAGGTTCCCATTTTGAAAGCCATTAGAAGATATTCTGCCACCCTATTGGATTACTTCCTATACAACTCAGCATGTCACTGTGCCCTGGATTTTATAAGGTGGCCATGATTTAATCCTCTCTTCCAATTTCTATGTATTTGTGAAGCATTGGAGCTCTTTAGAGCTGCTGTTACTTGCGTGGAAACTGCTCTGTCTCGAATCCCTTCTCCAAAGGACTAGACGTTACTAGCAATGAGCTCCCAAAGCCATCCAGGTAAGGGCAAAACCACTTTAATGTAGTAGTGACAGCAAAACACCACATGTTGGCTGTGTGGACAGACTTCTTGTCGTGTCGGGATGATAACCCAGTCTCTCTGCCTGTATTACTACTGTGTTTAAAACTGGCACTTTACATGAAGATGGAAGGTGGTGTTGCTGATGCTGGGGTTACAAGGAAACCTTGCCATTGTTGCATTACGTATCACTGAAAGGTGTGGACATTTCCTGAGATGTTAGCCAGATGTTGAATTGTTAATCTGTGCTGATAACTCTTAGTGCTCTGTAGTGTACCTTTAAGGAATGGTCATGGTTCTGCAGGTGTGTCTTTATTTAGGAAAACTCTTTGATTTTTACAGTACTTCTTAGTAGGAAACAACTACCCGAAAGGAGGTTGTAGACAGGTGGGGGTTGGTCTCTTCTGCCAGGCAACCAGTGGCAGAACAAGAGGACACAGTCTCAAGCTGCACCAGGGGAAGTTTAGGCTGGAGGTGAGGAGAAAGTTCTTCTCAGAAAGAGCAATTGGCCATTGGAATGGGCTGCCCAGGGAGGTGGTGGAGTCATGGTCCCTGGAGGTGTTCAAAAAAGGATTGGATGTGGCACTTGAAGCCATGATTTAGTTGTCATGAGGTGTTAAGTATTAGGTGGTAGGTTGGACTTGATGATCTCTGAGGTCTTTTCCAACCTGGCTGATTCTATGAAAGAATAGTTCTGCTATAACAAGAGTCAATTGATCCATCTCTGTGTTGTCTAGGTGTTTATCCTTAATGCATCTTGTAATATTAAGACCTAGGATTCATCACTACAAAATTGCACATTTCTGTCAAGAGCATCCTTAGATACTCTGTTACCTCCTTTCTAGCTTCAAGTTGCCTTATACATTTGTATTTAGTAAGTTTCAGGTAACTTTGAGGCTGAGCTTTGTGATCTTATGCTTTGGAAGAGGAATTTTAATTGTGGTCTGACATGCCTGATTTGAGTGCTTTGGTTTATAGTAGGGAAAATGACTGCTGGGAAGCAAGTAATCCAACAACAATGAGGCATGTGGAAGTACTTATTTAACTATGCCTTTGAGAGATTGCTTTTGTGACTTCAGTTTAATCAGTTTTGGGTTAACAGTCAAATAAGACTGAAGTTTTCAAAGCCAACAAACAGCTCTTAAGATTTAAGGAACTCTCTGTCTTTGGAGGAAGAGTTTTATATTTGCTTCAGGATTACTTCTAGCAGCCCGTTTATGTTTTAGGGGATGAGAACAAGGAATGCTACGGTAAATAGGGATGCTGGAGTTCACAGCAGCAGCACTGAAAAATCTGACCCTTGTGTAGGAACTGAAATTACTTTATTAGACTCCAAAATTATCAGTACTATCAAAAGGGAAAATCTGTCTTTTACTTCCACAATGCAGAACTCTCAAATTTTTAAACTTATTTCAGGGTTTCATGGAGAGCTGAGAAACTAAATACATTTGAATGTATATAGTGCATACAGGTATTCACCTCTGACGTTTCTTGCAATGTGATGTTTCTCATAAGGTCTGTTCATCAGTTAAGTGGATAGTTGTTATTTGAATATTTTCCTGTCTCAAATATGAGTGACACTGGGGAGCTAATGACCACCTGTTTTTTCCCTCATTGTGATGTTATAGGTTAAATAGATACCTACATTCAAAACTCAGCAAGCCCAACTTGATATTGCTTTACTTCCTAAGGAGCCCCTCTGCAGATATTTGGGAAAGGGAGATGTCCCTAGCTGGGTGTTCTGTTGGTGCAGAAGTTTTGGAAGTTTGCTGCTGATTTGACTTGTTTTCCTTTAATTAATATGCTAACATTCCCACTCCCCCCCCGCCCCCCCACACACACACTTTCTCTCCTTCTTTTTGGCTTTTGCCTCTTTTCACTAGTCCTGCTGCTTTTACTCAAGTTCTTTGTAGCAGGGAATCATGTGAGAAAGGCTAATGGTTTAGTTGGTTGGGTGGTGTTGGATGATAGGTTGGACACGATGATCTTGAAGGTCTCTTCCAACCTGGTCTGGTCTATTCTATTCTAATGAAGGAAAACAAGCAGCTCCTCATGTAAGAGTGTTTCTGTAATGCTAAAAATCTGTTTGAGCCTGTCTTTTATAACATCTGTGTCTAGAATGGCTCTTGCTGAGAAGGTTTATCAAATCAAAACCCAAAGAAGTAGCAGTTCAGCTGGAGCAGAACGTGTGTGTTCTCCTGTGATGCTATTATTAAACCTTCTTGGCCCGTGTCACACAAGATAGCTTGAGGTGTGGGATGGCTCTGTATGAGTGTTTGGTAGAAAATAAGAGTACTACTAGGGGAAAGTTTTGTCTGCTTTGGTAGGTAGTTAGCCCTTTAAAATGTTAAGCAAGTATTGTATTAGAAACTTATTTTTGACAGTAGCCCTTGAAATGAAGGACAGGTGATAGAAACTCAAGGCCCATCATCAGCTGGTTCACTGGACATCATTTAAAGGGTGAGAAGCTTTCACAAAACTGAAAAAGTGGAGGAAATAACCTCGTGGCATGAGTTCTTACAGACTGGTGTTCTTCATGGAGGCTTTGTTTCCAAACAGTATCAACCTCCTCAAAGCCTTACATCCCATCAGGTGCTGTTCAGAAATTCTTCCTGTGCCCTTCCTAGGTGTTGGGTTCTTATTTTGACTGGTTGGTTGTTTTTCCAAGCGTTGGGTTGAAATTCTGTAGTGTACCGTGGTAGCTTTTCCCGCCTTGGCTTACACTGTGGTATTCTTACTGCTTATTTCTCTTTTAGAGTCAGTTTTATAATAATTGGCATAAGTATTTTCCAAACCTTGCCAAAGATGACATCTGGACTTCTCATGTCAGTTATGATAGCTATTTTGATTATCCAGCCACAGGTAATTATTGCTAATGATGTGCATTGTTTAAAGGAAGGCTCTGGCTTAACCTGAGAGCCTATTAAACCTTGCTTCAGTGGATATAAGCTTTCTTCTCTAATCTTCTCCAAACCTATCGCTAATGGGATTTTTTAGGAACAGTGCCATGAAATTGTTGCAGCGTAGATGAATGAAAGTAGTTTGGCTTTTCTTTTTTTTTATTTTCTTTTTCTTTCCCTTCCCTTCTGCAATGCTCTCTTGTGAGAAATGTTGGATGCTGAAGGCTTCTCACTGAACAAAGGAAAAAAGAATCAAGAAGACTAAGCTAACAAAATGGAGTTGTCCCCCTTCATTCTTCCCTTCTTTTGCGATGTTTTGGAGTAAGCTTTCTCAGTAAGAAACAACTTTTGAAAAAGTAAGAATACCTAGGAGAGAGAAGTTCCAGTGGGTAAATCAATCTGTCTTTTGCTCCAGGTGTTGGGCACAGACCTTGACCTTCATTTTCTGGGCTGAATGCTTTCTCTACAGTCTGCTCTTTGAGCTTTAAGACCAGTACTCTTGAAATACTGCTACAAAAACATGCAGGTGTGCTCTGTGTATGAGGACCAGGAGAAGCAGGTGGGCTCCCTCTTGCCACAAGCACTGTGAGCCCATCATCATGGTGCCTACGGCTTGGGAGGAACAACTGGCTCCCTGTAGGTGTTGGTAGTTTTTTCTGAGAAACCTGGGCAGGAGTGGGAATCACTTTGTGTGGAGCTGCTGGGCAGGATGAAGCAGGAGGTGAGAGGAGCTGAAACTGGAGGGTGGGGTGGCAAGAGGACAGGCTTTTCCCTGCAGGAACAGAAGCAGGAGGTTATGTAGGCTTAGTCAGGATCAAGTTTGGAGGTATCACATGCCCTTTGGCTTTTGGCAGAGGAGTCACCACTTCTTCCAGAACTGGAACAAAGCTGAAAAAAAAATGCTGAAATGGTGCTATAAAAGATCAAGTTGCTGCAAAGTATGATTAAGAAAATTAGAGTAATTAAGATAACATTTAGGATTATGACAAAGCTTGGGGGGGGGGGGGACACTGAGGAAAGCACATTTAGTTTCACTTCATAACCTGTTACCTTGCCCAAGATTTAAACTTACCTTATGTAACCTGTGCTGCTGATACTGCTCATTCTTTTTCCTTCTCTCTTACTGACCTTAAATGGTTTCTTGCAATCTTCCTCTACCTCCCACCTCTTAATTTTCAGTGGCTTGAGTTTCACTATCATTTAGTTCTTTAATCAGTAAAGATTGTTCTGCTGATACTAGTTATACATAAAGATTAGTTTTGAAAACCAAAACACTTGAAGTTAATCACTCAACTGATTTGTATTTGTTTAAAGTTCACTTTCCTTTGTAAAAGCTGAAAACCTCCATGTTCAATGAAGCATTTTGTTTATGAAATGTTATCTTACAGGAATTAGCCAGTCTGAATGCAAATGCTATATTCTTTCTTCAGAGCCACTCTTGCAGAGATGCAAATTTTATTTACATTTTGAAACGCTGAATGTTTGATAATTAGGAATATTGAAGTTTGAGAATGAGCTGCATCTCTGATATGGAAAAATCTGCAGTGGGATCATTAACACTGTGAGGAGACACCAGAAAAAGCAGAAAACTTCATGATCACACAACAGTGGGAAAATGAGTTAGCAAGTCATGTGCTATGATTCACTAGACTGATAAGTACTTTTGCATGGTGTTTTATCTGCCGAGTGCAAGAAGCCACTCTCTTCATACTCCATGGCTCAATGAGGCATGGAAAGCCATTTCATGAAGTACACATAAGAGCTTTCCCTGTTAGTCTCTCAAACATTTTGCACCATCCAATAAATATTTTATGTGTTCTCTTTTTAAACATTAAGGAGTTTCTGTGGAGATGCATTTCAAACTGGCTTTAAATGACACTGACCTACTTTCTGGCAGTAATGAGTCTGTTTCTGTAAGTTATCTGGGGGCAAGAGCATTCTTTAGTGAACATAAGGATTAGATGAGTAGATTCCAGTCCTCCTTTAACAGGGCTGGGGCACAGTTGGTACTTAGTGGCTGGACATGGTGTATTCCTGCTTCACCCTACCTGCCTGATGCTCCAGTTCATTACAGCTGGATTATTCTAGACTAAGTTTTTGGGCTTCTGTAAAATTCTACTAGTAGTGAGTATAGCTAGGACCTCATTGTCCCTGATGCTGTATTTTCTCTATGGGGAAATACGTTTCTTCAGACTTGTCCCCTCCCCGTGCTGCCATATGTGTGCTGCATGGGAAGATGAAGTATTGGGGAAAAGTTCAAGTGTTTTACAGGCCCAGCAAAGGTAACAGGACCTCTTTGGAAGGCTGCTGCTGCCTGTCCTTTACAGTAGTAGGGTAAGTGTTGAGCGTGCAGAGTAGGAATTCAGTAGCAAGAACTGCTGGTGTGCCCTTAAAGTTCTTGCCTTGAGCAGTCTTGTTCCCCAGGTTTAGGGGAAAGTTTGAGGTTGGTTGAGAAGCAAACTCAGCCACAAGATTGAGCAGTAAGAAGCTTTCGTTACAAGAGCTGAAAACCCTGGTGGATGGGAACTGTGCATATCTTCATTTACCCTCCTTCAATCTTTGACAGAACACCTACTCCACACCTGCATTCTGATTCATTTGTATGGGTATGCTGAGCCTGTCCTGGATTTCCTCTAAGAAGAACAGTATCATTTTGAGGACCTTGAAAGTTTTAAGGCTGCTGCAATGAAACCTGTGAAGTTTTGACTTTCTGGAGTTGAGACTTTCTGTACAAGGTTTTTGTTGTACCCTCAAAAGAGAAGAATTGTTTTATGCTTCAACTTGGGGTTCAAGTTGAAGTTCCTTTTAGGTCAGTGTCCCTGCTAGGTACATTCCTCTCATTTCTACTTGTTCTTTAAATGCAGTTCAGAATTCTTTAAAAGCCTGTTTCTAAAGTAAGTTTTTTTAGCCTGTGATGTATCCTGCAGTGCAAAGATGAGAGGTAGAGAACTCTGAATTATTTGGAATGAGGTACAGTTTAGGAAAAGAACATCAAAAGGTTGTACTTTTTATGTCAGATGATAATGTTTGAGATAGTCCTTGGGACCTTACATCATCTCACTTGCAAAGAAATATTTTTCTATATGATTACTACATTTTTGCTATTTGCTTTCAGTCAACCTCAGTCACATTTGTGTCTTACCTCATGTATACTTCCCCAAATTAAATGTGTTACTGGACTGTAACAAGGAGTATATTTTCAGTGTTTGTTTTAAATTATTCAACTTGTCTTCACACCAGGCTCTCACACTGGTGAGACTTGTTTGTGTGTCTTTGATGTGGTCAGATCAATTAGCCCGGAGATGATGCTGAAGGAACATTTCAGTCATCCCACTGATTCTGAAAGTGATATAAGGGCAGGGGCAGAAAACCCACTTATTTTCAGATAGATTGCAGCTATAGATGGCATTTTTCATCCTTTAAGTCTAGGAATTCAACTGTCTGGGTAGCTGTATTTTGACAGGTACTGTTTGCCTTCACTGGAAAAAAAAAAAAGAAAAGCCTTATTGTTGAGAATCTTGGTCAAAGGCTTTTGGAATCCTCATATTGTTGGGTCAGGGAGAAGTCTGACAAAACAATTGCAATGAAATTCCTTCTTTTAGTGTTTTTATTTTTGTTTGTGGGGTTTTTTTTGTTTGGTTGGTTTTGGTCACGCTTAAGGTTTGTAGAAACTGACTTTGTAGTTAAAAAGTAGCAATGAGTGACTGAACACGGAATGACAGATGCCTGAGAAGGAAAAACTGTAGATGTCAACCCTTTACTGAAGGATGGAAGAATTAATGCAAGTAGCTTTTCCCCCAGTAGACTGCAATACACCATGAATTTTCTTGTACCCTTTGTTCTGTTCTATTTAGGTGCTGACACCTGCAAGGTTTAAGGTATCAATTGGAGTGTTCAAAAGTCAGGTAAAGTATGGAATACTTTTCTTGGCCAAAGACAAGAAGACAGAAATGTGTAATTACGAATAAGCAAAAATGATCTTACTTGTCGGTAGCACCTATGAAATACAGCTCTGCGTGAACTCCAGGGTGGCTTTATGTGGCTGTTTCTAGTTTTCATGAATTTGCACTTAGAAACTTCAAAGATGCTCAGTAGGGGTAGTTCTCAGATAATTGATCTAATTAACTGTTAGTGTTGCGTAATTGCTGAGGTAACAGGAGCAACATTTAATACTCTCTGCAACCATATTTCAGTGTAAAACTGCAGTGTCGACTTTGGGTTTTAGCCTTTGTGATGGTCTGGCTGAATGGAGACTCTGTGGCTATTTGTACAGTGCACTGCTGACATTTTTTTCTATCCCTATCCCATCAATTATTTTTTTCTTCCCCTAATTCCTTGAATTGTGGTACTTGCTTTCCTTGTCCATTGGTGTTTGAGTGATAGAGGTTGGCTAGGGCAGGGGCCATGCATCTCGTGAGGAAAACAGGCAGGTGAATCCCCATTAGCATCTTTGACATGCTAACTGTTGAAAGAAAACTCTAATTAGTATGGAAGCAAATCTTTTAAATATTTTGTTTCTATAACCAAAATCAAAGTACTGTTGTTTCATCAGAGACTGGGAAGATCAGATGCTTTACCTGCAGTGCCCTTGTTTGCTTTCAAATACTCAACAGCTCTCAGTGTTCCTCCTGGGAACTGCTGTCACGGCTTGGCTAAATGATGCTTGGTAGACTGACATGCTGAAGAGCTTAAGCAAAATTTTAACCTTTCAAAAGGAAGAAGCTAATATTAAACTTTTCACCTATTGAAAGCTGAATTGCATACAGAAAAATACTTTTTTTTTTTTTGAGATCCCTGTGTCTCCCTGTGATCTTCTTAAAACTGAGCTAGATCAAGATTACTTAATATTCTCTTTCAAACCAAAGAATTGTGTGCTGACTGTAACAATTAGGGATTTGTCTTGAATTTCAAACATGATTCAAAACTCACTTTTTAAAAGTGCTTAGGACTGGACAAGATCCAACAATATTCTGGAAAGCTACTGTTGCATTTTATGAACTTTTCAGCACAGCAATGCTCTGCCTCTACCTGGCTTCATGAGCTTGCTGAGTTCTCGGCCATGGTGATAATGGTCAGCCCAAGTGGAGAGTGCATGCATCAAGGCTATGACTGGGAATATTTGCTAGTTAATACACTAGTATCTGCAATTTCTGCAGCTAAGTCTGTTTACATGAAATACTACTAAAATGCTTCTCTTTGCTGGTCAGTTAACTTCCCTAATAAGTGGTACAATGCATCCTGTTTATGAAGGCCTTTTCCTGTCCACCTGTCTCCCAACATCTCTGGAGAAACTCATGGTGAAGATCCCACTGATTCTTCTGAGTGTTAGCAGTGTTAACACGTGTGTGGGGCTCAGTGGGGTATCGCTAATCCTCCTTTGAACCCCAGCAGCACAGGCTTTGCCAGGGCATCCACAGACCAGATTTAATCTCACTGGTGTTTGTATTTGGTTTGCTCAATTTTGATGTAGCAACATCAGATTTATTTTGAAGGTATGAACTGCGTAGTCTGAGTACGTTCTGCAAGGATGACTGTGCCAAGGTCAGCCTTGGGAAGGCCAGGTCATGCAGCCTGACCATATCTAGCTGTGGATTGCCTGGGAAAGAGGATAAGAACAGGTAAGAATGGGGCAACAGTCACTAATAAACCCTCTCATCCTCTAGTCATGTGTGCCTTGGACTATTTTGGCAACTGGGCACAGCAAATTTTAGTTTATCAGTCCTTTTTCTGTTCCTGTCATCTGCCCAGTTGCTTTCATAAGCAGCTTAAGCTTTGGCATTTACAGGGAAGTGCACAGTTGTACCTTTCTGTGTGAGGAGCATTACATTGTGTCCCACCACTTCAGAGCTCATGTGGCTGAAATGAATGTTTTTCAGGATCTGCTTCCTTCCACTGAGTGAGGAATGGAGTGATTGCATTTGAGTTTATCAATGAAAGCATTAGTGCTGGATAATGGAAGTTGGAGATAAGCTGGAAGATGGAGATAAGTTGTACAAACCCATTCCATCAGTTCTGTTTTGCACTTTTGGGGGTTGTGTTAAGGACTGCATAATTGTGGCACTGAAACAAACAAGCCACTTCCTTTGTGCATCGATACTTGTTGACTTGGATATAAGCAAGCGGAATTTTGCCAGTGCCACCTTCTTCAGGAGAAACTTCTAGCTGTGGGTGAGGTAGAGATGCCTGCAGTGGAGTGGCCTATTGGGAACCTGCTGTGTGTAAGCTGTGCTCTGTGGCAGGGCTGGGATCAGGATGTTGGAGAGATGAATTCAAGAAATAAAATAAACAAATAAAAAGAAGAAAATCAATCCTGACCCTTTTGCTCTTCGAGGATCTATATACCTATTTTGTTTGTAGCTGTTATGTTGCCAAACCACATAAATAGCTTTACAGAGAAAATTGTAATTGGAGTGAGGTCTAGTTTGTGAGCTTTGAACTGCTGGTCTTGGCATCAGGTAACCATTTTGTCCTGAAAGGTGGCTGCTGTAGTTGTGTAACCCCATCAGACTTCATGTTAACAGCAAGGAGCATGAGCCCTGGGGTGAAGGGGTCTGTCTATTTTGGCAGAGTACTCATTGTATTGTGTATTTTGACTATATTTTTTAATGGATGTTGCTGCCCATGAACTACTGTGTAATGATTCTTTGCTGTCAGGTTTCACCTTCTAATCAATACACCAAGATCAATGCAGGTATTTGTATGTGTGGTCACTTGAGATATATAGCCAGTGAAGTTGGGTGCAGCTGGGAGATAGGGAATGCTCCCTTTAGTTTATTTACTGAGAGATCAGAGGGCAGAGTTTTTTACTGCTTTTGAAAGCTGGTTCCAGTAGTTTTTTGATCAATTGACCTGTTTTCAGCCAAGAAATGCTTAAAGCCTGGTGATTTTAAGATAATTCATTGAGAAGGATTGTTTTTGCTATTCTGTTTCAGCATTCAAGACTTGTACCTTCTAGTTAAACTCCTCTTTTGTGCCCCTTCCTCCCCCTCCATTTGTGACCTTTGTTTTATGCTGGCTATAAAAAGAAACAGTTTAGCTTAAAACTTTGTTAGTGCTGTTGTGATCCTGTTCTGTAAAATGCTTGAGCTGCTCTAATAGGAAGACATAAAAACCTTAGCTAGACCAAGCTTTTCTGGTAAAAAAATAACTTGGAACAGTAAAAAGCCCTGAGCCCATACACCAAATTTCAACAATCCATCCAAGTATTGGATATTTGACATCTGTCATTCTGGGAAAAAGTCTCTCAAACTTCCAAGTTCTTGCTTTATTCTAAATAAGGTACCACTGGTCTCATGCAACCTTTGCCAGGAAGAAGGCATGCAATCCTTACAGCTTAACAAGCTGAAAAGAAGGGCTTTGGCATCTGTTCCCTGCCAGCAGCAAGTGTCTGATTGGCATTAGATTTTTTGCCTCTTTTTTTTTTCTCTCTCTCTTTTTTTTTCTTTTCTTTCCAGCAGGTGGAAGGCCTGTTCTGCAGGCTTGTAACTCTTGACAGGTTTATCATGATGGCTTCTTGGCAGGTAGGGGTGATGCTGTTGATTCAGTCTGCCGTAAAGATTCCTGGTTCTGTGGTTGTTTTATTTTTATTTTTAAAGTGTAGCTTTGTGTGGTAGCTATTTCAAATGGTTCATTTGATGCTGATTTCCTTCTTTGTATCCAGAACTGCAGGAGGTAGACTCAACTTGCAGGGTCAGTATAGCTTGTCACCTCTGCCTCCCTCAAAGGTGTTTGAGACAGGGTGATTTGAACAAACATAGCATCAGTTTATGTTGACAAAAGTTTGGGAATGCTCTAAATTAGTTTTCTTTTTCATGAGGAAAGGTGTGCATAATAGTTCTGTTGAGGCACTGGCTTCTTGTGACTTCTGAAGTCTTTCTAAAGTATCTGTGGTGTAAAAGTTGCACTTTCTTGAAATTTAATTGTTCTGATCACGTTTGTCATACAAGGCCTCCACTTGTTTTTAGCAGTTCACCAAAGTTCTTTCTAACTGGGTGCTTAAAGAGAATTCCTCCTCCTCCACTGATTAATTTCTGGCAGAGAACACGGAAAAGCTCTTGCGTCAAAGCGTCACAACCTTTGCTTGTCTCTGTCAGCGTAAATACAGTTGGACTCTAACATCCCTGAAAGTAGGCCAGAGGTAGCTAATTCTGCGGCTGCAAAGTGGTCAAGGGTGCTGTGGGATGTGCATGCTTGGTGGGGTATCGGAGCTGTTGCATTTCAGGTGACAAGTTGGTCCTCTTTTCTTCCCTGTTAACATTTTAGGTTCTGGAACAGCATTTTATATAAAAAGATATTGTCTTGGGAGATGATGGTTACAGGTACATTTGTATTATTTACTAGAACAAATGTGCCTGGTTTTATAGCTATGAGCAAGCCAAATGCCTTCACATCGTACCTCAGTTCCTTAGGCTATGTTTGCACCAGTTATGAAACGCAGCTCAACAGCCTTTGTGACCCTGGCTTTGTTGGTTTTCTTCAGTGGTGCTCCTCACACCTGCTGACCTCTTGCTATCCTGGTATGAATCAGTTGTTTCTCAGCTCAGCTGCTGCAGTCCTCTGCTCCAAGCCTACCTGTGGCTTGTCACTTTGGAGGTGAAGCTGAGCTTAGAAGAGCATCCACCACAGTGGTTTGTGGCTGTGCCTGCTTTGTGCTGGCTGTCTTTGGGGAGACTGATGAGTGAGCCCATGGCCTCATTTCATTTCTTCACCTTTGGTCACTTGGAAAGGCTTGCTTTTGAGATGGGTGCTCAGACAGTTGGGTTTTTTTCTGTTGTTCTAGTAATTCTGAAAAGCAGAGCTGATGATTACTTTTGTTGGGGAGAATACAGGTAGCATTGCACAAAAGAACTGGATGTTTTGGGGATAATTGCCCATAGGAATTGGGCAACAGTTACTTTATCTTTTGATGTTCTAGCTATTGCATTGAAGAAACTTCCTACAAAGCCATTTGCTTGAACGACTCTTGAGCAAACCCAGTGCTGAATGCTTCAAGAAATGGAAGGCAAGAAACCTGCTAAAAATGACTTAGTAGATTTTAAAGATGGGGTACAGCTTAACTGTGGGGAAATGTAGTGGCTGCATTTATTGGATAGGAGGAAGAAGACTGGAATTTCATTGCAAGAATGATTGTACATTTCAAGTATGCTAGTCACTGCTGTCTGTAGGCCTGTCTCAGTTGAGAGATCCAGTTGCAAGCCTTGTCTAATTTAAAAAAGGAAAAAAAAAGAATGTACAGCTGAGCAGTAAAGCAAATACTCATCTTCAAGTTGCTGTTCTGTTGCAAAAAGGAGTGTACAAGGTGTGATGGGGATTTCTGGTTGGTTTGTTCTTCTTTCTGTGAGTGAAGTAAAATCTCTCTCAGCAAGAAGTTTGCAATTGGTGGTGTAACCCATGTGTTGCTGTGTGCCTTGTAACAAGCTGTGGCAGAATAAGAAAAGTTGTGCTCCTGAGCTTGTGGGGTGCTGTGGGCACCTGCAGCTTGATGCCAGTATATCACAGTGGCTACCAGAGCTGCCTCTTCGCAGGAGTAGCTTGCTCAACTCATTGCAAAAAATGTCAGTGGTTTGTTGGCAGGTTCCTTCCAACTCTCAGGAAAGCAGGAAAGGAGCAAAGTGAAAACGTGAGGTGTTTGCAGTGACTTGAGTACTAAGAAATACTGTTCTGCTGATTAAGACACACTAGAGAATTGTGTATAAGTCATGAACTTAGATTCAAAGATTATATATTTTTTTCAAATTTTTATATATTTTTTTTTAAAATTTTCCCTTCTCATCACAGAGTATCTGCAGCCTTGGTCTTTCTGCATTTTGATTCTTGCAGAGAAGCCTGAGGGAGTGCTGAAGAGGCTGAAACAATTACAGAATATAGAATTAATGAGGTCGGAGAAGACCTTTTGAGATCATGGAGTCCAACCTATCACCCAACATCATCTAATCAGCTAAACCATGGCACTAAGTGCCTCATCCAGTCTCTTCCTAAACACCTCCAGTGATGGTGACTCCACCACCTCCCTAGACAGACCATTCCAATAGCCAGTCACTCTGTGAAGAATTTCTTCCTAACATCTAGCCTAAACCTCCCCTGGTGCAGCTTCAGACTGTGTCCTCTTGTTCTGTCACAGGTTGCCCAGGGGAAGAGACCAATCCCCACCTGGCTACAATCTCCCTTCAGGTAGTTGTAGATGGCAATAAGGTCTCTCCTGAGCCTCCTCTTCTCCAGGCTAAGCAACCCTAGGTCCCTCAGCCTCTCCTCATAGGGCTTGTGCTCCAAACCCCTCCCCAGCTTTGTTGCCCTTCTCTGGACATGTTCCAGCAACTCCACATCTTTCCAAAACTGAAGGGATTGTGTGCAGCTGCTTGTCAATGCAAATCAGAGAGGCTGGGGTAAAACCTGCTTGTTCCCCCAAGATTCCAGCATTTTCTTCTTGGAGAATGCCCTCATGAAACAACCTGCTTGTCTTTTCTAGAAGCATCTTCCTCTTCCCTCTTGCATCACTGTACTGCTGGTGCTGTTGCCGCTCCCTTGTAAATTGAGCAGTTGAGTAGAGTTAATAGATCAAATGGCAGAGAAGTGTTTACAAGATTGCTAAAGTTTAGGTTTTATTTTTTTTTTTTCAGTCTCTTAATCTGTATCTAAATATAAACAAAAACTGCTGGTGGAGGGGCCAGGAAAAATTCCTAGACATCCCACTCCTGGATGAAAGCTCTTGAAGTTGTTTTTGCCAATTTGGAGAAACCAGCTGTAACTGCTATCAAATAAACTGTTTGTTTCCTAATAAACTTCTGCAAATGTTATTGCTCTCCTTTGAAAAACAATCAATCTGTTGATCCTAATGCCTGTGTCAACATACTGCAGGCTGGAAGAAGCCTGGAAGGGCAGGCCTTCATGTGATTTGTATCTTGAAATACTTTGAGATACACCTATTTCATGAGAAAACTGTCTAATTAAAGTTGCCTTTTGTTGCCAGAAAGGAGTATGTGGCTCATTCTCAGCCCAAAGTAAGGAGTTGACAAGCTCTGTAATTTCTAGTATAGGATTGTTCATTTTGTGCCAAGAATTTGAGCTACAGCATTGATGTCTCCCCTTTCCCTTCCTCCTCCTCCTCTCTTTACTTGTAAGCTAATATTAATAAAGATTTATATGTTTGAGTCAAGTTAATGCCCCCTCACTTTCCCTATTAGAGCTTAAGGCTTGAGAATGAAAAAATTTCCTTAAAAACATTTCACTGTGTAGTTTGTCTCTTCCTACATCCGAGATGGGTCTTGTGGTGCCAGAAAAGCCACAAGATTCTGAGAACTGCAGGAAAAGGCAATGGTGGTGATGTCACTGTGACTTTATGGCCCCCGCTTGCCCATACCTGTGTTGGTGTGCAGACTTGTGTGTGCTTTTCCTTCTTTCAATTGTCAAGTCAGATGGCAGTGTTTATGCTTTTGTGCTGTTCCTGTAGTGAGAGTCTGTGCCTAGCCCAATCTTGGCAGAAAGTGGCTGCTCAGGAGTATATGATGCTGTTAGACAGCAACAAGGCTGTTTGGAGTTGGCTCAGAGATGTGGCATTATGTGTATTCATGTGAGCATATATATGTGTGTGTGTGTGTGTGTGTCTATTCTAACTCTACCTTGGTTACTAAAGCTTGAGTTTGTGAAGGAGTTTTTTTGTTCAAGTTGACTATGAGATCACCTTTTGGTTCAGACACCAACTCTGCAGTGGTTAGAGGGAGCTCCTATTCACTAGCATGTGTAATGATGCTGCATGGCAACTCCTTTTGTGTCTGGACTTCCTCTCCCACCTGAAATGGTTAAAATTTAGGCTGTGTTTGGCTTGGGCTGTGCTTTTTTTGCAGCCTGTTGTTGGCTGGAGGTGCTGTAGCCTGCTCGTTAAGGCAAGCTTTCATTTTCCCTCTTTCATGTCTGATATACCTTTAAATAAATGGGACATCAGCGTGGTGTGGTATAGATGACAGGTTAATGTGAGGCTAAAGGCAGACTTCTTAATTGCTAATTAAGCTGTGGGTTAAATCAAGGTGTGCTTTGCTTTGCTTTTCCCCTTCTCCCCAGGAACTGATAACTGAATGGCTGAAGATTAAATATGTTATCCAGGCTGGGATGTGGCATGGTTGTTTCCCTCCGTGGAGGTGAACTGAGAATTAGTTCTGGGAACTTTCTGAGCTGCTGTTTGAGTGGGGATAGAAGGTGCCCAATGCCGGCTGTTGCACATTGAGTTGTCTCCTAGACTTCCTTTGTTCATGAAGTCCCAAGAGGTGACCTCTGAGAAGTTGCTGGCCTGTCTAATGGCTGCTGCAGTATCAGCCTTCACTAGTATTCATTTCTGGAGAAAAAAAGATGGAGATTGCCTTTTTCCAAGGAGTAACTTGGAAAAGACAAGGGATATTGTACTCCTGGGAAGATTCTGATTAGGCAGAAGAGGGAATTTTTCACAACAAGGACAATGAGCCATTGGAATAATCTTCCCAGAGATGTGATAGCCCCCAGCTTTGGGCACTTCTAGGATTCAGCTGTAGTGGGTGCTGGGCCTTCTTGTCTAGATTGTACTTTTGCCAAGAAAGGTTGGATGAGATGATCCTTGAGGTCCCTTCCAACCTGGTATTATATGATTGCGTAACACCAGCCTTAGTAAGACTTAGCCTGGATAAGCCAGTTAGAACTGCACATATACACTACAGCCTTTGCCTAGCCAACAAGTTAGTAACACGTTTAGGTCTGTTGGTAAAGGTAGATGATGCTTCTGCTGAGTAGATGCTTCCGTTGAAAGCCAGTCTTTATTTCTCTTGTTGTTGTCCTGTTAAGACTACTATATTTGTCAGCCCCTCAGCAGCTCCCATCAACACTGATCTCTAAGGAGGGCAGATCATAGCAGCCCATGTATTGATTGGGACTTTAATTGGGAGCCAGGGGCCCTAAAATTTCATCTTTCCTGCACATTTTGTATTTTATCATTGAAGCTGCTTTCCTTGTGAGAGGCTGACTGGAGAACAGCAGGAACTGCCAGTTACAAGAGTTGCTGCTGGCCTGCAGTACTGTGGGACTAGCCCAGTCTCCTTAGGGAAGACGAGCTGGGAGCGCAGCTGGTAGCTGCAGTGTTTCATTTTGCTTTTCAAGCTCCTGAAGCCTATAGAGGTTTGCAGAAGGAGCTTGTTTTTATATTGAAAATTATGCTTGTAGTTGGTTTAGACACGTACAGATTTGTGGCTTCAGCAAGCAAAAGTATGAGACATGGTTGTGCTGGGTGATTACTTTTGTTGTGCTAGAAACTCCATTTTTTCCTCTTGTAAGAAACAAGCATGGGACTATTTCTTTTGAATTACAGTGCCTCTCCCTCCCAGTATTTTAAACTGGAATTATTTTGCACTAGGAAGTAGTAAGTAGATAGAAGCAGTTGTTAGTGGGATTGTAACTGACTCTTATTTTGAAAGGGGCAGACTGCTCAGTATTCACTTTCTTAATATTTATTTTCTTTGCCATTTTCCTGCAAGACTGCATTTTCATCGTGTCTGCAAGCTTGACTGCTGTTGTCGTATTTGCAAGTTGTTAATATCATCCTGGTTTGTTAACATTTTCTTTGTATTGGCAAATTTTAAGTGATTTATCAGCTTAAACCTCTTTGATTTACCATTCTTCCACTTCCAAGTTAGCGATGTTGCTGACCAAGCTGTGCAGAAGATACCTTTGTGCACAGGGAAGATGCTGGGAGGAAAACTCAGACCGCAGTGTTTCTCCTCCCTCCTCTTCCTGAACTGAAACTAGCAGAGCCTGCTGGACACTCTCACTTATCACTCACTGATTCCTTTAATTAGAAAATTTCTGACTTGAAGCTTCCACAACCTGATTCATGTCTTAGATGCAGTCAGAGGTATTTGAGCTGTAAGGCCCTTAAACACGGCTAAAGAAGGCAGCTCAGCCTCTGCTGGCAAATGCTGGGCTGCAGGCACGATTGCTGGTCTCCAAATTTTAGCTTCAGCTCAAGCCTTTTTTTAGATACTGGGAAAATAGATTTGACTGTGTGAGCTCTCCCCACCCCTTTCAGTCTTGGACTCATGAATTGCTGCTGTGGACCTCTTTCCAGGATAACAAACACTGAAACATCTAATTATGGATCAGTCTCTCATTCCAGGCATCACATGCTTGTTGGGCTTTCTGATACGTTGTGCAGATTCTTCAAACCACTGACCTTTGCAGTGTGCCCTTGGCTGTGCCAGCAGAGAAGCACGCTGGCAGCTTAAAGATGTTTTGTCTGGCATTTGAGCAGAAGTGAAAACTTACTGCTGGTGAAAACAGATGAGAGGACAGAAAATGCAATGCGTGCTGAGGCTTTGGATGTCTGGCATTGTCTGATGGAGAGCGGCTGTGGCAGTCAGTTCTTCTATGTTGAAAGGTGACGTTAATGTTGAAAGCTCGGGGGTTAAGCACCAATTGGACAGTCGTTAACAACAGCTTTGTTGTCAGGCATGGCTTGCTTGCCATGTGGAGCAATTTATTAATTGGGCTGTCCTATAAATAAGCAGTTGTACACTGCCTTACAGACACAACTCTTTGCAAGGCTGCTGCACCATAGCAGAGCAGCCAGATGTCACAACTCACTCCCGATTGCTCTCATCAGGTAAAGCTACAGGAGGAAAACACCTACAGCTCTGGAAGACACAATAGCTGAGTGGAGGGAGCTGGGGGTGATGCCTGTGAAGGATATGTGATTTATGATACCAGAGGCTTAAAGGCAAAAATAGCATCATTTAGAATAGTAAAAGTGAAGGCTTCTGCACTACGCCTTTGCATTCTGCCAGGCTGTAATGAATGGAGGAGTAGTTTGCTTACAGATGACAAGCAGGAATGAATAAGCACTTAACAATTTGGTGCTGAAGAAAGAACTTTTTTTTTTGTCTTGGCCTCTGAGAAAGCCAGAGCCGTGTAGCCCCTATTCTCGCACTGTTGCATGCTGCAACTCTCTTCATCCTTTCTCTTCCCTGTAGAGTTCACCATTCTGCTTTTGACATGCTTGAGGACTTGTTATGCCTAGGGCTGTGTGCTGTTTTTTTTGGAGAGGACTCCCTTGCTGCCTGTCTTGCCGCCCCCATCAGCACAGGAAGGTATTCAAATAGCAATCCACTGCTTTGCCAGTGCATCAGCATGGGCTAAAAAATGATGTAGTCACGTTCTCCAACTGGGAGTGAGTTGAGGTAGTTCAAGCAAGAGTTCAGCTGGAGGGTAGCGTGTTAGTTTAGCCACACTGAAATGTGAAACTGTCCCTTCTCTTGGCTAGCAGGTGGTTGCACTCTTGCCAACGTGATGGCTTCCTCCAGGAGTGCACGTTGAGTTTCTCTCTTTAGCATGAACATTTCACAGAAAGGAAAACTGGATTCATCATGGGGTTTGCAGTTGATATAGTGGCTGCTGTAAATGCAGCTTCCATTTCTGACTTAAGGTAATGGCAATCACTCGTTAATTTTTCTTCTAATCCAGTGACAGATTTTTTTTTTCACCCCAGTTGTGCATTTTTGCCTTACCAGAGTACCAAAAAAGAAATACAGCCAGCTTCTGGGATTTCTGAGGTTTGTATGAAAGCTGTTGCAGTTGAATTGTTCTAGGCATGTAATGCAACCCTGATGTGTTTTACTAGATGGACTCCTAAAAAGTCTTCTGAAGGGGAAATGGAAGAATAACCATATTAATTTTAATGCTTCAAGAAGGGAGCCTACAGGAGAGCTGGGAAGGGACTGTTTACACAGGCAATGGTTTTAAACTAGGGAAGGGTAGATTTAGGTTGGATATTAGGAACAAATTCTTTACCTTGAGGGAGCTGAAACACTGGAACATGTTGCCCAGGGAGGTAATGGAAGCCCCATTCCTGGAGACATTCAAAATCAAGCTTGATGGGACTTGGAGCACCAGATCAAGTTAAAGACGTCCCTGCTTACCACAGGGTAACTGGACTAGGTGACCATTCAAGGACCCTTCTGACCCAATGCATTTTTGGATTCTATGATTCTAAGAACAGCAGGAAATTGAGGGTGGATATAAGCCTTGTGCAGAAGTAAGGAGCTGCTGTCCCTTGGGGTCTAACCTGAACAATGCTGGGGCTGTGGGCTGGAGCAGATTTGTCTGTACCTCTTACTGGTTTCCTCTTGAGTCTTGTTTTCATGGAACTTCCTTTGAAGACTTCAAATAGCTTAGTGGTTGGTGTTTGTAATGGGAGGTGGCACTGCTATTGTATTTCATGTCTTCTTTTTTCCTTTTTCTCTTCCTCTGAGCCCTGGCTCTGAGTAGTTCTTTCTGGACTTGTTAAGAACCTAGTCCAGTGGGGAAATGTTCAGAGGGGAAAAAGCATCTCATGGTAAGAAGTAGAATATGTCTAGTACTGTCTTTTCTGTTCCAAGATTAATAATAATAATTGCCCACTTGGTGCTTACTGATAACTCTTTTAACATGTGACCAGCAGTGATACCCTTTGGAAAATAACCTTTTTGCTTTGGTTTGCCAGGCTGGCAGCAAATTGCTGTGGTACCTGAGAAATAGGCTTCATAAACTACAGTCTTTTGGAGTATTTTTCCACTTGTCTGCCCATGACTAATGTCTTCAACATTTTTTTTATATCATCTACACACCATGCATTGTTCACCTGTACAGATTTATGTAAGAAGAAGTGGGGAGAAAAGCCAATAACTGGCCTTTGGAAATTGGAAAGCATTAAGGTGATATTTGGCTCAAAGTTAAATGTCACTAACCTCCCACTTGGAGAGGTCCCATCCACAGGGAGTCTTGGCAGGTGTTTCCCAAACAAAGTGTGGGGATATTGTACCGGCTCTTGTTGGTTTGGTTCAGATGTTTGGGCTACTTGTCGGCTCTTAGGGTCTGTAGATATCACAAGCTGTTTCAGTAGAAAGAGAGTACAGAAAATCTTCAGAATGTCTCAGAATCTGTTGGACTTGAGAAGGCTGAAAGTGCCTCTAGTCTGGTGTCTTGCCTGATAGCAAGCTGTAGGAGCTGTTTGGGGCTGCTAAGCAACAAAGCACACAACCCAAGGTGAGTATAGAGCACCACAGTATATGGATATCTAATTCCTGCCATAATCTGGATGCTTTTGCTGGCCCAAATGCTCTACCTGAGCTTTCTAGGACATAAAGAAAAGCAAAACTACAGGTAGAGATGGCCAAGCTGACAACTTAAGCGTGCAGTGGGTAGCCTGGTGGGTAACTTAGTTTGGGTCACTTGCTACATGTTCTAACTGTGGGAAATATTTTTTGTATGTGATTTTCTGTGAGTATGGGATTTTTAAAAGGTTCAGAGTTGTTCCAGATAAGCACAGGACCCTCACAAGCTGTGTAATTTTGCAGCTTCTTGGGGTCTTCATTCTTATGTGTGTGTTTTGGAGGAAGGGATATTAATTCAGACTGATAACTGGAGATGGGGCAGGAGGGAGGGAGTATGTGCAGGCACACGCTGGAAAGAAACCTGTCATCAGTTCTGATAAGATATGCTACAGGTTTTGTGTCACAGGGACCGACTTGAAACCTTGCCGGCATGTGAAGATCCACCTGTATTCAGCTGAATCAGCTTTATAATGACTGCATGACTTCCTGAATTACTGCAAGGAAGGATGTGCTGTTGACTCAGAAGAAAGCTTATAATGTGTCTAGGGACAAGGTCAGCAAAGTAGATGACTGCTTTTGAAAGTGACACGTTTGCCATTTGCTCTTAAGGCTGTGAATCACTGCAACATCAGGAGTGCCTTAAAAGTACCATTGTCTGCAGAACAAGATAATCATTTTACAGACCCAAATTAGAAGATGGAAAGAGGGCACAAGTGATGTAGAGTTGGATTTCATTAGGTAACAGTAACATGACAGGGCAGAGTGGAATTTGTGTTTGCATCATTAAATTTGGCACTTGCTTACCTAAATGTTTCACCCAGCTGTAAACTTGTGTGCTCCCTGTGGCTTGTTCATATAAACTTTGTCTGCACAGCTGCAAGTGCTGTTCTATGTGGATTCAATTTCTGAACTGGATTGGAATATTCCTAAATGGATTTAAACACACCTCCCCCCCTTCAATTAGTCTTGTTTTTTCCTTTGAAATCTGCTTATTTGTCTTTGTCTGTTTCAAACATGCCTGTGAGTGTGGCATAGCTTAAATTTTTATGAACAAGAATGTAAACACCAAATCCACACAAGACTCAGAACAGCTCTGTAGCTGTAATGCATCATCTGTTTGTTATGTAATCTGATATAATGGAAGTGAAATAAAAAACAGATGTCAAGGCAGAGCAATTACAGTTTTTCATCTGTGAGTATTACAGTAAATGTACTTTGTCTTCCTTTTCCCCCTCCCCGAATACAGAGTTTTATTTCTTGGAGGGGTTGGGAGTGCTGCAGGGAACTTCAGAGTTTTCAGCATGGTTCTTGCTTAAAGACTTTGTTATGCTATACTTGTGTTCTTTTATGTAATTAAGGTCTGTGTACTACTCCAGATCTACAAGCTAGCCTATTTCCAATTTAAAATGAGCTGGATAAAACTGCATGATCCTG
The DNA here is from genome assembly GCF_014839835.1 of Dryobates pubescens. NCBI lineage: Eukaryota > Metazoa > Chordata > Aves > Piciformes > Picidae > Dryobates > Dryobates pubescens. The sequence continues at coordinate 25,475,428 of NC_071613.1, read as the reverse complement.
GGAGGCCACCTCTCCATGTCTGGTGCTGTGGCTTGTGCAGGCAAGCTGCAAACTTGCACTAAATTTGTCTTTCAGAGTGAAGGTGCTTTAGTTCTCATGTTTAAGTTTTATAAGAATATCCTGTCAAGATGGGTTTGGTGCAGACTCTGCCGTGGATTCTTTAGCTGAAGAAACATCTGGGAGAAGTGCAGATGGGAGCTGTGTCACTGTGTGACTGGGTGGATGAAAGGCAAAATGGATAATCATTGATTGTTTCTCTTGGGGAAATGGGTTCTTCCATTGCTAGCTTATCCAAGATGTTTATCTCTGCTGTCTTCCATTAAATAAAGCAATCCCTTGGTTGAGAGAGGAATCAATAAACATCTTCACAAGTTGAGGCATATATATGATCTCAACAAGTGGTGGCCAATTTGAATGATTTTGTTTTGGTTGGGGTGTTTTTGTTTGCATGATTTGCTTTCAGTTTGATATTTTTCTTTTTCCCCCCTGAAGATTTCTTGCAGGAGGGTTCTGGGAGTTGAGTCCAGCATCCCAGCCACATCATGCAGCCAGGTAGGTTTGGCACTGCTGAGCTATGACTCCCCTGTTTCAGTAATGGCTGCAAGTGTGTTACGGATGAAGCTTTCATCTTCCACCAAATAAAAATCTTCCTGTTCTGCACCAGCAGCTTTTTACTGGATGGCTGCTGTGTAGCATGCCTTAGATACTAAACAGGCCTCTTCTCTCTGTGTCCCTGAAGAATAAGAAGTCAAGAGGTCTTTCATGAAGCTGGTATCTTCATTTATCTATTTAGGTACAGAGAACTTCAAGAAAACCTTAGATTAGGTATATATTCTAGCCAAAGGAAGTGCTGTCAGTGAACCAAAAGCTTCTTGCTCTCTTAAAACATCAAGTTTCTTCATCTAAAACCCAGCAAAGAATGAGGAGAAGAGATCAGTGTGAACACTTGCTGCTCACCATTACAAATAGCATCCAATCCCTACCACCTCTCCTTTCAAAGATCAGCTGCAAAGATGACTTTGGTTCATAGCATATGGTTACAGCTCAGCTCTTCTAACACCAAGTAATTACTTCAATAAGTCTTAGTGATAATGGAGGGAAGCTCAACTGTGAAGAAATAGTTAATATTTTTGAACAAGCCACCTTTAGAAAACAAAATAGGGGATTCTTCTATTCCTGGAGAAACAGTAAGATGATGAGCTTTGTCTTGGGGCAAGAGACTTTTGTAGCTAGTGGTCTGCAAAGTGCGTGAGTCCCCAGTCTCTTAAATGAGACCACTACTGTGGGGAGTGCTGATAAACCTTACTAACAAGCATCATACCTAGACTGCTGGTGAGAAGCACAGAGGGAACTTCAGGACTTGGTGTAGTGTCACTTAGATTCAAATTACTCTATAGAAATATATGCTCAAGCTCTATTCTGTGTTGAGTCTGTACTGAATATGGCTGGTGTGGAAGGTGTCAAACTTTAAGGAGAGAAGTCTGGATGGAAGGAAAATGTGAAAAATTATGTTCCCTGAAAATGAAATGCAGAGTCCTCTGAAAAAGTTCTGATGGGAACAGGGACTTGGCTGTTAAGAGGTATTTGATTGTTTCCTTGTGTAACTTGATTGTGAACTGAGTGTTTGGATTCAACCTTGGAATCCTAATTTGCAGTGTGGATTGCATTGTAGTTCTGTACAGCCTGCCTTTTCTCTCCTGTCTTTGGCCACTTGTCTCATGCTGTTGTCTCCAGTAAGGATGAAACTTGATGATAGGGTGCATTCCTCTAAACTGAAGATTACCATATGGAAGACTTTCTTCCCATGTGAGGCATTCTTCCTCACATCCAACCTAAACCTCCCCTGGCACAGCCTGAGACTGTGTCCTCTTGTTCTGGTACTGGCTGCCTGGGAGAAGAGACCATCATCTGTCTACAACCTCCCTTCAGGTAGTTGTAGAGAGTGATAAGGTCACCCCTGAGTCTCTTCTTCTCCAGGCTAAGCAACTCCAGCTCCCTCAGCCTCTCCTCATAGGGCTTGTGTTCCAAACCCCTCACCAACTTCGCTGCCCTTCTCTAGACTCGTTCCAGCAAGTCTACATCCTTCCTAAACTGAGGGGCCCAGAACTGGACACAGTACTCGAAGTTCTTCTTTCTACACTGGTGCTCCACAAGGCCAGAAGAAGCTCTGTGGCTTAGTCCACGTAAACACTCCTCGTGCCATGCTGGCTCTCCCCTTATTGAAACTGGACCCAACAGTAATGGATCTTAAAACCATGGAAATGCATAATGGGAATGTTGGCTTGAGTGTGCTGCTGGTAGAGAGAAATGACTTCAACATAAATCAGTGGAAGATTTGCTTTAAGAAAGAAAACAAGTCAATCAAGTAGGTATTGGGCTTGATTTCTCTGCTGTGGCACTGTCCTATTGGTTGTGACCAGCCTCCATGACCTCTCAGCCACGGGAACCTGATTGCGCTGCCTGTTTTCTGGGAACAAAAATACTAGCACTAGCAAGTCACATGTCACAAGTCACCAGGAGCTCTTACTATAAAAACAGCAGCTCTGCCGAAAGCGACCTTCAGCATGGCTGCAAATGTTCGCAGTGTTATTTTTAACCCATCTGGGTGAATTTCCAATACAAGTGCTACTGCCAATCTGATGTGCACGCTTTCCCAAATTCTTATCTTCTGCTTTCTAGTGCAGTGACGTGTCAGATGGAACAGTGAGTTTCAGGGTTGGGTAAAACTTTGCTTTTCTGTCTGCAGTACCAGAGAGAAAGAAAAACTGCAGCTCTGGTTTACTGCTAGACAGAATTTTTAAAGGGATTTCCACACCTTCCCCTCCCCCCCAAAGAAAGCTCCAATGATACATTTTTGTGTGTGCTTTTTCTCTTTTCTTTAAAAAAAAAGCAAAAAAACAAACTTTAACTAGGAGTTTAAAATAGGCTGTACTTTGATTAGGTTGCTCGGGCACTGACGTCAGCATGTGACATTTATCTATGTACAGATTCATTGTCCTGTTGACTAAGGCTGTATTTACACAAATGCAGATATTTCTGTTCACTCTGAGGATAACAAGGAACACCTCAGCTCAAAGTTGTGTCCTTGCCCTTAGTATTCTTGAAGTCTGGCTTTTTCTCTAACTGATTGCTTTTTGAGATGGCAGCAGGGATTTTTTTAATGTGTGGAAGGGTAGAGTATTAGGTGTTTATGTTGCTGTGGAGGTCCAGGCAGTAGGACACTGGTTTGGTGGAGAAGGATGCTGCTACAGCAATGCTGAGCTTGACCTGGACATGGAGGGGTGTATCTGAAGGTATGAGCTTATACAGATCCCTACTGGATGGCTTCATTAATAAACAGGTAATGGATATTCTATGAAATGGGAATTACAGAAAATATATCCTTCAGGTGTGAATGAAATGCAGAGAGAAGCTTCAGATAGTCATAGTTTTGTGTATGGTATTTGTCTGCCATTTATCATTTCATGTTTTTATTCACAGTAGTTGCAGTAATTCACACTGATTTGATTTTATTTTTTAGCTTTAAATATTGCAAAGGGATCTTTTTGTTGTTTGTTTTTTTTCCCCCCAATAAAGTGTTTGAAGATAAAACTGTTGATCCATCAAATCTGAATTGGATATTCAGCTGCTAGAGCCTCCCTGAGCCTTTTTACCATCTCCTTCTGCAAAACTTGGGGTTTCTCTGGCCCTGGATCCCACTAACAGTGGCAAAAATCATAAAATAGTTTTCTATTAGCACTCTTATAAAAATCTGGAGTGTGGAGTGTTCAAAAAGTAACTTTTTGAGGACATCTCTGCAGTTGAAATGAAAGGGCAGAGAAGGAATGCTTTCCTTCTAAGTTGCTGTGCTAGTAGCATTGTGTATTGCCAGTGTAACTGCTGTGAATCTGTACAGATCTTGGTTCTTGCTTTCTCATGCTGCTGTGTGAAGAAGCTATCTGAAGCAGGAAGGTACAATGTTGTTCCTTGACTGCTCATGTTTGCAGCAGAAAGTGTGATCTGTGGTGGAAGGGTTCTGACTTATGAGTGGAGGTTACTGATGGTGAGACAAGAGGGGCTGGTGATTCAGCTGCATGTCCCAGCAGCTCTACTGCAAAGTAAAATTACTTCTGGCTTATGGTTTCCAAGCTTTGGGCTGCAGTGGCTGGGGAAAGATACCTCTGTGAAATGAGATGCTGCAGTTGGGTGAGGATGATACTGTTTTGGATGTTGTTGCCCTTGAGGTAAAACCACAATATTTTTTCCCAGTGTCGTCATCATCATCTAGAAATCAAAGTGCTGGTGCAGTAGGTTGGTCCTCTTCATATGCAGCAGGTCAGATGAAGCAGATGAGGAATCCCAGAGTACCACTGCAGCAGGTTGGGCTGCATTTAGGACTAAACATACAATGCCTTTCTCAATGCACCTATTTATGTTTCTGTTTTCTATTTCTTTACCTGTCTGATTAGAAAGGCAGCTTATTGAAGTAGTTTTGACTGAAAGGTGAGGAAGAGGTGGGTAGACTCTTGATCATATGAACACATGGGTGCTGGGTGACCACTGGATGTTTGAAATGTAAATATCTTTTTTAAAAGGGTGTTAAGTCTACAACCAAATGATTTTAAATCTAAAACCTTCCAGCATACTCATCTTTCCTGGAGAGCCCCTAAGAATCTGGCTGGTGAGCTCAGTGCACAGGCCTTTTAGCAGAATAGATTCTTGATTTTTGTTTAGGGTTTTTGTTTTGGTGTTTTGTAAATATACAGACCTTTCTAAGAAAAGCTAAATATATTCCCCATGTCTTTTTTAAAGCACTTGGGCAGGTTTTCAAATAATGTTTGGAAAGATTTAGCCTTCTCTATAGGAATTCAGATTTTGCTGTTTGAACGAGGAGTGCAACTCTGGTCCTGGTCTGGTTTTCTCTTAGTGGTTTGTGGTTTCTGTGTGTATTCATGTGGAAACAGGAGCAGCTCATGGAGAAGAGGTGTTGAACCTGTGCAGGTTATAGTTCTTAAAAATCAGACTGCCTTGACTGAAAACTCTTAGGTGCTTTATCCAATGTACAAAACACATCATACGAAATTCCCTATATATGGCCTGAAAGATGCTTAAAATCTTCTGGCTGTAAGAAAGAATCGACCCCGTGGTACTGGCTTGAATATGCAGTGTGGCTGAGAGAGAGGATGCTGCATTGCAAAGGTGTGATTTCTTAAGCATGCTAAGTATAAAGCAACCAAAACTTCAGCATGGGCTAAATAAAAGTGCTGGATGTGTTCATGTACTGGAGGAGTATAGGATCTGCTGGGACTGTATTAATCGGCAAACTCATGGGATTTTGTCTGCTCAAATAACCTCATACCAACACACCTTTCACCATCAATCATGTTTTGAAGCATGTCTTGAGTGATTTGCATTGAACAATTTTAAGGAAGTCTACCTTAGAGTTTCTGTGTGCCAGTGTTGTACTTAGGTTGACTTTTACAGAAGAAGCTTAGGCTACTTCTAGAGGCGCTAAAGCATCTGGTACTGTAACACACGATTAAGCAAACCAACTAATGCCAAAGAATTGAGTTGCTGTTATTAAGAATCAACTTCTGCTCTCAATGCTCAGATTAGCCCATCACCATACACCAGAGATGTTTACCTGGAGAGCCATTAGATGTCTGTTTGGAGCTGCTGCTCCAATTGTCTTCACAACTTGCTAGGGCAGTTTTTCAAAGTATGCTGTTTTGGCTTAGGTATTGGTAACCACTGAGGGATGAGGAGCTTGCAGGCATGATGTGGGGGCTGTGCTGACCTACTGACATGGTATCCTCATGTCCCAGACTGGGTTTCCATGCTCTGTCTCTGCCTGGGTAGAGAGAGATCATGAGCGGCCATGCTTGCTCCTTCTCTGTAACGTTTGGTACCTTCTTACAGTCAGAAATACAGGGTGAGAGCTTAATTACTTGTGTGACTTCAGTGGTTGCTGGGGGAGTCCTATATCCTTTGGCAGGTGTCCCAGTAGGCAATCTCTCTTAAAGGAGAGGGCAATAACTTTTCCCGCATGAGTCTTGATCTTTATGTTGAAGGTTGTGTACCTTTGCCCTGGCAAATCTGTGGGTGAGAGGTGTTGCAAACTGAATGCAATACTGGGGCCCATGGGGCTGTCATCCTGTTGAAATAAATGAGTGTCAAAAATAGAGAGGAAATATCAATGCTTTCTTTGTTTCCTGTCCACAAGAAAAGCAAAAGGTAAAAAGTCCTCTTAGCTTGGAAACTCAGGTAGTGTGCTTAATTGAAGCTTGAGAGAAACGGAGCTTAATGTCCAGGTTTTTGGTATTGTAGGTGTATTAGGCAGCAGCTTGTAGGTTGGCCTCTAATGCAGGTCCACCCTGGGAAGTGCAAGGCTTGTGGTGTACACTCTCATGAGTTCATCACCAATTCCATCCTTTGGTATAAGCTTTTTGTTTAGATGGAGGATTTGCTTTTTCATCTCACAGCTCGATGGGGAATGCATAACTTGGAATAATTTCCCACATTTCTGAAGTTGAGTAGGTTTGGTATCTACTGCCTGTGCTACCATTAGCTGTGGTCCAGCATCTCCCTGTTCTCCAGGTTTTAAATTCAGAAGCCACCCTTTTATATCCTTCCCACCCCAGCAGTTCATCAAATGACTCTGCAGCCTCCACATAAGTTCTCTCCATCAGGTCTGTATCTGCCCATCCCCACACCAACACCACTTTCCCAGTGTCTGTCTGCTAATAATCCTAATTCCCAAGAGAGGAAGTCTAGCAAGGGTCTCTCAGGCCACATCTGGAAAAAAGAGTCCCAACACGAGCTTGTGTTGCAGTGCTTCTCAGGCTTGAAGTTGCCCAGCTATGGCAGGTGAGCTGGCCATGGGAAGCAAGGATGTTGGTGAAAGCAGTTGGAGAGCCATTAGATGTCTATTTGTGGCTGCTGCTTCAGTTGTCTTTGACAACTTGCTAGGCCAGTTCTCCAAAGGATACAGTTTGTGCTTAGGCATTGGTACCCACTGTCTTACCACAGCTTCCTCCTTTGAATTGGAAATGTGAATTCAGTACTGCCTTAATATTTGCTAGGTTTTTTTGGCATTGCCTTCCTGTAGGGTGAAGGATTTGATATATCTACTATTAGTCCATGTAGGGTGAGCTGTCAGAAAACAGTACTGTTGGGTTTTTTTTCCCCCTCTTAAAGCAGCCAAGGCATGTGATGTGTCTTGCACACAAGGGTATATACGACCTCCAGTGAAAACAAGCAAGAAAGTGCAATTTGAGAGGATGCATTTAATCTGATAGCTAGATACCTGGCTTTCTGTCCTTTTAGTTTATCACCATAGCTCTTTGTTTTGTATAACGTCTAAATGTCTGCAAAATAAAAGGAGACTTAAAGTTACTAAAAAAAGTTGTAAAGGATTTGTTAAAAATTAAAGGATATGTATAGATTTTTATTTCTTTAAAGTAGCATCAAATCAGCTCCTCTAAGAATGAGGATGTAAATTTGTTGTCTTCTTTTGTAAGTCTTGACCTTCAAGGGAAATTTCTAGCTGCACTGTGAAAAAACGTCGAGGGGGGACCGCCCTGCAGATTGCTATTGAAAAACTGCTGAGCCAAGTGAGGCAATTTTTTAAAGCTGGTGGATGGTACTTAAGGACTGTCAGGTTCTGCCTACTCAGACTTCAAGGAGAGCATTAATTTTTGCAGCAGTTGGTCTCCACTCTTGCCCTCTTCTGGACAGCCTCAGAAGAAAGCCCACATCTGCAGGCAGCAGCTAAAAGAGCCTATGGATAGGAGAGGCTTTCGTGTATGTGTAATTGAAAGGGGCTGGCATTATTTGAGTTTGTGAGCTGTGCTGTGTCAGTGTGGTGAATCCCAAAGATGTTTGTTGTTATGGGGATGCACTTGACACCTTTGCCTTAACTTTAATTTGTCCTTGACACTGAGACAATAATAAAACTACTAGAAATGGACTTGATGAAAGGCTGATACAAATTAGCTTGCAGACTTTGTCAGTCTCTCATCCTGTTACAGTGCTGCAGCAGTTTGTTTTGAAACCAACGGTGAGTTTCAATCCGTAAGCCTTTCCAGCCCTACAGGGGAGAGAGCAGCTGATGTCTGCTGGCTTCAGGAAGGCATGAAATTTGTTGCCGTCTTCTGAAGCTGTGAAATTAACTGTTTCACTCCTACATCACGGGTGCTAAATTACAGATTCAGTGCATTAATTGCACCGACTTTTGCATAGTTTCTACCTGGCACTTTTGCTTTGGCTGGAGGAGGGAAGGGTTACTGACTCATAGCCTGTAGACAGAGCCTGTTTGTACAGGAGTAAATTTCAGTGCTAGTTTCAGACAGTGGGTAATGTGCTTGTAGAATATTTCCTCCAAATTTCATAGTGGATGAAACCTGCTGAGTAAAATGCCATTATCTCCACTGCTAGCCTGTATATGTCTGGGGATTTTTTTTCCCCCCCCTAAATAGCAAATTTTGTAACCTGCACGCTGGCTGCCACTGCTGAAACTGGTAATTTCTCCGTGAGCTGAGGCATGGCACAGAATCAAGCCAATCATTTAGCATCTCACTTCAAGGCTGCCACGGGTTTCTAAAGCTTTGTTTTCCTCCTCTAAACAAGATGAGGAAGCCCAGAAGAACTATTGTCTGATGGTATCCATGCTGAGGGGTTGCTTGCTTTTGTCCCCTCACCCCTGAAGTCCAGTTTCTCCCAAATTTGCCTGGTAAATACCTCGATGAAGGCTGTAAGATAAGTCAATAGTACATCATTTTGAGGACATTAGTCAGGTTAGCCTAGTGGTAAATCTTAATCTTACTGAAGAAGGGGTTGAGGCCATATATTCTGGATAGCTGTTAAGGATACAGGGCTTCCCATACAGCGCAGCTTTGATTTGAAGATCTTTGTGTCTTGTGGTTAGTTACTCAGCACAGCATGGGATGGACTTGCACAAGATGGGGCTGTAGTCTGTGCTTTGGATATCTGTGGCACACTGGGACTAGGATGAATTCTAGTCTGGGATGTATGCTGGGAGAGTATATTGAGAGAATGAGGAAGTGGCTAGGGGTGTTCTCCCATGAATTTCAGAAGATGAGGTAGTATGATCTTGGACCAGTGCTAGTTTAGGCTTTTGCACAGTTTTGCATCTCATGTTTTTTTCCTTAGAGATCTAATGTATTGCCCATGTGCACAATCCTTGCATTTATAAATTTCTTACTCTGAGCATTCATGGAGGGCAGATGTTCATAAAACAGACATTCATGTCTTGAAAACTCCACTTGCCTGTGGTGAATGGGAAGCTTTCCCAGGTAAGCTAGAGCTCACTGTAGTCAATTCCTGAATAAATGAACCTTTCATCATTTACAGGAGGAGGGGAGGAAACCCCACCTTGCTGTGATGGATGTAGAGAGCTCCTTCCAAACGTGAACACAGTTCAGGCGAATGCAGAGCTGTCTTCTCTGCTGCTGAGCTCAAGGGCTTCGGTGGTTGGAAGCTCCCAGCATCCACTCATTGAGGCAGGTACCAGAAAAAGGATGTGGAATATAACAATTTGTTGGTATCTGTGCAGGCTGTTTGGCAAATACAAGGGTCTCTCTGAACTGAAGCAATTATCAATGGTTAATGAGGTTTTCATGATAAATGGGAATTACTACTGCTGTTGAACATGCTCATATATACAAAACAGATACTGAGCATAGAATGGTAGGGCTTGGGAGGGACCTCTGGAGATTAAGTCCAGGCCCCCTAACAAAGCAGGGTCACCTAGGGCAGGCCACACAGGAATGCATCCAGATGGGTCTTGAAAGGTCTTCAGAGAAGCAGACTGCACCGTCTCTCTGGGCAGCCTGTTCCAGTGCTCCCTCCCAGTAAAGAAATGTTTTCTCCTTGAGGTGGAACCTCCTGTGTTCCAGTTTATGTCCATTGCCCCTTGTCGTATCACCGGGCACCACTGAAAAGAGACTGGCCCCTTTTTCTTGATGCCCACCCTTCAGATATTTGTGAGCACTGATCAGATCTCCTCTCAGTCTTCTCTTTTCCAGACTGAACAGCCTCAGGTGTCTCAGCTGTTCCTCATAAGAGAGATGTTCTAGTCCCTTGATCATCTTCATAGCCCTTCATTGGACTCTTCAGTATATCCCTGTCCCTCTTGACTGGGGAGCCCTGAACTGGAAACAATGCTTCAGCTGTGGTCTCACTAGGGCAGAGTAGAGGGAGAGGAGAACCTCCCTTGACCTGATGGCCACGCTCTTAGTGCACCCTAGGATACCATTGGCCTTCCTGGCTAAAAGGGCACATTGCAGTCCCATGGATAACTTATTGTCCACCAGGACTCCTGGGTCCTTCTCCACAGAGCTGGTTTCCAGCAGATCAACCCCTAATCTGTACTGGTGCACGGTGCACAAATGCATTACGTGCATCTCCTGTGCAAGAACCACATCTTCAGTCTCTACTCTGTCTGCCCAGAAGGAAACAGCAGCCAGCAGTGATGTGCTTGGGACAGCACCCGTTAAACAGAATGGCTCCTTTACAGGCATGTTCCATACAGTCAGCCAAAGCTAACTTGAGCCTGTTCCTTTTAAATGTAGAAGGAAAAAATGTAAAAGGTAAAAAAAGCTTCCTGAGCACTTCTTGTTCATATTGTTCATGTACAGGCTGTGAAAAGGTGAATGACTTCTCACCTGCTGAGGCCGCAGGAAAACATTTGTGGAGTCTGCATTAGCTCGGAGGTCGAACAGTTTATGGCTTTGGGAAGGCAGCTCTCAGGGTGTAATAAAGCATATTTAGGTATTTCTGTTCAAGTGAGCCTGCTGTGCTAGTGCTGGTTGGTCAGTTGAGACCCTCTAGGTTTTAAAGCAAATGGTCAAGTGAGAATGTTGAGGGCCCTGAAAGACATTAAGGGAGTGAATGTATGTTCCTGATTAAGGCAATGCCCTTAGTTCAGTTATTGTGTTTAAAACTGACGAAAAATAGCCTCTAGCTTTTATGGGGGATTTATGAATATTTAAGTGATCGCACAGTCCCTGGAAAGTGGAGTTCATGGTGTAGCTCTGATGTTACTGATGGTTGGTTTGGGCATTAGATGCCTGACCCATCATCTTCTCCACAGGGCACAGCCTAGCAATTCAGCTGTGCTTTCCACATTGCATTTTGGAATAAGCTCCTGTTGGAAGGTGTTTACATTTGAACTAATTGCAAGAGAGCCTCCAATCCCCCCCCTACCCCGCCCCCCCCAGCTGAGACTGTGTAGTACAGTGCTGCCTTGATGTGAAGAGGTCAGTTTTCTTTAGCAACACCCACTATTTACCTTTGCATTTGTTTGTGACTGTTTTTTGGATGAATTCCTTAAAAGCTTTATGAAATAATCTTCTCAGTTAGTGGTGCTGTCACAGGATAGAGCCAGGACTTAACACTGTGAGATGGTTGTCCAGTCTCAAGACATAGCAAAGAAAGGAGATTCAGCAGTCTCATTCCTGAGCAATGATGTCCATGGACTCCTCACTTCTTTCCTCTGAGGAGCTCTGCAAAGGCCTGTGAACTTGTTGCCATGGATGGGTGTGATGTGCGTGCTCATCACAACATGAACACTTATGGTTAGGGAGGGTGAAGTTGGTTTATGAAGGCAGAGAGCTGAGTTGCTAAAAGCAGAGCTGAACACTGGTGTGGAGTAGCTTGTGTTCATTGCAGTGGACTCTGCAATAGCTGTTTTCTGCACTTCCCTTCTTCAGTCCTGAAGAGCAAACTTGAGTTATCTGAGATGAACCAGAGGGAGCTTGTGAGGAGAAGGGCTATTCCTGAGTGTATCATCCCTGCTCTTAGCATCAGTTGTGACAGTTGCAGATTCTGTTGCTCAACGGGCAGGCGGCTCTGTAGGTAAGCACTACCTTTTGCAATGGACAGCTAGCAAAATTAAACTGGGTAAATCACTGTTAGGAAAACAAAAGTTTGGTGTTGGTTTCTCCTTCTACCTGTGGCTGAATATGAGTTTCAGAGCCCTAGGCTCTGAATGTACACTAACCAGATTCCAGCCTTGATTCTTGTCTCCAAGTTGCCATTAAATTTTAAAATGGAGAAGTGATAAGGAATCTTTGGGCAGGGGATGCTGCTTATGTCACTGAGCTAAACTGCAGCTTTTGGGTCCTATGAAGCTCTGTGAATCTGATTAACCTAGAAGAGGCGAGGTGTGCCCTGGTTGATGCCAGATAAAACAAAACACTCATACAGTGAGTGCTGTGTGGTGAACAGCTCAGCTGTTTCCTCTCTGCCTGTTTTTAGCAGCCTTCCAACCTTCATTTGCTCCAGTACAATTGTTGAAGAGTGCTGTAGGGTAGCAGCAGGAGGAGATATCCCTCCATTGTGATGTCCTACTCCTCCTTTGGGGACAGCAGTGGTAGTAAAGGCAACTGCCAGTTCTGTGTCAAGATAAGTGTAATAAATAAGCACAATAAGACTTTTAATCTCCCCTCAGGGGCTGGGGAGATTGAATTTTGTTTGGGCACTGGTGTTAATTGCAAAGGCAGATTTAACTCTGGTCTGTGCATATGTCTTTCATCACTAAACGTGAGCTGCTGCTCTGAGTTGTGTTTATCATGTACCTTTGACCACCGCCTCACCCACTGATCTCTGCCCGGTCACCAGCTATTTCTGGTGCTCTGAGCCTGAGCGGCAGCGATCCTCAGAAGAAAGCTGTCTCACATGCTGTAGTTTGTCTGCTCACTGCCTGTGAGGCTTTTCTACAGTCTTAAGAAGTGAAACACATCTCTCAGCATTCAAGGGCTGGTCCTGCATGAGACTGTTTAGGGCAGGCTGGTTTGCAACCCTGCAGGGTGATATGTTACAGTCCCACAGCACTGCAAAGAGAGAGGTGGTCAGCTTTGGACATGCTGCAGTTGCTTCCAGGACGCAATATAGCTACATCTTCTATGCAGAGATACAGAAAGGTAAGGATAAATTTTTGTAGAATAATAACCTAATGGTGTAGAAGCAATAGCTTTAAAAGAAATTAGACTGCCTTTTCTGAAAACAGAACACGGATACCAAATTCACAATCAAAACATTCAAAAAGGCTAGTGCAGATATGCCTGAGAAAGGATTTATAGCAAGTGAAGCTGAGAAAATTGGCTTTATGTTTTTTTTTGAAGTGCAGAAGAATAGCATGGAAAGAGATTATTGCTCTCCTCTGTGTCTGCATCCAGCTGCGTGCCAAGGCTTCACAGCTGTATTTTCTGAACATCTTTACAAAACTCACCTAGAGTCCCCAGTTAAAGACCTCGCAGCTGTGTAACAGTTCTGCCATTTGATAGCAGCTGCTGTATTGACAAGTGCATTTTTATCATGGGAGATGCCAGTGGAGTGGAAATGAGCAAGAAACAACTGTTTGTATAATCCGCGCCGTATAGATCAGTTATGGTGAAAACAAGCGGCTGGCTTGTCTGCAGCAGCCTGCACCTTGAACTGCGCTCGCTATAAATAGCTGCAGCCTCTTCCCAGAAGTGCCAGCCCCAGCGCCTTTGTGTTCTCCTGGTGCAGGCAGGGACGTGGTGAACTGCTCTCCTCCCTGAGCCGAGTTCCCACAGTGGTTAAAGCAGGTGCACTGAGAGTCTCTCTGCTGCTCTTGGGGTTTTTTGGGGTGGGATTTAAAAAGTGCCCCGTCCTTACCTGGCCCTCTGCCATACTGAATTTCATGCACAAAATAACATTTCCTTCTTACTTACTCTAATTGCCAAATGGTGTTCAAGCAATGTACATGATTTTTCAGCCAAAGATCATCTGGGACTCTTGTAGCAACCCCTGTTCGTAGGGCATCTAGAAAATTCTCTCCAGTTTTGTGTTAAATATTCGGAGTTGCTGATTCTTCAAGTCACAATTAAAACTGTATGTGTCAGGAACATGCTTGAGGACAGCTCTGGAGATGTGTTTCTGCATGGCAGTCACATCATTTAAGTGGTTGACATGTTTTCAATCAGAATTGTTGACATGCAAAAAAAAAGGAAAAATCCTCATTAATACTAACAGTTTCAGCTACACAAAGTGCAGAGGACTCAAGGTATTGCAGCCTTGAGCCATGGCTCTTCTGGTGATCTCTGCTTTCCAATGGCTTCATCCTATTTTCCCTACATAGTCTGGTAACTCATTACACAGCCATGAGCCTTGCTTGTAGATGAAGACACTGATCACCACGGCAAGGGCTCTGCTTTTTCTGACTTCCAGCAAATTGAGGTGTTTACTGTAACTGGGGTTTGGGAAGTTCTAACATTAGTGTTCTCATTGAAGTTGGACTGGGGAGTCCTGGCAGGGTTTTGGTTGAGCTGTGCGGGGTCACTTGCTTAGAGGACTTCCCTCCCTAACAAACAGGCCTCTGGCAATACAGCAAAACCAAGTTTTTTTCTATGATCATCAGTTGTTATTCCTTTCTTTATTACTCCTCTATTTCTGAAGCAGAGGTTCTCAAATGTCAGATAGAAGGGCTCAAGCAAAATATTCTAGGGGCTTTGCTTTTATCTCTAAAGATTTTCAAACATCACTCCCGCTTTAAATTTCTAAAGCAAAACCACCCACCCACCTCCACCACCAACAAAAAGAACCCAAACAAAAAAAAACCCAACAGCCAATACTTTTGCTTCAGATTTGATAATTTGAAATTACCCACGTACAACTTTTCCAGAGGTGAGAGCGGTGTTTCTTTACCAGCACCTTTTATCTTGTTTTCTCTTCTGAGAGATCTAACATGGCAGTAAATTATCTAGTGCTGTCCTTGCTGCTTAACCAGTTCTTCCCAGCTCTTAATTAGAGTGAGGGGTGGGAACACCCTAAAAAAATACCTGTGCTCTGAATATACTTCTCATAGTTATTTAGCATACATGTTTTATTGACTTCAGTTTTCAAATGTGTCCATTGTTCACAAGTGGTAAAGCTTTAAGAGCAGTCCTGGTCATGCCAAACAAGTGTCAATAAAGCCTCCAACCACATTACTCACTAGATGCTGTAATTTTAAACTTTTAAAAATAACATTCAAGATCATTAGTCAAAAAAGGCAGGTACTTGGGAGAGAGGAAACTAGGTTGTTACTGAAGAGGATTTAAAAAGATTAAAATCTCTGCAAGAAATGAGACTCTTTCTCAATAAACAGGCCAGCTTTTTTCCCCGGTTTTAAACTGGTCTTATTGCCATAACCTGATTACTGGTAGTGAGCTGCTTGACTAGCTTTGGTTGCCAGTGGTGTTTCTAGAGCTCTAGGGTTTTGTTTGGGTTTTTTCTAAGTGTGCAGGGAAGCTCTGCTGGTAAGAGTACCAGGATGCTAATCTTGTTGGAAGACTGTGGTAAGGGAACTGTGAAGCATAGAATCATAGAATCAATGAGATTGGAAAAGACCTCAAAGATCATCAAGTCCAACCTGTCACCCAGCACCTCATGTCTACTAAACCATGGCACCAAGTGCCATGTCCAGTCTCCTCTTGAACACCTCCAGGGACGGTGACTCCACCACCTCCCTGGGCAGCCCATTCCAATGGCTAATAACTCTCCCTGTGAAGAACTTTCTCCTCACCTCGAGCCTAAACTTCCCCTGGTGCAGCTTGAGACTGTGTCCTCTTGTACTGGTGCTGGCATGGCACAAACAGGACTTGCTTGGGAGGACTACTTTTGAATTCTGTTCTTCAACAGTGTTAAAATCTTGTGATGTTAGCTTTCAAACAAACAAAACAGATTTAGGGGAAATCACCTCAGATTGAACTATGTCTTTTCTCTGTTAAATGGTAGCTGTTTGGAAAAAATAGGGAAGAATGTGAAGTTTTTAACAAGTGAAATGGGTTTAGCCCACTCTAAACTAGTTTGCTGTTTCATGCTCAAGAAACCCTACACAGTTATTAAAGGGGATAGCTGCAGCCCTTAAAACTTGTTTTGGAAAATCTTTCTGCAAATAGTATTCTCTAAGCCATGCTTTGTGCCTGTCTAGGGCAGTAGAAATTCAGTGGGGCAGAAGGGTTTAGGGAGGGAAGGAAAGGAGGGGCCATTCAGTGGGGTCCTAGCTGCTGATGGTTTAGATGGAGTCCTTGAGCTGTACAGTGTTGAGGATTCTGAATTGCTTCTGACTTCTCAGAGGGAGCCTAAGGCAGCTCAAAGTAGCACCAAAGCCCCCCAAAGCTGCTAAAATGATTTATTTGACTTAAAAACAAACAATAATGCATGAAGAGAGAATGAGGGACAAAGTCATTGTTGTGATACTTCACGAACTTGTTTCAGAGTAAAGAGAGTAGGCAGGACTTGAAATTCTTCAAACTTAAATTACGGTAATAATGGTATCCAGAGTTTCTCTACTCCCCATATATAAGCAAATATCTTTAGAGGTATGGGGAATGCAGTTTAAATTCCCCCCCCTTGTAAAGATCCTTAATCTATTCTGATGCTTCTTCTAGTAACAGTGATTGCATTGTGTGAAATCCCCCAAAATGTTGAGCTGAGTCAGAATCCTTGTGGCCTACTACTTTTTCTTTTGAGTGTGCTCTTGCTGGTTTTCTGAGTTAGCAATCTTAATTTTATTTGTGATATATCAATATATATTGCCCTTTAAGGCAGTCATTCTTCACAGTGCTTAATCTTAATGCTGAAAAAATCATGGTCATGGGTATACAAAGTACAAACTTTCTGATATAAAAAAAAATAGGAAAAGCTGAAATACAAAAAGGTGATGGAATTGCTTTGAAAAGTGTTTTTGTGTCTCTTTTCACAAAGTGTCAATGAATGCTTGAGCATTCTGGGAAAAATGTTTTGTTTTTAATTTTAGCCCTGCTAATAAAGTCTTGTCATGTATGTCAATGAAGCAGAAAGAAAATAACTGCAGAGCTAACTGTAGGTTGTCATTAAAGCTGATTTTCTGCATTAAGCCAAAAACAATGTGAGATTTCATTTTGGGACTTCCTAAATGTATTAGTCATACTCATGTTCATGGTTTCCCAAACCCTAAGAGCTATAGAATTTTACTGTATTTGAAAATATTTATTTGGTCTTGTCTGTCACCTCCTGATCTTCATGTGTTGATCTTCTGCTACCCTCTCTATTTTTAGGATAATTTGTTTCAGCTTCCAGCTGTTGATACTTGCAGACAGCTGCTTGAAGGGTCCTGCCTGAAAAATCCCTTCCTCTCTTAATTTGGCCAATGAAATAAGAAGCGTCTGTTGTTTGGAGAGCACAGCTGAAGTAGCATCCTGCCAGATTCTTGGGCAGCAGTGTAGCTGGGGTAAAAATCCTCCCATGAATTGCATGGGCACTTAGTAGTTTTCTTGTAGCAACTGAGATCTCAACAGTACTTTAAAAAAGTCTTCCAACCAGATAATTGACTGTATAAAGAGAAAGGAGAGTTTCCTGGGAGCTAACTATAAAACCAGCAGTTTCTAGGGTTTTGAAGCTCAGATTAAAGAATTTATCTAAATATTGTCCATTTGATATTACCTTGTTGTCTGGCATTGTTACCCACTCTTAGATATATGCTGCCAGTTTTTTTAGGCATTGGTTACTTTGGTGTCTTGTCATACATAGAGCTCTAGAGTGCATTCATCTATGCTGGTTTGTATGTTTGACATAGGGCTTAAAACCAGTGTGTTTATGCAAAAAAATATTGAGTCAAATGAGCTTTTAAATTTCCTTCTCAGCAACATGCTCCAGTATTTCATCAACTAACTTGAGGGTTTTGTGCTTGGAGTTGTGTTGTGGTTTTTTTTTTTTAATGGTGACTAAACCAGAAACTGAGGAGGGGTGACAACTGCAGTGCTGTGGTATTAAACTTGCTGTAATTCATTCTTTCATGATAATGAAAAATCTTCCCTTGTTTTCTGTTTTCCCTCCCTCTGTTTTCATCCCAGCTAGCCATATCTGATATTTGTGTGTTGATAAAATGACTTCTCCTTAGTCTGGTCCCACCTGCAGTAGTAGAGAGATGTTGAATTTTAGTGCCTCTGACCTCATAGACTTGCTTCTTTTGGTACAGCTGGAAGGGATGTGCCACATTGAAAGCATTTAGGTCTTGGCACAGCAGTCAAAGTATCTTTATTGTAGCAGAGCAGCAATGAGTAAGTGGCAGAGGCAGCTCTGGGTCCAGGCTGTGGAGGGGCTCTGGGTGGGCAGCTTGGTTCAGGAACAGACCTGGTGACATGGGCTCTGTCCATGTTGGGAAAGGGCTGGTGAATAGTGTGCACTTGTCTCACAGGGGTTTATTTCATACTGTCCCTGATCCAGTTGTGTGGACTGAATATCCATTAGTGGAGAAAGTCCATCAGGTGTGCTCCTGAAGTACCTCTTCTGGGTTATTTTTTCTGCAGAGAAATGTAGTTTGTTTGCTAAAATGTCTTTGACATACAAACCAGAACATGGTTTAAGTGGTTTGCCCTAGGAGATGCCCTTCTGAAGTTCCCTGACCAAAACAGAAAATGTTGATGTAGGGGGCTTTTAACAGGAGCATGTAGTGAAAGGACAAAGGGGTAGCAGTGCTCATGAAAGAGAATAGGTACAGATTAGATATAAGGTAGAAGTTGTTCTTGGTACTTTGGGAACTGGGGTATCACCAAGGTGTGTCTTGGATTTAAGAGCTACTTCACACTTGTTTAAATCTTCTTATTTGTTTTGAAGTGCTTTATTAGATTAGTATGAAACAATATCTTTAGTTTATTTGGTGTTGTTGGCATGATCTTTGTATATTCTTTTTTGTTTTGTAGTTGTCTCCAGAAACATTTTAATTTCATTGTCATTTTCATGAGTTAATTATTGTAGATATTTCTATGCTTTTTTTGTGTGTGGTAGGGAGAGCTACAGCAGCAGAGCACTGGCTTGCTGCTGTTGGCAGGGACTCTTCTGTGGCCCAGCAGCTCATTTTCCCCAATTCCCACCTGCTTCCAGGTGGAGCTGGAGTCTTTGTGATCTGTGCTGTTTCTCACAAATTTGTAAATCCAGGCTCTAGTCAGAATATGATTTCCTTGGGCGCTTTTGAAAGCCCTATGGATGCAGTGGTAGGATACTTGTCTCTACTTTTGGGGCAGATGTGGCCTTGCTGAAGTAGGATGCATTCTTCTGACTCAACCATCTTCCTGAGAAAGCACGTCAAGTCCTTGAAGAGAAGGGTGCAGCTGTATTGTGGCATGACACAGGACTATAGACTTTCCAAGTGAAGTGCTCTGAGGATAAAGGCATGGAGTCAAGTCTTGGTTACTATTCAAGGTGTCTTTTTCAGATAAGTTGGACTGAGGTGTATGGGAAATATAGAAAGATTTTAGCTTTATCTACATCTGTGAATACTCTATGCAGAGCCCTCATGAAATGCAAGGAAAGTGGGACCAGTTCAGGGTCAGCAAGAATAAAAGCTGTAGCTTGGGATCATGTCAGATGCTGCTTTTGGCTCTTTCCTGAAGGCATGCTTACAAAATGGGCAAAATCTTTCTGTCCTCAGCCACCGATCTGTCTGGTCCCACTATTCATGCTCCTGTGAAAGTCATGGCAAAGTAAAAGAGAAAGGAAAATGTCTTCACTGTGAGAGGGAGTAAGATTAGTTTGCAAATAGAAAGGTCAAAATACCTGTCTGACAGTAAGGCAGTCCTACTGTCAAACAGCAGGAAATTGGTGGGGTCTGGTTATGGGTTATCCCTGCACCCCACTGGGATTATGCCTTAACTCTATTTGATGTACTAATCTTTCCTGCCGACCTGGAAGATGCTAATTACACATTTGTGCCTGAAGATTTATTACAACTCATTTACTGAGGACAATCCAAAATGTCTTTTAGAGGGGAGGAAGGGGAATAAAAGAAGCCCTACCTTGTCGTGAGTGGTCTGTGTTTGACTCTAACAGCGTTCATGATAGTGCGGAACGTTTGGGTGCACCAGCAAGTTTGTCCACATGCTGGTTTTATGCAAGTGTTACGGTCTGACAACTATGAATCAGCCGCTCAGCTCCTGATTTGCGTCAATCAGACCACATTTAAGAGAGGCTTTGTTCGAAGTTTGGAACACAAGACCACAGCAAGTGTGTGAGTGACTGCTTTGAGCAGATTGTTTTAAAACTGGGATCGATGGTCCAAACTCACACTCTGGGGAGAGAGCCTGTAGTTTAAGTGGGAAATGAGAAGTTGCTGTTCTTTTACTTCTGGTCCCCTAGACCTCGCTCTCATTGGTATACTGTTATCACTGAACTTGAGTGTAGAGGTTTGGGGTTGTGTTTGAGAGCCTGATCTGTGCAGGTTTCTTTGTGTAAGCATGAGCATTGTTCCCAGGGTTGCTGTGATGAATGTTCTTATGTAAAGGGATGCAGACTGGTCTTTGCATTTAATTGTTTGTTGTTTAAATCAGAACATCAAATCAAATTCAACTTGTTACAGAATCATCTCTCCATATCTCCAAACGTGGGAGTTCTCTCTTGCAGAATACTTTTAGACAGCAAGTGTGTACTTTCTGACCTAGAAACTGTGACTGCATCGGGATCGCGAGCCAGGCAATGTCAGTGCCGAAATGGAGCTCCCACCTCGAAGCAGATCGCAAGCCCAGAAATAAATCCCTTTGGCAAGCTCAGCTTTGGGGTGGGACACGACTTCATACTACTGATATGCAGAAAGTCTTTTGGAGGGGTGTTACAGAAAAAACAGCAACTCCAAAACCCACAGCAGTCTTTTCTGCCCTTTACTTAAAGTTGCTCTTACCTAGCTAGAGATCTGTAAAATAGTCACAGAATTGCTTCTGGAAACACTCTGAGGTTTAATTTGTTCCCTTTGGAAGCCCTCTTGGTGAAGGTTTGCATAGCAGTTAAGCAAACTGTAAGGTGTATGCAAGACCCACTGTAAATCCTTTTTATTTATTTTTTCCCACCTCAGTATTCTCCTTTCACTTTCAGGTGAGAGTGACTACATTTCCTCCTTTTATCTCTCCTCTCATCTTTCAAGACCCATATCTGAGGTCCTCCCTAGCTCTGATGTTCCTGTTCAAGAATGCTCTGCTTTCCCTTGTCCTAAACCCACCCTTGACCTACTTCTTTCTCAAACCTCTTCCATGCTTCTTCCTCTCTTCATGCTTTCAGCTCATTGAAGTCTCTTCTCCTTCCCATTCCCCTCTGGCATCAGGCCTTGTGCTCATCAAAACATTGATCTCATCAGCTGTAGACTTGCCAGAATAACAAGGCCACTCCTCTCCCAAAGACTTCTTACTTCTCTCTCTTGCAAACACAGAAACTTTGTTTTGTTGTTGTCTGCTTTTTTTCATTTGACTTGCTATTTTTCAGGCTGGAATTAGAGGATTAATTCCTTCTTTCCTGATGACAGTCATGGAAACTAGCTAATTTCTAAGTGTCAGGATGCTGATCCTTATCTCAAGCAGTTCCCAAAGAAAGTAATAAAATAACTATAGGAATAAATTGTTGTAGCAGATGCAGCACATGGGCATATGGCAGTTTATTAATTTCTCATGTTCTGCCCAACTTTGAAAATATATCAATAATAAATATCAATAAATGTTGATAAAACACTAGAGAGCATGTAGGTATTGGGGTTTTTATGTTTGTTTGGGGTTTTTTTGTCTGTTTGCCTACTCATATTTTCCATATGTGGATTCTCTGCAAATTTTGGCTGGTTTTAACTGTCCAGTTTTGGGACAACTGGAGTATTTCCCTGTGGAAATAAACAATAACAGGCCTGCTTGCCTCTTTCTCCAAGCTTGAGGGTGTCATTGCTAGCTAGTTTTAATCCTCAGAGGCAGTCTAATAAGGAGGTAGCATTTCTGTCAGTTCATTATATCACATATTTGCAGTATGGTAAGTCATAGCACCTATGAAAGTACTTGGAGGGAGAGAGAAATCAGTCTTCCTGAATCTTGCAAAGAACCCTCATATGCCCAGCTGTTAGCAATTTTTCCTTACAGAAATCACTTTTTGGAGTTGTTAAAATGGTCACACCCATGCTGTTCCATCTCTCTATAATGGTTAACATGATAGACTCTTTTGGGGGGTTGGACTAGATAGTGTTTAAAGATCCGTTCCAACCCAAAGCATTCCATGATTCTAGCCCACATTGTGTGGTGGTAGAGAAATGTTTCATGCATTTGCTAATGCTTTTGGATTATTTGACTAAGAAACTTGCTATTCTTTATATATTACTAACAAAACAGAAGTAGCGTGGTTGAAGATCCTGGTCATACTACTCTGTACATACACCGATGTAGTAATGGCAGAGCTACGATGTGGACAGTGTTGGTGCTTAAGATGGTCCTGTGGTCCAGGTTCTTGTTTCCTCTGCAATGTTACAGCTACTTAGCCTCAGTTTTTACATATAGGAAAGGGAGATGCAAAATGGATAAAGTTTAAAAAAATAGTGAAAAAAACCCCACCTTAAATTTCTTTTCAAAGTGAGGTCCTGTTTGAAATCTTGCATTGAACCTTTCTCTTTTGATTAAGGATGTCAGACAAATGTGTGTTTGAATGGTATCTTTTATTTTTTGATATTTTAAGTGACAATATCCTGTTTTCATATGCTTAAGGAGGACATCTTTAAGAAGGGACCTGTTCTGTTTCTGTGTTTTATCACAGATAACCACATACAGACACAGGCTTTATGTAAGGAAAGAGAAGGTGTTTGCAAGTTCCAGTGTTAGTTCCACAGTGATCTTTAGGGAGATACCCTTAGGCAATCCGGCTTTGCTTGTAGATAGATCTGTGGGGTTTGAGACAGCAGAAAAGGCAGCTGGAGTCAAGTGATTCCCCAGAGCAGAAATTCTCCTCTGATTTGTGGGATATTTGACAAATTCCAGGTGTTTAATGAAGTACATATGCGGGTTCCTAGCACTTTCTGACTCTGTGTCTTGCAGGTCTTCAGTGTCTGAGCACTTGCTAGCTGAGAAGTGGCTGCTTAATCTCTGGTGCTCTCACAGGTAATTGGCCACCTAACCCTGCTTTGCAAGCTAACAAAACCCCTAAGAGCAGAGTCTAAAGCAAAGTGTAGTTGGTGATATGCCTAGACTGATGCTGCTGTTAGGAGAGCAGAAGAAGGTACTGAAATTGTAAAGATCAACGGCCACCAGCTGCAGTGAGTAAATTGTTTTTAATCACCTTTTGAACTTTGATTTATGAGCAACTGCATTTCGAAATTAGGAAATGGCTGCACTTCAGGCTGATGAGTGAGTAAAGGGCAGCTTATTACGAAAGGCTTTGAAGAAACCGACACTGTTCTTGGACTTCCAAAGCAAGCACAGAACTGAGCTGGGTTTTTAAGGCTGAATATGACCAGTTCAGTGGTCTGTCTCCAAATGTCTTTTACCCATGCAAGCTTGGAGACGTTTAATAATGCAGTTCTTCACCTGTGGCTGCTTTATGATGAAGAGTATTTCTAAATTTGGCAAACGGTAGGGGGCACTGGACAGCACTGATCCCCTCCTGAGCATGTTTCAGTATCTTCTTTACACCACAAAGTCAGTGTAACAAGAGATGTGTGGCTGGTGGTGCCCATTCAGCTGGAGGAGAGAGCTGGGTTGCTTGGTGATATGGGTGATACTTCATTATGGCAGTGAGTTTGTCCAGCTTGCAATTCTGCTCCATTGCCACTGCAGGCTACAGTAGTAACACTTCCGCCTCCAAAAATCATCAGGGGTGTCTGCTAGAGCAGGCTCTTGAACAGTCCTGCTAAAGGGCCTTCTGGAGGAGAGCTGCTTGGCCCAAGTGTCTGCTCAAGGCAAGTCCAGGATGGGGGAAGAGAGAAGGTCTTTCATAAAAGATCTTGCCCTGTTTGCCTAAAGCACACCATCCAAGTGGGACATATTTCAAGTTTGCTTTGCTTTTGTGATAGCTCGCAGCCTGGGAGATGCAGAAAGCTGTGCCAAGGAGATTGGCCTTCCTGAGGAGACCATGCTTAATACTGTCACCATATTTGTGCTTTATCTCCTTTCCTAACTTGATCCTGAGCAAGCTGAAAATGTTGGAGGCGAAATACTTCATCCTAAACTAAATACAAGCTTTTGGTAGTAATTTAGTGCAATTTGAAATTAAATCTTTATATTAGCTTGACTTAAGTGGAAATTGTTAAGTACCCTGGGATGCTGTCATTCTGTAACCCAAGATGGCAGTTTAAGGGTTTTTGGAATATTTTTGATCTTTTCCACCAGCTTTCTGAGTCCTTGAGTTGCTGCTGAACTTCATGAAGTTCTTCACAATGAAAAATCTTCCTCTAACACGCACACACACAAAAACTCTTTATAAGTGACACTGCTGATTGAAACTGTCAATATTAAGTTAACACAAAATGTGTAGGCCAGTGTGTTCTGTTTTGTGCTAGTTTTGTGAAAGAAGCTTAATTTTGTTAGATAACTACTTACATTTCCAAAACCTTTATGCTTCAGCAGCATCACAGCTGAAATGTTTTCAGAGTGCAATCTTGAGCCTGGCTCTTTGGTCTCCATGGGGGTTATGCAGGCAGAAACTGGTGAAGGCATGCCTATGTGTACGTTAACTTCCCAGCTGGAATTTTGAGTTTAGGTGGAACTGTTTTGTTTTTAGGTGAAGTCTGTAGAGGGTTGGTCCTTTCAAAGTCTAAATTTACCCGTGATTAACTTCTTATCTGTTAGTACCTCAAACTATGGGTCTTATTTTGTAATATTGTGGGGTTTGTTTATTTAATCTGCTGCTTGCTGGTCTGGTTAACTGTATGTCTGCAGGAACAGTGGCTGTGCTTCTACCAAAAAGCTAGTGCAGAGGGAAGACTGATATGCAGGAGCAAGATGGAGAAAGAAATACACCAGAAGGCGGTGGTACCGTTCAGTGAGACCTGGACCCACTGGAGAGGTGGATGGAGAGAAACCTAATGAAGTTCAACAAGAACTAGAGTCCTGCAACTAGGGAGGAATAGCCCCATGCACCACTATAAGTTAGGGGTTGACCTGCAGAGATGGATTCTCTCTCTCTCTGTGGAAGGACCTGGGAACCCTGGTGTATAAGAAGTTAGCCATGAGCCAGCAATGTGTCCTTTTGGCCAAGAAGGCCAGTGGTATCCTGGGGTGCATTAAGAAGAGTGTGGCTGGCAGGTCAAGAGAGGTTCTCTTCCTCTACTCTGCCCTAGTGAAACCACATACATAGTACTGTGTCCAGTTCAGGGCTCCCCAGTTCAAGAGGGTCAGGGATATACTAGAGAGAATCCAGTAGAGGGCTACAATGATGATGAGGGGACTGGAGCATCTCTCCTACAAGGGAAGTCTGAGGGACCTGGGGCTGTTTAGCCTGGAGAAGAGAAGACAGAAGGGGGATCTTAGCAGTGCTTATCAATATCTAAAGGGTGGATGTCAAGAATATGGGAATTTTTCAGTGGCACCTAGCAAGAGGACAAGGGGCAATGGGCACAAAGTAGAACATCTGGATGTAAGGAAAAACTTCTTTACTGTTAGTTTGACAGAGCAGTGGAACAGACTGCCCAGAGGGCAAGTACTGGTGGTAAGGCCAGTCATGTAGCCCATGAGGTTTCTGCTCTGGTGCCCTGAGCTCCCCATAATCCTTATGTGTTGGTGTGCAGTGCCCTTAGCTGAAGGAGCTGACTCTCCCTTGAAGGAGAGGAGGTTATATCTTGGTATCTTGTTGGCTGTGGCCCTGCAGTAGAAAGTGTTTGCAATATGTCCTCTCTCATTCTTCCTTGAATTATTTTGGGTTTGATATTAGTTAATGACAGAAAAACCTTGCTCTGAACCTTACTAGGAACTTGGGTTTTCCTTTTTAAGCTTAGGTATTGCCAAACTCCAGGGTTAGCATCTTTTTTTATTCAGTTCCTACCCACATCCACATGCTTCCCCTATTCGTTCTTATGGCAGTCATCATCTGGTGGAGCACTTGGTGACAAAAATAACAGAAACTTAACTCTATTCCACGCTGCTCATTGCTCTAAAAGCCTGAGTTTAAAAACCTCCCTGCTGCTTTTCACTTGTTCTGCTGTGTTAGTTTTTGAAGTAGATCTTGCTCTCCATGGCAAACGTGCATGCATGGCTGTGAATTTGTCAGTTGGATTATATATATTCTGTTTTTTCTGTTGGATTAGCCTTAAGTAGTGGTATCGTGCATTATGCACCTGCATGTGTATTGCAGCAGCACCGTCTCAGGCATATGCATTGCTTTATGTTTGCAGCAGGGCAGTCTCATGTGGCAGGTGTGTTGTGCTGTGTGGAGGAGCTGCTGTTGGGTGCTGCCTGGCAGTATGGACATAAGCACTCAGCCCTTAAGAGGGAACACTCCTACACTGCAGATAAACAAAGCCCTATTGATCTGTGTTTCTAAACTGCACGTCCAAAGTCCTTTTGGATGACTTTTGTATATAGGATCTACTTTTGAGGACAGGCAATAATTTTATGTGCATAATAAACCCTGCCGTATGGCAAGGCATGGCTCCCTTTTCTAAGGGTGCCCACAAGAGCAAAAGTAGCATTGCCTTACATGGTTTTCATAATCATTTGATGTGTGTTTAGGGAACCTGGCACAAGGTGCTGCCAGCATAGCAGGAGCAGACTGACTGCCTTTCCCTGAGGTGAGGGCTGTCTGAGGTTCTCACCTTAGTGTGCAACCAATTCTATGCCTGAAGAAGTCTCTATTTCCACTTCTTCCCAACTGTCCAAAATCCAAACTGACTTGCAATATTGACTGCATTTGCTGTGTACTCACTCATTGGTGCACCCTGCATAGGAAGAAGTGAGTCTGGATGGAGTTGTGTGTAAGGCTTATATGTAAGTCTGGAGAAGCTCTGTTCTGAAGACTCCTGTTCACATGCCCCCCTGCTATTTGCTTTCTCCTTCTGCACCTAGCTCAGGCAAAATTCAGGGCTGCTCACTTTTGGATGTGGAGGTGCCTGTGTGAGTCACAGCTGCCCTCAATGGTTACACAAAAGGAAACCACAAGATTTTTCTATCTTTCATTGATCCCAAGATGCTACTGAAGGATTTCAGATGCAGCAGTTCAGCTCTCTCCCTCACTAAAGCTGCCCATGGCTCCAGGTTTCAGGTGTCCTCCCTTGGCTCCAGAATGAAGCTGCAGACACAGACTGTGACTTATGGCACAGACTGTGAAGTAGGAGTTAGCCCTCTGAAGTTGCTCTTACCTAGGAATGATCATGATTTGTTTCAGTGCAAATTAAATAAATCAAGGAAAGACCAGGCTGGCAGGCCCTTCCTGAGGACAGCAAGTGCCTTGAGAACCCACCATATCATCTGCTAGCAGTGCTAACTTGTGGTCTGAACTGCATTTTAATGAGTCTTTTGCCTGTGACTAGGATGCAGAACCTATTCCTTCCTGACTTGCTGGCAATCAGGAGTGTATTCATGCTTCTAATAGATACTTCTTCTTGCAAACATCAGTGCAGGTCCTGACTTGATGTCTGACAGCATGTGTCTCTCAGGGCTTGTTGTGGGCTTCAGGTGAAAGGATTTGTGGTGTTGTTTACTCCTTCAGGTGAAATCTGAGTTTGTGTTATTTAAACATTCTCTGCCCTGCTGCTCCTTGTGTTTCCAACAGGTAGCACTCCAAACCAAACCAAGCAAGCCACCCCAAATCCTCCTATCTTCTAAAGCTCACTCAAAGCATGTGGGTGAGTCATTTAAATGGCTGAAACTGTCCAGTCACCTGTATGTTTTGTAAATACCAAATGAGGCACAGAACTGTGTACTTGCTGTTCAGTGTCTTTATATTCCAAGTATTTAGCAAAAAGTGGGCACACGTGTGGCACTCCTAATACTTCGTAAAAGGTTTTGTCCTGAGTCAGTGGGGGATAGGAGTTTTTCCAAGATATTCTGAAAGAAAAAGAAGTATGAATTATGATTTACAGTTTGCATTACAATGCACACTCTGCAGACTTT
Source organism: Dryobates pubescens (assembly GCF_014839835.1). NCBI lineage: Eukaryota > Metazoa > Chordata > Aves > Piciformes > Picidae > Dryobates > Dryobates pubescens. The sequence goes on along the minus strand of NC_071613.1, from coordinate 25,447,610 downwards.
CTGCACGAGACTAACAGCCCTGTAACTTTTGGAAATCTCACTGGCTTTATATGATTTCACAGCTTACATCTATGGGTCAGCACCTTCATTCTAGGCCATATACATTGCAACATATGAGATGCCCTTAACCAGAGGGAGTACAAGCAAGCAAATATTTTTGGGGTGTTTTTAGCTCTTCCAAATACTTCTATGAGTTAAGTCTAGGGTGATGTAGACCAAGTGTTTGGGTTTTGTTTATCTTTTTTCTCTAGGCATATCAGAATGACTTTTCCTTGCTTATGGAGAGCACCTTGTGTTTTCCTTAGTTGCTCTCTGCAAGGCTGAGCACAAGTGACTGAGCTTCAGTGCTGAGGTGTCACCTCCCCAGTGGTGATTCATGCCCAGCTGCTGTGGGGCAGCCTGTTTGGGGCCTTCGTGCTAGGGATTAATGAGTAGCTACAGGCACCAGCTTCTTCCCACACATCTCTTTGGAGCTTGTTAGCCACATATGATTGAATATGGGCTTTGTGGTGGTAATCACAATCTTAGAATAAGTAAGATAACTTTGCTGCCCATTGATAGTATGTTGAGGTGAAAAAATCAGCCATCCTTTAAAGACTTAAGAGTGCTTATTCATCTTCCTTGAGTTCTTTTCAGAACATGTCACTCAGATTGTGAGAACTGTGCATACGGCATGTGTTGAACTGCCAAGAAAACACCCAAACCCTGTCTTGATGCTTGGTTTTGGAAGGGTAGGGGACTGTGGTACCAACTGGTACCTGGATCGTCACTCTTCTGGTATGGCAAAGCTCTGCTAATGTCTCTCACTTCTTCAGCTGCTTTGCCTAAAGCTTCTAGACACTGTGAACTCTATCTTTCACAAGTGGAACTTTCAAAGACATGCTGAAAGCAAGCTGCCCATTAACCCCAAGCAGGACTATCAAAGTGGTTTCTCACCTGTTGTGTCTCTCTTTCCTATGTCTTTGCACTTTTCTTACCATCCTGTGCTGCCTGTCTTCCTTGTAGTAATTCCCCATGTCCTGTGAGCTCTCTCTTTGGCAGTCAGCTATTAGTTTCATATTGTTCTGCTGGATTTTCATGGCTGATGCTAATCAACAGATTTTATCGATGGAGGAGAGGACGCTTAGTAGTAGTAGTTTAGGAGAGAACCTGCTAAAACCAGAGGCAAGTGCTTCTGATGTGTAAGTGTCGTACATGCACACTTTGTGTCTTTTGTGTCTGTGCAGTGTACAGTGCTGAAAATACCAGTGGGTAATTCAATATAAAATAATTTAAATCTCACCAATTCATTACACCTTGCAGAGGAATTTGTTTTGAGGAAGAAATATTTTGAGCATTTTGTAGGTGTGTGATAGATTTGCAGAGTGGCAAACTAGAGAGTGAAGTGGCAGGTCTGGGGTAGGGAATCCGTGGAGAAGATGCTTGGGGGATGCTGCCATTCCTTGAACTTAGCCCATCTCTTGCCCTGTGTGCTCTTGATTTTTGATGATCAACATGTTAAAAAATAAAATAAATAAGAAGGTTAATTTGTAAGGTGAGTGATCAACAGAGTTTGTTTTTTCCTCCTGATAACTCCTTCATGCCATAATATTAATGCCGATGTGTTGCAGCTTCTTTTCTGAGGGCAGCTGCTGGACGGGTGCAGAGTACGTGATTCTTCAGCATGCTGCATAGAGCAAAACAATAACATTCCATGTGTGCCACTGTAGGATGTCCTGGAAGCTTTGCTCAAGGTGATTCGAACATCTATATAACAACAAATGAAAGCTGTGCAACGAGAAGAGCAAAACATCTGTATTATAACATGCCAAAGACAGCATCCTCACGTTGGCACCCTTTGATTGGAACATGCTGCAGGAGCCACCTCCTTGACATGCTGGCACCTCTTATTGGGAAAAGATTTTAGCTTATATATGTGGTTGGATTTTACTGGTTAAGCGATTGATAACAAAGAGTATATAAACAGCCACTGAGCAATAGTTATCATAGAATCATAGAACGGTTCAGGCTGGAAGGGACCTCCAAAGGTCATCTAGTCTGACCACCCCGCAGTCAGCAGGGACATCCCCAACTTGACCAGGTTGACCAGGGCGTTGTTGAGCCTCACCTTGAGCATCTCCAGGGAAGTGGCCTCAACCACCTCCCTGGGCAACCTGTTCCAGTTATCTTGGGTTAGGGTCTTCAGTTAGGACTTCAGTTAGAGTTTCAGTTAGGGCTTTGGTGTAGGGATCCTGCAAGGGATACACTTGGGACTTCTGTTTGCTGCTTCATCTGTTAAGGGCTTCTGGGCTTTCATCTGTAAGTGGGACTCTGAGACTCTGTAATGCTGGGGATTCTACAGTGCAGCAATAAAGGACTTCTGGGAGGACTTCTGAGATTCTCTGCTCTCTGCATTTCTGGAATCCTGTTCCTATATGGCAGCGGGGTCTGTGCCTTCATTCGTCACCCAGTGGCCCCTGGAGCGGGGGGAAGAACAAGACTGATGATGCCTTCTGTGTTCTTGGTAACACTTTGGGATGTGAGTGCTTTACAGCATTAGAGAGAATTTAGGATTAAGGAGGCCTGATTTTCGGTGATGCTTTGAATAGCCCAGCCCAAAGATACTGTGCATCTAAGAAGGATAATCATTATCCAGGAACTGATCATCCTTATCCAAGAGCATCATTCTGCACTCTTCTGCAACTGGATATGGTCACACAGGGTGCTAGTTCTGATAAATTTAATGTTTTGGGGTCTGAGTGTGTATTATAAGTAGTTGATGCTTTAGGAAAAGCATACATGCTGCCTCCTTGGGGTTAATGGTGGGGGTAAAGGTTTGCTCCCAACGAGAGGCTCCCCCAGCCTGAGAGCACACTAACTCAATGGGGTCCTGAAGTAGCTGAATGGAAGGTATCTGCTTATGTTAGGTGTGTGATGAAAATAAGTATGACATTTGCAGCACAAAAGAAAAGGAGAAGCATGAGGCTGGATGCGTGGTGGGATGCTTTTGGAAGTTCATGCCTGGTTTTGCTTCACTTGGAAATACCATTTTTTTTCTTCTGCATTCTTCATTTGGAGCATTGTTTGTGCTACCCTTGAACATTAACTGCCAAAGCATCTTCACTTGTGTGGGCAGCAGTGGAAGTCTGTTTTCCATCTTTGGAAGATTCCAGCTAGTTAGGTTGCTTTTGTTGTTCAATTTTCTCTTGTTTACCAGGGTATTAGGAAGCTGGAATCCAAGCAGTGTGTGTTTTTGCCCTAGGAAAAATCAGTAGTCCAGTTACCATTCTAGAAATTCCTTTCAGTTCATTTTTCTCGGTAACAAAGCTCCAAAAGACTTTGAGTGCTGTAAATGTAAATCTGAAAAGGTCAAACTTCATGTGTGCCAGAGTCAGGAGTACAGGATGACAACAATGCAGGGGCACAGATGAATTCTAAATTGTGGACTGAGAATAATGCGTTCAGAGAAAACTGCCAAAGTATATGCCTTGGGTATTGAGAAGTAAAGCAGTGAGGATTTCTTTTGCATTGCTTGGTGACTTCTTAACATATAGCAGAGAGAGATCAAAACATGAGGTTTGTGTCTGGGAAAGGATAGGAGTTGCAGAAACTGAGGTTGTTCTCTGCTTCCGCTTCCTTTACAGGATCTCAGTGGCAGAGCAGTGCCTGGGGAAGCAGCACATCAAGGGCTCTCCCTCTTGGCCAGAGTTGTATTGAATGCACCAGTTTGCGTATGGGTTGATGCAGAGGTTGCAGCTGAGATACTTTTCTGTCCTACAGGTCTGTTCATGTGTGAGTGTGCAGGTTTTGTGCTGAAAGCCTGTCCAAAGTCTTCAGTTTAGATTAAATCTTTCTTGTACAGTACTTCAGTCACAGAGGAATCGGTCTTGCCTTGATGCATTTGCAACTGAAGAAGTGAAAAAGCATACCCAGTGCAGAGAGAATCTCATCTAGAGTAACAGAATTTACAAATGTCAAGTGTTTTCAGCTGCTCCTTTGCATGTGGTGTACAAAGGATGAAAATTCTTGCTAGCTGGGTGTTCAGCATATTGAAATGTGGGCCAGAATTGATTTTTCAGGGAGGCAATTGATGTGCACTGCGGGTTTGACGGGGCCGTTGCTGCAGCACTCCCTCTGGATGCTGTTGCTACAGCAAAAGGCAGAATGGAGAGATGAACCAGGCTGGGTTCTCCATCACTGGCTGGAGGACAGGAAAATAAAAGTAGCTGTCAATATAAACCACTGGAAAATGTAGCCGACGCTGATGGAGGCATTTGTCATTTAGCAAAGCGTGAAATACTGGGGTTTTCTGCTTTAAATAATGTGCAGATAGGATAATATGTTCTGGGTAATAATGTGAACTGGTTATAGGAAATGAGAAACTGAAAATATGGATGTTTTTGTAGCTGTGAATGCCTTGGAGCATGGGAAAACTTAACAGACTCCTCTTCCTCTATCAATACCGGTCCGCTTAGCCACTGCCAGCATCATCATCCTGAGATCCCACCTTGCTGTTATCTTGAAATGATTTGGCACAAGGAGAAAACATCATACTTAACAGTCTTTAAATCACTTCAGGGAATGACCTAGGCTAGAAATGAAGAGTTGAAAGTTGCTGGGGCGTGCTGTACGCTGCCATGTGCCATGACTCCCAGGAGGAGGCTGATGCTTTTCCAGACAATGGACTTGAGAAGCTGGCTGCATGCAGTGGCTCCTGAGCTAGGTTTCAGGTTCTTCTGACTTCACTTTTTTTCATACGTGGGCTGGGTTTGAGCTGTTCATCTGTATTTGGTGCCAGTCTCAACCATTTACATTGCTTTTAGGGTGCAGGGAGAGGCAGTTCTGATGGGTGACCAGTGTCACCAGTAAGCAGGGAAGGTAGTTTTGTGGTAAGAAACCAGAACCTTGCCATGTGAAGGAAACTGCCAGTTTGCTTTTGCTCTTTCTCACCCTGAAAGAGGGAAGGATAAAGCTTACAGAAGAGTATTTCTAGCTGAGACATCTCCAAATAAATTCAGGTCCTTTTTATACCATTTTTAATTTTTCTCACTGTTTTTGATATGTAGTGTGTATAATGAACAGGCTGTTACTTTCTGTTCATGTAAACTAATGGAATTAGTTATTGTATTAGGATAATAATTGTATATATACATGCATCTAACCAATACATATGCATGCTTTCGTGTAAATGTGTTAATTGGTGTGACAACATTGTTTTCTTTATATAAGCCATGTATTTTATGATCTTCAGCAGATATAATACAGATTTAGAAAGGCATTATGAAAGAAAATGCATTCCTGTTAAATTTGTTTAAAGAGATAAAGCTTTCCAAGGCCTATTATGCATTAAACAAAAATATTCTTTAGAGCTATTAGCTCATAACTCCAGGCAGCACATGTCTCCTCTCCAGAGAGTCCTGGTTATGAAAGCAGCATCGCTTGTGAGAGAAAATCACTGACTTGAAAAAGACTGGGTTATTTCATCCAATCTGCCCTAGTTCAGAGCCTTTTCATCTGTGTGGCTATTTAGCAGATCCAGAAGCATAACCCAGAGACTCATGTCTGTGTTTTTTTGCTGAAGAAAATACCTCACCATCATGGAAGAGGAGTAAGCACTCAAAACATGGCATGAGCATCTCTGGTTGCATCAGCATGGGGTTTCTGGATGCTTTTTGTAACACATCCCAACTAATAATTTCCTGATTTCAAGCTGCCATCTTCTATTCTGCCCCAAGAAGTCTTGAATCTGTTTTGTGACTTTCCTCATTGTATGTGTAAAATTACACTCTGGCAGTTTCGGTGTCCATAGATACAGCTTCCAAGTGGATCAGAGCAGTGGGATGGCCCCTTCCATGCAATGCCACGTCCACGATGTTGGCTATGAAGGCCCCAGCCCACTGCAGTGCTGGGAATAGGTTATTGCATGTCCATGTCTGCCTTGCTGTGCAGATGGTGGTAATTTTGTTTTCTTCATTCTCCCATTTGCTCACATCTTTTCCCAAAATCTTTCCCTTTGCATGGGGAGAAAGGACCCCTCAGCTGGGAGAAGCTCTAATGGCTTTTCAGTAGGTGCTGCTTGGCTTTCAGTTAGGGTACATGGAAAGCTGTAGTAGGCATGACTTCAAGATAAGAAATGGTAAATAATTAACTTCAGATTAAAAAAAAAATCCCAAACAACAAACCCAAAACAACAACAAAACCCCCTGGAATCCATCATTTCCCCTCCCCCCCATCACTTCTAGGTAAATGGTGCCTTAAGGAGTGTCTTAAGCAGTGAAGACAAGTATCTCGATTAGCAGTTTTCTACTTCATAGAATGGATTAGGTTAGAAGAGACCTTAGAGATCATGTATTCCAACCTCCATGCCATAGGCAGGGACACCTCTCAACTAGACTTAATTGCTTGAGGATGTCCAACCTGGCTTTGAACACCTCCAGGGAGGGGGCATCCACAGCCACTCTGGGCAACCTATTCCAGAATCTCACCACCCTTGTACTGAAGAACTGCTTACAAAGATCCAGTATAAACCTATTCTCCCTCAGCTTAACACCATTCCCTCCTGACCTATTGCAAGACAGCCTCATGAAGAGTCCCTCTCCAGCTTCCCTGTAGGATCCCTTCAGGTACTGGATGGCAGCTATAAGGTCCTTGCAGAGTCTTCTCTTCTCTAGGCTGAGTGACCCCAGCTCCCTCAGCCTGTCCTCACAGCAGAGGTGCTCTAGCCTTTGAATCATCCGTGTGTCCCTCCTCAGGACTCGCTCCAACAGTGATCAAACAGAAACCAACATAACAAAACAAAAGTGACTTACAAAAAAAGAGAAGCCTTGATTTATTTATTCCCCCCCCACACCAATATCTTTTGATTACTAACAATGATGACACTTCTTGGCGTTGCCGTTCTTATAAGTTGGCTTATTGTGCTGCTTGCAACTCTCAGCCTTTGTTTTATTTAGCTGTGGTTTTTAATTTCCTGCTTGTGGCAGGGTACATGTTTGTCAAACGCTCTGCAGCTCAGATCGTGTGGCTTGCGCCTTTCCGCTGGCAGCCCCTGGGTTGTGGCGGCGTTTGCTGTGCAGACGGGCGGGGGTGCGAGTTGACAGCACGTGGCTATATTCGGTATAACCTGCAGCAGCTCCTGTCAGCTCCTGTGCGACTTTGAGCCTGATGTTTGCAGTGGTCATAAATCAGTGTTTGGTTTTGTTTGAACTTGGGAGGGAGCTTTTTAATCAAAACTGTGGCCTTGCTAATGCCCTCTTGTTGCAGGGTTAATTTGATTCTGAAGCGAAGGGGTTAATTTAATTTTGGAATGCGGTTGATTTATTTGGAGGAAAGAAGAGTGTGGGGAATTTATTTATAGGGAAGAAGAGTGTGGGGACTTGATTCATTTATTTAGAGGAAAGAAGAGTTCTGGGAAGACCATTAAGGCAACCTAAGACAATGGCATGCAGACTGTTGGGACACTGTAGCCCATAACTTAGACCTTTAGAACTGATAATGGGAACTCCGCTAGTGTTCCAACACATTTTTTTTGTTGCATGATGTTTGCATGATTCACAGGACGTTGCTTGCAGTTCATTCTGCATAGGTTCTTTGGTTGTGAAGGCAACTCTGTTGGAACAAGCTGAGTGATGCCTTTGGCTGGGAGGGGGGATGAGAGTTTAAAGAGTACAGCAAACCTTCTGCCCCCTGCAATATTTGAAGATCTCTACAGAATATTCTTTTAGATTTTTTTTTTCCTTTTGTAACACACAAAAATGTTTCATCATACAGTCATCTGATTCTGCATTCAGAGAAATCCTCATGGATTTCAGACCTCACCTAGGTGTTAAAACTCCTGGGATTTCTTCTTGTGCATTAACGCTGTCTCTGGATGGCCTTCATGCACTGTGTGCATCTAGGTGGCCGCAGCATTACGTTGATGTGGTGTGTGGGGTGGCTTTTGGTGTGTTTTAATTCTCTCTGGGGAATGCATATTGCAGATAAAAGCTCACATACCCTAAAGGAATGGATAAGTAATATTCATTAATGTGCCTTTTCATTTATTTTGTCCTATTTGCCAAGGAAACTTCACAATGGAGTTGTCAATTACTTTTGGTGTATTTGGTTGTTAATGTGCCTTTTTCGTTGTTTGAGACTGATCAGCGCCATTAAACCTGAGTCTAAGCATTTTGCAAGTTGCTTGGAGTTAAAAGTTCAAGTCTCTGCTGGTAGGGTAAGGCATAGAGACTTGTGCATAATTTTATGGAAGAAGCCTGGCAGAGCAGGCAAGCATTTTGGCTGTGTTAAGCCAGCCATTGAGCAAAATTAATCTTAAGGTAAAAGGGAAGGAGGATGGGGACAAAATACGTGAAGCCCAGCATTTTGGAGTGGCCCAGTGGTATGATGGATTCATTTCTCTTTAACTTAGAAATGGGCTGCTGCTTGACAGATCAGGGATTGACATAATTTACCTGGAAACTGACATCATTTACCTGGACCTGAGCAAAGCCTTCGACAGTGTCCTGCACTACATCCTGGTCTCCAAGCTGGTGTTTGATGGATGAAAAAGGGACAGCATTTAGAGAAGTAATAAATATTTCCCTTTCTACTCCGCTCTGGTGGGACCCCACCTGGAGTACTGCATCCAGCTCTGGAGCCCCTGTTACAGGAAGGATCTGGACATGCTGGAATGTGTCCAGAGCAGGGCCACAAGGATGATCAGAGGGCTGGAGCACTTCTCCTACAAGGACAGACTGAGGGAGTTGGGTCTATTCAGTCTGGCGAAGAGAAGGCTCTGAGGAGACCTAATTGTGGCCTTCCAGTATCTGAAGGGAGTCTACAGGAAAGCTGGTGAGGAACTTTTCAGGGTGTCAGGTAATGATAGGACTAGGGGGAATGGAGCAATACCAGATTCAGATTGGATGTTAGGGAGAAATTCTCACCATGAGGGTGGTGAGACACTGGAACAGGTTGCCCAGGGAGGTGGTGGAAGCCCCATCCCTGGAGGTTTTTAAGGCTAGGCTGGATGTGGCTGTGAGCAACCTGCTGTGGTGTGAGGTGTCATGGCAGGGGGTTGGAACTAGATGATCCTTGAGGTTCCTTCCAACCATGACAATTCTATGAATAGAAATACTGGTTTCAGAATGTGCTATTTTCATGTTACTGTGTTTAATACAATTTCAAATGCTTTTGTTACAGCAAATCCATATGGCTAATATTATCTAATATTGCTGTGTTAGATAGACATGAAAAAACTGTTCCATTGTGGTAAAGCAATAAGAAAAATATTTGGTATTACATGAGCATTTCAGTTTGTGTTAACCTCCTATTTGCAATAGAACAGGAAAAAAAAAAGATTGTGAGGGAGAAGCTGTTGATTGTACCTTTCTTGTGGTTTTCGAGAGGTTTTCCCCTACCAGAGCTTTTCATGGATTTCCATTGGCAGGGTGAATCAAAGCAGTTTGAGTTTAGATGTTGGGAGCTGTCTTCTGAGTGAGTCATGGTGTCTCTCCCTGAAGCTGGTTTCTGTGAGCAGTTTCATGAGTCACTTTTACTTTCATCAACAACAGGAACAACTACTGACAATGTGTAAAACAGCCTGGGTTTCTCCTAGCCAGTAATAGATATCCAAAGGAGTTTTAGGTTTATGAGAAGTGCAATAGTTTGGAGACTGAGGATTTTGCACCATTTGAAGTGCACACAAATGATCTCAGTGGAAACTTGTGTCTCAGCATCTGGGTCCCACAGCTGTGAGTCTACTGAAATGCCTGATCTGAGCAGTGGAAGAGAAAAATACGGAGAGCAGAAGGAATCGTGGCAGCAGAAGAGCCTGAGTTTGACACGAAGTTAAGAGCCTAAGTTAAGCACTGGAAGTGTGCAGGATGACACCTCTATAACCTCATGCATGAAAATTGGATGTGCCTGGAGTGTACTTAAGAGCGCATGGCAGCACGCTGCTTGTGGCATCCTACATAAGATCTCTATGCTTTTGAGGTCTTGTGCCTTTTCAGCTTTGTAGCACTTGCTTTCCCTTGCCACCAAGATGTCTTGCTTTAATTCAGACCATCTTCTCCTATGTCCAGCTATACAGCCATCTGTTAAAATAGTGCAGCCTGTTACAAGAAGAAAATCTGGAAGCAAGCTGGAGAGCCTCATTTAAGGGAGCCTGCCTTTGGGGTTGGTTATCAAACCTGGTGCTTGCATCATGAGCTATATTCACCGAGAAGGTCAGGTAGTCAGCAGCTTTCTTGGCCATCAGTGGTTGTGAGGTGGTGGAAGTTGTACTTTGCCTGTTGGCAAGCAAGGTTTTCAGAGAAAATCTTGAGTTATGGTACTTGTCTCTATTACCTGCTGAAGGCTCTTGCTCTGAGTTAATAGTACAAGGCTGGAAATGTCTGCCAGATGTGTGTGCCGGTGATTAATGCAACGCAAGGAAATGTTAAATGCACTATTGGAACAGAACTTCTGTATACTGAAATCTGCCTAAAACAAAAACAAGACCCTCCATAATCCTGGAAGGATCTGCTACAGTTCTGGTGTTTGGACTCCATTGGTGAGCTGCTACCAAAATTTAAAAAGTACATTAAAGCCTTTGGGGTTTCTGGCTTTCTGACAAGGAGCAAAAGGCCTGTTCTCACTGTCACTATTCTCATGACAGTGTAAGAAATCCTTTGCCATCCTCCTCTCATGCAAGTGCAGACAGACACACCATTACATATCTAACTGGCTTTTGTGGTCTCCTTCCAGTCCTCTCTGTACAAAGTGTGCATCATCTTTGTAACTTTGGAACAGTTGTAGTTTGAGTATTTTGAAGTAAGACAGAGTCTTTTGATGAATGGCTCCACATTCTTATCTTTACTTAAAAATAAGCTTTGGTCTTTGGCACTTCCGGAGGTTTGGTTTATTTTGAGAGTGAAGAGCCAGCTTTGAAGTTTGGAGTATGGTCACGTTGGGCACAGCTGTTTTGCACTGCATACATCATTTTAATTGCAGTTTATTTGTGTATTTCCAGGATCATTTCAGAGTTTAACTGATGATGATGATTAAACAGTTGCCCTTTACTGGGCAATGCCTTCATTGGCAGTTTTGTTTTGAGCACACTGCATTAGTGCTTTGGTAAAAGATCTTGATCTCTGGATGTTGTTTTTGGGATGCTTCATGGCAATTTCACCATTAATTTGGTACCTAAACTTCTGGACACTGATACAGTCTCAAGCTGTGCCAGGGGAAGTTTAGGCTCAAGGTGAGGAGAAAGTTCTTCACAGAGAGAGTTGTGAGCCGTTGGAATGGGCTGCCCAGGGAGGTGGTGGAGTCACCATCCCTGGAGGTGTTCAAGAGGGGATTGGACGTGGCACTTGGTGCCATGGTTTAGTAGTCATGAGGTCTTGGGTGACAGGTTGGACTTGATGATCCTTGAGGTGTCTTCCAACCTTATTGATTCTGTGATTTTATCCCTTCACATGGTGATGATAGTGCAGCTTTTCCTTGCTGGCAGTAACTGCTTTGTCTTGATGGTCTGTTTTATGACTGCATGAAAATAACTTTGAACACTACTTTCTATTATTATTATTATTATTATGTACTTAAGATACGAGCAAAGCAAGGGAACAAAACTTGGCTTTTTTCATTCTTGAAGGATACTTCAAGTGGGCTTAGGGTGATTTGCAGTTTAGGCTGCTAATAAGCATGGTCAAATTGTCTGTGATCCTTAAAATGTTTGACCAAAAGGATTTTTCACTGGTGAGTAACAGATTTTCTGCTGTTACCGTAGGAGGTTTGGATGCATGCCCTCTGTGCTTTGCAATGTGAAACCTCGAGCATGGTGTGGCTCTCTGTAGGCATCACTGCCCAGACCTGTCCTGTGTTCCAGCCAGACACCTGCGCAATGCTGTGCCAGGAACACTGTGGCCACGGTTCTGCTCTTAACAGACATGCCAGCCCTGGCTCCATTTTTCTCATGTCAGTCCCCTCTGCAGCTGCAATTAACCTTTAGCTAACAGTCCTCACTGAATGAGAGGAATTGGTAAGGACCTCTGGAGATCATCTCGTCCTTCTCCCTCTGTTAAAGCAAGTTGTCATGCCCAGTTTTCCTGCTTATGTTCTTTGGTTGTTTTTGCTTTCTATTGGAAGTTTTCTCAGATTTCTGAGGAGGTTTATTCCCCCTTGTTTGAGGTTTTCCTGTTTTGTAGAAGGAAGACTTGATGGATCACTCTGAAAGCTTGAAACTTGAGGCTTTATACTCTGACAGCCACCTGGGACTCAGCAGCTTCATCAAGTCCTCCTTTGCTTGCTGGCAATCCTGTTTCCATGTCTCTGTATTTATTTTCCTCAACTTAGAATTCTCCCCTTTTTCCTCTGCTCTTTCCAGTTCCACCATCCACTCAAGCTGCAGCTTGTAAAGCAAGAAGGCATCTGCTTAGTACTGAAATTGTAGATGGTTCCTGTTGCCAGCAGTGTTCATGGAAGGGTCTGAACATCAGTTTCCTTTGCCTCTTTTCTCCCTGCCCTCTGCTTCATCTAGGAATTTTCCCTGGGTTAGCCTGCTCTCTGAAAGCAACAGTGTAATGGATTGCTGAGTAATTATGATCACTTCCTTTTTCTGCTGTGGAAAGGATCAGAGCTGTGGAGACATCCTGCCTTGGAAATAGTTTTGTGGACTACTCTTTCTTGGCTTGTATGGTAGCAAAATGCAGGGCTGGGGTAAGGAAGAAAACCTGTGTCATGTAACATACAGTTTGTTCCCTCTTTAACAAGACAAGCCTTTTCCCTGCTTGCTATCTTTTTAGCTTGAACATAGTGTCCTGTGAATGTGTGGGCAGGAGCTGGAATCTTGTCTGAAGCTGTAGAAGAGCTATCTTTCAGCTGGATTTCTTCCTGACAGTTCATTCAGCTGGAGAGAAGCAAAAATTAAACAGGTTATTGAACCTTCTCTCCTACCTTTAAAATGTGCATCGTAGCTCTCCTCCTGCTGACAATTGCTGATAATTTCAAGGCTTTTTTTTCTTTCCTTGCTTCATTTTTGTATCATCAATCAGTTTTAAATTCCAGTGAAATATTAGTTTTGATTAAAGGGGCATTCTATCAGTGAATTTGTAGCTATCAAACCTGAATTCATGTGTTCTGAATAGTCTGTGATTGTGAAATGGCTGGGTGCCAGCAGCACCTCTCCTGCTGAATGCCAAGGGAGTCCTGTGGCGTTTGCTTCTTTTAGTGTGCTGAAGTTTGTGGGATCTGTCTCAAGATTAAGCACCTTGCATTGATAATACTGATCTCCTGTGGGAATATTTATCTGTGGTTCATTCATGTACCAAGAAGGATGGAAAGTTTTATTCACTTTTGATAAAAGGTTACATTAAAACTTAAAAAACCCTAAACCCTACTAGGCAGTTAGCAGGGAGCAGTCACATTTTGCAGAATGGCTCTTGAAGAGCCTGTTGGTTGAACATAATATTCCAGAGTTAAGTTTAATGCTTGGACTATGCTAATTTCTTGAGGACAGTCACCTTTTCAGATGGATAGCACCCTGCAGATGGTGGCAGATTGCACCCTCCTCCACTCTCGCCAGGAGTGTGTGCTCACTGACAGAATAAAAGCAGTAAGGACGAAGCTATCCATAAGAGCTGATGAATCTCTTGCCTTTAAAACTGAAGTGCTTCGTGCCAGGGAAAATATCTATGAATATATTTATAGTAATAAACAGCATAGTCTTGGCTCCTTCCTTGCAAGCAGGAAAATTGCTGTTCCACCAAGTCTGTGAAAGTGGAGTCTACTTTTAGATGCTTGGAAATGGTAGTCTTTTTCTCCAGGATTTAAAAAGATCTGAGGTCCAAATTTTAGGAATCTGTACATAACTGACAGAAAGATATTACATATGGACTATCTAAAGCTGTTAGATAATGCCTGGTATTGTATCAGGAAAGGAAGACTGGGATGACTTTCCTGCTACCTGGTGTTGCTAGTTGTTGACTTTCTATCCCATAGGGCTGGGATAATCATTGAATCATAGAATGGTTTGGGCTGGAAAGGGACCTTAAAAATCTTGTAGTTCCAATTCCCCTACCATGGGCAAGGATACCATGCAGTAGATGAGGTTGCTCAAAGCCCCTTCCAGCCTGGCCTTGAACACTTCAGCGGGGGAATAATGAGGAAATGCTGTGCAAAGTAACCAGGTTGGTTTTGCATGCAGCACCTTATGTGAGATCAGGTCACAGTGGGATCCTGCAGACCCTGCCCTGAGACTCCCAGCACTCTGGGGACGCAAGGACACAATGATATCACTCATACTCCATGTGAAGGAATCTCTGAACTGTCCTGTTGGGGCTTGAGGTAATGCTAGGAGGGAGGGAGAAGGTGTTGGATGCTTACCACCAAATGCCTTCTGATACTGGCTGCAGAAGAGAGACTGTGGGAAATGATTGGGTAAAGTAAGCCTAAAATAGAGGCAGATCTTTGACTTCTTGCTGTCCTGGTATGGCATGCCTACCAGTGTATGAAATCAGATAGCAGTCTTTTCTGACTGTAATTGGAGTAGTAAAACTGTTGGGCTTTCAAATTCACTAATGACTGTGCGCAGGAGATTGCCCACAGGAGGTGCCAAAGCTCTCAAACGGGAGGCTGAGCCAGCTCATACCTTAGGAATCGCAGCACATGTGGGAACGGTTGGGACAGTGGTGTTCAGTATACCTTTGTGGTGGGCTGTGTGCTACATAGGTGTTTGATATTGCATGGGAGCAGGTGTATTTCTTGAATTTTCATCTTGACTGAGTAACTCTCAGACCATCAAGGTGTGGCAAGTGATTAAGGTATAGGATACTTGCTCTGCTCTGTGTGCTTGAGCTTATCTGTAATTTGTGATTTTCTGTGTACCAAAGTAGCTGATTTTGAAACTTTTTACAGAGAAATGGAATAAAAGCCAACATTAAATATGGATTTTTTTGGCTTAAAAGGAAAAAAAACCCTAGCAAATATGTACTATAAATGGTATTTCTTTAACATGGTGATTCTTCCCTTTGTATTTTGCATTTTCTTCACTCAATGCTTTGTCTGTTTAAGGAATGATGGAAGGGCTGGCTGCAGAGGGTTCTGACTTTCCTTGCCCAAAGTGGGGAGCAGGTCTACTGAAATGTCCTTTTTGCTGGAATCCTGTCGGACCATTTGCAGTGATTTTTATATCTTTGATCTAATGGATAGGTTGCCACAGACCTTAAATTACTAGCATTTACATGTAAAGGATTATTACTGTGGATTTACAGAATGATACAGCTTTCAAATTCTGTGCAAATGAAGTCATCTCAGAGTCTGCTGAAGATTGTCATGTTTAGTAGGAGGCACGTTATCCTCCCACTGCAAAGAATAAGGAAAACAATGGCATAGGAAGCAGAACACAAGGCTTTTACAGTTTGGCATTTATAAAGTAGTGTATTGGAGATTATTCTGTGAACACCTTGAAGACCATATTTCCTGTTTTGACACATTTTAGGTATTTGGCTTCTAGGATAGCTTCCTAGTAATATGTTGAAGGTTCTTTTTCTTATCTGTTGTTGGGTGTTACTTCTACCGAGATGCTAACCAATGTGGGATCTGCTGGATTTATCTTTTCTAGGTTATGGATAGGAAAGCAGTTTGAAACCCTTCTAGATGTTACACCTAAGGTATCTTCTGACTCTTGTCAAATATATACCTGTGAATTATAATGTTGAAACCCATCATAACTCTTCCTTGCAAGTTCTTGAGTGCTGTGATCTGCAGTTGACTACAGTGGAATGCTTTACCTAACAGCTGGACATATGAATGTCTCTGGAGCAATGGGATTTGTCAAGGGCATGAAGGAGATTTATGGTTCATATATTTCTGTAACCTCTTCTGTAACTGAGGTGGACATCAACTTGACCTAATTTTTACTGTATCAAAAATAGGAAGCCAGAATAATGGGAAATTAAATATATAGAAGACTGTGCTGGTGCTGTATATAGAATAGAATAGAATTAACCAGGTTAGAAGAGACCTTTGAGATCATGGAGTCCAACCTGTCATCCAACACCATCTAATCAACTAAACCACGGCACCAAGCACCCCATCCAGTTTCCTCCTAAACACCTCCAGTGATGGTGACTCCACCACCTCCCTAGACAGACCATTCCAATGGCCAATCTCTCTTTCTATGAAGAACTTCTTCCTAACATCCAGCCTAAACCTCCCCTGGTGCAGCTTGAGACTATGTCATCTTGTTCTGGTGCTGGGTGCCAGAGAGAAGAGACCAACCCCCACCTGGCTACAACCTCCCTTCAGGTCATTGTAGACAGCAATAAGATCTCCCCTGAGCCTCCTCTTCTCCAGGCTAATCAACCCCAACTGCCTCAGCCTCTCCTCATAGGGCTTGTGCTCCAAACCCCTCCCCAGCTTTGTTGCCCTTCTCTGGACACCTTCCAGCAAGTCAACATCTTTCCTAAACTGAGGGGACCAGAACTGGACACAGGACTCAAGGTGTGGCCTAACCAGTGCAGTGTACAGGGGCAGAATGACCTCCCTGCTCCTGCTGGCCACACTGTTCCTGATACACATCAGGATGCCATTAGCCTTCTTGGCTGCCTGGGCACACTGATGGCTAGTGTTCAGCCTACTATCAACCAGTACCCCTAGGTCCCTTTCTGCCTGGCTGCTCTCCAGCCACCCTGACCCCAGCCTGTAGCACTGCATGGGGTTGTTGTGGCCAATGTGTAGAACCCGGCACTTAGACGTATTAAATGCATTCTATCCCCCACTGGCAATGGAGGCTAGCTTGGATGCTAGATGTAGTGGTAATAATAATAATAAAATAAAAACCAACCCCATACAAATAGGATTGGATTAACTTTTGTCTAAACAAGTGCTTTCTTGATTAAATGTACAGGCCAAAACCTAACGTGTTTACAGCCCAATTCCAATAGGTATTGTTATTGTCTCCCTTTTTCCTATCCCTGGTTCTGCCTGTAGATATTTGCAGCATTTTATTTTTACCACCCACCTTTAAAGTATGAGTAAATAGTGCTTAAATGCTACATTTGTTTTTGTTGAATTCCATAGGCTGTTGCAATGCACTGGATTTTTATAGCAGTTGATTTCAGTTGCAACCTAAATTGTTTTTTCGACTTGATAGCTGCTGTAAATCTCAAGGAAAGAGAAGGATGCTGTCATTTTGTTAGACTGCTTCTCTTTCGGATGCACAGTGCATCTTCCAGCTCTCTGGGCTAATTAAAATGCCATTACAGTACATGTGGTGCTACAATACAGTCTAGGGAGACTTCCAAAAATAGATCCTTGAGTGCAGACAAATTAGAGAGGAAATATGCACTGAGCATTTTCTCATAGGTTTAAAGAGAAATAATCTATTTGCTGCCTTAATTGCTTTCTTGTAAATGTTGAAGACTTGTTTTATTTTTTTCCCCCCTCTGTAAATTCCAAATAAGTAGACAAATAAATAATATGTCTATGATAATTACTATTCTAATTACTAATATTTTAACTTGTTGTTACACGCCATAGCCGTTAACATGCAAATCGGGATGTTTTAAAGGACTGCTTAATGGTCAGGGGGTGGAGGCTTTTATTCTTCAGCAATCCTGTCTTAGCTGCCTGGTATCCCAAGGCGACGAGGTTGGTGCATGGTCTGATTTTAGAAATACAACAATCTAGTTGACCCAAACCACCCACTCACCCACCCCAAATCCTGTCAGGAAGTAACACAGATAAATACTGTTCGCACGTTGGTCAGCAAGACAACCCCCCAGTTCATGTACAAAATGCAACTGCAGTACGTATATACTGATAGTGGGGGAAAAAATATGGGTGTTTCTGGGCCTGGAAGAGGTCCATGGAATTGCCCTGGGCTTACATGAATAAGGGAGACAGCACGTAAGTCCTTGGACAGTGCCAGTAAGAGTGAGGAGCTCTAGCTTTTCATTGTATTTACCTCCTCCTAGGCTGCTGGCAGCAGCCTGATGAAAAGGGATGAGGCTGGTGCTGGCTTTTAGACCACTAGTAGCCTTCATTAGGGAAGGAGCTGAGGGAAGGGGAAGGAGAGAAGGACAACAGCTCGTGACTGTGGTGGCAAGAACCATGCAGAGGGGCAGCTGTTAGGAGTGTAGCAAATGCAGGCTGAAAGGCGTTGTTTCAAAGCTTGCTTCAGGACTGCATTCAGTCCAGTCACAGAATCACAGAATCACAGAATGATCCCCCTGACATGAATCCTCGTGGAGTATGTTAGGTGAATTGGAGAGTGTTTTAGGTCAAGTTTGAGGTGTATCCCCACAAAAAATCCAGTCTGTATGCTCAGACTGCTCCATGATGCAATAAAAAAACACAGGGCGTGGAAAAGTATGGGAAGTGGGGCATATGGGGACGTGCTCCAAGAGCCTGTTTCCAACACAGAGTGAAAGATGGTCCTACTGATGCTCCTTTTTGTACAGGCTTTGAAGATAACCCTGGTCAAGCACACGCTAGCTCATTTCTTCAGTGAAGAAGTCTGTGAGGCTGGTTCTGTCTTTGAACTTTTCTGTGAAGTGTTGTGTTGTATCTAAGGGTCTTTCACTAGTACTGTGAAGCAGATGAGGAGATGTTGTGGTTGAGCAGCAGGGAATTGGATCTGTCTTTCTGGGACAAATTCACAATTGTTTTATTAGAAAGCAGTGAGGAGAAAAAGGGTTGCTTGATGACAACTACAAATTCAGGAGTCATAGATCCAGAAACATCCCCTTTCGTTCTGTCCTTAGTGAAAGCTTAGTTTTAAATATGGATGCCCACTCTTGAAAGGATGTGCTTGGGATAGTGTCTCTGAAGCTGTTTGTCCAGGGCTTACTGTCAGCTGCCTTGTTTTGCCCGAGGCTTTTTATCGATTGGGCACTGAAAAAATTACAGCTTGTTTCTATTTTGGCTTAGAAAGTATGGGGGCAAGCTTTTCCACTGTATCTTCCTGGGGAAAAAATAGCCAAAATAATCTGCTAACTGCCTTGTGAGTAGTTTGCAAAGAAACAGTTATCACATTCGTCACCTGTCACTTGGACTGTTGCAGATGTCTTATTGCTCAGCAGCTTTCTCCTGCACTCCTTTTTCTTATCTAGGAAGTGGAAATATCTAAACAAAAAGCCTCATTTCCTACTATATTACTGGAAACAGTAGAGTCCATCAGAGATTTTGCCATTTCTGTGCCAAGCCCACCCCAAAACCAGCTTGGAAAGGAACCTGAAGCTGTGAACAGCAAGTGACAATAGCTGCCTCATGTAGAAGGTGTGGACTGGCATTTCAGTGGCAAGGCTTAAGGACTTGTTGCTTACAGAAGACATAATTGCTTACCATGTCAGAAATAGCCAGTTGCTGCTATGCAGTGAAGCATTGTCCAGAAAGTACATGACTGAAGACCAGAGATTTATTTGGTCAAGGGGTCTCAAACTCCCTGTGTTAGCAGACAATTGCTCCTCCTGGAAAAGCCTTGAGGCTGCTGTATCATCTTCCCTCAACTAAGAACAGGCTGATGCTGGAAAAGCTACTGAGTTCTGCAGACCTCTGTCTCACTCAAAAAAACCCCTCTTCTTAGGGGTTTCCCCTTGATTGCCTATAATACATCTTTTGGTGTGGAATCTAAAACCAAAGGCAGCATTTTAGCCACAGAGGCT
Source organism: Dryobates pubescens (assembly GCF_014839835.1). Classification (NCBI taxonomy): domain Eukaryota; kingdom Metazoa; phylum Chordata; class Aves; order Piciformes; family Picidae; genus Dryobates; species Dryobates pubescens. The sequence continues at coordinate 25,428,006 of NC_071613.1, read as the reverse complement.
ACCACATCCCTGAGTAATGACCTCCCATGCCTTGTGTATATGCTTGTAAATGCGTCCTGGGGCAAACTTGTGTCTTCTGCATTGTTGCTAAACGGTGGGTGCTCAGTTTTATAAAGTCCTTTGGCTTTTCTTCACTGTATCCTTCCTTTGCCAGGTATTTCTCCTTTGTACACTTGACTATTGTATTATTACTGTCTTGATCACTGGGGTGGTAGGGTTTTACTCATTTCTGATTGAACCTGGCATCGATCCGTTTTCCAACTGTTGTTCAGTTCTGCATCTTGTTCTCTGAAGTGGAGTCTTCATGGTGCAAAGGCACACCTGAGTTTTAAATGCCTTTACTGCTCTTACCAGTAAATTCTGGTCTGAATGGCTATATATGCTGGATATGATAGTTCCAGAAGCAGTTGATGCCTGAGTGAGTTTTTTAAAGCAGATCTGTGCTTGGTTTAGAGTGATTCATACCATAGCTGATTTTCTTACTGATGAGAGACCCCACGTAGTCTGTCAATGGATTGTTGTTTGGGTTTGTTGTTTAGGGTTGATGTGTGTTTGTAATCTTTTATTTCTCTCTCCCCCCCCCTTTTTCTTTTTCCAAATAAAAGCCCAGTAAAAGCAAAACTTTTTTTCCCCAATTTGCCAGCTAGAGATATTGAGGAGAAACAAATCATTCACCTGCCTTCACCTTGATCCGTCAGCCTTTCTTTTCTTGTTACTTGATTTATTTATTTTTTTGTTCTGCCTCTTGAAATTGTCCTTTCTGTCAAGAAATCAAGTCCTTGTCAATGATGCAAATTATCTGCACTTCTTCCTCCTATCTTTCTTAAAATTTTACTTCGATGGCTCTGTAAGACTACTAAGACTCTACTCTGAATGTCCTTTAAAGTTGATTGTTGGTTATTCATCACTTTACCCAAAGAGTTCAAGTAGACCAGGATGATTTGCATCAGGTCAAAAATCTGAATACATGGAAAAGTATTTAAATAGTCTCTTTGTTCCTGGTTCTACCCTGCATTTTTAAAATCATTGGAGTTAATTATAGTTGGGCTGCTTACAGGGTTTTTTTTGCTCATTGAATGCTTTGACCTTCTGATTTTTGTTCATTATTTGCCCCCTCCCCCTGCCCCTCCCCCCCCCCCCCCCCTCTTTTTTTTTTGTTTTCAGTAATAAAGCTGTTCTTGTCTTTTTGCATTGCTGTGAATGTTGTTGTTGGCCAGTTTTGCTGTTCCATCTTTTCTTCAGATTTTCATCTGTAGATGTTTCTGTCTTATTCTGTAACCATCTTGTCTTTGTTTTTCTATTTTCAACATATTTAAATCCTGCAAGCCTGGCTGCTTCCAAAGTATCCTGACTCTGTTTTAAAATAACTTAATTCTTTGGGGCAGACTATAATGAAAAATAAACTGTTCAAGTTCCCATCAGTGAGTAATGGCTTCATCTTATTAATCAGTGAATAGGAATACCTATCTGGAAGTTAAGCTACACTAAATGTTATCTCACTTGAGCCATAAATCAGACAGACTGCTGTCTGCCTTCTTCCAGGCTTGATGGACAGTGCAGTTTATCTTTCCCTCTCTAGCATCTTGAGCCAGACTGTTGGCAGGCGTGGTCTCATCACTGGCTGCTGTTAGCCCTGGGATTATTCTGCCCTATTCAGCTGTCCTGGTACAGTAGGGGCAACCATTAGATTGATTCATGCAGTACATAGTCAAAAAGGCATGTTCTGGAGAATGATTTTAAAGTAGCTTTAAAATAGATTTTGGCTCACAGAGAGCTCAAAAATATTTTGTAGGTAATGGAGTTTATCTTGGTACTATTCAAACCAGGGTTTGTAGCTGTAAGAGTCAAATTGTACTTGCATGGTTTTGCCTCTTCACATTCTTTGCCTGTCCATGTTGGTAAGACAAACTTCTCCCTATCCCTGTCTGCTTTTTGGGGACTGCAGAAGCATCCCTGTGATCCTTTCTAGATGGTAATAAGCATAGAACTATGGAACTACATGTGGTACAGACTGCTCTTTATCTTGTGCTTTTCCCTTCTCACACAAAGGTCAATTATATGTTGATTGATTTAGGAGAGCGTCTCCAGTAATGGTGGTAAGAAAACACAGTGCAGCAGTAGGGGGAAACACACTTCTCATGAGACTTGGATCCCCCCAAGTGACCAGTTTATCTTCAGTGCGATGGTGCAACACAATCTCTGAAGGAACATGGCTGAATACTGAATGAAAAACACTGTGTTTTGGTTCTTTTCTTCTTCCCCTCACCCCCTTTTAAAGTTACATTGAGCATATAATCACAGCCTAGGACTCCAAATCCTTAATCTCTCTGTGGTCGGTTCTCATAGTGTTTTCAACAGATAAGTCTTTTAACAGTTTGACATTGGTTTAGCTCATCTCTTTGAAAGAAGGAATTTATCAAATCAAGTGTTTCTGTGGGCAGCAGTATTGCTGAGCAAGGAGGAATCCTGGTTATATTTGGTGTATGGATTTTAGTACTTGATCAAAATTTGTTGCAGTGCAGTTAGAATTTTAAAACCTTCCTTCAGATTGATGTAAGGGACTCTTCCATGTTTTTCTTTTGACCAGTATTGTGTTGGCAGTTGATATGATGCTTCATTAAATTCAATGTATTTTAAATTTTCTAATAAACTGTTTGCCTAGGCTCTTGAAATGATTTTTTGTTTGTTTCTTTTAGCATCTTTAACTTACTATAGGAAGCTGGGGAGACAAGAAGAATGTTTAACTGCTTTGAGAGGCCAAGTTATTTTCTGGGGATTCCCCCCCCCCCCCCCCCAGCTTTGTTTTGGGGCTCAAAAGCTAAGCTGACTCTGGATGTACAGCAGAGTTTAGAGCCCAGGATGCTCTTCTTTTTTTTTCTTTCTTTTTTTTTTTTCTGTCAAGTGAAGCCCATTGATGGTTTAAAACATCACAGATTCACAGATTGCATGGGGTTGGAAGGGAACCTCAAAGGTCATCTTGTCCAATCCCCACGTAGTCAGCAGGGACACCTCCAACTAGATCAGGCTGCCCAGGGCTGCATCAAGTCTGATTTTGAATGTTTCCAGGGATGGGGCCTCAACCATCTTGAGGGCAACATGTTCCAGTGTTTTACTGCTATCATTGTAAAGAACCTCTTCCTTATGTCCAACCTAAATCTACCATGCTCCAGTTTCAAACCATTGCCCCTTGTCCTACTGCTGCAAGGCCTTCTAAACAATCCCTCCCCAGCCTTCCTGTAGGTTCCTTTCAGATACTGAAATGTAGTTCTAAGGTGGTCCCCCTAGAGCCTATTCCTCTCCAGGCTGAGCAGCCACCATGAGTTTTGACAACATGGCTGCCATTAGCAGCAACAACTGCCATCTGGAGCAAAAGAGGATTTTGGCATCCTAAGTAGCTGACCCAAAGTATCACTGTGCTGATTTTGGGGAATCTCCTGCAGTACCCTCACAACATGCTTGGAAGGTCTGATTACAGAGCAGAAGCTTCCTTTAAATGTGTGCCGCTTCTGCAGCGAGATGTAGTAGCTGTATAAAATGAGCCTGAGATCTGAGGTCATAGCTTTTTTACTGCAGTGTATGCAGTGAGCTAAGGTATGTTTATGGAGAGCAATAGACTGGAAACGGTTTGTTTGCAGCTACTTCAGTTTAAAAAACAACAACAGCAACAACCACCAAACAAAACCCAAACTCCTCCTGATTCTAGAAAGTGAATAAATGGAAATACCTTCAACATTCTTTTGCTTCTCAGCATTTTATTAACTGTGGAGATGCCAGAGATGCTTGTTCCTAGTGCAGGGGTACTGCCTGCAGCTGCAGCATGAGGAGCGCACTCTGGGACACAGCCGTCACAGTTGGTTGGGTGCTTCAACCCACAGTCTTGTGCTTTCACTCTTCCCCACTGAGAGGCTGAGGTGTGTTTGCAGAAGGTGTGAATGCAGGTGCCCAAGGCATTGTCCCAGGCCATTCCATGGGTCTGGAGGGGCCTGCCTGACTGTGCAGGCTCCTATTCAGCAGCCTGGAGATGATGCACCTTGTGGTACCCACCTGCAAGTTGCATGAGAGAAGAAGACACAGAAGATTGGGAAAGAAGTTATGTTACCAGGAGCAAGTAGGGTGAAATGATTGTTCTGGACATATTTACCCAAAGTTCTTTTAAAACAACCAAAACCCGGCAAGAAGAATCTCCTTACTGTAACCAACTTCCACAAGTAGCATGTTACTTGTTGTGTTGCAGTTACTGGATGCGTTTGCATAGTGTGGTGGGTGTGAGATAGCTTGTTCCTCAAGGGGAAGGCAAGTGATGGCCCAGCCTGTGTGTTTACTCTTATTTTAGCCTTCAAAAAAAACCAAACCTATATTAGTAGCCTAGGAGAAGATGTGCCTTATACTTCCTGATAAGCTGATTCCTTTTCTCTCTTGTTTTCAGTTTGTTTTGTTGTTGTCTTTTTTTGGTGTTTATTTTGTGTGTGTGTTTTCTTGGGGGAAGGAAGGATGTGAGTTTATTTTTGTTCTTTTTTTTTTTTTGTTTGGAGGCCTTTTTGGTGTATTTTATTTTCTTTTATTTTAATTGTCATTATTTTTATTGTCCTCCCTCCCCCCCCCATAAATAGAGATTTTTTTTTTTCCAATCACTCAACAGAGCAAGTACAGAACCTTGGTCTTATGTAGTTTGATTTCACTTCCAGTGTTTAAACTGTTGGTGCTTGAAAGGATGTTTTAAAAGCATGGACCTGTGTTCAGTCTCATTTTAAAGCGCAAAGATCGAAGAGTGTTGGTTTGTGGTTATTGTAGTTGAAAAAGGCAGGTAGTTTGTTTCATAGAATAATAAGGATCCCACTAGCTATCACTTTTGTAAGTAATCTCTGATGTGCTGGTGAAGCTGAAAATTCACAAAAGTGAGGAAGAAAATAAAAAGCCTGTGTCAGTGTGGTCGACATAGAAGCAGATTGCCTTCTTTATGCAGGTAGCCAGCTGCGGTGCCTGGCTAGCCATGTGAGCCTGCCCAAAATGCTGGCACTGCTGACTCGTGCTGGGAATAGGTGAGCTCTGCTCAGTTGTTCTCTGCCAGCAGCTTTGTACTACTGGAGGTGTGGGTTTAATACATCACTTGTTCAAAACTGCTGGGTTTAGCATGGGCAAGGGCACCTTCGCTCTACCCACCTCACCACAAATGGGTGTTTGACAGAACTGACCTGGATTTGCTGGCAGAGCACCTGGGCAGCTGGTCCAGGGCTCTGTATTCTAGGTGGGTCTCTCTCCTCAGGAGGCATATCTTAATCTAATGTAGCTCAGTGAAGAAGCTGAAAATACTGCCCTTCTCAGGAAAACACGGCAATCCTAGAGCTATTCTCATCTCTGCCTGCTGTGTGCTGTGCTCCTTTTTCCCAGCTGCTCTCTCCAGCCCAGCTGTGGTGTGTGCTGGAGCGGGTATGTGTGCCGTGCCGGCTGGCCACTGGGGTGGCTGCTGCTTTGTTGCTAGGAAAGCCCAGCAGCGTGATATATATGTATTTTAATTTACTTTTTTAAGCTCTGGCAAGCTGAAGAGATGAGTTTTGGGAGCTGTTTGTGGTGCCTGGGTGATGCTGGTGTGTTCAGAGCAGAAACATAGTGAAGGCTTCAGCAGCAAGTAAGGCTGCAGTTCACCAGTGGATTAAAAAAGTACTGATGAGGGCTGAGATAGCAAATGCCTGCCTTCTAAAAAAATCAAGGCTGTAAAAGCTGACATTTCAGTAATGAGGGAGAATCTCTTTTGCTATCCATTTATACTCTTTGAGCTGCAGTGACCACTGGGTTGTGAATCTGAAGAGACTGTGTGGGTCCAGAGGATGCCACTGAAATTATCAGGGAGCCAGAACACATCTGCTATGAAGATAGGCTGAGAGTGGATTTGTTCATCTTGGAGAAGAGAATCTCTGGGGAGACTTTATTGCAGTCTTTCAGTATTTAAAGAGGGCCTATAAGCAGGGCCTGTTGCAATAGGACAAGGGCTAACAATTTTAACCTAAAAGAGGAAGGATGTAGACTAAAGGGAGAATTTTTTTACAGTGGCACAGGTAGCCCAGAGAAGTGGTAGAAGCCCTGTCCCAAGAAACAGTGAAGATCAGGGTGAACAGGGCTCTGAGCAACATAATCTAGTTGAAGATGCCCCTGCTCACTTCAGAGAGATTGGACTAGATGGCCTTTAAAGTTTCCACTTTCCCATAGAGCCACTCTATAATTCTATTGCTGAATGTATTCAAAGTACTGATGTTTCACTTCTCTCCTTCAATCCAGTTGACTCCTAGTTTATTGCTGTGTGTTGCTGCTTGTGCAGGTGAAGCTCAGCTGGCCAAGCATCATCTCACCAATGCTGTAGCTTGGCAATTCTGGTACAGCAAGCCTAGCCACTCTTTTGGCTCTAGAAGTAGTGAACCAAAAGAAAGAAAAAATATATATAGAATGTGAATAATCTATTTTACCTGCTTGAGGAGAACTCAGCATGGTTACAGTTTAATTTGACATATTGCCTGAGGCTGCACTGATCCTTGGGTATGGTCACTGGAGGCAAATCCATGCAAGTGATGGAGAAAACCCAACTATACTGTCTCTCCACAAACCTGGAATGGAAAAAAAGTAGGGAGAAGAAAACTGATTTTTTTTTTTTTCCCTGGCATTCTTTTTTTAACATTCCACTTACATCTTAACATTTTTATAGTACTGCCCTTTGCTTTGACCGAGAGAGATGGAGTGTCTTTTTTGATGTCTCCAGACAGGGTTTGCCTTGATCATATCTGTGCTGCAGCACAGAGCACAGAAAGGCATTAGAGGACAAGAAGTGAGATAGAACTGGCAAAGGTGGAGATAGTTACAGTGGAACAAATGGGTTTGAGATAAGTTTTCTGTATCTGAGTATTTGTAATCTGAGTATTGAAAACATAATTTAGCTTTTTTTTTGTTTCAACTTTTATTGAGGGAGGCAGATGGGTGGGGAATGAGCGACTAGAAAATCTGGTCTGGCAGTCTGCAGCAGGAGGTATTGTGTTCTTCTGTTTTAACTCTACCTGAATGCAAGATACAATCTTTGAAATATTTTAAATAGAGAACTGCTTCAGCAGGATAGATTTCTGCATATCATTTACAAAATATGTTTTTAATGCCTTTCTGAAATCCAAACTTATGCAAAATGGGGCTTGTTATGCATGTCTATGCATTTTAATCTCCTGCAGTGATTTGTCAGTTTTCCTTAACATCTCCCTGGTATATTACAGCCATTCTTCAACTTGACTTCATAGGGCTGTGTTTCTGTCTTAACACACACTTCTCCGAGCAAGGAATCAATTGCAATTGAGTTATTGTATGGTAAGATGACTTGCTTGTTTCCATGGTTTGGAATCAGTACCAGTTGTGGATTTAAAGACTGGGAAAACCTGAGTGCAATTCAGGATACAGGATCTTCTATTTTCTGCTTTAGCATAAGCAGTTTGTTACTCGGCTGTCCTCTTAATATTCTTGTTCCTGTTGATTCGTGCTACTTGTGTTTCTGTTTCACATTGATAATTAGTTAGTGATTTTTTAAATGTTATTTTTTTTTTTCTGCTTGGAATGTCTAAAAATAGCTCACATGACCAAAGTGTTGATGTGACTTTATTTATTTATTTCCTTACATACTTATTTTCTCTTTCCAGATGGGCTTTCTGGCAGAGACCAGCCAGTAGAGCTGTTGAATCCACCTAGAGTGAACCACATGCCTAATTCTGGTAAGAAGAAACTTTTATTAAATGTTGTTCCCGTTCTGGGAATGCAGTAAAATATTCTGCAGCTCTATCTTGCAAGTGGGAGAGCAGAATGCAAATGTAAAATGCTGGAACAAAGTGTGTTAGAACTTGCACATATCTACTTTCCCAGGCTGGGCGAGTGGGATTTGGGAATGATGGGAGAATGGAGCACAACAGCCTTAGGAGCCTAAATAGCTTAGCATGTTGGCAGGGGACTAAGGAGAGCCTAACCTGGCTGGAACTGTTGTTTGTTATTTTTCCTTAGAAATGAGAGGCCAGCAGAACAAGACAGCACCTTGCAAGTCCTTTCACAACCTGAAAGGACCACTGCAAAGCAAAGTAGATTTTTGAGTTGCTGTTCCCATTAAGGAACAATCTCCTTGTGTTGAAATGAGGAGCCAAACTCAGCCTGATCAAAGCATCTTGCGCTGCACTCTGGGCTGTTTGCTGTTCTTCCCTCTTCTAATGATCCTGCCTTGATGTCTCTTGGGTCTTGTCCTTCTCGTATGAAGCAAGCACAGCAATCACAGTGTTTACCCTGGAGACTTTATGCTCCTTATGGAGCTGAGAGAGAGAAAGATCTTACAGCTCACAATTACAGCACTTCAAGTGGTGTAAACCAAAGTTTTGGTCACAATGCGTAGGAGCAATCTGCTGCTGTCTTTATGTGAGCTCTTTCTCTTTTCCAAAAGTGTTTGGTTTCCAGGTGCAGACAGAGAGATATTTATGCTATGGATGACAGGTTGTATGAAGCATTATCTGCTTTCCAAATAGGAGCTCAGGTTTTCCAAAAACTCAACTTTCCCTTCTCTGCTGCCTTCAAAAATGCCTTTAGGCCTTTTCATATTAAGGAAGAGATCTTGCAAAAGATCTAAGCGCTTCTGGTAATGCAAGTTGGAAAAATGTAAACGAAGCTTATTCAAAGCAACTTCAGTAGATTAGGAGGAGAAAAATGGGCTGTGACCTAGCCTAGATTTTTGTGGACTTAAATGCATATCTGGGGCAGGAAACTTTTTAAAGATGTATTCTTGTGCTGGAAAACAAGGAAGAGATCCTCGTTTACCAGGTATGAACGTTTGGCTTCAGATTCTAAAAAAAATTAAACCTGTCTTCTTCCCTCTGTGTGGTCCAAACCTTGTCCATCAGGTAAGGAAGGTTACATTTTTTTCTAACCCTGAGAGAGATTTTCATTTTAAGACTACTGCGTTAACACAGGCCAGCTTAAGGGTCTTACTCCCCTTTTCATATTCATGTACTAGACAGAATTTTAGGCTCTGCAAAAAAAGAGTCATAACCCTTTTTTCTTTTTTTCTTTTCTTCACTGTGAATGTGATAGATTTTAATATTTTACTCCCCCCCCAATTGATTCTGTTGTTTAATGTTTCCTTTTGAGACATTTCGGGACAAAGGCTGGTGCTGGGTAACAACTTGAATAACTTGAATAAAGCTCAGTGCTCTCTTGAGTGTTTTTCTCCAGATGAAAGGAGGCTTTTTTTAAGGTGTTTTGGACTTGTACAGGATTCATGGAGTTCTTATTGTTTGGACTTTTTTGACTGGTGATCTACTAAAAATCATTAAAATAATTATCAGCTAGCCATCACTGGGGAGCTGTGCTCATGCTGAGGAGTTGGAATTGACAGGCAAGGACACCCCCTTGTTACTTGGCTTCTGCTAGCATTTGAGCCCTGGGAATTCCTGTCTCATGCTGGGAGGCTCAGGTTGGTTATGCATGTAATGGGTGGACTGGGAATGACAATGTAACTTTATAGAAGCACCACCATTGTCTCTGGACAGTGGTCACCCAGGTAGTTTTCACTGAAGACCCTGTACTTACTTTCTGCTAAATTTTGGAGAAATCTTTATAGCCCTGTGGTGCATACATGGGCTGGAAATGTATCACTTCTGTTTGATTTGCAGAATGGTAATTAAAAGCTGGAGGCACAGTCTTTGGCAAAACACAAAAAGATGTTTTGCCCTGTTTGTAGATGCAGGGAAGTATCATTGATCTTGGAAGTGGCTTATCAGCTGGCTTTCAAGTGTGGTGCCTGTCTATACCTATGTATCCTGATGAGGTTTTAAAATTGCTGTTAAAAGTTGCTCTCAGTTTGAGGGAGTTACTCACTTGGGCAAACGATTGTCATGTCTGGTTTTTTTATCATTATTACCTTTAGGAGTTTGCTGCACATCCTTCTGTAGAAGAAAGGAAAAGTAATAGCAAGCATCACTCTGGAAAAACAAGTTGTGTATGCATTTGTGGGGTGTTGTTACAAGTCTTAGGCATGATTGAAATAATGATTTTGCAAACCAGCTTAAGGAAAAAAGTGGATAACCATGTCCTGGGATATTCTGTTCAAAACCTTATCCAGTCCTGGTTACAGTAAAGTGACTGATTTGTAGCCCTCATGATAAGTAAATTTGAGTGGACAATGATCCTTGTTTGCCAGAACTACATTTCTAGTTGAGATAAAATCATTGTGATGTACTTGTAGGAAACCAAAATGTTTCCCCTTTGCCGCCAGCCAAGCGAAGAAGTTTGATTCTTGTTAGCTCTTCTCTGATGTAAAGGGGCGAGAAATGTATCTACAGTACCCAGGTCCTAAACATGATCTGTTCTGTGGAAGCATCTCAAATACAAAATCAAAATGTTTAGAGCTTTTGTATTAAACCATTTTAGCAAGAGAGTTGGGTTGAATAGAATGGAGTTCAGTCATCAGCAAGGTGTCTTTTTAGGGAAATTATTTCTCTTTCTCTCTCTGCTTTTTGCATAAATTAAGGATTAATTGGAGGAAGTGAAACATTCTCCCTTTTGAAAAGTGTATCACCCATAATTGGTGCTTCTGGTTCTTAGTTACTTTTAAAAGTAAAACAAGATAAAACGCCCACAGCCCACATTTTGCACAGGAATATGAACTGCTTGATAATGGTGCTTTCTCTTTTTCTGTACTCAGAATATTACTGCATCTTTGGCCTGGCAGAGGAAGTGGGATAAGTTGTTGAGATTATTGTGCAACACTGCTTTTCCTTAACTTCTGCTTGCTGAATTCAGAGATGTTCAGGGCAAGGACTACACAGATTATTTTTAGCTCTTGTTGCATAGAAAAATCTCATGATGGTTAAGGGGCTAAGTTTAGAAGGAGAAAGCTTCTCAGATATGTGGCCACTGCCTGGTTTCCATGGGCTGCAGCAGATCACTTGCAGAAAGGTGGAGGAATTGTCCTGCAAGTTAGCATGCTGCTTTTAAGGGGATTTTTTGGTGGTTTACAGTATTTTTTTAAAACTATTTTTTATTTGTAGTATTGAATTTAGCTGCAGTCTGCCTAAGGAGACTGATTCATATGTAAGGAGGGAGGAGCAGAGCTCTCTTGTCTGCTTACTTTTTCTTCCTATGCTTTTAAACTGAGTAATGCTATTCCTTTGCCATAGTGTAAAGTTGGGGGGGTGGGGGGCATAAAGACCTTGATTGTGTAAATATCTATAGATATGTTGGAGGTAATCCTCTGAAACTCATCACTAGTGTACTATTGATACCATCCTTGAGATTTAGCAAATAGATCTTCACTAAGCATACTTTGTAGAAGTGTTTTATCTCTTTACAAGGCTGTTTGCTGTATTTTAGATAACTACCTCCCATCAGTCTTGCCAGTGTAAACTTCAGTGTTGCTTATTTTGTTACAATCCAATCTTGAGCAATTTCTTTAGCATTCAACATGTGAAAACAGCTTGATATTGCTGAAGTGTAAGGAAAATGCTAGAGTTAAACACAATAGAAAGTAGTATCTTTTAAACTTGAAAACTTTAATAAAACTGCAGAGTGGGATGAAGAACCTCAGCCGACCAACTCTGTTTCCATAATATGCTGGTTGTGCCCTAATATGAAGGTCTCTGGATATCTGTGTATAGTGCAATTACTGATCTAGGAAAGGAATTCCCCTTCCTGTAGCATTTCCATTGGCTGTTCTGGGGTGGGTTCTCAAGTTGTGCTAAACATACTAGAGAAATCGTATGACTTTTTGCTGCAGTTGAGTGCAGCTGAGAAATAGTTTGTGTTGCAGAATGCAGATGGAGAGGCTGAGGAGAAGACTCTGGGATCCTTGCCCTTAAGGTGAAGACCTCTTTCTGACTGCTGCTCTTGATCAGATGGAAAGGTGCTGCATGCCTTCTTGAGGCTCTTTCTGTCTGTCATCTGCTAACTGCTTGTGGTATGTGAGGCCATTGTGCACATTAGAGAAGTGATCAGTGGTGGTTTTCTGATGAATTTTTGAGGGTTGATAGTAGTCTTCTGCAAAACATCAGGAATGGCTGGGTTAAAGCACAGGAATGGCTGCTGCATAGCAGTTTCTGTAAGAACAACAGAGGCTAGACTGGGAATGTCCTAATGGTGGTGATAAAGAGAGTGCATCTTCTACATGATGCTGCTCCTCAATATGGCCTCTTCCACACATGGCTGTGCCCCTGCTCTTCATCCATGCCAGTGGGCACTCTGACCTCCTGCTACTGCCTGTACCATGCTGCTGCTGCTGTTCAGCCCTAGGCATGTCTCTTCCAGCATGGTACTGGGGCTCTTCTGCATCTGCCACTGGAAGAAGCAAAGACAGCGTGGCAGGGGCAGCCAGAGGATTATGCATGAGATTTCAACTCCCTACTTTTTCTTGTTCCCAGATCTAATTATCCAGTCTCAGTTCCACATTAATTTGAAAGAAAATGTTGATGTATGTATGAATAAATGGTTTGCAAGAGCTTCTGTACTAATATTGTTACATGATTTTACAGGCTTTTGAAATCAGAGATTAATCCTCCTCTCTAAGAGGAAGGATCAGTAGTCCAGTTGGTGTACCAGCTGAATCCTGTGCCTTTGTTAATTTATCCCTTCAAAGGACGGGGTTGCCCTCTCACTGCACTGTGTTTTCAGATACTCGCTCGCTTTCTATAGCCTATCTGCTTCAAAAGCTCCTTCAGAAAGATACCAAATCCACGTGGTGAGGCAGGACTTTGAAGCAGGTTCAGGTTGCTGGCCAGTCAGTGAGGACTCGGGGTTCCCGACAGGCTCGTGCCTCTGCAGACAGGAGCCCATTTGTCCTTTTTCACGCTGGGACGTGTCAGTGCAGGGACAGCGTATGGTTTTATCCTGCCCCTGAAGTGCAGCTCACGTGCAGAAAGGCCAGTCCCTTAATGTTAAAAATAGCTTGATCTGTGGAGTCCAGAGAGGGGAGGAAACTCACCCAGAAAAAACAAATTACCAGTAAAAGTGAGTTCTTGAGAAATCATTTTAATGTCACAACCATACACTTAAGCAGATTAAATTGTTGTTTGCTCATGGTCCTGTTGTTAGCTTCTTTAAAAGCTGCAGCTATTTTTATCAAGCTTAGTGTATTAATTTTGCTACCGTTTAGATGCTCTGGCATAAGATAGCAGAGAAACTGCTCATTAGCGTAGCTTAGAGCCTTGAAAGTTAAAATGAAGTTAACTTTGTATTTGCTGCAACAAGTATTATTTCCAGCCCTAAGCCAGGTGCACAAAAACGTAGCCCGTGCAATGCCAGTGAAAGATGTTTCACCAGCTAGAGGCAGTACTGAAGCTCGCCTTCCTAACTTGCTGCTCCACTAGGAAAGCCTCCCAAATTTCTACTGATGGCTTTCTGTATTGTTGTGCTTTTATGAAAAGCTTTTTGCAGCATGGTCAGCAAATCTGGGATTATTTATGCAGGGGAGAGGAGAGAACTGCCACATCTGGGCAGGTGGAATGGAATAGAATAGAATAGAATTAACCAGGTTGGAAAAGACCTACAAGATCATTGAGTCCAACCTATCATCCAACACTATGTAATCAACTAAACCATGGCACCAAGCACCCCGTCCAGTCTCTTCATAAACACCTCCAGTGATGGTGACTCCACCACCTCCCTGAGCAGCCCATTCCAATGGCCAATCACTCTTTCTATGAAGAACTTCTTCCTAACATCCAGCCTAAACCTCCCTTGGTGGAGGAATAGGAGGGGAGTTCAAGCTTCGGGACCACTTTGCTTGGGTAATTTTGTGCCCAAACTCATGTTTTGTTGCTCATAGTCATTGAATAATCATTTAATGTCTCTCTAATTGTCCATCAGCACCTGTCTATTGCAGTACTGTGTCCATGTGTAGGGATGTATGCAGGAGGGTTGAGCTTTTTAGGCCAACCCAGTGAGGCGCTGTTTCATGCCTGAACTTCAGCATCCATGTGCTGCAAGGAATTAAACCACTTCTCTTACAAAGTTTGGTTCCCTGAAGCTGGAGCTTTGTCTTCTGCTCAGAACATGGATGTTCTGACCCTGTGGGGTGGGAAGAACAGGAGTCTTCAGCTCCTAAACTCTGTTTTGTTGTGTTTTGTCTCTGAGAAAATAATTAGCTGTCACCTCCTTTCTTACCCACAAGGAAGTGCTTATTAAACGGAGAAGGCAGGATGAATTATTAAAGACATGTTCCTCTTTTAAAAGCTGAATGCAGCACTTAAATCTTAAGCACTTGAATATGGAGCGGTTTTCTTAGATGAAAGGTAGCTGGCAGGAAAGTTTGCTTTACTGCAAGACCCAACTTGCTATTTTTCTATATTCTTCCCTCACTTTAGATTATGAATTCACACTGATCACTTATAGATTTCACTGGATTTACTTAATCCTGACTGTCCCTGACATGTTGTTTTCAAAATAGTTCTTCTCTGCTGTTCCCTACTACAGCAAAGGTTGTTTTGTGCTTTGCCTTGTTGTAAATGCAGGTGATGGAAGGAAAGAGCCTTTGGATGTACAACAATATTTACATTAAACTTCCCCGCTCCTTAGAGAAAGAGGAGATGGCACGATAGGAGCAGACATTTAAAGGCTCCCTTGAATTGTTAATCAGTAATCTGTTCCCATTGCCTCTGGCTCTTCTAAAAATAACAGTACCGTGAGATGAATTAAAAGCAGTAAATATTTCATGGAAAATTGATCATGGACTGAGGCATTGCTCAGTTAGAAAAATTATTCATATCTGAGATGCAATTTTTTGGTGACTGTGGCATATCCTGTTTGCCATGTATGTTTCCACTCTGGATCTACAGCCTTAAAGAGGCAATCAAGATGAAATCTTGGTGGGTTTGTATTTTAGTTTGTATTTTGGTTCCCTCAGTGTTTCAAAATAACACTTGTCCAGTGGTTGAAGTGGTCCAGCACACATTGTACTCAACTCCTGTCTTTCATCAGCTTCTCCTACTAGATGGCTGTGATTGTTTGCTGGAGCACAAGAATGGAGGAGTTGCTGAGAACTGTTTGTTTAGTGGTGCTTTGGTCCACATTCCCTTTTTTATTGGTATGCTCTGCTGCAGTGGAGCTCCCCAGAGGGCTTTATGCCAAAATTAGCTTGGGATAGTTTATCACTAAAGAGGAAACAAACACCATAGGTCTGTGCTCAGCAGCCACCTGCATTCCAGGGATTTTAGGAATTCCTCTTCTGACACAAGATGCATTTATCAAGATCCTAGAGGCTCTTCCCCAGCATATATTGATTTTCAGGGCTATATTTAGCTCTGCTTTGTCTTTGAGCAGTGGAGGGAATATCAGGTGAATGGCTTGTGCAATGATGCTTAAAATATTGTAGCAGTCTCCAGATGCTGACCTGGATAATTGCTGTTTGTTGATTAAATAGACTTTTTTTCCCCCCTCCCTTCCACCCCCCCACCCCCTACTTTCTGCACGCTGTTTGACTCCCCTTCCCCCACAAAACCTGCTCCACACCAAAAAATTATTAAGACTGAGACATAACTCATGAAGCATACAGATAGTAACTGTAACCAAGCCTCTTCAGGCCAAAAGTCCTAGCAACACTGATGTACTGAGTTAATGTGAGAGTGATGCCCATGTGTAATGGTTTCACTTTGTTTTGACTTCTCAGTTGTTTAGGCCTTGGAAGATGGGATGTTGCCTTCAGCAAATAGGGGAGTTTAAGCTTTACTGGTATGTCTTCCTTTGCTTTCCTAAATCATGGACTCTCCAGGCTTCTCAAAAAGGACCATGCAAGGATGTCCTGCTCCATCTTTGCCTAATACCTCTTGTCACCAAGCAAATGTAAAATCAGTATTTCCTGTGTCTTGGGTGCAGCAGTAAGTTCATTCACACTAAAGCTATCTCATTTATGTTTATGGTTGGTGCTGGCTTGGCCATTTGTCCCTTGAATGGCTTGATTTGAGGTCTGCCTTCCTCTGGTGTCTCCTTTAACTTGAAACGAGTGTTTATGATTAAATATCTGCTGCTCTGGCTTAACTGGTATCTGGTGATTTAAACCACTCAATCATTACTACTTTCCCATCTGTTATTCATTCAAAAAATTGTGTCATATCAGATGATTCATTCATATTTGATTAGAGATTTCATTATAAGCTGATCTTAAGTTTTTATGATCTAATAAAAGGCTTTAGAATCATTGACTTGGAACTGTAATTGTAATATAGATAATAAATGTAATGCACATTTTAATTATACTTTGCTAGGTGATTTTTTTATGTTTTTTTTTAATAAGCTGTTGGAGTTCTTCCCACTGGATTGTAGAAGGTGAATTTGTTTAAAATTTGCTAATGAAATTCAGTGACTGACCTTTTCCATTGGAGACCGTATCTCTTCACAAACTATTGTAGCTGTTCATCAGGCTGGACCGGAGACAAAAGCATGGGTGATGTTTAGGTCAAAATGTACATTCCTTAACCCGTTTGTAGTCCTGTTCATAGACAATCACACTGTAACGATATTAACAAAGGTCTTGAAGATCCTGAGTTGTCAGGGTATCATCTGCATTGGTAAGTGACATATGGAAGGCTTTTATTTTTGCTGAGGATAGTGCTCTACCACCTGTATGCAGATTGTTTCTATGGTTAAATAAATGAATACACATTTTCCCCCATTTCTTCTAAAAATCAAATAAGTTGCTACAATAAAGTATTTTTTTTAAAGTGTTGCTGGGAGGGGTGGGATGGACTATCTTTATCCTCTGCTATTCAAAAAGTGCCTTAAGCTCTTCATTTATTTATTTTTTAATTTTTTTTTCAGTTGTACAGAATAAGAGGTTATTTTTGTGCTTTAAATATTTTTGGAAATGGGTTTTATTAGAAAAAATGTCAGACCAAGTTATTTTCTTCTGTACTTAGCATTTGATGCTCGTAAAATGGATTAAAAAAAGACTATGTAATGCATAAGTAGTCAAAGCAAGCCAATCTGCTTGATAATGTATAGAAGCATATCCATGTTCTGATTGAATGATTTCCATTAAATTTTGCTGAGTAGACTGAATTCCTCCAGTCCAGGAAAGAAAAATCTGTCATGAATGAAATTAGTAGCTTTGGTTTGTTCATACCTCTTGAGGAGAGAGCAGGCGAAGGATGGACAGACTCAAAGAAAGTTTTGAGGTGGGTGTTTTCAAGTTCATTTTACACTTGAAAAATTACTACACCTCATCAGTATCATTCTTGGTGAGCCAGATCCTGTTATAAATGTTGCCAAAAGATTTCACTGAAAGCTTATACTGAAGGAGTAATTTGAATTGGCTGTGTGGACTTTATTAGGGTAACTAGACAAGTGTCTTGTTCAGTGATAGGGGTTTTATGTCTATTGAAGCTGGGTTGTGGCTTTGTGGCAAGTGTGTTGCCAGAATCCTGAGACAATAGCTGCAGAATGAGTAAGCTGAACAGATCAGGGAACTATTGATGGTGTAGCTATTTTGTTGTGGAGGTTAAGTGAACATTGTTGAGAGAAACTGGTTGGTCTGCATCTGACACAAGCTTCCTATCGGGGAGTTGGCAAATGGCATGCAGAAGTCTTTCCTTGCACAACTGGCTGGAGATCAAGCCTGGTCTCTGTCATTCTATAATGTGTCAGTGGCTATAGGGGTGGAAAGGGGTTTCCAGCTGATGTATAAATGTTTAGGAGGTCAAATGGTGTGGCTTTTCGCAGTAAAGACGAATTTGGAGGTGTAGCTCCATCAGCTGGATCATGAGGGAATTCTCTGCAGTCACTGAGAGTTTGTACTAAAATATCAGTTCAGAATTGCAGATCAGCACATACTCTCATCCACAGGAAAAATAAATACCCAGGTGATTGCAAAAGCAAGCATAGCCCTTGTGAACCCCATTTTGGAAACAGGTGGATTTACTGAGGTTCTCTTGCATAATAACAATGAGGATGCTTGGTTCATAATCTCCACATCACAGCTGGGCTTGTCTGAGCAGCACTTTGTGGTGTGTGAATTGGAAAAGGCATCCAGGCCTTTCTGAAGGAACATGACAGTTCCTCACCTGACTTAGAAAATACCTCATTGCTCTGGAATGAGAAGGCTCTGTCTGCTGCAAACTTATTATCTGACCTTTGGTGAATTGGTTGGAAATTTTTTCTCTGCCTTCCCCTAAAATCAGGTAATAAATGTATTTGCCTGTCCTTGCAGGGATGTTTTATAATGGTCAGCTGCACAATACCTGTATCACAGGTAGTAGGAAATTGAAATAAATTTACTAAACCCCAGGTCCTGGTCATGTCCAGGTGATAGCCTGATCTCTTGATGACCCCAGTGTAAAGGAGGTGTTAGCTGACGTCAGTTTCTTTTCATCCACCAAAACTTAGTATCCTGATTAAGAGTGTGAAGCTTTAATTGTTGATTGTCTGAGGAAGTGAGTTATTCCTTATTAAGCCTCATATTAGAACCAAGATATTTATGCAATTAATGTTAAGGGTGTTTCCCTTGATTTGTTGCAGACTTTTGCTTTAATGTAATACAGATTCTGGGAAGCCTGTATTTATTAACTAATTTCTTGCACAGTTTTATTTGTGCCTATGGTATGGGTTCCTATTGAGCAAATTCTGTATTGTGAGAGCAGATTGAGTCATGGAATCACAGAATGTTAGGAGTTGGAGGAAAAAAAGAATTTACAGGAAATAATCTGGCTTCTGAGATGTTGGAAATACCAGAAAGTGGGAGAATGACAAGAGGAGGGGAAAAAACCCCCCTCATGTGGGGATGAAAACCACAACACTGTTTGGATGATGTGTAGAATATCCTCAGTGCAACATCAGCACCATGGGAGTTTTAAGCAGGGAAAATTTGGAATGGTGAAGAAGTGTCAGCGGTTTCCTGTGTTTCACTGTGTTGTTGCTGTTGGGTTTGGGGTTGTTTCTTTATTTTGTCTTTTTTTCCCCTATACTTATTTTTCTTTTCTTTCTCCTTTTAATACAGGCTGTCTGAATTCCCTTTTTCTTGTACTTTCTTTGAACTCGGAACATTTTGACTGGAGTTCTCCTGATAGTCATTATCCTTAATTGAAACAACCATAACCTTACTGCTGTTTACATTTAGGCCTTAGGAGAACTGAGCACAGTATTGTGCTCATACCTTATTTTGGCAACTCAGTAAGAGGCTAATGCTTTGCGTCTCACAACTGATTAATCACAGCACAGTTGGTACCATCTGAATTTTATTCTAGTGCTCTAGGTCAAACAGACTAAAATGCTACTCCCTTTGTCGAGTTTCCAGTAAGCTACCCTATTTATAGCTTCCTTCATGAATGCAGGGTCACCTGTGTCACTCTCCTGTACCCATGAACAGGGTTCACCTGGCTATTGCAAAGAGTTCAGTCCACATCAAGAAGAGGCTCCATGGCAAAGGGATGCTGACTCCAGACCATGACTTATTCCAGAATAAGCCCAGCCTGGAAAGTCTCGTGCTCCATCTGTCCCGCTGCACCCTGTGCTGGTTCTCCACTGATGCTCTCTGGCTTCATGGGTGTGCATGTTGATGGTGGCCCTGCTAAAAAGATTGTCTCCATTTTTCTTAGAGGCCCCCTTTAAATACTGGGAGGCCACTGCAAGGTCTCCTTAAAGCCTTCTTTTCTCCAGGCTCAACCTCAACTGTCTCACCCTGTCCTCATAGCAGAGGTGTTCCAGCTGTCTAATCATTTTTGTCGCCTCCTTCGGACCCACTCCAACAGGTCTGGACTCCAGAGCTGGATGCAGTATTCCAGATGAGGTCTTACTGGACCAGAGCAGAGAGGGTCAGAATCCCCTCCTTCAACCTGCTGGTCACAATTCTCTTGGTGTAATCCAGAGTGCAAATTTTAATAAAATACAAATGAGTGAATTGTAATAGAAACCCTCAGAAATTTAGATGCAAAATGTGATGCACAGGTATCATTATGGCTTTCTGTTGTGGTTTCTTTTTTTCCAAGATGTCATTTATTGGTAGGAAGGAGGCAGAGCAGGACTCTTTCAAATGTCCTGCTAAACTCTACATTATCAGCATGTCAGGGCAACATGGAAGCAAGGTGTTGGTTTAGTTTAGAAGATACCTACTTTTAGGAGGAGAGAGTAATTTGTCATCACATAACACAATGTTGTCTCACCAGGTCTGGTAGCACAGTGAACAAACTCCCGCTTCTGCTAATCTAAGTGACAGACAATGTTGAAGGCACTGGCCCAGAGAGTGCCTGGGACTCAGATGCCCAAGACACAGATCTGGCCAGCCAGCACATGAGGTTTTGTTCTTCCCATTTCTGAAATCATTCTCTGATGAGCAGTGCTTTTTCCTGTTGGTTTTCTCTTAGTGAGAGGTAGTGATTAGAGGGCTCAGGATCAGCAATAGGTTTTGTGAAGGTGTTTCTGACACAGTGAGGGGAAAAGCAAGTGAAACTAATTCTTGTTCTTCTGACAGTAAGTCAGGCAGCTAGCGTGCTTTTCATTTAAATTGGAAGTTTCTTAAGATGGTATTAGACCTGCCTTATCTGTCTTAGCTCAGGTTAGATGACAAGGGATTTTTCTTAACTGAGCAGTAAACTTCTGCTGATAAAACCCATCTTGGAGAGTGACAGTGATTCCCTTCATGTAATACACTGTGCCGCTCAAACATGTCACCCTCTCAAACATGGCATGCCTCGGTCCTGGGGTCCAGGAGCATGTTAGTTTGATACCTCCAAATATTTAAGCAAGTGGCAGATATCTGAAAGCATCACTGGAACATCCCCTTCTCTGTGGAATTGTGTGGGTACCCGCACTAAAGCACAGCCCATGTGGAAGCACTTCTTCCCTCTGAATACGCAGGAGTTAAAAAGGTGCTTCGGGACTCCTCAATCATATGAACTTGCTGAAAAGATTTATTTAAGCAGACTTTATTACTATATTTTTGAGTGAAAGGTGTCACTACAGATGCTGAAGAGGCTGGGTCATGCTGTGTAGTGATGGCCACAGAGTACTCCGAAGTAAGAGCATAAGTGCAGAACTGGGGAGGAATGCCCAGCTCACTCCCTAAAACTCAGACAGATCACAGTGTTCACTAGAAGTGTGTATGTGAGGGCATTTAACTTCACAACTCATGCTGTGAATTTTAAAGCCAGCTAAGGTGTTCCAAAGAGAATGCCTCCTCTTCTACCTTTCCTACCTTTGATAGTCTGTAGGGTCTGAAAAGCAGCTGCATTTTCCTGGTGGTAAACATGTTGTGCTGGCAAACTAAAATACCCCCAAACCCACATTTACGTACATTAAAAAAAATCATTAAATCTCTTTGACATTATGTATAAATCCCTGTTACAGGCATTGATTGAGTCTTGAAGTAGTGCTAAACAAAATGTGGATCCTTGTCCTCCATCCTTGACTGTGCTTTCAGGCTCAGGAGTCAGGCCCATAGGAACTGGGGTTTTAGATGATAATATTGTGAGGAAGCCATGAGGAAAGGCTGGGGGGAAAGAGGACTGAGTCAGGGCTGGGTTGGATGTATCTTGATACAAACACAAACTGAGGAAACTGGAGGATCGCCTGTCTTGTATGAAATGAGGGAAGAAGCTTGCTGCAAAAAGGGTTCAGTTCCCAATTCCTTCCTAATATTTGCGGTGGCACACTGTCAGGTCTCATCTCCACAATGCGGTGGCGGCCGTGTTGAAAGGATATACATCTGTTGATTGTTTTCACTTGAGAGAAAAGCCTGTTGGTAGTAGGAAAGAAGAAAGAGGATGGTGAAATCTTAATAAATCTGATGGGATTTGGGAGGGAGTTTCATTTTGGATAGGTTTTGAGGTGACTTAGCAGTCAGGTTTCACCCCTCCTGATGCTCCTTTGCATGACCCAGCTGCTAGTGCTCTGTTCACCATCATCCTTCCTCTGGCTGGCCACCAAGTTTGGGTGGATGAGCCCAGGGGATGGAGTCACACTCCCTCTGAAACAGAAAAGCAAGTTGGAGTCAATTTTAGAGGTCTTTTCCAACTGAAGCAATTCTATCATGCTATAGTCTGGCTTTAATCTTTGCTGTGAAGACTCCTCAGGGGATATTGCCACTTGTAACGTATTTTTCATTTACCAATCTGACTTGTGTGAGAGCATCCCAAAAAATAACTGATTGGCAATGTTGGTATGCAGCATATTTTGATAGATGAGTGTTTTGGTGGCAGTCAAAGCCACACTTTCTCCTCCTTCCAAGTTGTTTGAGACAGAACTTGTTGACTTAAAGCAAGGCAAATTTGCAGAAAGTTAATATCACCTTAACCAATACCGTTCCAAGGTGTGTAAGAGCTATCTGGGGCCTAGGGTATGCTTCAAAAGTGGCACCAGGACATTGTCGTTTGTTAAATCAGTGGTCGCAGTAGTAAAAACCTTGAGTGTCACTAATGCACTATAAATCATGTTGAACACACAGAATGGAAAAACCTAGGAGGTGCTTTGATTAATGAGAAAAGCATGGGCCTCTCACAAGCAATTTTAGATGGGTAGATCTTTAGGTGGTCATTGGTGTTCAACAACCAAGTTACTGACCTTCAGAGATGATGCCTCTACATTTTTTTTCTATGGGTATAGTACATGGAATAACTAAACTTCACTTGGCTACTAGTCAAACTCTATCTTATGTAATAGTGCTAAGAATAAAAAATAGATTAAAAAAAATCCCTTGGGTCCTTGTCATGGTGACCCCATGCCAACTTGTGAGATGTCTTCACAGCACATGGACCTTGGGGTGTGCTGTGAAAGAGAGGACATAGTTACAACAAAAATTGGTAGGGGGAAAAAAATCTTTAAAAATGCAAAACCAAACTTCTCTAGGCTTTGCTTTCTAGAATGACAGCATAAAGAAAAGGTTTAACTTCTGTTTAGACTATTGCTTTACATTTGCCTTGATATATGATACGGTGATGTCCAGACACTGATAAGAGATGGAAATAACATAGCAGGAAAGACACCAGCTATGTTGACACAAATATCAAATATCCTGCATAAGCAGCCAAGAAACTTCATCTAGTTTTATGTGAAGCCAAATATGTGTGGTATCTGTAATAAGCTTTCTCTCATTCCAAGGCAGAGCGAGAGCC
This sequence comes from Dryobates pubescens, assembly GCF_014839835.1. Lineage (NCBI taxonomy): Eukaryota > Metazoa > Chordata > Aves > Piciformes > Picidae > Dryobates > Dryobates pubescens. The sequence goes on along the minus strand of NC_071613.1, from coordinate 25,404,922 downwards.
ATGGGCTCATTTCACCTCATTCACTGTAACAGCAGATTGTCGGATTGTCTTGATTTGGGAACACAGGGATTAATCCACGCTGCTTTTAACTGTTCATACCTGAAGCATAGGTAGTGGGAGCCTACCATTTGGTATGAAAAATAAAATAGGGTGATACTTACTGTCAAAACAAGAACAATACAAACAAATGCTAAAATGAAAAAGAACAATTTATCCTTTTGCACAGGATAGATATGTTCACAATAATGACATAGCATAAACATATGCATTTTTTTGTTGTTGGTGGTGGGTTTCTTCCCAGAAGGTTTTCATTTTGAGCAACAGTATTCAAGTTTGACCTTAAGAAAAGGCTTCTGTTGTCAGACCAAGTGTTGCAGGTCTGTGGATGCTGTGCTGTCTTCCCAAAGCATCTCTGTGCATGTTGGCTTGGAGATCCATGACTCAGCTCAGCCTTTAATTATGGTGCTGTGATTAGCACCTTTTATGATGCATAAAATTTGCCAGTGTTGGGTGTCTAAAGGATTCCTGATTTTGGCTTTGTTTTGTTTTCCTCTTTGTGCTATATCCTTTTCTTGCACCATCTTTACACTTTATTTTTTTAGCAGCAGCACTTAGGACTGTTTGCAAAAGGACACAAAATGGTACGAGGGCGACTGCCTGACCCTCTTCCAGTGGGTGCTGCTCCCACAGACGGCAGCTCAGCAACAGAGTTGTGAAATGTTCTCCTGAGTTGATGAGCAGCTGAGAGATCATGGGCTTCCTCAAGATCTGTCATGTCCTACATCTGCAGTTGCAGCTTCGGCTTTCTACAGCTCTGATGCTCTTGCAGAGCTGGAGCAAAGGGAGCCTGAACTGGAGGCCTAGTTTCCCCATGCTGGCTCACATGACAGAGTTGGGTGCAAAGCTGACATTGCCACCACCTCTACACCTCCACTCCTGAGAGAAGAGCTGTCTCAGCTGTGTTGCTTGCTTTCTGTTCAAAGGCTTAAATGATGCCTTCACACTCCATGTGCCAAGAGTCATCTTGGAGCATCATTCCCAGAGGACTTTAGAAAGCAGAGTGGAGAGGAACCTAATGAAGTTCTACAAGTACTAGTGTAGAGTCCAGCACCCATACAGGAATAGCCCCATGAACCAGTACAGGTTATGAGTTGACTTGCTGGAGAGCAACTCTTCAGAGAAGAACCTGGAAGTCCTAGTGGAGAACAAGTTAAGCATGAGCCAGCAATGTGCCTGTTAAGAAGAGTCTGTCCAGCAGGTCAAGAGAGGTTCTTCTCTCCCTCTGCTCTGCCCTAGTGAAACCACTTCTGGTGTACTGTGTCCAGTTCTAGGCTCCCCAGTTCAATGGAGAGAGGAAAATACTGGAGAGAGTCCAGTGGAGGGCTGCAAAGATGATGAGGGGCCTGGAGCATCTCTCTGACAAGGAGAGGCACCTGGAACTGTTTAGCCTGGAGAACACTGAGAGGGAATCTTATCAGTGCTTGTCAGTATCTAAACCTTTCTGCACCAGTTTTCAAAATATTGTAGATAAGACAACCCTCTTCATTGAAGCCTCTTGTCTTTGCAGCCTTCTGGGTACTGAATACCTTCTGTGCTAGTGTTGTGTTGCATCCATGTGTTGTGCTTGATTTTGTTCTTCTCGAGTGCCCTTGGGTTCCTGACACAACACCCTTTAAAGCCATTTCAGGTACGCACAGGCAGGTAAAGCTGGTCCTCTGGTCTGAAGGTGGAGAATTCAGGGGAACTTTGTTAAAGACACATTTCCCCCCGTTCCCCAAGCATTCACATACAGATGCCAGTTGGATATTTTCAAGTTCAAGAATGTGGTTTAGTAATATTCAATGAAAAACCCCATTTGTTGGATAAACTTTGTTTCCTCTTTACAAGAACCCAGTTTCCCACAAATTGTGTTCTTTTGCATGGAGAGGGGAGCTTTCAAGTTTTGATGATGTTTTGCTGGGTTGGAAAAGGCTTGCTGCAGTGCCACAGCAAGAGAGGAGCAGAAAATGCAGTGAATTGGCAGCTTGTCTCTATCCATCATCAAACCCCACCAGATTCCTGAAGCTAAGAAACATTCATACACTGCTGCCAAACAATAGCTTTTCTGTGCCATTTCTCCCAGGCTTATCAATGTGTACTTTTCCTTGTTGCCTTTTTTTTTTTCCTTGGTAAGGCTTGGTTTTTGTTTTGTTTTTTTTCCTCATAGAATTGTAGAATTGTCAGGGTTGGAAGGGACCTCAAGGATCATGTAGTTCAGGTTGCTCAGAGTCCCATCCAGCCTGGCCTTAAAAACCTCCAGGGATGCGGCTTCTACCACCTCCCTGGGCAACCTGTCTCCTCTGAGTCTTCGCCAGACAGAACAACCCCAACTCTCTCAGTCTCTCTCCATAGGAGAGGTGCTCCAGCCCTCTGATCATCCTTGTGGCCATTATCTGGACACATTCCAGCATGTCCGGATCTTTCTTGTAGTAGGGGCTCCAGAACTGGACACAGTACTCCAGGTGAGGTCTCACCAAAGCGGAGTAGGATACAATTGGCTTTCTGGGCTGCAAGTGCACACTTTTGCTTGTTTATAAAAAACTTTGGTCTTCACCTTAGAGATCTGACTATGTGTAAATTAACTGGTGCAACTGGTGCTAGTCAGGGTAGGGTACAGGAGCTACACAGTAATTCTGTTGCACAAGAGGAAAATTGCTTTTGAGTGATGTGCATGAGGTGAGAGATGAGCAAGAATTACATGCAATGTAAAAATCACTCTAATCTTAAGAAAAATTTTAGTCCTTTTAAAGAGGCTTTAATCAAGGTTTTCAGACAGTCCTAGAGCATATTAGTTAAGCTGGTGTGCAGTTTAAAATACGCTTTACTCTTTATCCCAGAAAATAAGTTCTTGCATATGACGAAACTTTCAACTTCTAAGTAGCCATTATATAATGCATGGTATTATTTTACACCTCTGAATCAGAATATTAACTGCTCTTTTATATCTAAATACTACTTTACATCCAAATGACTAAGCTCTGTGTGTCTTGGGGAATATAGCTGTCTGTGAATATGGAGGAAATAGCTAGCTCTGACATGGATGATGGAGGTTAAGCCCTTCTTAAAGATGTCACCTGGATAATGGCTTCAAAACTATTGATAATATGGTTATAGTTTTGGGTTATCTGCCACTGTTAATGCTGTTGAGCAAAGGAGAGTTGTAACATTATGAGTGTCATGTTACCTTTTCCAACCTTATTGATTCTATGATTCTATGATCTCTCTTCCTCAGGTGATGAGCATGTGGAAGAGTTGTGGTCAGGAAGCTGTTTCCCTCCCACAAATGAGAGAAACTGCAAAATTAAATTAAAGCAAATTCAGGAAGGAGAGCACCACGTTAAGGCTGTGCCCAAGTGTGGCACTCCTGGTTTCAGTGTTGTCCCTTTTTCCTTTTGCTAAAAACAGATTTAGACTTCCTTGGGTAAAGCATTCGGGAGGAGCAAAGGATTTTAAATTGAACTAAACTTTTTTTTGTTCTTCAGGCTGTTGCAAACTAGATCTTAACATAAATGGTAATTTTATAACACTCATTTCCACAGGAAGCAGATATTTAGTCTTACACATGTCAGGTGGGTTTGCTGCTGGTGTAGCTTCTGAGATTATGGTCAAAACAGGGACAAATAGCTATAAAATTGCAAGTCCTTAATGAATAATTTTGTATTTTCCTTCCCAAGGACCAGCTAGTTGTCATATTGGCTGATTACTGTTGCTGTCAGTATGACTGGAAAAGCTTTTTCAGATATCCAAGTTGGGCTCACAATGGGAAGAAAAGTCTTACAGTGAAGTATTTCTCCTGCCACAGGTTTAGTTTCATGTCATGCTATGGCTTGTGACTGCGCAGGCATTCTGCTCTGATATGTGTCTTCTGATCACAGACTGACCTAGAGTGATAAATATGTGCCTACAGAAGTCTCGCTTCTAGTATAAAGATGTCTTCAGTTATTGTCTTAAGGATTTGGGGGAAGCAGACTAATGTAACTGAAAGCAAGTACAGAGAACAGATGTGTGCAGTGGGAATCTTTTCAAGAGAGATTTGAAATTTTGTTTGTTTTTTAAATAAGCCTTTCTAAAAAGTCATTGTGGAGCAGTGATGGGGCATGCTGCTGCTCTTCTTCACTGTGGCCTACATCAGTATGCAGAGACACTGAGTTTAGAGTGAACAACTGTCCTGGTTTTAACTTGTCTGGCAGCTGAGTCCCAGTAGTCCAACTTTACAAACTGTAATATATCACAGGACTCATAAACCCTGGTCAACCCCTCTCCTGTCACACAATGAGCAGGATGTGAGCATGGTGTAGAATACACAATCCAGCTTGTTCTCCTGCTCTGTGCCCCCTCCCCCATCCCTCATCCATCCTAGTGGGGCCAGTCATCCTCAACCAATGCAGCAACCTTGTCCTTCATTTTTCCTTATAGCCCAAGACTAATATTCTCAGCATGCCATGGTGCTAAGCTTTTAAAAGCTGTCTTTATTGAAGTTTGAGGCACTATTAATGAAAAAATGATTCAGGATATTCCCTGTGAAAGGTTGAAGGTGTGCAAACCTTGCGAGTATTTTCTGGGAGAAAATATTTACTTTGCAGTTTCAGTTTAATCCAGTGATAATCTGCTTGTATCCCCACTTGTGAGGCTCTCTGAGGACAGGCAGTGGCCACATGCAGGTTGCTACCTGATGCACAAGATGGTGGCAGTGGATGCACATCTGTCTGTGGTGTTCCCCAGCATCTTCAGCTGGTCCCATGCCAGGGGTTTCAGGGGAGTTGGTGTTTGTAGCCTGACCCAGTGTGGGGATGAGGAGAATGAAGGCAGACACTGCTAAATGCCTTTTTTTGTACAGCTCTGGTGCAAACTCCTTATGATACCTTTTTCTGTCAACCACGAGTATTTACATAGAGATGGAGCAAAACCAAACTACTGCTGGTTGCAACATCTTCACAGTGGTGTGTATGACACCCAGGGATTACAGAAACAACACTTTCCTTAAGCATAAATCAAGGCAGATGGTAAAAGCAAGTGACCTACAAAATATAACAAGTTTGTTCACCAGAAATGTACAGTACAAACAAATGTACTGTCACCTAAAAATACTGAGATGGCATTTCTGACAAAGTGATGATTGTATGAGGAAGTCAAAGTTTGTGTAAGCCCAGTGATCCAACTGACTGCATTTCAGCTGAGTATTTCTTCCTCCCTGTACCTTTGTTTGATCAGGTTTATCTAGTTCTCTTTTATCTGTAAATGAAGTTATTATGGTAGACCTTCTAAAGCCACCTCTGTCTGTGTGAAGACCTCGATGTGTTGCAGGAGAACAGCACTGATGTGTACTGCTTGTATTCTTTTTATCTGAAAATAGGATCCAACAACTTCCATTCTAAATTATGAGATGCTCTTGTGACCTGCAAATAGTGGGCTTTTGAATAGTTCTTTCATGTGTGCATCCTTTATGTGTTCAGATGCAGGTTAGCTTTGTAGCCTCTTCTTGCAGAACTGCATCCACAGCACCAGTCATCTCAGTTACCCGGTTCCTTCATGCTGGCAAGGAGGGACTGTACTTTACCCAGGTCACTTCAGCATCCTGCTCAAAGCCCTGGTCGGTTATCTTGGTGCCAACAGTCCATTTGTGGCAAGGAGCTCTTCAGCCCATCCAACAGTCAAAGACATGGGGGGACAACAGCTCCTGCATCATCATCCCTCCCCAATTTCAGGCATTCCCTCTGGACCTTGAGCACCTTGTGCACCAGCAGTGAAGTCTTTAATAAATCTCCCAGGCCCTTTGCAGGGTGCAGAGCACATGGGAGCTGGTGCTGTCTCATGGTACCTGTCAAAGCAGAGCCACAGCTAAAGCCTGCTAGCTTGGGCAAAGCAGACTTGAGGCAAATCGGCTGTGAAGTGGAAACATGCAAATTAAAGCAGGCTAAATCAAGGGAGGATTAGGCTATAGTGATTTAAGACAGCTTTATTTCAGTATGGAAACACTGACGCAGGATTTAAGTTCTGCTCCTTGTCTTTGCAGTTAAGTGGTCTGACGACACACAGGCGTACACTGAAAGCAGTGTCGTTTTAGACATTTCTGTATACAAAAAAATGGTAAGAATGGCATTTTAGAAATGCTAAGTGCTGTTCTTTGAGTTGGCTCCTTTGGCTGATCAGCTGAGAGAGCAGAGGGGTTTTTATAGGCTCTGCATCCCATGGGTTGCGAGAGCTTTGTGTGGCCTCCAGGTATGGGCTTCTGGATCATCAAGAGACTCCTGGTCTGGGATTCATCTGGCAGCTATGAATGTACCCTTTGCCTGGCTTTCTACCCATGTTTCAAGTTAAATAATACTTAGAAATCTTTAGGTCGGTACAGTGTGTTTTACTGAAGATTGTTGTCTGGCAAGGCAGAATTGGAAACGGAGAGGGGGAAGATCCACCACTTCTCATAGTAGTTCTTGTGGCTCGTAATCTTGCCAATTAGCTTGGCCTCAGTTAAACTTGCATCTCACAGCTGAAGGGAAGGCCTTTTCTTGCAGCCTTGGAGCCCATGAGCACCTGATATTTCCTCCTAGCTGGTGCTTACATGTTGTAACCCAGTTCCTTTGCAGTCTTGGTGGACTAATCCAGCCAACATCCTTCATGGTGGTGTAGTCCCTGCTCACTTCCAGCCACTGTGGTCTTTTCTGTGCAGTTGTTCTGTTCTTCAACACACATCTTTGAAACCAGCTGCTGGAACTGTAAATTTTTGTTAGTGCTATTTAGAAGTAAAATTCCCTTTATGCTCTCTCTATTTTTAGGATTTATGAGCAAGAACTGCTTTTCAGAAGACGATGCAGAGAATAGAGCTAAGCAGTTCATTTTCACATGTGCTGTTGTGTTCTATGAATATTTCAAATGGTCTGGCTTTCCTTGCAGGGGTGACTTTTTTCTGTAGTCTTTTGGATATACATTTTCTTGGATAAATTCTGTGGTCCATGAGAAAAAGAAGTATCTTAAATTAAGAATTTCTTTAAATGACATAGCACATTAAGTTAACTACACATGAAGGAGAAGTCATTTTATAAAATATTTACTCTATGGCAGGAACTTCTCCATTTAATGTTTCCCATAACTTAATGCATTTTAGAAACAAAAGCTGTGATGTCGGTAGCTTTAAAACCGAATGACACAGCAGTGTGCCCAGGTGGCCAAGAAGGCCAATGGCATCCTGGCATGCATCAAGAATAGTGTGGCCAGCAGGGAGCAGGGAAGTCATTGTGCCCCTGTACTCAGCACTGGTTAGGCCACACCTTGAGTCCTGTGTCCAGTTCTGGGTCCCTCAGTTTAAGAAGGAAATTGAGACTCTTGAACATGTCCAGAGAAGGGCAACGAGGCTGGTGAGAGGCCTTGAGCACAAGCCCTACGAGAAGAGGCTGAGGGAGCTGGGATTGTTTAGCCTGGAGAAGAGGAGGCTCAGGGGAGACCTTATTGCTGTCTACAACTGCCTGAAGGGTGGTTGTAACCAGGAGGGAGTTGGTCTCTTCTCCCAGGCAACCACCAACAGAACGAGAGGACACAGTGTCAAGCTGCACCAGGAGAAGTTTAGGCTCACAGTGAGGAGAAAGTTCTTCACTGAGAGAGTTATTAGCCATTGGAATGTGCTGCCCACAGAGGTGGTGGAGTCACCATCCCTGGAGGTGTTCAAGAGGGGACTGGACATGGCACTTGGTGCCATGGTTTAGTCATGAGGTCTGTGGTGACAGGTTGGACTTGATGATCTTTGAGGTCTCTTCCAACCTTGGTGATTCTGTGACACTACAAAGGCAACAGGTACAATGACCTCAGAGCACCTTGCAGAGGTGCCCTTTGCTTCTTCAGCAGCAGCAAATTTTTTTCAACTTTGTGTTGCAGAAAAGAAAAAAAATTACAAGACTTGATTGTATGCAAATGGATTTCTAACATAATTTAAGAATGAGTTTCATATTCTTGAGTGATGAAGCTGTAGAACGCACAGTGCTTTGTTAAAACGGCCTAAAAATAAACTATTAATGTAAAATGTAATTTGCCTCATGAAGGGATTAATTATGTATTGGTATCAAACAAGGATTTTATCAAACAAAGGCTTTGCTAGTAATTATCTGTTTAGCTTCGGATACCTCCTCTGAAGTATTTTATATATAGGAAATATTTTGTATAGGAAGTGAAGAGAAGAACCAAATGTCCCATCTTCGTTGTGTTTCAGTTAGAGTGCTATAAAACAAATTGTGGGGTCTGAAGACAGACCTTAAGGAGCCATGTCATCCCTATGGTCCTTTGTGCTTTCCCTGATCTGAGGAGAGATGGCCTTCTGTGAATTTTCCAGATGTGTTGCTATTTACACTCTTTACCAGTAAAGACACTAAGTTTCAGAACATGTGCAGAAAACTGCTACCTTGTCCATTTCTTACATCCAAAAGTGGGAATTTGGGTGTTGTCATGGCAACCACACTCTGACAAGACACAATCCCAACCACTGATGTTTTTGTTTAAAGTAGTGGAGAAATCATCCAGAAAATGGCTGGCAGCTGGTAAAATTCCTGCTGGTGACTTGGGATTTACCCAGGTTATATTTAGTGCTGGTCACACCATAGATTAAAGTTGATGGGAAAGACTTGTCATATCCACAGAATCTCTGTGTCATGTTAGTTTTTACTCTACCAGTCTTGTTTATGTGCCTCTTGCCTCCTGTTTCAGGCTGGTGCCTTCTGTATTGGTATCCAGCCTTCCCTCTTCTGCCACCCTGGTTTCTCTGGCAAATAGATGGAGACTTTTGTACTATCCCTTCTCCAAACCTTTAATGTAAAAGGAAACAGGAAGTGAGACATCAGTGCAAGTTTTGCGTGGTGGTCAGCTTCATCCTCCCCCATTGAAGCCTTTTGTTGTCAGCTGAGAAGCATTTCAGGGCTGTTATTGGCTCCAGACATACATGCCAGTGTCTAGCACAAATGTGTGAGCCCAGTATGTGGCTTCTGGAAGCAACCCTAATGCAAAAATGTGTCCCACTGACATTCATTTGCAGCCTCATTCTTGATAATAATAAAGGTGTGTACTACTTCAGGGAAGCAATAGGCACATCATTTCCATCTCTACTTGTCTATAGTTACCACTGAATCAAGTTTAACCTTCTTAAACTTGCTTTTAAAAGCCTTTCTCTTGAGCTTACCTCCTGTAGTTGTTCCTTAGCTGCTTGCCTGGATGTCCTTTTTATCTCTTTCTTCCAGTTTTATGAATACCTTTTGTCCACGTTTCCCCTTCATAACCAAGTGTCTTCTTAAGCCTCAGTTAGCTGAATCACTGAACCCTCTTCAGATTTGTTCCAAAGTATTTTATCTTTTCCAAGTTCTCTGAAAAGTCAGTCATTGTTATTTTTAGATAAAGATACATGTAGGATCTCCATCCTTATATATATTTTAAACCTTTCACCTTTGGGTTTCTCACAGCGTCCTGTTTCTTTTTGTGGAACAGGCAGGCTACAGCCACCCCCTAGGAAGAGCAGTTTGTTGCCTGGACATAACTGAGGCAGAGTTGTAGCTTACTGTGTAAGTATCATTTTTTGCAACCCAAACCCCATAGTTAGGGCCAGGTTTCATAGTCTGAATCCCAGAATCACCTAGATTGGAAAAGACCTTTAAGATCATTGAATTCAGTCATTAGCTTTGCTAATGGGGCTTCTGCTGCTTCCCTGGGCAAACCATTCCAATTTCTCTTGCTCTTGAAAGAGATGCCCAACACAAATAAGTCTTCCTGTGTGCAGCTGAAATGTGAATGCAGCATCTAGCCCAACAGTAATGCCTGCTCACAATGAAGGTACCAACACAAGAGTCTGTGCTCTGCACACTCTGGTCAAAATCAGCTGTGCATTCCCAAGCTCAATGATATCTGCCCTGTGCATTGATCAGCCTGATTTCCACTCTTCAGATTTCATAAATTAAAGTGTTTAGTTCACAGAGACCGCACCACTCTTCATTCTCTGTTTTTACCACTTTGAAGGCCTTTATCTGCACATCCTGATTTAAGTTTTGGTGTTTTTTTTCACTGGCTTCACAGTCAGGCTGCTGCACAGGAGCTCATGCCAAAATCCAGATCTCCGAGGAGCAGGGCATTTTATTCTCCAAATAGCGAAAGGCAGTAAAAAGAGATGCTTTAACATTAAAGGTTTGTTTTAAGGAAACAACTTACCTGGAGGAACATGGTGAGGAATCCTCCTGACCTTTCTTACATTTCACAGAAGAAAAACAACTCCTTGTGGAAGTGTTTTGACAAGAGTCCAAATTTATTTATGATGATATTCGTAGCTAATATATCAAGACCATGCTTCTTTTAGTAAAATTACCATTTTTACATGAACTACAATTAAGTGGTGTTTGGTGCTAAAGGACTGACATTTTTAAGCAGCATAAGCCAGAATTGCCTTATTTGTGAGAGCAGAGAAAGAAGACTTACTTGCAGCTGAGAATGACTTGTTTTCAGCCTGGATGATCCTCAGTTAGATGGTTTCCAAAAGCAGGGTGAAAATAAAGGTAAGTCTTTAACTTCTATACCCAGCTGATGCCCCTCTTTCAAATTTTCCATGCATGCTACCAAGGCTTTTGAGAGTGATGGATGCCACAAGGTGATGAAAGTATGATGAAGGAAATATGAGGGGAAGTGGGAATTTGTGTGGGTGTTTGTCCTCATTCATCCACTCCTCTTTGGAAAAGAGTTTGCTGTTTCTCTGGCAATATAGGCATGAGACGGAGGGAATGCTGGTTGTCCTTCTCTTACATTTCCTCTGCAAGAGGTAGGAGCACAGAAGTGTTGAGGAGTGTTGTGGTCATGGTTCATCACTTAGATCATTCAGTGGATGCATGGAAGAGACAAAGTATACTCTTCTTTTTTGGCAAAATATTGTTGTGAGCTTTAGAAAATGTACATTTAATTTTATCTTGCTTTTACACATCACTGTTTAGTCCAGCCTTAGACAGTCTTTGGGGAGGAGGAGATAGCCATCTTGTGCTCCAGCTTTGGTTGGTGTTGGAAGAAGTGCGGGATGGCTATTTTGAGTGCTTGACCTACCATTTCTATAAGCAACGTTTTACTAAATTTCAAAGTTCTCAATATCAGGGACCTTTGAACTGTGAGGGATTGTATAAGGACTTGAGTGCACTGAAATGCAGCTCAGCAGGTGCTTTGTGAATGCAGTGGACAGCCAACCAGTTTATATCCTTTAATAAAAATCAGAACCTTAATTCTAGAACAAAATTAAGTTGATCTTTTAAAAGAATGCATTCATTCATAGGAATATTTCTTGTTACACTTCTTCCTTCAAAAGACAAGTTTAGAGTGGCTTTAATAAATAAATATTCCTTATGAAAAGAGGGAAAACTGTTAGAATTAAACATGGATCATAACTGTTGCATTGTTCTGGATGTATTGTGTTAAAACTCATCCTTATGTCACTCTGGTTTTGACATGTGTAGGAAGCAGTGCCTGTCCAATACTGATCAGTTTTGACCCCTCACTACAAGGACACTGAAATGGTGGAGCATGTCCAAAGAAGGTCAGCATAGCTGGAAAAGGGTCTAGAGAACAAGTCTTATGAGGAGTAGCTGGATTATTTAGCCTGGAGAGAAAGAGGCTGAAGAGAGAGACTGTCTTGCTCTCTATAATTACCTGAAAAGAGGTTGTATTAAGGTGGAGGTCAGTCTCTTCTCCCAGTAAACAAGTGATAGGACAAAAGGAAACAACCTCATGTGCCAGGGGAGGTTTAGATTAGACATTAGGAAAACTTTCCTCACCAAAAGGGCTGTCAAACACTGGAAACAGACTACCCGTTGAAGTGGTTGAGTCACCATCCATGGAAGTGTTTAAAAGATGGGTAGATGTGGTGCTGAGGGTCATGGTTTAGTGGTGGACTTGGCAGTGCTGGGTTAACAATTGGACCTCGATGGTCTCAAAGGTCTTTTCCAACCTGAACAATTCTATGATAAAAGAAAATTAAGTTCTGGTCTTCACAGATCAGGATATTTTCAGCAGAAGGAGTGCTGCATTTTGGTGTTGTATTTGAAAGGCCGTGCTGATGTCAGTGGTTTGTGCATAGATGCTAGGCGAAAGCTTGTTTTGAGTGAGAGTCACCACTGATGTTAGGAAGCTTTATCGTGAATGGATGCACTAGGATGAGGGATGCAGGGAGAATCTGCCATTGTCTGTTAGGATTTTGGTGCTGGCAGAAGGAAAGCTGCTTCTTCCTGGTAGTCCACACTCACACGGATGGTCTTCCTTCAGAAAAGGGTGCTGTAATTGTTCTCAGTTATCAGCCTGCTATGTTTAAATACATTCACTTTATATGGTGCAGCTTTAAGAAAAGGAAATGTGTCCTATTTTAGATAACAATCTTAACTCAGAGGTGTGTGCTGTAGTGTTTGCTTTAAGGAACTGAAAAGCAGCACTGGCATGTTTTGCAGAAATGAGAAATTGCCTTAGTGTAATTTCTCTGTGCTGTTGTGGAATCGGAGTATTTAGAGGTTATCTGAATTTCTCTAGAAAGCTACTGGTGTTTAACATTGTCTTAAAATAGCTTTCATTTTAATTCCCCCCTCCCCCCAAGCATATTAGTCATTTTGAATGGGTAACAAGTAACGTCCTGGATCCTCAAGCAGCTGAGATACCTGAATATATGAGCTGTTCAAAAGCAAAAGCCCTGAGAGATGGGGCTACAGAAAGCTGTGGGCTACTTGCCCATTTGAACATATGCTTCTTGTCTTGGACCAGGGTCTGGGTTTCTAATAAATTGCTGCAAACACTGCAGCCTTTGAGCAGTCCATAGGATTTTTTGAGAGCTGCAGAAAGCTTTCCTTTTACAATTCACTATTTAGCTGCTGGCTTTGCTGCTTTTGCTTCCTTTTTTTTTCATCATGTGGGAGATTGTGTTGCATGTTTTGGGGCTTTTTTTTTTTTTCTGTACAGGTGGGAGGCCACTGACTGGTGAAAGAAATTAGTTTACTAGATTGTTATCAATAACCGTTTATTTGCTGTTTAAAGTAACCAGAATATGTCTTTTGAGTAAAATTATAGCATACACTGTAGGACAGGTAATTCCCAAGAAATTTGTTTCACCTTCTCTTCTGATCTTAAGGAGTTAACATATTGTGGCTTAATTTCCAAATAAATTGGTACATTAGATTTTGAGTTGTTTGTTAAAGCACCCATTCTCAGGGACTCACCAGCTGCTGATCCCAGAGCCTGCTGCGTTACCTCTGCTCTGCTGTGCCATTTTCCTCAGCGGTGCCCAGACCTGCCTTCAACATTTGTGCTGCTGCTTTTTCTCCTTTGAATGATAACAATTTGCTTCTCTTGCCTCACAAGCTGGTAGGATGCAGCCAGCGCAGGAGAGCAAGGGCTGGCTGTGGGTTCTCCATGTGGTTTTGGCAGAGGACCAGCCTTCCTTCTCAGCAGCAGATAGGTGACTTTGATCTCCCAGCTCTTCTAGATGTCCTTAGGAAGCTGACAGCATTTCCTCCTAGCCATAACTGCTTTTATCACACTTCTCTTTTTCAAATGGCCTGGCTGTTTACCAGCTGGCACCATCACTCTTGCAAGCGAATCTTCGCTTCAGTTCTCATCACATCATCTTGCCCACTCTGCCCCAGGATCCCCTCTGTTGATGTGAATGGCACCACTGTGCTTTGACAGGAGTTATAATGGGAAAACAATTCTTCCTTGGTGCATCCGAGCGAGGAGATGTGATGTCTGCTGTCCTCCTGAAAGTTCACTGTTTAACTCTCAGCACTCCTGCTCTGTTGCTTGTTCCTCTGCCGACTTTCATTCTCGCAGATGTAGAGGTCACCACTTTGCAGGGTCCAGAAAGAAGCAACCCCATAAGGTGTTCCAGGTGTTTGTGTAATTCTATCTTTAATGTGTGTCCCATGACTCCACCAATGCTCAGTAGATTTCATTTCTTTTTCCTCATGAAAAGTTTTTAATGCATAATCTCAGGATGAGACTTGCAGGCTCCATCTCCTCCATATTTAATTCTTTTCCCTTGAAGGAAGTTCATGCTCAGATTAGAGAGAAGCATATGAGAAATCCATGTGGGTTTTTCTCTTCAGAAGTATATCAGATCTTCCTTCGGTCTGCTTTTTTGTCTTGGGTATCTGTTAGGGTGAGTAGTTTATTTTACCAACAGCAAGGCAGATGGATCAAAGAGGACTAGTTGCTTGAAATGAGAAGGCAGGTGAAATTGTTTCCAGGAATGCCTTTTAAAAAGGGATATATTTTTGTTTGTTTTCTAGTGTTTATTGATACTTATTTAGACACTGTTTTACCCTCCAGCAGACAAGGAGACCATGCAAGGAAAGGCTTACCACAAGAGTATGAAGTCTAAAGTAAGAAATAGCCCAAGCTGACTCTTTTGATTCCATTATCTTTAATCTTAGTGAAAGCACTGCCATTATCCAAGACACTCATTTGCTAAAGATGCTGTTGATTAATACAAGTTGATGGAGTTGGATAATGGTTGAAATGGAGGTGGTGAAACTTGAGTGTCTCCCTTTGGAACTCCTCTGTCCTACAGACTCATCTGTTGAAGACATCTTTGTAATCAAGGTTTTACTTCTGGCCTTCTCACATGAATTTTCAAATTCTTTTTAAGGGTTTATTATCTGTTGTGTGTTTGGCTGTGCCCTGTTTTATTTGTGAAGTGTTTGACTTTCCTACTGTGGCAGCACATACAGCTGAAGTTGCTGAGGAGCTCAGTGGGGTGCTGCAGTCCCTGGTCAATAGTGTTGAAGTCTTTTGCAGTTCTTTAGATGGGACCATCAGAAATGCATATGGCTTGTAAGGTCCAGATATTTAGCCATGAAACTTCATATTTTTTTCAGACTCCAATGTACTACTCTGAGGCTGTGAGCAGGAAAGTTGTTGAAGTAGTTTGGTGACTTTTCTTCTTCAACTAAAGAGGCTTTTTAATGTTTAAGTCTTAAGATGGAAAAAGTAGGGTAAGTTGTCTGATTTTTCGAGTTTTGGTTTTCTTATCATCATGAATACAATTTGTATGTAGATCTTTCCTAGGAGTCTAATAAAGGCTAATGAGGCCTTTTCAGGGAAGGTATTAGGATCAAAAAAGCTGGTTATAGAAATCCAAAATCACTGCGCCCTTATTATGTCTTCAGGACTTAGTAGTAATCAGCAAAAACTTTCTTTGCAATGAATGAGTGAGTGACATTTAAAGCTCCATCTGTTGCCTACAGTGCAGTGCTGCACGATGTGTTTCAATGGGTGATGGGATGATTAATTTTGGTTCCCATTCATGCCGCATGAAATATTCTCATAGCAGGGAATGACTCCAGCCCTTGCTGAACTGTAGCATGTGTGGTGCTTGTAGGAAACCTCAGCTGCTGTTTACTTCCAGCTTGTACGCCAAGAAAGGATCCAGGCTGCGTTTGCATTCACCCACGCAGCTCCGTAGCAAGCTATGCAAAAATACTGGCAATTGTGGTGTGCTGACCTGCCTGCTTTTGAGGGATGGCTCTGTCACCAGTGGCACTGCAGTGTTGTCTTGTTTATGGGTCTGTTGTGACCAGAGAAATGGCCTGGCCCCATAAGTGAGGACCACCTTTGGATCTCAGGGCAGAACAGCAGTCTCACTTTGCCATCTCGCTGTCCTTCATTCAAGCCATACTCTGATGCTTAAGTCGAATTGTAGCCCAAAATAACACCCCCTGGAATCCTGGTCCTTGCCTTTGGGAGAGTAGAGGTAAGAAGTAAAAAGAGGAGATAATGATTTGCTGCTCCATGCTGTCCTGCAGCACCCCGCTTTCCTAGCTCTGCACATTTGCCGTGGCAAGGTACAGATTCGTGAAGGAGCATGACAGGTCCATGCCTTCATTCTCCTGTCCCATATGATGCTCATGATGTACCACAGAGAATGTTGTTTTCTTGGGTGCTACCATACCAAGACCATATGCTGCCACCAACCACCTGGGGTCCTGGGCAAATTTCAGGACTCCTCCAGTACAGCCTAGTGAAATCTTTCCTAGAGAGTTTTTTTTTCTCTTCACCTATTCATTTGTGCATATATTTGGGGCCATCTGGGATGCTGTAGATAAAACCGGAGTAAATCTCAGGCACTGTGAGAGTGCTGTGCTGCATCTTCATCCGTTTCATTGTGCTTACACACAAAATATTGTTCTTTTATCCTGGCGCTGCAGTCAAATACTGCAGTAGCTTGTTTCTATTAATAGCTCTGATCTCACCGTCTCTTAGCGTTTCGGTGAGTTTTGACATTTTCAGAAGTGGAAGCCCCACTGGAAAAAAAAATTGCCTGAGCTGCCTAACCATTGCGTGGGCTGCTGCCCGCCCCGCTGCTGCTGGCACCGTGCGGGCAGAGCAGCCAGCTCCCAGGTAGGGGGAACTTATTTCACGATAATCTAAAGACACTCCAATAACACAAGTCTTGCTTCCACTGCAAACACTCCCTCGGCTGCACCTGAAGCAAGCAGTTCCTCCTTGCCTCCTTTCCAAGCTGATTTCAAGCCAAACGAAGGCGATGGGTTTTAGGAAGTGGCAATTCGCAGCTCTAAAGCCTGCTCCTGACATGCCGAAGTAGTTTCTGCCGGCAACCACCTGGTGTTTGAAGGCTCTGCAAAATCCAGGAAATTTTCTGAAAATCAAAAGCTAGACAGCAAGGGCAGGCTCCCAGGAAATAGTCGGTGGAATAAACACAAGACATTTTGCTCTTGCCCTGTGATGAAAGTAGCTGAAAAGAATGCTTAGAACAGGACATCCATGCACACACATTCTCAGTGTCCCAGAACTCACACCATGCCAGGATGGAGCTGATTCACAGTGCAGTGGGATGGGGTTGTCTCCAATGGCAACAGGCACGGGTGTGGGGATGCTGAGCATGGGCTCTAGGTTTTTGTACTTAAGCGTTTTGTGTGTGCTGGAAGGCTGACATGCTACTATTGGCAGAATCTGTCTGGAGGGCAATGCTTCCATGCCAGTAATTAGAAAGCGAACTCATTAGTTAGAAATAAAGTCCAACTGCAGAGAGGGTGGAAGATGGGGGGAGAAGCTGAGTCAATGGTTTCTGGAAAGCCCTGGCTGGGAGGTTTAGCTGCAGCCGTCCAGAGGAGCATCCCCTGTCTGGTGTGCAGCAATTTGGAAAGGCACCAGGGACTATAGAGTTACTGTAGGAGAGACATGCTCTTTTATCGGGGGTTTGTGCGCTCTGTCTCCTAAGCTCCATCCATCACAGGCACACGTGGTGGTATGTCCCTACTTTATATACTCTTGGGGCTTGCGGGAGGGTGCTGCTTTTCTTTCTTCAGCCTTGACCAGATCCTCACTCCCAGGGTTTTGCAGCAGATTTGGGGAGGTTAATGTGATTTCTTCCTTCAAGCCAAAAGGAATTGCCGAGCAAAGGAGAGCAGGGCAGCTGGAAAGGAGCTCTGCAAGTTCCGTGGGACTCGCTCTGTGCCGGCAAGAGGGAGGAGGTCTCGAGGAAAACATTTCATGCACTTTCCATTTGAAGGTGATGTTGTCTTTAAAATGTGAGACAGTTTGCTGTGCTGTTTAAGTTTTTTTAAAAAAGACAAAAAAAAAAAAAAAAAAGGAAGAGTCTTTCTGGCAACAGCATTTGATTTTTAAAATAAAAAGTAGCTTGAGAAATATTTTTCAAGTTCAGCTTAAGGAGAGATTTGCTGAAATAAGATTTGAGCTTACATCTTGGCTTCAAATGTCCTGTGTCCGTTTCATACTGAGATTTTATTTTAACATACTTTATAGGGTATTTTCAGGACTGAGTCCTTCTGTATGTTCATCCTTTAAGGACTTTCATGAAGATGCTGTATCAGAGAAGGGGAAAAAAATATTTCAGTCATCAGTATTTCTTTTATTTAAATAATTTGATATTTAAATAGTGTCACTTTCTCCTAATCCCTTCCAGAAGTTCTTTTCCATTTTGCAGCATGGAAAAGACTCAACATACAACTGCTCTGATAATGTGTTTTATCTGCAGCCTTTATGTGAAATGTTAAACTTTTTTTTTTTTTTTAAACTTTTTTTTTTGGTAGGAAGCATACCCTTGCTTTCAAATTTGAAATTATCAGTTTATTTTACAGCAAGTGTGTTTAACAACTTCAGTGTATTTAAGATGACTTCGACTCAGTGATGTTATGGGCAAGCTGTGAGATGCCAAATTTGCAATCTCCGCCACGAGGCTGCTCTGCGCCGGCAATCGATGGGGACTAGAATGCTTTAGGTCTTAATTAACGTACAACACGCAGGCAGTTCTTTGATGCATGGCCATGTTTTATTTATTTTGGGAGGGAAAAGCCAGCAGTGTTTCTGACTTGGTACAAAAATAATGGTAACTTGACTGTGAAAAAAAAAAAAAAAAAAATTCCTACGTGCCTAGGTTAAAGCAAAAAATAAAATTCCTCCTGTTTTCTCCTTCTGTTCCTACAGGGGAGGGAAAGGCAGGCAAAGCATGAGATAGTTTATTATTCATAATCTCAATCTTGCCTTCTAATTCATGGGTTTGGCATTTGTCATTAGAACTCTGAATATAGGCTTTGTGCTTTTGCTAACGTCATGAATCTGATTGTATTAATACGTTCTCAAGGCAGAACTTATAAAAGCAATTTTCTGGTCTACCATAAAATATTCATAAGAATACAGGCTTTTTTGTTTTGTTGATGTGTTCATTAAGCAGAGAAGGTTTTATTGTTTTCAGGAGGGCTCTGTAGGTCAGAAGCACTCACCACTTCTGTGGGGAACTCATGGCATTTCAAATAGGGTTTTTTTTGAGACTGAAATAGTACGAGTCGGGGATGACGCAGCCTCTGCTGAGACTCTGAATGGGAATTGTGGTCATGATCTCTGCAGCTGGCGCCCCATGCCTGTATGTCGGGCATTTTGGGGGGGGGGGGGGCGGAATGCATCCCCTCGGATGAGAAATGGGAGGGTCACGAAGTCTTCTTGGGACTGTTATCCAGCATGGCACAAGTTAAGGCTGTTATCAGGGAGTAAAGCAGGAGTCATTTATCACAAGACACAATCACAAGTTGTGGTGATCACAAGCAGTAGTTTATTCCTTCAGGCTGAGACTGGATTTATTTTAAGATGTTGAAAGGTTTCATTTTCTGCTTTTAGGAAACACAGTGTTTGGATCATAAAGGTGCGTGTAGGAAAGCGCACATGGGTCGCAAGGAAAATTGCATTTAGCCTAAATAGCTCTGACAAATTCCGTGAGCTGTATTGAAGATAAACAGATTTACGTGGAGACTGGGTAAGCGGGAGTGAGTGACTGCTACCTCTGTATTAGTAACACTGACCTTTAGTCCACATGTATAAAAGATGGGAGATGTTATTGCCAGGTGCTCAGAAATCTTTGGCTTGACATAAAAATAGTCAGTGCATTTAAAAGGCTTGTGATTCACAGAGCCCGCTGCACTGTTTGGCTTACTGACTCACTTGGTTTGATCCTCTAGGATTAACTGTTTCAAGCTCTGCTGGAGCCTTGGGGGCTATAAAGTTGCATTAAATCATAATCAAGATTATCTTTGGGGAGTTTTGCAGCTCTGGGCAGTTGGCTATCGATCTGGGACTGGGGGAGTAGCACAAGGGCTCCAGCAATGCTATGCTTGTGTCTGTATGTAGCACCTGCCTGGACATTACTTCCACATGGATCCCATTCATTGCCAGTGGTCAAGTTTGTCTTCGTCCTTATGTTGGAGTGATCGCTGTAGGTCTGATTTGGCAGTGTGAGACCAAGAGCCAAGTTGTTAAATTCGGTTTCAGCTTCTTTTAAAGGTAGATCAAATTCACGCTGGAGAGCTGCAGCCCCTAGAGAAATCTTGTGGCAGCTCATGAACTTACCCTAGATTTGCCACCTGAGAAAATTGCTGCTTTTCCAGGGATTATCACTGTATGTCTTTCATAACATACAGTAGTTACATTATCAGTGCTCAGGCTATAATAGCCATATGCAGATGGCTAAAATGGACTTTTGATAGCCACAGTGTGTTGTGTCCAAGGGCAGGTCCTGCTTAACAGACCTGATCTCCTTCTACAAGGTGATCTACTTAGTGGGCGAAGAAGAGGCTATTGATGTTGTTTATCTGGACTCTAGTAAAGCCTTTGACACTGTTTCCCACAGCATTCTCTTGGAGAAACTGGCTGTTTATGGCTTGAATGGGTGGGTGATTCAGTGGGTTAAGAACTGTCTGGATGGTCAGGCTCAAAGAAGGATAGTGAGTGGAGTTAAATCCAGTTGGTAGCCAGTCACTACAGGTGTTCTCCAGGGCTCAATATTGAGACCAGTTCATTTTAATGTCTTTGTCAATGAGCTGAATGAAGGAATTGGGTGCACCTTCAGTAAGTTTGCAGATGACACTAAACTGAGTGGGAGTGTTGATCTGCAGAGAGATGTAGACAGGCCAGATCAATGGGCTGAGGTCATTTGTATGAGGTTTAACAAAGCCAAGTTGCAGGTCCTGTACTTGAGTCATACCAACCCCATGCAATGCTATAGGCTTGGCACAGAGTGGCTGGCTGGGGATGCTGATTGATAGTGATCTGAACATGATCCAGCAGTGTGTTCAGGTGGCCATGAAGGCCAGCAGCACCCTGGACCACATGAGGAATACTGTGACCAACAGGAGTAAGGAAGTGATTGTGCTCTTGTGCTGGGCACTAGTGAGGCTTCACCTCAAATACTGTGTTCAGGTTTGGGCCCCTCACTACAAGACAAACATTGAGTTGCTGGAGTGTGTCCAGAGAGGGACAGTAAAGCTGGTGAAGGGTCTGGAGAAGAAGTCTTATGAGGAATGTCTGAGGGAACTGGGATTACATAGAATAAACCAGGTTGGAAGAGACCTTCAAGATCATCGCGTCCAACCCATCAACCAATCCAACACCACCCAAACAACTAACCCACAGCACCAAGCACCCCATCAAGTCTTCTCCTGAAAACCTCCAGTGATGGCGACTCCACCACCTCCCCAGGCAGCCCATTCCAATGTGCAATCACTCTTTCTGTATAGAACTTTTTCCTAACATCTAGCCTGAACCTCCCCCGGCGCAGCCTGAGACTGTGAGACTGTTTAGTCTGGAGAAGAGGAAGCTGAGGGGAGAACTTAATGCTTTCCACAACATCCTGAAATGAGTTGTAGCGAGGTATGGGTTGGTCTCTTCTCCCTAGTAGCAGGTGATAGGATGAGAAGAAATGGCCAAAAACTGTGCCAGAGGAGTTCTAGATTGGATATTAAGAAAAATTTCTTCCCTGCAAGAGTGGTCAGGTGTTGGAAGAGATTGCCCAGGGAAGTGGTAGAGTCACCACCCCTGGAGGTGTTCAAGAAATGTGTAGATATGGCACATGGTTTAATGGCTCTGGTGGTGTTAGGTGAATGGTTGGACTTGATGATCTTAGAGGCGTTTTCCAATCAAAACAAGTCTATGATTCTTTGATTGTCTTTTGGGGGCTTCTTGGTTTGTTTAGTAAAAACACATATGAATTTGCATTTGGACTCCCTTTTGTGCTCTCTTTCCCTGTTTTCCATAGACAACCAACAGAGCAATGGGATTTTTTCTGGCACGGCAGCTTTACTCTCTTGCTTTTCCTATTTCCCACAGTCCTTGGGATAGATGATGGTTCTGATTGCATTTCTGGCCCCATACACTGTCTTGCGGCAGCAGGTACTGTAGAGATACAGTTTTGTTGGAGCTTGAGCAGTGCTGGAGGGATCCAAACTGTTCTCCTGTCACTCTGAAATCCTGGCAAAGCTGGATCTAATTTAAAGCATTGCATCTAAGATGAGAAGTTTCTGAAGCAATAGTCCGTGAAATGAAGTAGCCTCCGCAAGGCTGGTTTGGAGCTGTCAGCTCCCACTCGCGTGCGGGGAAAGCGGATGAAGAGGGTTTTTTTCCTGCGCGAGCGGCTGCAGCAGTTGCCATAGAGATGCTCTGTGGGCAGGAATGGGAAGGGGCTGACCACAGTACTCACCATGCGGGAAAGCATCGGCCGTTCCTGAGGAAGGCTTAGGAACGTGGTGCCTGGGTGGGTTTGAATGGTTATCTGTAGATGAGGGGTGGTGTTCTGCCCAGAATCCTTGGCTGTGGCTTGGTGACCCATGGTGAGGAATCTCAGCTCTGGTCTTGTGGGGGAGAGAGGGGAGTGGGGAAAAGGCCACAGGAAGGAAAACAATAGGGAAGTGGAGGGAAGAGCTTGTGGGTTGAAAAATAGCAACACTTCCAGTAATGTGACCTTTTGCAGAAAATGTTTCCATCCAAATAAAAAAGTCTCCTCCTACTCCCCAGCTCAAGCCGAGTGTAGGGAGGGGGAACCATGCTGCTTTTGTACATGCACTGCGCTCCTCCAACCCCCTCTTCCCACTTTGGAGGGATCCTAGGTGACAGAGCTGGCTCTGGGGAGCAAGAGGTGGCTTCTGCACTCTGGGGGTGCCCACAGGGTGTTGGGAAGGTGGGACAGAGTGATGGGCCACCGGGTGTCTGCTGAGGCATGGGACTCTGTGGATGGATGGGGAGCAGGGCTGCCGCAGCCTTGGACGAAAGGTTGGTTCCAGAGGCACAACCAGCTGGGAAGTTCATGAGACCACAGCCCCTCTTTCCTAGAAGTGTTAAGAAACTCAGACAATTCTGTCTCTGTAAAGCCCTCCCCTCTCTTTTTTGCCTCATAGCCTTGCACTTGGCAACAGGACAGTTCATTCTGGTTTACATGGGGCCACCTTACAAAGCACCCCAGATTTTCAGAATTGCTCCACTATTTTTTAGTTTATATTCTTTTTCTGTGCCTTTGTGTTTCGTTTAGCTCCAGGTTTTACCAACAGCAACTTCTTATGCATTTCTCAGTTACTGGCAAAAATAAACAGTATTAGAACTCTTTCTCTGGGACTGATGATGCTAATGTCCAGGTAGAGGTTACCTGTGGATATTTGCTGGGTGTCCCTCTGGGTGTTCCAGAGAGGTAGCGCAGAGGGGTAAACAGTGAGGTGACTCGTATCACCAGCTGCGTTCCCTTTCCAGCATAGGGTCCTCATTTGTTTCTAATGATTTGCAGTTGATTTCAGGTGACCTCTGTGGACAGGCTGCTTGGAAAGGCAGAGTTAGCTTGTTCTGCACTCCTGTCTCAGCCTTGAAGATGTGGCTGAAGTCAGACCAAAGGTTTAATTATCAGGTTTGAAGTGAAATACGAGTTTAATTCTGTGTAAAATGAAAGCTTCTCTTCAAGTACTGTTTTCATGGGAGTCATATAGGTGGTGAAAGCTGGTGGTTTATCTTAGTAAAACTTTTCCTTAGGCCTTTCACAGCTCCTAAACATTTTCCATGTGTTTTCCTTTTGAACTAGATTTTAATTCACCATTTAGTTTATTTGTAGGCACGATGACATTAGCTCTCTCACAGTAAAACTGGTTTTATTTTTGCTTTGCATGGTTGTCTGTCCTGCTGGAACTGGCTTCGTGGTGGCTTGTACTGATGGTTTTGTAGTAAAGTGGCATCTCTACCTCTGTGAGATCTCACAGCCTTTCCCAGGCACATGTGGGAGTCCTGCAGACGACTCCTGGGCAAACCCTGGGTAACTCTGATGTGGTGCAGGTGTCTTAGCAGATGTGTGACTGATCCAGCTTTAGTGACGGTGCTGATGCTCCCAACCTTACAAGAACACATCTTAATCACTAAAAAAGAAAATGTGAGATAAACTGAAAACACCAACCAACCAAGAAACGCCCCCCCAGCACCTTTTGTTTGAAGGGTTTAGCCTCTCTTACTCCACAGACAACATCCTTCAAAGGTGTTAGAGGAGTTATTGAGTGATTGTCCTGTAGAGAGGGGTGTTAAACATGGCAAACATACTAATATGCATCAAATGCAGAACTGTCATTCAGGTGAAATGTAGACATTGTTAGTCATTCATGGCATGGCAGTATTTCATTCTATTTTTAGCAGGGATAAGGTGAGTTCAGTTATTGCAAAAGTATTTTTGTTGTTCACTGAATCACAGAATGGTCTGGGTTGGAAGGCAGCCTCCAAAGGTCATCTAGTCCAACCCCCTCAGCAGGGAGCATCCTCAACTAGATCAGGTTGCTCAGAGCCCTATTGAGCCTCCCCTTGAGTATCTCCAAGGATAGGGTCTCAGCTACCTCCCTGGGCAACCTGTTCCAACATTCTGCTACTCTCATGATAAAAAACTTGTTAATAACATCCAATCTAAATCTACTCTTCTCTAGTTTGAAGCCCCTTCCCCTAGTCTTCTCACTACAGGCCTTTGTAAACAGCCTCTCTTCATCCTTCTTGTAGGCCTCCTTCAGGTACTGGAAGGTTGCTGTTAGGTTTCCCTGGAGCCTGTCAGCCTGTCTTTGTAGCAGAGGTGCTCCAACCCCCTGATCATTTTCAGGGCCCTCCTCTGGACCCACTCCATCAGGTCCATGCCCTTCCTGTGCTGAGGGTCATTGTCTTGCTACCCTTTGTTACAAAAAGCCTCTTGTCGTCAGGGAAATGCTCTTTTGTGGAAACAAAGAATTGATCATTACAACAGAGATATGCAGGGTGGTAGTTTTCCCTTTTACCTTCTCTTTGCATACATGCCTTAGAACATGCTACTGTTCTTTACCTTACTCATGGCTGTGTTTCAGTTTGTCCCATATGGAGTTTGAATGACAGAGGCAAATCTGCATGGTCACCATTTCACAGAATGTTAAGGGGTGAAAGGGACCTCTGGAGTTTATCATCTAGTCCAATCCCCTTGCTGAAGCAGGTTTACCTAAAGCAGGTTGCACAAGGATTACATCCAGGCAGGTTTTGTGTCTTGTCAGAGGAGGAGACTCCACAGCCTCTCTTGGCAGCCTGTTACATCAGTGCTCCACAATGAAGAAGTTTTTCCTTGTGCTCAGATGGGATTTCATGTGTACCATTTTGTGTCCATTGCCCCTTGTACTCACTGGACACCACTGACAAAAGTTCTAAGCATTTCTGAAATCCCATCTCAGGCATCTCCAAAATAAATAGTCTCAGGTCCCTCAGCCTTTGCTGCTCATCTTTGTAATCTTCCACTGGACTCTATCTGGTAGTTCCCTATCTCTCCTGAACTGGGGAGCTCAGAACTGGACCCAGGACTCCAGATGTGGCCTCACTATGACAGAGTAGAGGGGGAAGAGAACTTCCCTCAGCCTGCTCGCCACACTATTCTTAATGCAACCTGAGAAAATGTTGACCTCGTTGACAATAAGGGCACATTGTTAGCTCATGCTTAACTTGTTATCCACTGGGACTTCAAGGTCCCTCTTTACAGAGGTGCTTTCTAGCTGGTCAACCCCTAACCTGTACTGGTGCATGGGGTTATTCTTCCCTAGGTGCAGGACCCTACACTTGCCTTTGTGGAACTTCATTAGATTCCTACCCACCCAATTCTCCAGTCTGTCCAGGTCTCACTGAATGGCAGCACAGCCACTTCTCCCAAAACGTCATCAGCAAACCTGCTGAGGGTGCACTTTGTCCCATCTTCCTGGTCACCGATGAAAGTACCCAATGAGACTGGACTCAGTACTCACCCATGGGGAACGCTGTGAGTCTATAACCAGCCTCTTTGCTGCTGGTCACAACCCTCTAAGCTCTATCATTCAGCCAGTTCTCAGTCCACCTCACTGTCCACTCATTTCACCCACATTTCCTAAGCTCACTGATGAGAACATTATAGGAGACAGTGTTAAAAATTCAGGCATGGGCTTCCTATGACTGACTGCACTGTAGCAACCCCACACTGCCTGCAAGACACATTCACACTTTTCTGGTGGTCGCAGCAATGCTCATCTGTCACTGAAGCACTTAATTTGTCTTGGTTGCCTCATTACCCATATGCTTTTGTCTCAGCCTTTTCCCAAAACTGGTTATAAAGGATACAGCACACAGTGGTTTTGTACATAAGTTTCCACAAGTGGGACTCTCATGTTCTGACTGTAAGGGTCCATCAACTGATCTGCTATAAGTCAAGACTGATCCTTTCTTTGAAGCTTTAGATTAATCTTTATCCTTCTTATTTCAGGTGATACTGGAACAGTGGAATAGAAAGGTGTATTTTAGATACATGGGTATAGAGTGCTATCAAGAAGGGTCAGATCAATTTGTGGAAGTCCTTTGGTTTTAGAATATGTGTGTGTTTGTAGGAAGTGGTGGCTGGAGGAAAACTTGAATTTCTGTAGTGCTTCTTTACCATTTAAAAATAGATGCAAGTTTAATGGTGGTGTTATTGATTCAATCCACAGTTCCTCAGGGTCTTTTCCAGACACTATACATGAACTAGATGACTTTGTGAATGGGGAATACATTCACCTCTCTGTTTTCATGTTGTAGTTGATGTGACCACAGCACTGCCCTTGCAAGTTGCACCAACTTCAGTCCCGATGGATCTGCGTTTGGACCACCAGTTTTCCATGCCCGTGGCAGAGCCGACGCTGCGGGAACAGCAGCTGCAGCAGGAGCTCCTGGCGCTCAAGCAGAAACAGCAGATCCAGAGGCAGATCCTCATCGCCGAGTTCCAGCGGCAGCACGAGCAGCTCTCCCGGCAGCACGAGGCCCAGCTGCATGAGCACATCAAAGTAAGCAATGGGCGGCCCTGCGCTGGGGAACGTGTGAAAGCATCTCCTCACTAGGGGCATCCACAGACTAATTTATTTTGTGAGTGGGGATGCTGTGCTGACTTGGTAACCCTTGTTTTCAGAATGATCTTTTGTAATGGACTGGGAGCACCAAGAATTAAAAGGGGGTGGGATGGAGGAGAGGAAGCAAGGTAAGCTGGTGTCATAGTCATAGAATGTTTTGGATAGGAAGGGGCCTTTGAAGGTAACCTAGTCCAAACACCCTGCAGTAAGCAGGGACATCAACTACATCGGTTGCTCAGAGCCCTGTCCAACTTGACATTGAATGTTTTCAGGGATGAGACATCTACCACTTCTCTGAGCAACCTGTCCCAGTGTTTCACCACATTTACTGTAAAAAATGTCTTCCTTACATCTAGTCAAAATCTGCCCTCTTTTAGTTGAAGACCATTGTTTCTTGTTTGTTTGCAACAGGCCCTGCTAAAAATACTGCCTCCATCTTTTTTACAGACCACATTTAAAGCACTGAAAGTCTCTCTAGAACCTTCTCTTCTCGAACCTGAACAACTCCAATTCTCTCAGCCTTGTCCTCATAGCAGAGGTGCTCCAGTCCTCTGATAATTTTTGTGGCCTTCCTCTGGACCCAATCTAACAGGTCCATGTCTTTCCCTGAGGACTCTAGATTTGGACACAGTACTCCAGGTGGTGTCTCACCAGAGAAGAGTAGTGGGGGAGAATCTCCTTCAACCTCCTAGCCATGCTGCTTTTGATTCAGTCTAGAATGCAGTTGGCTTCTGGACTGTGAGCACCCATTACCAGCTCATGTCCAGTGTTCCATCCACCAGTATCCCCAAGTCCTTCTCTGCAAAGCTTCTCTTGTTCCCATCAGCCTCATGTTAAACATTATCCATCTCTCTGCATGTATTCAGAATCAAGTGCCGTGCCCTCCCTGGATTTAGAAAGTGACAGCAGAATTTAAGAATGAAGGTTAACAGTATCATATATTTGGGAATAGAATGGCATATAAATTGCTCACTGGACATGCCCCATCAGCACAGGGTGCAAACCAGATGTTTGAACCTCGGTGTCTCTGTGGGAAATGAGATGCAATGGGTGCAGGTAGGTCTGCACGCCATGAGCCGCACAGTGCAAGGTAGGCACCAGCCGGGTGCTTCGCACTGCTGCGTTGCACGGGACAGAGAGGAAATGCAAGGAACAGGATAAGTAGGAAGTGCAGTTGAGAAGATGGCTGTTGCATAGTGAAAATGATAGACATTATATAAATATTTCACAGTGATAGACGATTGCTATGGTAACAGAAGCTTTCAGAATTGCTAATATACTCTCTTTTCAGAGGAGGATTAGTGCTGCACATGGTAAATAGCATTAATGTAATATTAAAAAGGAACCTCGATTCAACCTTATATAACTTTCATTTTAATACAAAATACATGTCAGAGAAGGGAAGATAGGATTAAAAGTTAGTGGTGTGTTATTTACAGACTTTTCAAACACAGACATGAGCCTGGATTTGTAAGGATGGTAGCTGTTTGAAGACTGTTTAACAGCAAGTGTCTGTAGCATTAGTGTTCTCTCTAGGACAAAGGCGTGAGGTGGTGCATGCATGCAAATACATTTATATATACACCCCTATCTATGCATAAAAAGTGTGCATGTGTGTGTGTATATATGTAGTTATGCATGTGTACCCACGTGTCTGTATGTGCACAGTTGTGCATGAATAGCACAGGAACAGCCACAGCATCTGCAGTTCACATCATACACTCAGGAGGAAAGGATGCAAATTATCCGTGACAAATATTTCCCCGATTTCCTTGCAGTTGTACGTGCCTTCAGGGATTTGTCTATTAAAAATAAGAAGGGGTCATTCAGATTTATTGGACAAGCTCTAAGCACTGATGAAACAAATGTATTTGCTCTCATTTATGTTCAAGCTATGACTAATTCTAAAGTCTGCATTAGAAGGAAGTCGAAATTTAATTTAGCCATTTAGCACAGTATATCTAGACCATTAGGTAATGAAGTTCTTCCTCTGATGTGTAAAGCTTGGCTAGATGAAAAACTTAAAATAGGAATGATACAATCCTGTATGAAAAAGGATGACCAGCAAGGTGATCTTCCATAGTAGCAGGTGTGTCATTATGCCCAGAATTGCTTTAAAAATAAACCAGCACATTCTTGAAATAAAGCCCACGATGCCTCACAAACATAATAAACCCCACACCTATACCAGTGAGTAATTATAATGCACTTTCTTTGGGAAAACATACCTTTTGCATGTGTAAGTCAGCTCATATTTAGGTGACTCTTGGATTAAAACTGCTTTCTGAAACTGGCTGCTGTGTTAAGTCCTGTGGGTGCAGAGAAGTTATTATTTTGTCCGGAGAACTAAAATTCGTAGCCTCATATTTGGACTTTGAACTTCCAGCTGTCCAGCTTCTTTGTGGTGGCTCATGAGAAAAGCAGGGGAAATGTTAAAGGAAGTAAAAAACACCCTGTGTATAAGTGAAGCACTGGGATTTGAACTGCAAAACTTGTTCTGGAAATAATCCTAAATGAAGATTCAGAGCTCTTTCTGGAGGAATTCAGGTGTTTTTTGAAAAATAGCTGCTCATGGCGTGCAGTACATGTGCAGGAGCAGGAGTGGGGATGTGGTCTGTCATCTTTTGTGTTTACTCAAACACTGAAACTTTAGACTTAATACATGAAGGAAACAGCAAATTCTCAACATCCTGTTTGGGAGCTCAGAATAAGTTAACTTCATTTGAGGACTGGCTTATGGCATCACTGACAAGATTAAGAATATCATTAGTCTGTTGTCTCTGCAGCAGTGTTCTGTATGCAAAAGTAGTTTAGACTAAGTGATATAGTTGTTTCTTCAGCTGAAAGTGTTTTATAGCCTAAGTTTATGGTATTGAAATGAAGGTGCCATGTGTCCATCACTTTTACAAGCATACATTCCCAAGTTTCTTCTTCAGATGAAGATGGAGTCTCAGTTTGGGTAAGAAAAGGTTTTGGAACCTAACCCTGCCCAGATTTCCATGTTTTAAGACTCATTGTAATGACTGCTGACTAGAGCACTTGGGGAACATCTCTTCTTCCCACTCCTCAAATGAAGCACTGGTATAAGAAGCATCTTAAGGTCTTTTTAAGTAAATGAAATTTGGCTTGGAAAATTCTGGCATGTATTTGTTGTTTTGCCATTCAAGCAGATAACTTTTTCCTATTGAAATCTGAAGTTTTGGCAGTTTCCAATGCTGGGTTTTGTTATGGCAGCCCTCTTTTAGTTGTCCAACCTAGTGCAGGAGGAGATGGTTGCAGTCCTTCTGCAGCCTGTGCAATCCTTTCCCTTGTCATCCCCAAGCAGTCCTTACTTTTATAGACACGGTGTTTTGGAAGAAATGGTCTCCACATAAAGGTGGCAAATTCCAGAAGATCATGTGATTTGGAGAGCCAGGCTGGGAGTGAAATAATGTTTGTGGAAGGGAAATATAATGGATGAAGTTAGAGCTCAGCACACAGAGCGGGTGGGATCGTTGTATGAGAGGAGTAGCGAGCAAATCCTGACATGTTTAGGGAAGATGAGCTGAGGCTTCTGAAGCCTTCACACCATACGGAATTAGGGAAAGCTGTCTTTCACAGCTACTGCATGGCTTTGCAGATTGCTGAGGCCTGACATCCAGAAGCATTGCAGGAATGGAAGCCAGAGCTGGGGAGCACTGGGGGCTGCTGTGGGCTGGCTGGAGGCAGAGGCGATGGCTTCTGTCTCCTCTAGCTGCTTACCTTCAGGAAGATGGATTTTCCACTCAGGCATACCCAGCCAGATGTGTAACAATATTTATAGCCTTCAAATCTGTCTTCCTAAATAAAACAAGGATGGAATAAGGAGCCTGATGCCCAGGCTGTTGCCGGTGAGAAGATGGAAAGCTGCTCCACAGGTCCCAGTGTGAGCTTTTCTTGACCTTTGATTGCAAAGGAATTGGCAGTGAATTTTTTCCTTTGTGAGTCACTCATTCCCGGCCAAGATCAGCTGGAAGTTACCAAAAGCTTTTCCATTTGCCTTCTGGTCAAGGGCTTGAACAAGATGATTGAAGAGGGGCAGGAGCCACACTTTGGCAGAGTGAGAGGCACCTCAGGAGGTGTGAGCTCAACAGAGAAGCAAGGGACGTGGTGGGTAACGTGGTTCATCTCTTCCATCCGTCTGCTGCTGAAGCTCAGAGCAGAGCTCTTCTCAGTTCTGGCTGTTTTATAGCTAAACCTGGAAAGTTATTCAGGATGCTGATGCACGTCAGCATTAGCACATGACAGCAGGCACCAAAAGAGTCCTGATGCTGCTGGGGCAGCAGCACAGGCAGGCAGCTCCTTGTGGACCTGAGATCCTAAGCAGGAGCCATGCAAAGATGTTCATTCTGTTCTTGGATAAAAGAGTATTTGTGTGCATCAGTAGCAGAGGGTAGTGCTAGACTTTACGTCCAACATATCCAGAACGGACAGAAAAGTCATGGCCTATGCATATAAGCAGCAGCAGTGAAGGGAGCTTTGTGACAATGCTCACTGGGGAGTGATTCTGAAGTGGTTTTCTTTTTATTAACACAACAATTTCCTATGTTTAACACTATGCTATGCTGCCTAATGGCTTTATGCCAATAAATAAAAATCTGTGGAATGGTTTTCAGACACTGGCTTTATAGATATAGGAATGTTCAGATTAAAAACTGATTTGACAGTTTCAGATTTTGCTGGTTTCAGATGAACTTTTTTTCCATCAGTGTAGCTTCTAAGCCCTAATGGAGAGGTGGTAAAACATCCAAGGCATTAGCCCCTTGGTCAAAGACATGGGGAAAAAGCTCTCTGGCCCTTCTTATTTTTGTTTTAGTGAGTAAAACTCTCAGGGAAAATTCCAGATGGATTTTGCAATGCTGTAAAGAAAATGTAATTTTTTTTTCCCTCAAAGGTATGTGACTTAATAGGTGTCATATTGATACTAAAGCAAGAAACTGCTCTTTGCTTTCATATGGACCCACCTGCCTTTGTTATGGTGGGTTTGCTTGCAGGATAGCTCATCAGGCATAAATCACATCATCTTTCAGTGTGGCTCCTTTCGGTGTAACCCTGACAATGCCTAGAGCCTCTTTTTGGTGGATTTTCCATGTCAATTTCTACTTAACAGGAAAAGCATGTGTTTGTTTCAAATGTGCTTTTGGGGTCAGTATCATCTGCTTCTCCCCTGCAGCTGTGCTGGGAGGCCATCTTCCCCATGTCCCTGTGCTGGTGACACTGAAGGTTGCACTTTCATTCCTGCAATGCATTCCCTTCCCCTTGTTCTCCTTCTGATATGTTGGACTCTGGAAGGGAAAACTTCCATTTTACCTGCTCTGTGCTCTGACTCCCATTGCTGAGCGTGTCTGCTTCATCCTTCCTTCCTGCCTGCAGCAGCCACCAAAAAGGGACTCCTTCTGCTCAGGTCTGTGCCTCTCTTCTGCAGAGTGCCTCCTGTTCCTCACAGTCTGCATCGTTTTCAAGAGAAACTTGAAAAGCCTGGAGGTACCAGGTGTCCTCCTCTGTCTGTATCCTGATGTGAGAGGATTATTCATCTTAGAAAACTGCAGCTGCGTACAGTCGATGGTAAAGAACCAGACTGAACATTTTGTGCCTCGTTACTACTTGGATGCATTGTATTGTGCTCTCTTGCTATTTCTAGATGGCTTCCTGTTCTTTTTCGGTGACCTTGCCTCATTTTTTCTGGTACACAGAGCTGCCTCGAAGACTTAAACCTGGATCTCGCAAAGCTTAACTTCTGATGGAAGTAACCCTGGGGAAAACCTTTTCAAGATGAGAGTTTTTGCTCCCTTTGAAGGGTGGGGGGGAACTTTCCTCATGCTCAAAGTCAAGATCTTTTCTAAGAACAATGAGGACAAATCTACACACAGAGTACATATCACCAACAAATTCATACAGCAACTTGGACCCCTGTAAGAAGTTGTTACACATCAGCCTGGGTTAATTTGGTCTTTTCCCACTTAGCATTGCTGGTTTCTGGACTGAAGCTGGCTTACTTAGCTAGGAGAGTTGTCTGCACCATTTAAAGCTGATAAAAAAAGCACATTTCCTTTTGGCTGCTTCTGTTGTTTGTTGGATGGAAGGAACAGCAAACTCCAAAATTATCCAGTTTTGAGGTGAAGAAACCTCAATCAGAAGCGGTCACAGATCTCACTGTAGCCAGTGGACATGTGATGGCTTTCCTCCTGTGAATCCTTGTACCAGTGTACATGCAGTCTGCAGGTGACAGCCAGCTACTTCCTTCTTCCACCATAACTCTTTGCTTTGGCTTTCACAGGGGGGAGATAAAAAGCTCCTTGCCCCATGAGCTTGGCTACTCCACGTTCCTTTGATGAAGCCAAAGAGGAGATGTTCACCTAGTGCATTTCTTGTTAATTAATTTCCTGAAGTTGGACTTAAATTGGGCTGACACTTGGGTATTCTGAAGGCTGATTGACATAAAGAGCAGAAATGGCAAATAGAGAATATTTTTTTGATAGCACATGCTCACTTTTTCTGTGAACTCCAAACAGCTTTTGAGGTGGTCAATTTTTATTTTTTTTTATAGCATACATTTTTCTCCCAGTAAAATGACCTTGGAATTTCAAAATAAACAGCAGAAGAAAGAATATCTTACAGTTCACACATCTGATTATGCAACTCCAATTTTGTCTTAAACTATATGACATAGATTGGAAGTAGTCAAAAGGAACACATAGAGAATCAGGGCAGAAGTGAAGAAATACCCAAGTGGATCCTGCTATTATGCCAGAAATATTGACCTGCTGATATACACCACTGCTGATAAATATCATTGATAAGCTTGTAATTCCTGTTGCTGCATAAGGTCTCTTAAGAACATTGAGCTGCTGTATGGGAGAATGAAGTTGCATTTAAAATATAAATCATGTTGTGAATAATTTAACTTCACTCACATGCATACAATATGAATAATATTGTTACTTTGATCTCTGTGTTTGTATTTCCTTTTTAACCCATGGGGGTGTGTAAGAATCATAAAGATTTGGCATTTACATTGCTGGCATCTTGCCTTTAAATATGGAGCTTCTGCAGCACTCACAGGAGCACCAGGTGATAGTGTACATTCATTTTTTGGTGTGCAGCCTTCCTCCAAGCACCAAGGGCACAGGGGCTGTCACAGCCTCATGTCACACAACAAGCAGCACATCGCTGTCTGCTTCACCCTATGTCCACCCTCTGTCAAATGGAGCTGATGTGTCAGCAGCAACACTGCTACCAGTGCTACATCATCCATGCTGCTTTTTTCCCCTCCTCTTATTTTCCATGATTGTTTGAGAAGCCCATCAGGAATGCTCTGGTGACATCACCCATCCCTGCCAGCTTGATGGTTTGGTCACTCTTCTTTCACGCAAGTGATTGGAAATGATGGATAGATGCAGCCATGCTCCTCCTTTTTTTTCAGACATATTTCCTTCTTTGAAATGACCAAAACTCAGTGTTGGCTTCTCTAGCTGCTCTCATTTCAGGATTTCTTTCTTCTACATCTTTGCTCCTGATACTAGTTTTAGCATAACATTTGCATTCCGGTTCCTCTGCCCCCTGCACCCCAAAACAGTTCACAAAGAACTGTTCTTCTGAGAACAGAGGTCTGATCACTTAAGGCATGATAAAATCTCATTTAGCATTAAGCACCTGGGACTGCGTTTACAAGACAATTTATATGGCTCCTTCATTTACAGAGATGCCTTATTGCCATCCATGATCAGATGGATATTCCGTGCTCCTAGTGCAAGGAGTATGGATTTGTCTTCCCTTTCAATAATAACCATGTAAAGCACAGCAGAGGCAACTACAAAGGTGTTTTCTCCATCTTTACTGGAGAAAATGGCAGAAGGAACTGAACATGCTGGACACAGCAGATGAAACTCAGTGCTTTATTAAAAGGCTCTCAGTTACTCTGCGTCTGGAGAAAGGGGAAAAACTAGCAGCCAGGGAACTGCTGAAAAACACATACAAATGCATTCTGAGTGCTGCACTTTTGCAGATATTTAGGGCTTAGAGAAATGGAACTGCTGTGCAAGCTTTCAGCCCTTTAGGAGAGGTGAGAAGCAGTGGCATGGGAAGGAAACAAAATTGTATATCTAGATGTAAGCTGCCAAACTAATAATGTGGGATCTTTTCACCTAGAGCTGGTGATCAGCAAACAGCCATTGTTCCTTTTCCTGGAGACATTTGAGCCTCATAAACTTGAACACCAGACATTCTCAGTAGGATATGTCTAACCAAGACCAGTCTCTTGCCCAGGAAGCTGTCGGCTGGGAAGGATCATTTCCCTGTGTTGTGAGGAGATCCTGGCTACGGGTGCTTCTGGCATGGGACTGCCTGCTGTCTGCCTGCCTGACAGCTGGGAGGGGGCACGCTGAATATACCTTCAGCTGCTGATGTGTCCAAGGAAAGAAATGATAGACGTTCAT
This sequence comes from Dryobates pubescens, assembly GCF_014839835.1. NCBI lineage: Eukaryota > Metazoa > Chordata > Aves > Piciformes > Picidae > Dryobates > Dryobates pubescens. Next base: position 25,369,782 of record NC_071613.1, on the reverse strand, counting down.
TCTTCTGAGCTGTGCTTTCAGAATTTTTCATCTTGGCTTCTGCTGAAACCCACAACTTTCCTTCTGCCATCGCTCAGTATAACTGATTAATTCTGACTAGCCTCTGGTACTCTGGGAGATATCTGAAACAGGCTGTGTCAAAGCCAAGAAAGTGAATCCTGAAACTGGAGCCACAGCCTGAGACTTCAGTAAACAGGATGGAGGGAAAATGAAGCAGAGAGTTCGGCCAAAGGAATGGCCAGCATTGAGACTGATCTAAAATAAGCCAGTACAACAGTTCTCCCAGAAATCTGCCAACATCTCTGCTTTGCTTTCGCCTATACACTAATGATTTGTCAGGGGGGCATTTGATGGGTATATGTTTTGGTAATTTCTTTCTTGATCATCACCTGTAATTTTCCTTTATTTTTACACAATCAGAGCTCCAGATCCTTGTAAATACCTGATGTAACCCACCAAAACTGTAGAGTTTTGCCAAAGTGGGAGGTAGATGATTTGCCTTAAAAACACTGTTAGCACCAAAATCCCAGCCTTGCTGCCTGCTAGATGAAGGGACAATTATATGAAGCATCTGAAACCGTTTACCTTGGTCATGCCTTAACTCACTCTTTAAGAATGCAGTTTGAAGGGATGCTGAGAAGGTCTGCTTTGGGGTTTTGGGGGGTTTCTTTTTTGTCTTGTCTTGCATTAAGTTGTCAGGTTTAAAGTTACTATTTTGTTTACATGTTCTTCTTGTAAGCTATTACCTCCATCCGAAAGCCAGTGTCTTGTTAGGGATGTCAGGTGAAGTAGTTGTACTAAGTTTCTGAGCTTGCCTGGAAGAACTCCTCAGACTACAATGCTGTGATGGGCTGGACCTTCGTCTGAGACAGAAACCATGTGTACATGTGAGGAGGAATGCTGACTGTAGGTGGGGGATCAAACTACCTTTCCATCTGTGTTTCTTATTAATCTCAGTAGAAGCAGAAATTGCCTGCGAATCCAAAGAGCAGCAGAAGTGCTTTGGGTGATGTGGCACCACACTGGAGCACCTTCAGTAGATGACACAGTCTCAAGCTGTGCCAGGGGAGGTTTAGACTCGAAGTGAGGAAAAAGTTCTTCACTGAGCGAGTCATTCGTCATTGGAATGGGCTGCCCAGGGAGGTGGTGGAGTCGCTGTCCCTGGAGGTGTTCACGGGGAGATTGGACGTGGCACTTGGTGCCATAGTCTAGTTGTGAGGTCTGTTGGGACAGGTTGGACTTGATGATCCTTGGGGTCTCTTCCAACTTTAGTTATACTGTGATACTGTGATACTGTGATGATCTCGGGCATAGATAGAGATGCAAGTTAGGAGCTGGACACAACACTAAGCTACTTTGGATCGCAGGAAATGTTTATCATCAATAAACAATGTGTTATTATCCACATGAGTAAGGGTGAGCTGTCTAGCTACAGGTGCTTTTACGCTGCCTTCCACTAATTGCAGTAAACTCTTCAAAATACGTATTATAAAAACCTAGGAGCTGTAGCCTAAGCTTCAAAACATCTCTTGCTTTGCAGATTTTAATCAGTTTTACCACAGCATGTGAAGTAAATGACAGAAGCACTTCTAAAAGTTTTATGGGAAGGAAGGAGCAGAGGAGCTGTAGCCAGAGCAGTGTCTGGCTCCTGGAGTTGAAAACAAAAGGTAGCGTCTGCAAGGTACCAGGGTGTAGGAAGGACCCACATTCTTGCTACTCATTTAGCTAGTTGAGTGGTGGTTACAGAAGTCTTAAGACAACAGGTCTCTATGAAATATGTCCTTGTTGTCTTGGGTCAGTGGGATCTTCCCTGTCGGCAAGGAAAGTTCTTTCCCAGGAGGAACTTCCCAGGAGGGCACTGCCTAGTTTCTGGGCTGAGGCTGTTGGAAGTTTACGGTGCACTACTTTTCCACTTCTGTTGTAACAAGCAAAGGAAACCTTTTTTGCTCTACTTTGCTTAGAAAGAGGTTTCTTTATGCAGTGGAAGTTGACAGTGGGTTTCCCGATGAGGTAGACATACTCAAGAACTGAAGACAGCTGAGAAGTGCAGTGACAAAACCCGCTGAATCCTCAGGGCTGGCTGACAGTTGATAAATACCTGGAAATGCTCTGCATTGCCCTTATTACATGTATTAATATTAATATATGCTAAAGGAGCACCAGCAGCACTAACTACAGGTACAGTTGAACATTTGTGCAGTTTTCGTAAACAGTGGAAGCAGTGACATTAAACATATGCAGGAATCCCCATAGTTATAAATATTTACAAACATTTATTTTGGCAAGAGCCCCTAACTCAGATGTTCCTAGCTGCACTCTTAATACACTGTGCATGTTTGTCACACGCTCCGCTCCTCAAACTGATAGCTGAACGAGACTGAAGGCAGCGGTTTTCCCCCTCGGCATATCCCTTTGTATTTCTCAAATATTTAAGTTTCGTTAGAGTCAGGGGAAAAAAAAACACCACTGCTGCAGCTATGTGCAATTAACACGCGGAGTCGGCGTCGATTTGTTTGCCAGCAAGGGAGATCTAATGTGTTATGAGCTACGTAAGCACCATCTCCCTCGGTAATTAATAAGCCTTATCAGAGCCACCTGGCTGTCTCTTGGTATGCCATGAATTGCAGTTGGAGACATGCTTATGAATTCCTAACTCGGGCACTTTCCAAAAGACCCAAGTGTGGGAGTTTGTGCCCACTCTAGTGCAGCTCTTGAATAATTTTGCCTTTAGATAGCACGCTGAGATAGTCAAGAGAAGGTTAAATGCTAGCCCAAGCCCACAACCTGTGGGTATTAGCTTGGCAGAAGTTCATTGTACGGTGCGGGAAGAGGGTTTAAGACCATGCTGCAGTTGACCACACGCAGGTCTGAATGCATGCTGCCTTTAAAAATCATCTCAACTGCATTAACTTCAGCAGAAGCTCATGTTTTTCTAAAGTTTATTTTATGCATGAGACAACTTTTTGTATGTTGGCAGATTTTGTGCTTCTCCTTTTCATTGATGGTGTGTTCTCCTGCTGCTTATGGATCTTTTCACAAAACATCAACAGGGGAAAAAAAATAAATAAGAAAATTTAATTGTAAACCCTCCGAAAGATAAAATTGAGGCACAGTCTATCATCAAGCAAACTTTAAAGCTTATGGCTGTCAAAGAAGGGCCTTTTTGAACAGAAAATGTTGATACAGTTTGGTTCTCTGGCTCTAATGTAACAATATGGGTAAGAGCACCAGCAAGGCTGATCAATGAAAGCTTCACCTCAAGTCGGCTCCCCAGATCCTTACCCAAGGTCCTTGGAGTGGCAGTGAACCACCTTTAGTACTTTGTTCAGTTTGGGGGCTGCAGTATAAGACAGACATTGAGGTGGAGCAGGTCCAGAGAAGAGCTATGAACCTGGTGAAGGGTCTTGAGAAAAAGTCTTATGAGGAGCAGCTGGGGCCACTGGGGTTATTTACCCTGAAGAAAAAGAGCCTAGGGAATGATCTTTTCATTCTCTGTAACTACCTGGAAGGTGCTTGCAGCAAGGTCTCTTGCCACAAGTTATAACCGATAGGAGAAGAGGAAATGGCATCAAGTTACACCAGAGGAGGTTTAGGTTAGACATTTGGAAAAAACTATACTGAAAGGGTTATCAAAGACTGGAACAGGCTGCCCGGGGAAGTGGCTGAATCACCATCCCTGGCTGTATGGTGCTTGAGGATACAGCGTAGTAGTGGCCCTGGTGGAGTTGGAGGGTGGTTGGACTTGATCATCTTGAAGGTCTTTTCCAGCCGTGGTGGTGATTTTGTGAAACCTGGATACAATCTGTGCAGTGGGTTCACCTGAGCTGCTAACGGCACTGCGTCAGCAGCACCCCTGCATTTTGCTGAGCCTGCACCCCTCATCTCCCGTCAAACACTGCCAGCATGGCTTCTTTTCAGTCCAAGTGTGAAGAAGTATTTGTGCTGTAAGAAGACATCACAGCTCAGACAGAGCACCGAATGGGTGTTACTCAGTTGTTTTCTGAGGCTCCAGCAGACACCAGCAAAGTGATTTCTTTTTACTTTACATGGGTACAATTGGAGAGGTTGCTGCTTTTTTCCCCCTTGTTTTTATTTTTTTGACTTTGAAAAGATCTGAAAACTGTATTAAGAATAGGCTTTGTGGAAGCTGAGGTCAAAATCAGTGGAAACAATACATCTCTAATGAAACTTCTATAAGCCATCTAGCTACAAATTGATCTTTTCATTTACATTTCACTACAGATGTCAATGAAAGCACAGTTCCTTCTAAAGCATCCTAATGTATGTAAACCATTGCGGGAAGCATAGCATGCAAAGCTTGGGAGACTGCAGATGGAGAGAAAAGGCTCCTGATTTCATAAAAATAACAAAACCTGTTTTAACATATTGTGCATTAAATATTGTTCATTTGCATACTTTCTATGGCTAGGTTATAAAAGCCCACCATGTGGTGGACTTGTTGGAAGTCTGAAAAGATACTCTTTCTCCAAATGGAGATGTGTTAGTGGAAGCTGCTGCTTAATTATAAAACAAAAATAGCTAGTTTTCTCTGGAGCTTTTTTGGTTTTGCTGTGTGTTTTTTTTTTCTCCTTCCCTTTTGTAGGTTTTTAGAGTCTGGATTTTGTGTTGTTTACATAAAATTCAATAGAATTAAGAAGGGAAACATAGGTGCAATCACCGTAAATTTTACTAACTGGGCTTCGATGTGTTGCAACAGTCTGCCTGCTTGGAAGTGGCAGCAGCAGGGACTCTTCCATCGAGAGCTTCCAGCAGATAGCCAGGCAGATTGTAAAGTACCTCTTAACATTATTTTTAATTTTTTTTTTCCTCTTTATATAGAATGTTACAATTTTATGTGTATCGTCTATAGTCTATCTGAGGCTGAAGCACTGGCTAGTACAAATGTATGGTGCCACAAATTAAAATAAGGAATGGCTGTCAAAAGTGTAAAAACAAAAATGAGCAAAAGGAGAAGGAAAAAAACCAACAGTGTACACGAGGTGGGTGTCTTGCGTATGCACATGCTGTCAGGGCTTGGAGAAGCATGGAATGAGACACAGTCTCATAGGGAGCAGGTTCCCTGTCTTCATAGCCCTGGCTTTCCCTAATCCCCTTTCAGATACAGGATTTTGTGAACCTGGAGCAGTGGGTGGTATCTGAGCACAGGCACCCATTAAGTTGAGCCTCGGAGAAGTCTTATCTGTCACCAGAGTGCTAAGGGTTTTGAAGGTGAAGGTTGCCAGCTTAAAATCAATCTGCTAGTTTATAAGCTGCCAACATAAAGAGTGTGGGGTGGGCGTAAGGCAGGCAGGGCGATGGTGAGCCGGCGTGCTCCAGCCTTTCCGAGGAGTTCACAGGAGAACTGGAGCAGCCCCAGTAGCTGGCTGTAGCACGTATCTTACTGGAGAGGAAGCAAATAAAACTGGGAGGTGGTCAATCTCAGTTTGAGGGTTTCTTATTTTTTTTCTTCTGGTATAAGAGAGAACAGTTTTCAGTGGAACTCAAAGGAGAAGCCTTATGCTAGGGGAAGCACCTTTTGCAAGCCCCGTGGAGATCTATTGAGACCTAGCCAAGCTGCTGAGACTTGTCATTTGTCATCTTCTTTACCACAGCTTGGCTTGCTTCTGGCCAGCTGTCAAAATGCATGGTGTCCTCTGAACACTGACAGGTACTACCCCAGGGCCCAATGGAACAAACCCCTGCCTCAAGTCCTGGGGAAACCATCCTCCTTGGGCTCAAAAAGCATGCTCTGGGCTAGGGAGTTCCACCCCAAATTTGCCAGAAGAATGGTGTGTCCACACATATCTTCCAGGTGCCAGGTTTTGAAGACCCGAGGATGGATTTGCACAGTGGGCAGGGGCCAGAGCCTTTGGTGCTTCAAGTCTTGAACATCCCATTTGGTGAAAGCTTTGCAAATCTTGACTTTAATTAGACAGCCTGTCTCTCAGTTTTGCCTGTGGATGTCTACGACTAGAGAGGGCTGGGCTAAATCCTTCATCGAGAGATTGTTGGAAATTTTTCTTGTCATGAATCAATTCTTTTATAATTAGGCTCAGAAATGAGTGATGACTATGTCATAAGGATAACTAGCATTTAGCTTGAGGGGCAATGTTTGCATGACAGACAGGAAGTGACCAGCCTTAAATGAAGTTAAAAAGATATCGCTGCCCCAGTCCATGGAAACTCCTCTATATACATAGAGAGAGAGAGAACTCTGTTGGAGAAATAGGAGTGCAAAATCATGTCATTAAGGATTTATTTAAAAAAATAAATGTGTAAGGGAACCAAACTGGTCTTGCAAAACCCACATCCATGATGGAATGTTTTGCTGTTGACTTGGTGAGCTCAACAATATTCCTTCAGCATCGGGTTTGTCACATGGTGAACAGATTCATAATAAAAATGCCCCAATGGCATTTTACTTAAAACAGATGATGAAGAGAAGATTAAGATCCAGGGCCCCAGCTGCACCCTTTGTCAGCAGCTGAGTGGTTGAGGAAAGACCTATTTGAGCAGAAGACTTTTGTCACTTTCTCAAATTAGATGCTTTCTGAACAGTATGCTTGCAAACAGACCATGCCCTGAAGCCTGGAGCATATAGTGATTATGGTTTAACATTAAGTGTTGTCCTGAACTGGAAATGGGGCTACCTGAAGTGAGCTGTGGTGCAGGAGCCTCTCAACAAAGAAAAGGCCATTTTTCCTGTTTCCATGAATTTGGCAACGTTATCATCACATGACAGCACTTCCTGGTTTAGCTCTGGGAAGCCTGATGATGTTAATTTGCTCTTTTTTCCTTTGCCCTTTCTCTGTAGCAGCAGCAGGAGATGCTGGCAATGAAGCATCAGCAGGAGCTATTGGAGCACCAGAGGAAGTTGGAGCAACACCGACAGGAGCAGGAGCTGGAGAAGCAGCACCGAGAGCAGAAACTTCAGCAGTTAAAAAACAAAGAGAAAGGAAAAGAGAGTAAGTAGCAAAAGCTCACTTCTTTCAGTGATGACAGGTAGATCAGATGAATGGAAGCCATAACGCAGCTTTATAAAGCCAGAGAAACCTGCTTGATGATCTTTCTTCAGAGCTCGGCTGCTCAGGGAGTTTATGTAAATGGTTAAGATGTATTGAGGGTAAAAGGGAAATGTATTTCTTTGCTGTATCTTCATTTTTGTCTTCCTAAATGCCATTTTAGCGTTTTTCAAAAGGAAGCGTATCATCTCTTTACTTGATTTAACATTTTTTGAAGTATTTTTGGCAGCATTCCTAATGGAGTCAGAATATTAAGCCTATAAAATGCACCAGATGCACACTGCATTTCTTTTTCTTTTACTTTTCTTAATTTCACTCTTTTAAGATGTAGCCGCGTTCTCAGTTCTTAGCTTTAAAGTGTTTTCATTCAGCAAGCACTTCTTTCATGAGGTTACAGATTGTGGTTGGCTTTCCCACGTGTCATTATGCACTTCATGAGACTCAGTGAAATGATTATGGCCTCACAAGTTCCCTTATCAAAGACACTTTGGTTGCTTGTTCAGTTTTCTTTTAGCAGAATGGGTGGAAAAATACCTCACCAAGTTGTGCTATCAACTCCTTAGGTCTTCATTTCAAATGAAATAAAGAAGACTGTCATAGAGGAAACAGAGAAGGCTGATGGGTACCAGGAGATGGGATGCTCTCTAGGGACCAGAAACAAAAGAAAGCTTGAACAAGAATTTTTCTCATAGGATAGGATGAAGGTCTAGGAGACTAAAATAAGAAAGATCTGAAAGTTGAATTCCTCACTCCCTGCACATGCTTCTTGCCACAGCAGACTTTAAGCTGTTGCAGCCAAAATGAGCGAACACACTGACCTTCCCCAATGTCCTCACAGAGCAGTTCAGAGGGGTCCAACATGTCTATGTGTGTTTGGTTTAGATTTCCTTCATTTTAAATACTAGAAAGACCCAAGGATTAGAATCTACTTAGGTCAAGCAGTTTAACATTCAGGAGTGAATGAAAGTGGTGGTGATGCAGGTTTGCTATTCTGCTGCCCAGTTGGCCACCATATGTGGCCCTCTAGCTGCTTTTTGTTGTTTTCTAAATGAATTACATAGGTGTAGGGGGGGGGGGGGGGGCAGGAAAAACCACCAGCAGAATTTGGGGATGTTAAATTGAAGATCCTGTTCCCATGGCTACAGTTTTATTTTAAAATTACTTTTTTATTTAAGAAGTACTATGGTGTATAATCATTATAGCATCTCAGCTCTTAAGCATACTTAAGTTATTTTTCTCACATTGGAAAATTTTGCTAAGCTAAAATTATCCTGATCCAAAATATGAAGAGCGTGTAATAGATGTAGAGTGTCGTTTATTCTCCCTGCTTCCTCTACCACTGTTCCATCACTGTAAGCCAACATAGGTTTTTTTGTACATTTTAGAGGGCAAATCACAAATCAGTTTAGATTAATATAATATGAGCTCCTTGTCTTCTCATCTCAGGAACCTTAACCTGTCCCTCATGAGCTCATAATCTGCTCTTATAAAGCTTTTAATCAATAGCGTGACTTCCACCAAAGAAAGGAAAATGTATGTGAAAGTAAAGATGCTTTTTGCTTGGAATAAGGATTGATAGTTGGTTGTCCTGTCTTAGGACTGAACCTAGAATCAGTGCATTGGTGTTTTCAGACTCTTCTGAACATGGACCATTTAATGTCTTGCTGTTCTTACAGCCTTGGACAGTGGCTCATCTTGGGCTTTCTCACTATTCACAGTGTCTCCCCCAGCCTGGGTTGCTGCATGGGCTCCTGCCCTCTGGTTCCTTTTCTCATAATTCTTTCACTCTGCTGTGCCTTTTCATTCCATTCGGGCTGAGTGTCTGGCATCCTGCCTGTGGACCTATTCCATATGGAATGATGTCTGACTTCTGCTCACGTCCTCTTTGCTTAAACCTGTTCAGAATGTATACTGTCACATATGTGACAGGTCATCCCTTTTTGCCTTTGGAGTCATCTTTAACGTCTTGATCCTGCACAGTGCTTCTGCTTGTAACAATGTGACTAGGTCCAAAATAACGCAGTGCAGTCCATTAAAAGTGAGTTACATCTTTTTTTTTTAATTTTTTTTTTTTTACTTTTGATCTTTCAACTCAAGGGTCAAAGGGCAAGTAATGGTCAGAAGGTCTTGCATGACAGCTTGGTCCATGACTCTGGCATTGCCCAGGGAAAGGGAAGTCTACATCTTTTTATCTTGTTAAGCATACAATGGGGCCTTTCAGCTTCTAATTAAGGAGGAAGACATGCCAGGGGAGCTTTCGTGAATCTCAGGATCCAAAAATGTTTAGCTTCAGGTCTTCCAAGTAATGTCAGATTTATCAGAAACTGACAGAACACAGCCACGTTTGATTATTTTAAAGATGCTATTGGATTAAAGATGACACTTTTTGGAGAGAGAAGGCCTTTAAGCATGAATTTGTCACCTATTCTGGTCTAGCCATGTGGCTTGCTACACTAAAGTGAATTTATCTCCAAGTTCCTCAGTTGAACTTCTAGTTGGGATACATGCCAAACCTATGTTTGTAGAGCTAGTGAGAAAGGGCTCTAAAAAGGTGAATTTTCAAGCTTTTGAGTGCAGCTTTGGTAGTTGAACAATATTGCGTCTTCAGGCAGTGCTTTATAGAAATACTGCAACTTTATTCTCTTTAGGAGATACGAAATATTGTTTCCTCAGTCTGTCAAATGACACCAGGGTTTTGAGTAGGATCCAGGAGACAAAAGATCACCCTGTTGTGTTTTAAGTTTTTATTCCCAGTATAGCAGACAGTTTTCCTGGCCTTTTCATTTTCTTGTAGCCCAGATATTTTCCTTTGGAAGTCTTGCTTTACGCCACGGTATAGATGAACCATCATTTTCCACATGTTCTGCTTGCCAAACTTTCTATGCATGACTCCATCAGGAGTTCTGCCTGCGAATCTGTTCTGTCAACCAAATGATGATTTTTAATCCATCATCACAGTAAAACAGACTGGTCTCTATTGTGGAGGAAATGATGATTAGAAATTACACAGCTGACATTTTAACTCCGCGTGACAAAATTACCGACTTTCTTTTTTAAATGTTAGATTTTCTATTTGAAGAAAGAGATTGCACACTTGTAAATGAGTTGGAATATTATGTAGGTCTTATTGTACACAGATAGTTTTGAACAAAGAGGTCCCTATTTAGAAGAGTTTTTCCAGACAAAATCTACATTTGAGAGATTCTTCTCATTCCCTTTCTGCTTGCAGATGTGACATTTAAAAACTTGCGTCTAGACAAGACCCTTCTTCTTACATACCTTTGATAAAAAGAAAGCTGGAATACCTAGTACAAGTGCTTTCTCCTGAGCGTACTTCTATGCAAGTGTAAAGCTCCTTTCCAGGAATCTTTTATAGTGAAATGAGAAATCTCTGATTAAATCTCTGTTTTCAAACAGAAGTTGTGATTTTATGCAAAGCTGAAGTGAAGGGAAAAAAAAGTGAAAGGAGAACTGCTTGCTGGAGGCGCTTTGTTCTTTTCTCTTTGAAAGAGAAATTCTTTTAGACTGGAAATCAAAGATTTAATTCTGAACTTTTTTACAAATGTAAATTCGTTAAAGTATGTGAATTGATGAAATAACCTTTTTTTCTTTTTTTTTTTTTTTTTGACATCTCAGGTGCAGTGGCAAGCACAGAAGTAAAGATGAAATTGCAAGAGTTTGTCTTAAATAAGAAGAAGGCGTTGGCACACCGGAATCTTAACCACTGCATATCCAGTGACCCTCGCTTCTGGTATGGGTAAGTGGTGCTGGGCTTATCGCTACGATTCAGCCGGTGCCACCTTTTTTCATGGTTGCTGGAGATGTGGGGAATAGACCTAATGTACTTACAGGATGAGCCAGAACAGTGATAGACCCATGGTTTGACTTTGCTGTGCATTTTCCAGAGAATTTGAGTGTTAGCAATTTTCCTATCTTCTGTGATGGGCACAGTAGTTTTGTGAGTAAGAGGTCTTTGCCGTTTTCTTTAAAACCACAGTTATTCAAACTTGCATGTTCTACCATCAAGAACCAACCTTTGTAAGTTCTATAGCTTTTCACCCAACATTTCATCCTGCCTGATCTTATAAAATTTGAACTTCAGTGAAATGGGGACGTTACTTTTTATGTTCAGTGAATTGCATCTCAGGATAGTTGAGCTAGCACTGAATTTTTAAAGCATTTAATGCTCGCTGTTCATCCTAATCGCTCAAAGCTGGAAGTTTTATTTACTTGACTCTTCTGTAAACTGCTGGAAGCATGAAGTTCATTCTGTCTGCACTTCTAATCCCAACCTCCCCAATACCTGTTTCTACATGAGATTTTTCAGCTGTTGATCTTCAAGAAAGCCCAAACATCGTGTGAGTTGAGAGGGCAGCAGTTGATGTTATAAGGACATGGGAACAAAGAGTGACTTCTTTGATTGGTTCAAAGGCACTACATAGCTAATATAAATGTGGCATTATTAACAAGGTACAAGTTTGAGTTCCAGAAAATCAGTTCTTCATTGTTTAAAAGTCAGAAAATTTGAAATTATTTGAAAACTTCCACTACTTACAACATTTTGAATGCCTGCATTTAAAAGAGAGTGGTTTGGGTGTTATCTTTAGTGACCATAAAATTAATGACAAAAGTCAAGGGAATTTACAGTGAAATTTGTGTTCAAGCTGAGTGTCTGACAGTACTTTAAGTCTGAAGAAACTTACATGTATACAGGGATGATGAAGTCATAGCCAGCAGATGTTTCCAAACTCAAGCAACTAAGCTGAAATGAAATTTGAAAGATATCCCAGCTATGAGCCAGTGCAGAATTGCTGAAGTGTTGGCAGAAAATTCAAGCATTATTCCAGTGGGGTGAGACTGAGCAGTTTTACTACATTTCTAAAAGTCTAATCTAAGACTTGAAAATTGTATGGTTATGGCACTGGTTTAAGTGGTGAAATGTTGATAGCTTATGCAAAGATAATATTGAATGCCCACTTGGTTGATATAGGATAGCAGAAGAAATAAACTGAATTTCAGTCAAAACAACATTAATATTTTTTTTTAAAGCTAACTGATTTTCCACTGTTGTTAATTGAGACTCACCAAGAAATCTGGGGGGATTTTGTTGAAGGCAGTTGAAGACTCTGAGACCCTGTGTTCTCCGTTTTGGTTTTTTTTTTTTCCTGGTTGTTTAAAAAGTCTGTTAATGTAAAAGTGGTAGAAAGTCAAATAGAATCAAGGATAGTAAGTGTTCTCTTTCAGACACTTTGATCCTTTAGCCCCAGAGAAACCTGCCATAGAATTGCCTTCAGAGGTGAGTTTAGAAAAGAGAAGAATAAATGTGGGAGTGCTCTGAATTCTTTATATTTTTTTACAGTTTTCAATTAATTGCATTTTCACGGGGAATCCAGCATTCAGAGATTAATCAGAGGGCAGCAGTGTTGATGTTACAAGGCCAGGGGTGATGCAGGAGGTTATTTAGCCAAGTTCTGTTTAAGGTTTCAGCATGTTCTCTGCCTTGTTCTAAGGTAGTGCAGAGAACTTTCTGAGCATCAATAGATTGCTTAGGTTTATTGCTCATTGTGTTAATCTGAACATCTCTTTCTTGTACTGCTTCAGGGATGCCAACAGGTAGAGGCAATTTTTTTTCAGAATTTAACAGGCTCACTGTCCCTTCATCTTGCCTCCATCTGTTTTGTGGTGGGGAGAGAATTGGTATTCTGGTTTCTACCACAAGATGTGAAGAGAGGGCCTTGGAGGCTTCATAAATCTTTCTTAGGCTGTCTTGGTGATACGTTGCAGGCAGGCATGAGCTTGGTCTGCTCAGCCTTGGAGGAGGGCAGATGGCAGCAGGGCTGTGTGACTGTAGCATCTCATCTTGGAGTGGAGGATTTTTAAATGCACCCTTCAGTCATTAAGGCAGAAGTTGAAGATTTTTCCTTTCCATTCTATTTATTTTTATTTTTTTTAAGAAAAGAGAAAACCTTTAAATCAGTTGCATATTGGTATTTATTTATATGGCATCTCATAGGTTACCAGTTCAGTTACAGAGATATTTATGCACACACATACTTCTTGTGTGATTCAATTGGGTGGTGTTTGGATTTAACACACACAAATGAGGCTTGCAGAAGATAGACTTGATGCTCCTACTGTGAGCAGGCAAGCCAATTAAGTGGTAACAGATGCTGCAATAGTCTTTTAAGTGACACGCCTGCTTTTAAGCACTTCCTCTGGTCTTATTAAGGTTTGTGAATTCCTTTTTTGAAAAACTGAAAGCTTTGCTTGGAAAAAGCAAATCTCCGTAGGGTATTCAGCACCACAACCATTCTACGTCAGTGGCTGTGGCATAAAATATGTCCCACTGACATGTGAAATAGCTGTCGTTCCCCCAGCCCTTTGAGCCAGGCTTTGGTTGCCTAGTGAGATGTCCAGATGCTTTTGCCTTCAGTATCTTGTGTCTGAACTTCATTCAGCTCTGTCAGTTGCTGGTGCAACGCTGAGTGTTTATAGTTGGTGAATATTTTCTAATTGATCACTGATGTTAAAGGGCATTCTCACAAGTGCAAATCAACCCTTGAGGTGAAAAGGGACCAGATTTGGAGGTTCTGCAGAGTGCAGTTGTATTCCAAAGGATCTACTAAATGAAAGAAAGGAACTTTGTAATGCTCAGTAATGTTTCTTGGTGGCTTTAACATGAGATCTGAGTCTTCAGCTCTGTGGTGTTAAAGCCACTTTGTAAAGTCTATTTAAGGTATACATCTTCAGTCTGTATATAATTGCTTAAAATAGCTTTGCAGACTGTAATTTTCAGATTACATTGATGACAGACAACAACAGAAGAGGTTCTTTTGAGTTTCACTGTCAGACTGCCCCTCCTGTGGATTCTGAACTCACTGTACAGCCCTGCCTCCAGGAGGTTTTGATCTTCAAGAGGCTCAACAGAAGTCAGAGTGACATGGCAGGAACACAGAGTACCTCAGGCTTAGCAATCAGGGATATGATTTTCCTAGGAAGTTCTTGGAAGTAGCCACTTGACTTGGTGGGAGTTTTAGCACTGAGTATTTGCATGGTGAGGAGGTAGAGAGATATAATGACACAGTAAATTATTCCAGTGTACATTGATGTCTACAGTCTCTGTACACAAAGTATTCTAGCACAGATACCTATGTTGTAATATGTATTCAATTTACGTTGTGGGAATAGGTTTGAAGTATCATGCATGCTTTGCTGTGCACATGGCTCTTGAAGGACCTCGGAGCTTGATAGAACAGGGGATGTGTTATGTGAAAGCATATGCTTTCAGGAAGGCCTGCAAGCTCCATTTAATGTACAATTCCACCTCTGAAATTCTTGAATGGGCATGCAGACCAGTGGATTTTGCTCAAAGCTGTGTAGGGTGTTGGATCCTAGGCCTCCAGACGTATAATGTATTCCTCTTTGCAGAGTTAAATATCTGTCATTCAGCAACTTCGAAGCACATCTAAACAGGCCCTTTGAGTTCCTCCTGCGTTCCCCAACAGAGTGATGAAAATAGCTTCAATGTACATGATTGTGCAGCTTAAGTCATGACAAAAAGGGGAAAAAAACAAGGAGAAATCTATTGCTTGTATAGGCAAGAGAAAAAAAATGTCATTGTGTGCCACAAGGGGTTTGAGAGCTCTTGGCTTGCAGCATCCAGGCTTCCTGTTTGTGAAACATCTCTCTGTGCTGCCTTCTCATGGTATGAGCAGATCTGGGAGGAGAAAGCGGCTCCTGTTTTCAGGAAGGATTTAAATATTTTTCAGTTTGGTGCTGTTTTAATTTCAGGTGATGATGAAATCATACATACATGTGGGCATTTATTGGTGAGAATGTAAAAGAGTACAAGATGTGTGCAAATGCTAATGAAAAATACAACCATGTAAGACCCCAAGAAATTATTCTGCCTCTATGGACAGAGAAGTTTGGAATATAAAGGGGGGAGGATTAGGAAACCACAGTGAATCATACTGTTTGGTAAGAGCTATGGGTATAGAAAATGAAGATGCAGGAAAAAAATTAATTCAAAGGTTTTCTGTAACCAAATCATGTAGCAAACCTGCTGCATTTTCCTAATGTTTCATTAGCCCCTTATTTTTTGAAAGGGGTAATTTGTTGTGGAATTGATGCTGTGTATCTCACCACCAACCTATTTCCGGTGTGAGCTCTCAAGACATACTGCTCAAGGAACTGGATGAATTGCTGTAATTTTCAACTGGAAATGGCTCATTTTTGTTATGTAAAGACCCATTTGTAGGAGAATGTTTTTAACCAAGATCTCCAAGAATGCCAGATTATTAAGCAATGTAAAAATTCACATATTAACAACTTCTGACAAAGTGCTCGCTTTCTATTGTTTCATATTCTTCAGTAATTTGAGGAAGTCATCCAAGCTTTAAAGTCTGTTTATTTAAAATCAAAATGTGAGATTGTTTGATAGCCGTATGGTTAAATCAGTTATTCTGTTGATGTAGCTACTCTGCTAACATGCACAATCTGGAGACTCCCTGAAGTCTGTAGTGATGAGGGTTGGTAGAGCTCCTGAGAAACAGCAAAACCTGGGCACAAGTCATTAAGTAGAAAAGATGCAGCCAACAAACTGGTAGGAGGCTTATAAAACTCATTCATTATTTAATATTCTTAGCAAACAGACTGTAATTTACTTCAAGCAGCCTGCTCAAACAAAGCTATAAATTATCAGCTTTGAGAAGTTAATCTGGAAAGGAGTTGAGTACTTTTGCCCTATCTCTGCCATGTCCTTGGATGGAGAGTCAGTAGAGGAAAAAGGCAGGAGACCACCTATGAAGCATGGCTGTTGTCAGCTAGTTTAAATGCGTGGAATCTCATGTGCACGTCCTTTGGGGGTTTGTTTTATCCCTAGACTTTGCATGCTATGTCTGGGTTTTATTTAGTGAGGGGAAATTGTTCGTTCGTGCTGTGGTTGAGGGCAATAACAACAGCCATGCTTGGCTTCATGAATATGACTTAGCGAAACCCATGCCAAAGTACAGGCTTAAAATGATGCTCAAGGTTAAATACCTTCGTGACTTAGCTCTAGCTCATGCTCAACAGGGTAGTACTGATACTGAAAATTAAGCATATGTTTGGTTACCTGCCTGTGTACTAGACTTCAGTGTCTCTTCTGTATTGAGTACCAAGATCTTTTCCTTGGCACTGTTCCCTACTGACTAAGATAATGGACAAGGTGAAGCTGCAGTTGTTCCCTTGGTGTGTCAGTCATGCAAAACTTCTCACTTCTCTTTCTCTTTCCTTCTGTGCAGGAAGACACAGCACAGCTCTCTGGACCAGAGCTCCCCACCCCAAAGTGGTGTATCTGGCACCTACAATCACCCTGTACTGGGGATGTATGATTCCAAAGATGACTTCCCACTCAGAAAAACAGGTAGCGCTCGTGCTGATTTTCTGTGTTGTCTGCTCTCTTTGCTCTGATGCTTGGGCCTCATATTTTGTAATTTATTTTTGTTTCATATTACCAAAACCATGTATTTTGTGTTTTATTTAATAGCACCCACTCCATGTTGCTTGTCCTTCATCTGTGCAATGTTAGAGGAGGCTGGAGTGGCTTTGGATTTGAGGACTTGGAAAGCTCCAGGCAGGAGCAGTGTGTTGTGTGTTAGAGTTTGTGAGGTGTTTTCACAGACTCAAAGCTAATATAAAGGTCTGGGTGTCTGAAATCAAAGTATGTTTTTGGTGAGTGATAAAAGTACTGAGAAAAGTTCATTTCTTCTGGGATTTGCATTTTATATACAAGTTTATACTTAAAATAAATAGAAATGTTCCTGCCAGTCAAAGCATCGGGACTTCCTGCAAGAGTTTTGGTTCACACCTAGACAGTTATTTCTCAGTTAGGTTTTCTCTGCATGGTGGCTAAGCAGGTCTGTTATTTCTCAACTATATATTATGTAAACCAGGTTGTTTTGGTTGGCTGTGGTCCTCAGCTCCATATCACATACCTAAACCAACACAGCCTCAGCTTCTAACCTGGCCAGCTCATGGTCCTTGACTGCTTCCTTTGGGGAACAGCTGAGCTTCCACAAGCTCGTCCCAGTCTGGGGAGCAGTGCTACTTACATGGATGGTGCAGTCGGTCCTGTGTGACAGAAACCCCTTCACAACAGGGAAAAAACTTTTCTGAACAGATGGCAGCGGAGGTATGAGGAAAACAAGGGCATGATCTTCTGCAGGTGCTGCCTAGCTGTTTCTCAGGTATGTTCTGTGGATCTTCAAACATAGAAGGATGATCAGCAGTAGTCAAAAAATGTATTGTCTTTGCAATAAGGAAAGAGGATGGTGTGTAAACTAAATCTCTCTGTGGATTTATTACAGTTTTTGCTCAAATCAGCTGCCCCAAATCAGTTCCTAAGAGCTGGCAGCCCCTCCTTTCCCTTCTGGGAGGGATGTAGGTGTTCTCATGGCAATTGTCCTAATAGAATTAGAGCAGGTCCTAGGTGCATTGTATGATTTTAACACAATTCTTCTTACTTTTGTAAATTTGGGGGGTTTATTCTTTTGCCATCTGATGAGAAAAAAACACACTCTCACAGTGCTGCCCTGTGCCTCCCGCCTTCCAGTTCTGCACATTAAAAGACCCTTTGGGGAACTTCTCATTCTGGACCATGGCACCTGGCCTACTGGATGGATTTGTGGATGGATTCCCATCTGCTGTGCACTAAACTCTCTTCCTCTTCACTGTGTATTATGGGTTGGGTGACAAGGGCCAAACATTCCAGCTACACAAGAAATAAATCAAAACTGGGCAAGCCCTCTACAGGATACATTTGTTTGTTGTTTTTTCCCCCCTGGGCTCACCCTGTACCTTTGGTGGTAGTTTTGATTGTGTTTTTCCGAGGTAACTCTAAAAGCAGAGCTTAGAAAACGGAATTTGCTTAAGGGTAGGCCATTCTCTAATCTCTGCTTCATTAGTGAAAGACCATACACCCCGTTACATGGGTAGATTCTGCTGTGTTGTCAGTGCCTGAGGCAGCTGAAGTGATGGTGTCTGGGCTTTAGGATTTTGCCTTTTGTAGGGAAGGTGAGCACTGGTGGAGGACTGTCCTCAAACGAGACTTTGTTCAGCTCTAAAGCTGTTGAAGCACAAAGATGTGCTTGGTGGACACATCCACCTGGGAGGAGAAACTCAAGCCTGGGCTGCTAGCAGCTGTTGCTTCTGTTTGCTTCTCCTCTGCTGAAGGCTTTCAGGCTCCTCTGGGAAATGGCAGTATTTCCATTCAAGGAAGCCTCACTTGGCACCATGCCTATCACTTAGGGCCTGTGGACAGCATGATTCGAAGAGGTTTTTAGCTCTTTGCTATACCTTGTGAAACCAGGGTGATCCCTTTCTGGTGTGTCCCACAGTTTAAGCAGGCTTTGACGTGCTCCAAAACCTCTCTTGCTCATCACTTCAGGGGACCTTACTTGTCAGATTGGGTTTGAGGATCAGTCACCCTACTTGTTCCCAGGATTACAGAAAGGAATTTCTTCAGGAAAGCATCTGCACATCTCATCCCTTTGCTGCTTCTGAGACTGAGCTCTGAATAAGACCCTGGCTGAATAAAAGCCCTGTCAGACAGAGTGAATTAAGGTTGATAAATGTATCTAATCACATTATTAAAAATGGAAGCACCAAAGTCGTCGTTGTTTTAGAACAGGAAGCTGGTTTTGTTTTTCCAGAAAGCTGATGCTTGTTCTTTCTGGTCACTAGCATTAATCTTTTGGGGACTGGTCTGTGATACAAATGAGTTCACTTGCAAGGTTCAGAGGAAAACATTTTTTTGTTGTTTTCTTTTATTTTCCTTTCAATGCAACAGCACTTCAGTCTCTGGCACAGCAATATCCTGCAGAAATCCCATTGCCAAGAATGTTAAGTTGCTTGGAGAAGAAAGGCTTCTGAACAGTCTGGTGTAAACAAAAGGCAGGGAAGGCTGGAGTCCATCCTAAATAAAGTTCTTTATTATGAGTGAGCTTTTCAGATTTTTTGGCACCAGGGAAAACCCTGTCTTTTGTTTGTAATTTAAACCCACCATATCGTGTAGTCCAGTTTTATTACATTTGATTAAATATTTGCAGTTCAAATAACAGAGTCCATCACAACACAGTTCTGATTACCAGGGCTGGAGTCTGACCAACATCATTGTTAGGAATAGGGTGACTTACAGGGCTACAGGAAAGCAGTTTGAGTGATCATTTCTTCTAGGGTGCATTTTCAAAGCTGGCAGCATCCTGCACGCTGAGAAATTTTGGGGAAGAATAAATACATCATTGCGCTGGATTTTAAAAATGCTGACTTTCTTTACTCTTATTTCAGGCATCATGATGTCACAGGTTATCCCTCTGTGCCCACTGGAGATAATGTGCTAGTCTAAAACCCAACTGTGAATGTTGTGAGAGGGACTGGGTGACCTGGCCACGCTCCTTTTGGTAGAAGGAAATGCGTGTGTGACTGATGTTTTAAGAGTTCAGCATGGGAAACAGTCAGTGCTTGCAGCACACTCCTGATGCATTCTGTCCCCTGAAATCCTACCCCCTCTGATTTGTTTTACTAAATTATGTTCCACTTTCTTGGCCATTTGGTTTCTGCATGAAATTGTTTTCCTGTCAGGCTGCTGCCATTGCTAATTGCTTGAATCCTGTTCTTAGTGTGGCTGGGGGATGCATTTCACCAATTTGCCCCTATAAAACCACTCCGGGGCTCTTCCCTTTTTCAAGTGAACCGAGAACAGTCTGGTTGGTGCTGCTCTGTTTTTGCTGTTAAGTAAATGGATTAGCATGGGGATTTCTATTTCCTCTTTTGTGTAGTTTCCTTTAGTGTTAGCGTATGCATTTGCTTGACAGCTGTTGAGAGGGGAAAATAAAAGTGTTCAGCCCCAGATCAGGGCTGATGTCTTCCAGTGCTGTACTGGAACCCTCTAAGAAAAATCTCTAGTGAATCCTTTCAGAGAGATTTTAGTGTCTGGGTGGGGGCAGACTTTTGTAGCCTATTTTGATAACCCCAAGAGTTTTTTGTCAACAGCTTTCGTAGAGTTGCTGAAGTTACTTTTAGCATAGCTTTTCACTTTTGCATTTCTAAGGAATAAGGTGTCCTAATTTTCTCTCCAGGAACAAGGTGGTTCACGATGTTCCCTGCATTCTGGAAATTGAGCACTGGACACAATAAAACATGCTCTTAATTAGAAAGCTGACTCAACCACCATTATTGAGATTTGTAGAAAAAGGATTGCTAAACTTTTTAATATACTTTTCCTCCTGTTTACACAGCGGGGTTTATTTGATTTTGGGTTTTTTTGATGTCCTGTGCATGGCTGGACCCTATCCTGTTGGACACTAGCTTTCCCGCTTACTCCTGCTCGTAGGTAGAGTAAGGATTCCATGTGTTTTTTGAGACTTGACAGGATTTCTAACAAAAGGCACAGCATTTCAATTAGTTTTTCTTGGAAATCAGGGGAAGTTTTGCCAAACTCAGCACCTGCTAGATTTGCCTGGCTAACATGCATTCATCTTGCTGGGATGCCTAAACTGGAAATATTTCCCTGAATCTATATTTAAACCTGACCCCAAAGTGAGAAAGCCTGCTCATTTCTTTTGTAAAAGGGCTCTCCAAAGTCCTAAGTGTAAAAATGGCCACATCTGTAGCTCCCATGCAGATTGTGAAGCAGGCTCAAGTCTCCTTTGTGGTTTTGCTCCTGCTATTGAATAAAGCAAACCTTTCCCAAGACAGCTGTTTTCCTTTGGCCTTCTTCATGCCCGTGGGGAAGGGATATGTGGCTTTGCTGCCGCTTAATTCCCCTGCTCTGGGCTGACTGCTGGTCTTTAAACCTTTACCCTGACAGATCTGTCAGTGGAGGTTGTTCTTAACCCTCTGGTTTGCCAGACTGCTGTGGTTCATTGTGTACAAGAGAACCTCTTGCATCCACCAAGAGCAATGGTGGCTGGATTTTGGTGTCTTTGGCTGGGTTCCTAGGGTACTTGGCCCATGGTTGCTTTCACCACGGTCAGTGTTTTCTGAAGCATCACTGAGACTCTGGGTCCTGGCTTTTCCTTTACCTCTAGTATCACAGCTGGCTGCACTGGGGAGGTAAAGATCAGGAGGATGTTGATGGGCATGAAGATTTTAAGGAGGTAAAGAATTCCTGTGGTCCCAGATATGTTTTTACTGTGGAGCTGTGGGATAGCATCTCAGAGTGTGAGTTTCCACTACTTGCAAAGCTAGACTGAATTGAATGCCAGCCTAGCAGCTTACAAAGACATCTTTGGCAAATCCATGTCTGAATTTCCTGCCTAGATAGTAAAGGAGTGTGTGTGTGGTATGTACTTGGGGAGAAATGACAAGTAGGTGTCACAGACTCCTCTTTCAGCTCCTTTTTTTCTGGGGACCAGGGACGAACAAGTGTCCTGCCTGAAAAACTCCCATCTCAGCAATGCCTCTTGCCTGCTGCACAAGTCATGAAGGAGTACTGTTTATAGGTCAGGTATTGTGTTTTAGGGCTTGTGATAGAGGGAAAAATAGCTGACCTTCAAAGCCCACACAATTAAGAACTCACAGGAAAGGTCTAAAGAGAAGGTTTTACCTCAGCGGATGGCTTATGTATCCCTTTGCTGCAGTGACTTCCCTTAAGGAGTGAAGGAATGCATCAAAAAGGAGACCTTTCCTTGTACTTGTCTGTAGTGCAAACAAGCAGAACCTGGTCCATCTACTACTTGGAGGGCTGTCCCAGCCAGTGATTTTCCTGAATTTCACCATCATTTGGGACCTACTGACAAATACATCTCCTGTGCTGATGGTCCCAGCAACTACGATAGCTTCCAGCCCACCAGCCACCTTTGAAAAATAGAAAAGGTCAGTGTTGTTCTTCTGGCCAATTCAAACATGAGCAGATAGAGAACAGTGACTTTGTCCAAGTCCCACCTTGCACTTCTATGAGTCATAGAATCATTTTAGTTGGAAAAGACCTTTACAGTCATCAAGTCCAATCATTAACTCAGCCATGCCAAATCCACCACTGAGCTATGTCCCTCAGCAGCACATCTACACATCTTCTAAATCCCTCCAGGGATGACAACTCAACCACTTCCCTGGGTGATAGTGAGATTGTATCTAGGCTGCAAGGTCCCAATCGCTCACCCCCACCCAGAGCTGTCCATGAGACAGGCAGCTGACACTTCCCTACCTGCACATCCCTGCTAGGCTTCACAAATCAGTGCTTGTGCACAATGTGAGCTCACTGGCTCACCATGGGGAGCCCAAGGACAGGCACTGTCTCCTGCTGGCTAATCATTATTTTCCATCTAAAACAGAGGACCCTGAGAGAGCAAAGCATCCAGGATGTTGTGTTGTTGGTTTCCTTGCTGTACTGCAGAAACAGAGTTGTTTGAATAGTAGTTGCAGCTAAGCAGGTGAAGTTGTTCTGAACTTCTTGCATTTAAAAGAAAGAAAAGGGAAAATGAAAGGATTTGTCACTAATTAAAACTCTGCTTTTTTCAGGAAAGGCACAATACCTCTCCAAGTTGGTTCTGATTATTGGAATCTTTTAAGTGGTTTGGTTTATGACAAAGATTGTTTAGCAGAAAATAGAGTAGGCTGAAATCCCAGTGTAGTGTGGGAGTAGAATTCAGAGAAAATCTTTGAGCTTTGTACGGCATGGAGTGTCACTCAAGTTTGAAAGCATCTTTGCTTTCCCACCCACGCTGTCCTTCCAGCTGACGTGGTCGGAGGTCTGCCTTTCCTGGGCAGCTCGCTGTGTCTCAGGGACCCACGCACTGCCTTGGGGTGTGCTCTGCTGAGGAGAGGCACTGACCTGCATGAGAAATCCCTATTGTTATAAATATCCTTTCCTGCTCCAAGTCAGTCTCTCTAATCCAAAAATATCTTATGAAAGACAAAAGTCACTTTATTCCTGTGATGCTACAGAATAGCTCTTCAGACCAGCCCATTTGACAGAACAGTGTCTTGGTTTAGTGTGACCTGCAGGGAGCAGGGACTCCAGGAGGCCTAGGATATAGCCCTCAGTCATTCAGTGAACCCTACCTTCTCCTTCTTGGTATTCTCAGCTCCATCTCTGCTACCCAGAGACTGTCAATAGTGTGCGCACTTTCACCTCTGTATGTGCATGCATGCATACATATATATATATATGTATATGTACACAAACACACACACATATGTATATACCCCCAGATTTGTTCTGTCCAGAGCTGAGACGCTTGGCTTTTGGACCACTACACCTATCAGAAAGATGAATCAAGTCTGAGCTAAGAAAGTGTGATGGATATTTGCCTGTCCTGTATGGGATAGCTTTTTAACCACAAACACTGCATGAATGGCATCCAGAGCAGTAGCTTGGAGTGATAACTTCAAACTGAAATGCAACAGTCAAGCTCTAAGAAAACTATGTGTCTCTTGAGGCATGTCCTACTGGCTTTTTGGTCCGTCATTTCCCTCCTGACCCTCAGTGGTTTGCAGCCATGTGTGACAGTGTGAGACTGATTTATGTGGTTTATGTAGCTTTGTTAGTTGGAAGAGCATCCAGGGCAGGAGGAGGCTAAAGTAGGGCAAGTCGCTCCTTCCCAAAGGAACAGCACAGTGTCGGGCAGGGGGAGGGGAGATTCTTACAGGACAAGGCAAGGAGGAGGGGAAAAAGGCAAACTGCCCATAGCTGGCAGGGCAAGGCATGGGATGAGTCATCATAGCCATGACAAGAAGGTTTCTAGGTACAGAACAGATGTGGTGGCTCCATGAGACTATGACAGAGAGCAGAGAGGAAACCACCATGTTGTTTTTTTACCCACCTTGGATTTCTATATATTACCAAATTACATTTCAGTAAAATTCAGCAGAATTCTTGTAAGATAGCAGAAGCCTGTAGGGTTTTTTGGGAGAAGCTCACTTTAATGTAAGGAGATTGTCCCTAAAAATTGTGGCACCGTGAGTCACTTGCTGGAGTCTCCCTGGTTTTGTAGCTACTCCATGCCCTCGTGTTCAGGCAGCCAGAGCTCCCTCTGACACAGGCACTGCAGCTTTTTGGTTACTGTACAGAAATTGGGTGGTTTTTTTTTCTCCTACCTTCTGCAGAGCTCAGTGCTGTTTCAAACATTCTGTTGTAAAAAATTGCTTGGGGGACCTCATTCTCTCCTTTCTAGTCCTAGTCCCCTTCCACACGTCTCTTATCTCTCCTCTCAAATAATACTTAGAACTGCACAGAGCTGCTGTCTTTATTTAGACTTTGGAAAGGGGAAGACAGACAAGATGTGACGTTTCCATGTGTTTATTTTTCTAGCCCAGTTTTGGCTGTGCACAGTGGAAACCTTCGTGGTGCTCCGTTACGCTGCAATTTTGCGTGGTTTTGTAGTCAGACAAGCAAATAATGGCCAAGCTGTACAGACTGTCAGCGTTGTGTGCTCTGTTTAATGGCTGTTAAAGCCTTCTTTCTACTTCTGAGGTGCTGCAACTACTAAACTTCAGCATGAGAAATGCTGGCCTGTAGTAAGTTTTCATTTCAAGGACACAGTACTTCCCTATCCAGCCCTTCCACAGAGCTCTTACATAGCACTTGTGACAACACAATTAGGACAAAAGGAGGAAAATCCAACAACTATCTTTATCTAGCACTTTCTAATTAGGTACCTTTGTTCCTAGATGTATTATTCAAGAGGACACAGTCTCAAGCTGCACCAAGAGAAGTTTAGGCTGGAGGTGAGGAGAAAGTTCTTCACTGAGAGAGTTGTTAGCCGTTGGAATGGGCTGCCCGGGGAGATGGTGGAGTCACCATCCCTGGAGGGGTTCAAGAGGGGATTGGACGTGGCACTTGGTGCCATGGTTTAGTCATGGGGTCTGTGGTGACAGGTTGGATTTGATGATCTTTGATGTCTCTTCCAACCTTGGTGATTCTGTGATTACAGGTGAAGGTGATGCCACCCAAGATGGTACCAAGATCATAAAAATGTGGTTTGTTTCTGCAGAAGAACAGACTCTTGTTTTTATTCTTGTTTTTCTTTTTAGTTTGGCAGTTTTCTCCTGACACTTTGGTCCTGTGTCACTTGTTTCCACTAGGTACAGTTGTGAGGGACCATATTATTCTTGTATCCTGTCCATGCTGATGCCCACTACTATTGACAGTCAAGAACATCAGACTCACTTGGGCTTCAGAGCAATAATGGTGAAATGATTTTTAAGTTTTTTGCTTGACCATAGGTGAGCTTTGCATCTTTACCAGTTTGTCCTTACTAGATAGGTCATGATCCACTCTTTTAGGAGAGAAGACTGCACCGTGCATGTGGAGGAGCAGTAATGAATGTCTGGGATAGAGCCAGACAGGGGGCAAAGAAGCCACAGAGTGAGGAGCGAATGCTCAGCTGCAGAACATGTGGTTTCTCCTGCGTAAGCAAAAGATAATTTATTAAAATTTTGGGTTGTGCAAATGACCAGTTTCAGAGAGCTGTCTCTTTCCTCCTCTGTTTTCCCATGGGGTTACCTGGACATAAGGGAAGCACTAATTGATGGTGTTGCCTCTTACCTGGCTGGTGAGACTTAGTATGAAGCTTAAAACTAATACTAAAAGAATAATAGCCCATTCTCAGTCCCCAGCTGCTGAAATTAATGAACTAGAATGGGAATTTTCATGGTGCATTGTTTGCTTTTTTTTCCCCATAAACGTGGAAGGGTAATGGGAACAGGGCAGACTCTGCCCAGGACTTTGTGTTTTTTGACTTACATAGACTTAATGTCAGATTAGTTCAGCAGCTTAGGGGATGCAATTCTAGGAAGAAAACAATGAGAATGACATAAATGTTGAAGAATGGGATTGCATGGGTCCTGCTGCAATAAATGACATATAACAGGGGTAACTTGGGTTGGAGCCTGTGAAAACTAGAGAAGCTTTTGGCTTACGTTCTAGTTACTGATTTACTCAGAGGAAAACAAAATAGTCTTTGTATAAATCCCTATTATAGGCCAAATTAAGTATGTCACTGCTTAAGAAATCCCACTGGCTTTGTGGAAGCTGACTCAGACTTGGGCATGGGCTTCATTTGTTTGCTAAACAGGAATCAGACTGATCTTTTGATAACAAACTGTTTGTTTAAAAGATTGCACCTTAAGATGTAGAAGACCAGTAAGTTTTGTAATTTAGTCTCCAGATCTCTGAAGCTTACACTAGTTAGCAGTGTTGGCGAGCAAGGCTTTGTTTGTGCATGTTGACACATGGAGATTTCAGTGGAATTGTTGTTTCTGAGAGAACACTGAACCTTTGTTGACTGTCTGGTGCTGATGGTTAATGTTGCTTAAATTCCTATTTTATACATTTGAAGGACAGCTCTATTTACCTTAAAAATATATATTTTTTTTTAATTCTATGGCAGTTTAAAATCATCTAAATAAGCTTAAATTGTTGTTTTGAGTTTTGTAAATGCCGCTGTTGAAAGCTACATCTTCCATTATAAAATATGATGTATGTAAATTCTTGGAATTTGAGACTGTTCTGCACTGCCTGTGCTGAATTTTAATTCACCTACTTTGGGCTATATAGCACCCAGCATGAAGGGATTATGCTCTTTGAGGTCTTGATGACATGTTAGATTTGGGATTATATCTGAGGGATAAACAACAAAATCAGAGTGAACTAAACAAATGCAGTTCTTTAAATAGACTGTTTGGTGTTTCAAAACTTGATCCTCCAGCTGGGGAAGCGAAGGAGAAATACATGGAATAGTTTTGCCTGAAAATAGTTTTGTCTGATAAATGACAGTATGCTGCTTTCACCGTAACTTGAGGTGTTTTCTCTTTCAAAGCTGCAGTTTTCTACATTCGATCCCTTCCTGTTACATGGAAGGATTTGTTGTTGTTGTTGTTATGGCTTTACATACAGGACATGCCTGGTTGTGTTGGCTAATCATGGCCCCAAATACTTTGTTTCCCTGCCCATTTTTAAGCTGTTTCTAACCAATTAATTTTCTGTGTTTGAAAGCTGCACAATTACTTGTCTGTTCCCAACAGAAAACGTACTTCAGACAAACGCCGTGCAGGGTATAAATTACATATTAATAAAGTTTGGGCTGAAGTACAGTATTTATTATAGTGTTTTTCTTTGTCAGAAGACAGCTCCTTTCAACAGCTGTGGCATAAGCTTGTATTTCATTGGCTGTTTTGCAGTGCAGATGTATCTGAAGTGGAAGCATCAGCATCTAGCTGTGACATGTTCCTCTTTGTTCTTTAAAGTCTTGACCGGGGCTTCACGATGGTTACTAGTGCTCAGTATTTGGAGCAAACTTAAACTATGAATTAAAGGACGTGAGATGAGGTACTGAACATTCATGGTCCCAAAGACTGCTTTTAAAATAAGGCAACTTCTGTTTTGAAGAGAACTTTATGAAGTAGCTAGTTGGAGTGCATGCTTGCATTTTAACTAGTCCACTCTTCTAATATTGCCCTCTGAACAAATGAGAGATTTGCATTCAGTCCCCTGGCATTTTATATGCAAATGCCCTATAAGATGATTCCCCCTTTGCTAATGCACTTCATACTGCATTTTAAGCATCTTCTTGAGGAGTCTGACACATTTTTTTTTATTGCTCCCTTTATCTCTTGCAGGCATTTTTCTGTCCAAAACATTCATGAAAAGCCCTCCCACTCCCCCCCTATTTTAGTTCCCTTCCAAAAGTTTCATCAAAGGACTGTTTTGATGGCTTAACTATAGGCATTTGATCTTGAATTCATCAGTCTTCTGATTTTTGAGCCCCGCAATTAACATTGTCGGGCTTGATCTTTTACGTGACCCAGTGGTCAAAGCCAACTGTAGGGAAATACATCTGTAGCCAGACTTAGTTAATTCAAATTAGTTTGTAAACCCTTTTTTAATTCTTCTAAAGAAATGTAGATTATTGGCCCTGGAGTGTAGTGAGCCAAGCGTATCGGTAGTTAATGGTGAGAGCACAGGATTTGCCAGTTCAAAGGAATTAAGCTGCAAAGTTGTTAAGAGGTTGAGGAAGGGAAAAGATTGGGCCAGTTCACAAATATCATAACTGTCAGGAGCCCTCAAGCACTAAAGCAGATATTTCATGTATACTCAAGAGATCAGAAAGTTTACAGAGAAAATAATCTTGCAGGAGGAATCTTGACTTAAGGCTTCATTACCTTTATAAAAACCTGATAAGCTGGGCCGTGCAAACGTGTTCAGTGCTGCCAGCTATCGTTAACTCAAAGGCACTAGGGGTTCCCAGGAGCTCCGCCTTGACTTCTGGAGAAATGTAATCTCAGGATTTGGGTCGAACTGAAGATTTTAGGAGTGTGTCTGAAATGTATGATGTGCACACAAAGCAAGTCAGACTGTAGTCTCAGGAAATACATGCACACCTATCCTTGGCAGACCTGAATTTTCTACGTATTTGATGTGGCTTTAGATATGGTTTTAACCTTGTGGCTGTGATGATGTAACAAAGCTGCTCCCCAGATAAACCTCCTCCTTGGTGCTGGGTTTGACCTTGGCTATCATTCCCTTTTTCTTGACTTGACAGGCTCATCTACTCCAAGGTGAGTTGTTTTAGGGAGGTAAACCCGCAGGAGAACATTCACCTGTTTTGGTTGTGAGGTTTGGCTTTCATATTCCCCCTCCTCTGGTATACCTTCTTAAGACAGCTCACCCTGGGGCTAGATGACTCCAAGGGTGTAGAGCTGCCCATTTCAGCAACACATTGCAGATAGCATCTCAGCCCCATGGTGGTGATGCTCCATACCGACCAAACAGCAACATCTTGGTTGTCTCACCAATTCCTGTCTTGATATTTTTGATCCCATAAGTGAGGTTTGTGACTGGCTTGGAAACAAGGTGGACAGAGATGGAAGGGATGTGAGTGATGCTTTCTGCTAATAGTCTGAACGAGTTCACAGCAGATTCTAAATCTGTCTTCATTTGAGAGAAGATGTTGCAGGATGATTATTATTTTTTTAATTAAAAAGCTGAAGACTTTCATTGCCAGTGAATTCAAGTGTCACAGAGGCAGGGACCTGTTCATTATATTAAGAAATCTTTGTTCCAAGTTGATGCTGTCGAATGACTGGTTTTGTATAGGCTTCTGCAAATGCTGAACTGCAACCCAGACTTTGTGGTGATGGAAAACCCACTCAAATAATATTCACCAAAATGCTGTTTGCTTTTCCTTTTTCTGTTCAGCATCTGAGCCCAATCTGAAGTTACGATCCAGACTAAAGCAAAAGGTTGCTGAGAGGCGAAGCAGCCCCCTCCTGCGCAGGAAAGATGGGCCAGTGGTCACGGCTCTGAAGAAGCGCCCGCTGGACGTCACAGGTGCGTCTGGTAAGGAACAAACACACACTGTCTGCCCTGTGCTCAGGGAGACGTCGCCTTCCAAAATTAATTCCTGCATCCAGTTAATTGTGCAGCCTGGATCTCTTGTGTAGCAAGCAAAACCTGTATCAAGTTGGCAGAATTCAGTGTTGGGTGATGCAGGTGGGCATCAGTAGCGTTGGGCTGCTGCCTACCCGTCTATAGAGACAGCGTTACCAGCTCAGTGAGGTGTTGCTTGGAGTTTGAGACATCCAGAGTCAGATGCAGCTATATGACCAGAGCGTCATGTTTCCCCCCAAGTGTTTCTATGATCCTTCAGCAATAGGTTGTTTAGGGATCAAATTTCTCAGTGGTGATCCTATTGATACCCCTGGGGAGGCCATCACTCATGGCTGCCATCCTCTGGCAGTAAATGCTTTACAATCCGTTTGTTCTGTCCATGGCTTTGGGCAGTCTGCCATGGTTCCTCGTTAAGTAATTATGCTGAAGTTTTAAAACATGTAAGGCATTTTTTTAATATACATAGCTGATATTTCTGACTACTTATCCAACAGTTTCTTGCTGAAAAAAGTCCTCTGGGACTGAAGTTTGTAAGGAGTAAAGCAGATCATATAGATTACTATAAAGTTAATTCTTAGCACCATCTAGGGATGGCTCTCTGCAAGTGCCACTGTGTGACAGATTTCCAGACTTGTCTCGCTTTTAAGGCCAGTCATCATTGAAACAAACTCTACATAAGGTCTCTTGAGAGAGCCAGGTGGTTTTGGGAGACCCTGGGGCAGCTGTGCACTGCTCTGTTTGCAGAGGGAATAGATGATTCCAACAGCTAAGCATAATCTATATTGGACCTGAAAATCAGATTCCCTTCCTCATGCACTACTATAATCATGTGGGTTTAGGATAAAGCAAGCCCTGATGGTTGACCCCTTGGTCCCGGTAATGCCTCCGGACAATAAGCCCTGTTTCAATAAGCCAGCCTGGAGCCTGGCTAGAAAACTGAGTCATTACAGTAAGAGGGAACTTATGACTGGAAAAGAAGTTCTAAAACAAGGCCCACTTCAGGGAATACGAGTTAATCCTTGAGGAGTACATCTTCATACAGTCACAGTTTGAATGTGCCAGCTACTTTTCCTACATCTAGGATAGTATGAATGAAATCTAATGTGTTGTAGTTAGTGACATGTTCATGAAAAAAATGCTAACATTTTCCATGCAGTCAGAAGATTTTTTTTTCAGAACACCTAGACTCTCTGAAGTTGCTTTCCATGGAGAAGTACAGTGTTAGGTGCTCAGCTGGGTGTTACTCCATGCTGACTTTTCTTGCCAGTGAGATGCTTTCCCCAAGTGCACACCCAACAAAAAGCAGCAAGGTTTCAATTTATTCTTCTTAAAAAAAAAAATAAACCAAATTAAAAATCTCATTACAGGTATCTCCAGCAAAGTAACAAAGGTCAACATTTCAAAGTATGTATAGAATAGTGCCACAGAAGAAGGATTTATTTTTTTAATCCCCCAAATTGTAACAACTGACTTGTTTCTCCTGGGGTATCCTAGAGCAGTTATCAGACTGCTGCAGCCTGAATTGCTGCTAGGAGATTCTTCTGGTATTGGGCAAATCCTGTACATGGGAAAGAGGAGAGTTCAGGGGGGAAAAAAGTTGTTGTTGTTTACTTTCCAAAATGAAAGGAGAAATGCTGGAAGCTGTACCGTGCTCCAGCTGAGAGACCTTCCTAGGGATTTTTCAGGCTGTTGCAATTTCATTAATTGTTTCTGTTTGTTATTGCTGTGTCCTCAATGGCTTTGATTTCAGACTGGGCATCTCCATGGTTCTGATTGGTGAGTCCATAAGGAATGTGTTGATTAAACATACAAGGTTGAGAGGATTTTCTGAGAGTTCAGGTGCTGACAGAATTACTTTGGGGGATTAACTCTGCCTTGCGTCTTTCCAAAGTATTTTACTCCCTGAGTGGAGAAGGCTTACCAAAAAAAAAACACAACACCATGACAGTGATTTGAAACAGATTTACTGTTTTGGACCCTGTGGAGTTTTGTCTGATATTTGTAAAGTGGCCTCAGCCATGGCCATGGCCATGCCCAGTTGTCCATCCAGTCCCATATCACTCAGCTTTTAAATCTCTTAAAACCATTTACTTTGACGTGTTGGCAAAATACCATGCTTGTGAGTCCATCCCCAGGAAGTGTTTGGGAGCTGCCCAAGGCAGAGTATGTTTGTCTGAGGGCCTGGCACAGCGTGGGCACATCCCAGAGCTCCCACTTTGCCTGCACCACTGTCCTGCTGCAGGACACCTTCATTACAGAAGCAGAGGTCAGCTCTCGTGCATGGTCAGCCTGAGGCTTGGTGCTGGCAGCATATTTCTAGTAAATCCAGATGCACCAGAAGCCTGCATGGGAAAATGTCAGTGCTGGGATGGTTCCCCTGGTTGTTACAGTGTGAGGTCTGATGCAATACATGGTGAGAGGGTGTCATTAGGGTTACAGGATAAAGATAGAAGCACTTCTAGTGAAATAAGGCTGGACAATCTGACATCCTCCAGTTTGTCCACTTCAACCCATCCATGTCTTTTATTACCTTTGAGTCATATTTAAAGTTATTAATGTACTACAAGAGTGTATTAATAACTTTAAATAGAATAATTCTTACAAGAATGAATACACTTCTGCATGAGGAGAAGACATAAATATGGTAAGTAGGTACTTGGACAGACCATTTGAAAGCATTTGTTAGTATTTTAAGAGCCCTGGGAAGATTTAGGGGGAAGATGGAGAAGAGGAGGGTTGCTTTCCTTCAAAACAAAACTTAAAGGGTTGTTATCTGTCTAAATACCATCACAGAGATTGGTTGTAATGCTAAAAGTTGATTTTGGATGTGTTTTTAGACTCTGCATGCAACAGTGCTCCTGGATCTGGTCCCAGCTCTCCAAACAACAGCTCCAATAACATAAGCACCGAGAACGGAATTGCAGGATCAGTCACGAGTATTCAAGCAGAGGTACAGGTCCCTTCCTCACTCTGATTTTTAACACTTGGATTTCTCATTAGTTTTTGCAAAGTTTAAGGAATTTGAGCGTACTAACCAGTGTGCACCACGCTAAAAAAACCCACCCAGATCGTGACTTGGAGCAGACTTTGGGAATTACCTCTCAATCTAGGCTGACAGGATGCATTATCTGTTTATTAAATCTGGTTTGAGCCAGGTTGTGAGCTGCTTGTGGTAACTTGTAGTGGTTTTGTTGCGAGGAGAGAGTAAAAATAATGTGATTTAGCAAGGTAAAGCATGAAGAGTGTTTCCTGATCAAATGCAAGTATTTTAAAATCAGTTCTCAAAATATTGTATATGGAGTGAATTTGTTTTGTGTAGTAGGTTAGTCTAAGTCTGGCCAAACCAGACTGGATTAAAGGGAATGGATTTAACCTTTTCTTCCCCACTTAGGCATTTGAAAGCTTGGTGCCTGATGTCATGTGCTAGTTTATAATCCCATAAGCTTTCACTATCACTTGAAGCATCTGCTATGGATGTCAGGGGCAGTGTATTGAGCTGTGTAAACAAGTTAATTCAACACAGCAGCTCCTGATTTCAGGGGTACTGAAACCCACCATTTTCTAAAGGCAGATATTGAGATGTGGGCTGTGTTAACTGGCTCCCACCATAAGCCTTACATGTATGAAACCAATGTGGTGCATTTCTTTTTATCCTGTTTACCATTAGCTGTTCTCCTGGCTCTAGCGAATATAGTATCTGTCTGAAATTCAGGGTTGTAAAAACAGGCTAGAGCTAGTTCTCCCAAAATTGTCATTTAGAGCTGAAAAGGACTTTTTATAGTAAATCATAATCCCTTATTGCTTTCTAGTTTCGTACAGTTTGTCACTTTATTTCTATTGTAGTGTAACAGCATTTAATATAGGCAATATTACTCTTCTTCTACTCGCCTCTGCAAATTATCCAACACATATCTACATCTACTCTGGACTTACTGTAGACCTTAAAAGATTCAGACAATTCTTGTAAAGGTTAAGATGGTGTAAGGTGGAGTCTTTGCTTGATACCGGGGGTGTGAAGAGATAGAGCTTTTGAGATGCACACTGATCACTTTAGTAATTCAGAGCAGATCTGGAAAAAGTTATCTGATGTACAGGGTTGTATATCAGATTTGCAGAGCTGAAGACTGGCTGAGCCAAGGGCATATCTTAGGTACCTTTGTGTTAGCCCCAGGAAGACTAGTGCCGAGTTCCCACTTGCCAATCCAGGAGATGTCAATCTTGTCTATACTTAGCAAACTGCAAATCTCCAGTTACTGCTGGTGGAAAAACTGGAGGATTCAACAATTTCTTGTGACATGAACAGAGCAGGCAGCTTCCTGCCAGTCAGTGTTAGCTCCTGCAGGTGAATGTGAAGCTGTAAGGTTCACCTTAACCATTCTATTTTTCAACTAAATTATTTGAATTAATTGTAAAAGTATTTGTGTATCATCTGTGACTAAACTACTGATACCTGATAAAATAGACACAGACTGCAAGAAAAACTCTTTCCATCAACTATTTTTAATGCAGCAATTTTGAAACTCAGGCTGAGGCATGAGTGGCAGGAATGATTTGGAAGAAGTCCCTGTACTGCCAAAGTCTTTCTTTTTCATCTGTGCCTCTTTTGCAGCTGTATCACAGTGGATAATTCCCATGCCGCTGCATGCAAGGAAGGAAGCATTTTCATCCAGAATTTTAAGAACAGCATTTAATGTACCATCTCCAAACAACCTATGCATATAGAAGGGAGAGAATCTAGTTTTCATTTCACTGAAAATAATGTCTAGAGGTTTTTTCACCTTTTTATATTTTTTGTAAAATAGGAAAAAAATATCACATACAAACGATTGTGCAGTTTCACTTTTGGAACTGCCCAGGACTGTGTTAAATATATTGGATCATTGCTGTCACAGAACAGAATGAAACATAAATCACTGTGTGATGGTAAACAGAACGTTGATAACCTGTTGCACAAACTGTTCTCCTCCTAGCATTTCAGACATACTTGAATGACTTAGCTAAATATCCAAGTCCTTTGCATTTGTTTTTTGGGGGAAAATAGCTCTACACTTTGTTCCAGCATTTCATTTTGTGTGATAACAGCTGATTGTATAGGTTAGCTTGGGAAAAAATAACTGGGTAGGGTTTGGAGTTCTTTAAAATTGTCTTCTTCATGAAAGTGGTATTTCTTGGTAGCCCAAGTATTGGAGAGTAATTTAATACCAGTTGACCAGGCTTTCTCATACTCCCACTTCTAAATATTTAGAAATATCTAAATGTTTCTGAAAAAATAATATTGCCAAATGTAAGTGTTTCATGCTTACCTTCATGTTTTATTTTGAATGAGAAATGTGTCTCTTTTTAGTTCTTTTAGGACATCTCTTGAACCATTTCAGATGTGTTGGAACATTGTATCCAAAGTCATGATTTCAGTTTCAGTGTTTGCTTTTGTTGCAGAAAGACTACAGCTCTCTGCTTCTTTTTAAAACAGACAATTTCTGTTTTTAAACACTGTTTTTAAACTGAAAACCTCTGAAAGGTAGATGATACTCATTGCCTTTGCAGTTGATGTAAGACCATAAAAAGTACTCGGCTGCAAAGGAAAATCGGGCATGTTGAAATTGTTCTCAACTGTGCAATTCGAAAAACGATTGTGTACAACCCATAGATGGGATCTGTGTGTTTAAAGTGATGATAATGCTGCTAAACACCATATGCTGATAGCAACAAGCTGCTGTGTTTTTCTCTTCGC
The DNA here is from genome assembly GCF_014839835.1 of Dryobates pubescens. NCBI lineage: Eukaryota > Metazoa > Chordata > Aves > Piciformes > Picidae > Dryobates > Dryobates pubescens. The sequence goes on along the minus strand of NC_071613.1, from coordinate 25,334,657 downwards.
TGTTTTTAAAACAACCCCCCAGGAGATGGTTTGAAAAACAGCTACAGAGTATTGATTTTTCAAACAGAAAATGGATGTAGTTTTGTTTCATTTATGATACCAGTAAAATATTTCATTACTCTGCCGACAATAACTATCTTATTCTTGATGTGGCATGCTAACATTATGTAATTTAAATCAAAGCAAAATTGCCAGTAGTGCTCATAATGCCATGAAAGAAGTGGTGTGTGGGTATGCACAATCACATGTCCTTACCAGGTACCACTCAACAGCAAAACACTCCCTCCAAATTTCCTCATTTACGGCAATAAATTGCCAACTGAGATCTTAAAAACAGATTTGTTCTTTTTACAGAAGTACTGATCTGTAAGGTGCTTTCAATAAGCTTGAATGTCATTAATGAAAGTGCAAGAAGGCAAAGGGAAATTAGAAAAAATAACTTTGCAGATGAACTTCTACACAAGGTACTATGAGAACTAGCTGACTTTGTTGAACACTTGGCATTTTGACAGGGTTGGACACAGGGAGGATGACTGGCAAGTTAGTGTCACATGGAAGAATGAATTTGAGAGGTAGCCCCATCCCTGATAACAATGACAAATATGATCATGGGAAGGCTTTACTCCTTCTGTCCTCCTTTCACAAGCAGTACTAACCTAAAGTGCTGGGGTGGTGTGTCCAGTTGAATCTGTCAGCTGGTCTAGTTAATTTTCCATAAACCAGGGAGGCAGAATCTTGAAGCTTGTTCTATAGAAATTGTTTGGGTTTCAATATTAGTTCTTGGGTGCTTTTTGGTTTTTTCCCCTAACAGGTTTGGCTTTTTTTAATCTTCCCCTTAGAGTCTTTGAGGGAGAAAAATAGGTTTTTATTATCCAGAGCTGGCCCGGCCCTGCAACCAAGTAAATAACCTGCAGCCTCCTTGCCTTACAGAACAATGATTTCAAGTCTAAAATATACAAAGTTGTTCTTCAGATATCTGTTACATCGATACAGATTGTTCCATAGCATAATAAAAAGTTAATCATAATCCCTTTTTTCACAATTGCACCGGAGTTAAATAGCAGAAATTCTATAAAAAGTCTTTTTGAAATCTCAACTCCATTTTGTTGAAGTTGGAAAATCACCTGCAGAGAATTCAGGGTGATTAGAACAGTTGTTTCCTAACAGCTTATTGTAATTTTTATAGTGGGCTTCCTAATGAATACTTCAGTCTTGTTTTGAAATTAAAGGTGTTTTTTTCTTAAGTGTTCCTGCTTTAAATGGCTGTAAGATAATTTGGTAAATCTTGTGTTTCACCCCGAAAATCAGCAAATAGCAACATAACTATGCCACCTTAAGGCTTTTTGATGAAATTTTGAAGCCTTGATTTAAGCTAAAGCACACTAGTAAATAGCATAAATTGTCTGTGATTTGCTAAAGAGAACAACAGCCCTTGTAATGCCAATTTCTGTAAAATAATCTCTTTGAGCTTTAAAAGGGCAAATGCTTCAGAAGGAGCAATAAACTGTTGCATCTTTGCAGAAGCTTTTCACAGTGACATTGCATGAAGACTCTGTAGCAGCAGAGTACTGGTGAGAACGCAGGGGTGATCTTTAGTCTCCACGAATGATCAGATGGACTGTGAAAGGTCTCTCCATTAGGTCAGTGAGGCTGGTGGCAGTTGCAGAGTGAGGTCATCCCAGGGTCAGTTCTCCTGGTCTTGTCACCACTACACAGCTATGACAGCAGCCTTTGGGGCATGTACCTAGTCTGTGCTTGGTTAGACTGGACCTGATGCTCAGCATAGCTCCCTTGTTGAGTATTTCCAATGTCTGTACTGAAGTTGCACACTCTACATTTCTGATGTGTTCTCACAGCAGGTGTACTGTGTCCTTAATCCGATCTGTAGATGCTCTCTCACCAGGACAACGTTCTTGATTTTGTTTCCAGACCAGCCTGGCACACCGGCTCGTGAATCGTGAGGGCTCAGTAACGCAGCTTCCTCTCTACACATCTCCTTCTTTGCCCAACATCACGCTAGGGCTGCCTGCAACTGGCCCTTCCAGTGTAAGTGTCCTGCGGGGTGCAGCCTTGGAAATGTTACTTGCATTGATTTATGCCTTAATCCGTTGCACCATCAATTGTGCCTTTGCAGGGAGGCTCAGCACAGCAGGATGCGGAGAGACTTGCTATCCCAACCTTACAGCAGCGGATCTCTTTATTTCCTGGCACTCACCTCACTCCCTACTTGAGCACTACAACGTTGGAAAGAGATGGGGGAACAACACATAACCCTCTTCTGCAACACATGGTCTTACTGGAACAGCCAGCTGCACAAACGCCCTTAGTCACAGGTGAGTGCACTGCAGCTGATGTCCAAAATTCAGTCCCAGCTGGGAAAAGAAAGCAAGAAACATCTGTTGCGGTTTTGTAAAGTCTATCTCTTAAACAAAAGAGACACTGCATCATCTGTACATTCTATAGGTAACTTTTAGGAGGGGTTCATTGATACATTGGATATGGGTGACATTTGCAAGATCAGAGGTTGCCCACCTCATCCAGAGGTGGAGGGAAGTTGCCTCATCATTTTGGCAAAAGGAAAATAAATAGTATTTATTCCATAAGTACAGTCTAAGTCTGTAGGTCATGATTCAAACTATATTGTTAGAGTTCTACTTTAGTTAACCACTTTAGATTAAAGTGGAGACAAAAACATTGTGTCTTATGATTACCCTTCCTGTTTATCACAGATGGTTTCTAGTGCGTATATGAAAGGCACGCATTTACAAATCACAGATGAAAATGCTTGCTTTTCATCATTATTATAAATGGCAAAACCATGGCAAAATCAACAGCATTCAAACAGATTGTATTTGTTTGTATATGTTGCATTTTCAGTATGCTGATTGCTTTGAATCACTCTCTGTGTCATATTTTCAGTACTAAGTACCTGTGGGAAGGCGTATTTCTATAAATAGGGTTGATTCAAAGCAATAATCTCCAGCAGGATGGGTTTCTGTTTTACAGTGTGTAATGCTGGGACAAAGGATGTTCTGCATAAGTTAGGGACGTGTTGATTTTTATTTCTTTCATTCCATTTCTAATGGATGCTCTTGGGAGATGTCGACCACTGAAGCATTACAGCACAGCTCGCTGGCTTGGCTTGTGTCTGGTTTTACATTCAAATCCCAGGAATATACGTTGGGTTGTGATAAGCTTGTAAAGCATGGATGCATGGGGGAAGCTGAAACATAGAAATGTGGTATTTAGCCAGCCCTCTCAGGGCCATGAGATAATGTGTGCAAATTCCTTGAACCTTTATATAATTTTCTGTTGCCTCCTTCTTCCATGGTTGCTGTGGCATGACAGGGTTACCTAGACTCATGACATGGCTATTCACCAGTTGTTTTTTGCCCAAGGTGTGTTGATGAAGAGCCATTGGAGATGACTTCCCCTCCTACCCTATCACCAAAACTTTCCTCTCTGTTTGGGCTGGCATAGGAAGAAGTGCTGTTCTGTTTCTATTCAACTTCTCTCGAAGCTTCCCTCAGTTTACAATGTACTGTGTTTGCTTCCAAGTGTATTCCTTCTAGTCCACCTGCTACGTGCGGTGTTTTCAGAGTGAGTACAACATGTTATAAACTAACACTTTGGAGAAATATTCACAATACAACAGAGCAACAAGAAGAAACACGTGTTCAGATGCAGCAACTGAAGGAGAGCAAGCTAATGCATGGTCTCAAAAGCCCTAAGTGGACTGGCTGCCAAACTACAGTTAGTACTTCAGCTTCCTTGGGAGCTAAGTAGAGTTTATCAGTATTCTGCTGATAGCCTTCAGCTCTGGAAATGTTCCTGATGGCTGCAAAATTATCCAGCACAATGACATGCTCTTTCTATGCAGGAAGGTAAATGTGGCCACGTCTGGAAAGCTCGAGCACAATTCCTTAGGTTTATTGCTCCTCTTTTGACAGGTTACCCTAGGTAATATCTGCCATGTTGATACGTCTGTTCCAAGTAGAAACAAGGCATCTTCCTGAAAGGTCTCCACAGGGTGACCTTGCTTATTCATTTGGAGGAGGGTAGTCTTCCAAAGCATCCTATGCAGACTGTATAGGATTCCTTCCTCCCTCTAATTTGAACTTGTGGGCAGAGGGAACTGTGCTTCAAGGGAGATGAATTGCTTCTTTCCGATTTATTCATGCAGTCATCCACACACAGATGTATGTGTGTGCGTATATATACACACATAGGTATAAGAGTATCTTGTTTTATAAATGACTCTTTTCAGAATAACAAAGAGTGGGAGAAACTCAGAAAATCTTTCCTCTAGATGAGAGGCTATTAAATGAGTCAGATTCTTCCACGTAGGGCAGTTCTATGAAAAGAGGTAATGTCCTGAGACAGAAATGTCAAGGTGTTTCTAAATTGCTGCATTCAGCTGGCTTCTAGGCAACTTCTCTCTCTTCTCCACAAAAGACTGAAGGAAGAGAGAAGATACTATTTTTCTGACCCTTGAATTGGGCAGTATTTCTCAATGTTACTGACCCCTTGTGCAGTCTTTATATTATTTTCTACAGTGATGTAAACCAAAAGAGTGTGTGCAGCTTTATCTGCATTAGACAGCAGTTCACACCAGTGATACTTTTCTGTCCCAAGGTATAGGAAACAAAAGTAAAGATTTATCCTCAGCTCCTCCACCCTTGGGTTGGGCTTTGTGTTGGGTGTGTCTTCAAGTCCCAGCTTTCGAAGAAGTATGAGATGTTACACTTTTGGAGAGCAGAACAATAACTAAAAAGATAAAAAGTCAAGACACTTCCTGAAGGCATGCCCTTACCAGAGCTTAGATAGGTACTTCACACTATAGTCATCAGAGACACCCAAATTGCCAGGGCCATGTGAGTAACACAAGTTATCTGAAAATAATTTTAAGTTGTCCTTGCATTTACACCCAGGACAGTGATGGAAACAGCTCTAGCAATTTGTCATCATGGCCTCTAACTTAACTTTTTTTTACAGAAATAATGAAGCCTGATGGCTCCCTTATTCTTGAAATACTTCATGGACATGCTTTTTCCTGTGCAAACCTAGTCAAGGTTTTATCGCATGAAAGTTTTCATCTCTAGTAATTTTTTATGGGGTGGAGTATAGCACAGCCAAAAGCAGATGTTCTTTCCTCTGTGATCAAGAGTAGGAAGCAGCTTCATTAGTATCCATCATCATTCAGTTTGTCCACTGAGCACCCTGTACAATTGCTGGATGCTGCAGGGTGGCATCTTGGGTTGGTGCTTAATCTGGTATTACTCCCTGTACCAAGGTAAGCTGTGAGACTTCAACTCCTCCATACTACCACCGTGATCTTAATTCATGTTGTGTCATGAAGGGACTGTAAGGTATCACGCATTTTAAGAAATGAGGCATTTCTGTAGGGTCTCTGAGTAAACAAGCAAACAAAGAATTCAAAAGAAAGCAAAGTATTACTCCATCCAATGGTAATTAATTGTTATCTATTCTCTTTTAAGGATGCTTCAGCTGTAAATGGCGAGGTGGCTGGTTTTAACAATATATGTCATTGTCACCATCAGCGTTACTCAACAGCCATTTTCTCCCTTCCTTTCTTCTTCCTTTTTTCTTCTCTGCTGTTTTTTCCTCCATATTATCTTCAGACTGGTATCTTTCAGGACTGCCCCTCCATGCACAGTCTTTGGTTGGTGGAGAACGGGTCTCCCCTTCAATACACAAACTCCGGCAGCATCGCCCACTGGGGCGCACGCAGTCTGCTCCCCTTCCCCAGAACGCCCAGGCCCTCCAGCAGTTAGTGATCCAGCAGCAGCACCAGCAGTTCTTGGAGAAACACAAACAGCAATTCCAGCAGCAGCAACTGCACATCAACAAGGTAGGCATGTTAAAGTCTTTCCTCCTGATGCAGCAGTACTTCCAACTCTAGGTAACACTATTTCAGAGTTCTTATGCGGTGACCCGCCTGGTGGATGCGGGGAAGGCTGTGGATGTAGTCTATCTGGACTTCAATAAGGCCTTTGACACCATCCCCCACAGCAAACTCCTGGCCAAGCTGGCAGCCCATGGCTTGGACAGGTGCACTCTCTGCTGGGTTAGGAACTGGCTGAATGGCTAAGCCCAGAGAGTGGTGGTGAATGGTGCCACATCTAGCTGGCAGCCAGTCACTAGTGGTGTGCCCCAGGGATCAGTGCTGGGCCCCATGCTCTTTAACATCTTTATTGATGATCTGGATGAGGGCATTGAGTCCATCATCAGTAAATTTGCAGACAACACCAAGCTGGGGGCAGGAGTTGATCTGCTGGAGGGTAGAGAGGCTCTGCAGAGGGACCTCGACAGGCTGGACAGATGGGCAGAGTCCAACGGCATGAGATTGAACACATCCAAGTGCCGGGTTCTGCACATTGGCCACAACAACCCCATGCAGTGCTACAGGCTGGGGTCAGAGTGGCTAGAGAGCAGCCAGGTAGAGAGGGACCTGGGGGTACTGGTTGATGGTAGGCTGAACATGAGCCTGCAGTGTGCCCAGGCAGCCAGGAAGGCCAATGGCATCTTGGCCTGCATCAGGAAGTGTGGCCAGCAGGAGCAGGGAGGTCATTGTGCCCCTGTACACTGCACTGGTTAGGCCACACCTTGAGTACTGTGTCCAGTTCTGGGCCCCTCAGTTTAGGAAGGATGCTGACTTGCTGGAACAAGTCCAGAGAAGGGCAACAAAGTTGGTGAGGGGTTTGGAACACAAGCCCTATGAGGAGAGACTGAGGGAGCTGGGGCTGCTTAGCCTGGAGAGGAGGAGACTCAGGGGTGACCTTATTGCTCTCTACAACTACCTGAAGGGAGGTTGTAGACAGGCAGAGGTTGGTCTCTTCTCCCAGGCAACCAGCACCAGAACAAGAGGACACAGTCTCAGGCTGCGTCAGGGGAGGTTTAGGTTGGATGTTAGGAAGAAGTTATATACAGAGAGAGTGATTTGCCATTGGAATGGGCTGCCTGGGGAGGTGGTGGAGTCACCATCATTGGAGGTGTTCAGGAGAAGACTTGATGGGGTGCTTGGTGCCATGGTTTATTTGTTTAGGTGGGTTGGATCGGTTGAGGGGTTGGACACGATGATCTTGAAGGTCTCTTCCAACCTGGTTGTTTATTGTTGTTGTTGTTATTATTACTCTTATTACTATTATTAAGTACAGTGTCCAGTTCTGGGCTCCTCAATTTAAGAAGGACATTGACATACTTGAACATGTCCAGAGAAGGGCAGTGAGGCTTGAGGCTGGTGAGAGGTTTTGAGCACAAGCCCTATGAGAAAAGGCTGAGGGACGTGGGGTTGTTTAGCCTGGAGAAGAGGAGGCTCAGAGGAGACCACATTGCTGTCTACAACTTCCTGAAAGGAGGTTGTAGCCAGGTGAGGGTTGGTCTCTTCTCCCAGGCAAGCAGCACCAGAACAAGGGGACACAGTCTCAAGCTGCACCAGGGGAAGTTTAGACATGAGGTGAGGAAAAAGTTCATGACAGAGAGAGTAATTGGCCATTGGAATGGGCTGCCCAGGGAGGTGGTGGAGTCACCATCCCTGGAGGCATTCAAAAAAGGATTGGATGTGGCACTTGAAGCCATGGCTTAGTTGTCATGAGGTGTTAGCTAATAGGTTGGACTTGATGATCTCTCAGGTCTTTTCCAACCTGATTGATTCTGTGATGTATTGGTCTTAACCTTCATAGCCAACTGGCCTTCATCCATGCACCTCTTTTTCATGATTTACATCAGCGAGGACTTGGATATCCATCACCACGGTGAGGATCAATACATGTATTGTAGACAGTGGAAATGCAGCACAGTTCAAACTTCTGGCTTTCCAGTAGTACTTTTTGAAGTTGTCATTGCTACCATTCATCCACATTAGGATCTTTTGTCAGCTTTGTAACAAAAAACATAAGATGCTGTCAGGGAATATGGGGAAAGTACCTACTGTGTGTATATTTTGCTTCAAAGAGAGAAGGAGGAGTAAGATAGATTTGAGAACAAAATAAAGAGTGAGGAATTTCCGACGTGACACCACCAGGAGATAATTGAAACTGAAGATATTGAGGCATTTTTCACTGGAATTGCCTTTGGAAAGAGGAAAAAAAGTCACAATCTCCAGATTCCCGAAACAGTGGTGCTGTGTAATGCATAGCAGTTCTTACCCATTTCTTCTCTTGAAAATGAGGACAGTATTGCTCTGGTCCTGCAGAGATTGTTTTGAAGATTAATTAGATGCAAGTACAAAATTTGCTTTGAAGAATGCAAGCACTATGTTTAGTATCTCACTTTGTGTAAATCAGTTGGGAGAACATCAGATGAAGAGTGCAGAGCACAATTCATCAGTGCATGTTGCAGGTTTTTCAATTGCTGCATGGCCAAAATTCATCTGTTTGTTACCAAATCATCCTCCAAATTTACAGTGAAGCTGAAACAAAGCCGCTTTGAGGTGACTGCATTGATTGTGCTTTAAAAAAGACAAGAACTATCCTGATGTTTCAGCCTAGGGTAAGGTAAGCACACCTTTTAAGTGCAACAGGTCTGATCACAAGTGGTATGGATGAATCTGTGATGTTTCAATCCAGCCCCAGCCGAGGTTTTCTCTCAGCATTTCAGAAGGCACAGTTTGTTGCTGTATTTGTAATATAAAAGTTGCAGAGGGGGGAAATAGAACCATAAACAGTGTGTTATTTTTCAGATTGATCTGTAGGGTTTTGAGGCTTTCTAAAGACTTTTCTCAAGAACATCCAAGCATATTCAGTAGCAAGTTTCAGGCAGATCATTGGCAGGCAGACCTCTCAGATTGCAGCAGTTTAATTTATGGTGGAGGTCTCTCCAAATATTTCCACTGTTCCAGTCCTATGAGAAAATGCAACTACTGAGAAATGGGTGTAAAAAAAAAAGGAAAAAAAAAGGAAAAAAAAAAAAAAAAAGAAAAAAAGAAACAACAAAACCCCACCACACAACCCCTTAAAACTTTGTTTATAGACTCGAGCTAAGGCAGGATGATTACACAAGTTACTGACGTCAATCATGTACTTCTGGAGAGCTGCCACTGCACACTGTGTGTGCCAGCCCTGGACCTCATTCAGCCCTGCACACCGGGGTGGTGAGGAGACACCGCTGCCATAGAGATTTCCTCCTTATCCCCCTCCAAACCCTCTTCATGACCAGGGATGGCTGGGTGCAGGGCGCTGGGTAGAGTTTCTTTGTTCAGAAATAAATGTCAACGGGGCGGTTTGTTTGTTTGAGGTTTTGAAGGCTTTTCTGTTGCCAAGGCTTGTAAGCGTCCAAAGGCTTTGCCGTGACGTACCCGCTGAACTCATTCAGACTTTCACTTGGACCTCCCAGGAGCTGGAGAGCCTGTGCAACCAGAGCCCAGCGAGTCCTCCCGCAGCACTCTGAATTTCAGCTTTGTTAGAGCTGTGATCTCTCGTATCCAGAGCAGAGGCAGGCAGGGAGGGGTGGGAGCGCAATTAAATTGATTGCACAGGGGCGATTTCTCTGCGTTTGATTTATATAAGCAATGAGTTGAAATGGTTTGGGTCCAAGCGCTGTATGCGTGTGGCAAATTTACCCTGTGGGATCGCATCCAAGTGCTGACAGGGAAAAAGACTTTTCCCAGATGCGTGGATATTTTAAGACCCTCGTGTGTAGAAAAGTCAGGGCACAACTAAAAATAATGTAAGAGATTGCTGCCTTTTAACTGTTAGCAGAACTGACAGTGATATCTGTTCAGATTGTGTTGAGTTTCCCATAAACAGTACAAGACTGCTTTCAATTGCTTGTGATTTTTCCAAACATTAAAGATTTTTGCCTTAAACTTTTCCCTGATAGGTATCTACCTCAAATGAAATTTTTGGGAAGGTTGCAGCCAAAACAAGTCCTGCTATTTCCAAAAAGGTGGCTAAGGAGAAAATATGTTGGTTTGCTCCTCATTGAAAAAGGATAATTGTCTAGGGGATTTGGCTGTGAAGTTTTGGTGTCTGAGGCTTTGGAGCAGTACCTTGGAATTGGACAAACACAGACAGACTCCTAGAATGCTTTGGGTTATAAAGGGAGCTTTAAAGGCCATCTAGTCCAACCCCCCCTCCAGTGAGCAGAGACATCTTTCGCTAGAGGAGGTTGCACACAGCCCCTTCAAACCTGACCTCAGCTGTTTCCAGAGATGGGCCTTCTAAAACCTTGCTGGGCAACCTGTGCAGCCAGTGGTTCAACACCCTCAGTGTAAAAGCTTTCTTCCTTATATCTAGTCTAAGGGTCCCCTCTTTTAATTTCAGTCCTTGTTCTGCTGCACTTGAGCATTTCAAAGCGTATGGTTCCTGTCTGGGAGCTGGCTCACTGATGGGGACTTCCCTAGCTCACCACAGGCCTCTGCATGGAAAACGAGGGCCCCAGCCCTGCTCACCTCATGTTCATGTTGTCACCTGATAGTGACATTTGCATTTGTTTTAAGGAGAGGAGAAAAACACACTCAAAACCCACCACCTGCACTGAGCAGATTCAGCCAGTGATCAGCTTCCAGCAGCACTTCTTCTCCATGTCTTTTGCAGGACAGTGAAATGGAACAGCCAGCAGCAGAGGTATACTTTCCCACTTAAAGCATGTAATCTTAAAACCCCCATCTGGTGCATAGTTGGACCATAATTTTTGCCTTGGCTGCATGTTTGGTGGCATGGAGCAGCTCCAGTACCTGCCTGCCATTGAGTTATCATGAACACAGAGGATAAAATATGAGATGCTAATCTCTGAGTGCTCTAGTGATGATCACACTACAAAATCAACATCCTTCAGAACCAGGCTTTGAGACATTAAACAACATTCTAGAGAAGAATTTGGGACTGTTCAGCCTAGAGACAAGAAGGCTCCAAGGTGACCTTGTAGTGGCCTTTCAGTACTTAAAGGGGACCTACAGGAATGATGGAGAGGGACTCCTTATCAGGTAGTGTAATGATAGAATGAGGGCTAACTGTTTTCAACTGAAAGATGGTGTATTTAGAATAGATGTAAGGAATAAATCCTTCACTCTGAGAGTGATGAAGCATTGGAACAGGTTGCCCAGGGAAGTCATGGATGCCACATCCCTGGAAGCATTCGAGGGCCAGGCTGGATGGGGCTTTGAGCAACCTGGTTTAGTGGAAGGTATCCCAGCCCAGGGTAGGGGAAGTAAATGATCTTTAAAGTCCTTTCCAACCCAAACCATTCTATGAAGAACACATACATCATGCCTAGCAGACAAATCAGGTGCCAGCTGTGCTGAAATTTTACTAGCAAAGAAATGCAGCTTTTTCTTTTTCTTTTCCTCCCCCCCCCGCCCCCCGCGCCCCCGCTTTCTGGAGCATTCCACAGAAAAAAAAATGCATTCCTTGTTTCTCCTTGTATTGTGACCTGACATTCTTATGATATTTTTTTCATTCCATTCTTCATATTTCAAAGATGTAGATAAGAAATGTTGCCAGCCGTGTCAAGTCTCTTCAAAATGCTTGTGACTAGAGATGTAGTTGCTTCTGTACTGTAGTAGTTAGCTGTCCAAGGCTAGAGAGAGAGTGCTTTTAACAGTGTTTTACAGTGGCAGTATGGGATAGCCAGAAGCAACTGTTTGAAACTGTAAAATAGAGGAGTAACCTCATTGCAAAGGAAGCTAGAGAGATAATTAAGGGAAGGAGAGTTATATTTAGGGTGCATTGTCTAATTGTTTACAATTTCAGATATATTCATAAGCATTTTCAATGCTATATTAATTTTATACTCATTCCCCTGTGCTTTTATTATGTTACATTTTCTTAAATTGCACAAACACATGTTAATAAAACTGCAAAAGCTGAAGACTTTTAGGGAATTTTAATGAGCCTGGCATGGACATACTCATGTGCTATATGGAATATGTTCATAACAAATTGTTTCTTTGTAAAATTGTCCTCTAAGAAGGATGGAGTTGCAGTAGCTAGAACAAGTGACATACCAAGAAACTCAATTTGTATTAGAAGAGCAAATTCAATGTTTGAAATGTCCTTGTCAGTGTCCACTTGAACTTTCAACCTTCATTGTTGTTGTTTTTTTTCTTTCTCATTTAATGCTTACAATTTTATGGAGTTGGAATAATTTAAAACTTCTAGGGAATTACATTGCTTTTGATTTCTATTACGTTTGACAATGACATTTTAAGTTATTTTCCCAGCAATTACTTTTTGTAGGTCATAAGTTCAAAAGGTATTAAGTTCAAAGCCTGAGACCTTCAATCCCAGCAGAGAAGTAGCAGGAGATGGTTTATGAGGATTTCATCATCTTTAAAACAGATTATATTCATCAAGCCTAAGAGGTCTTAAAGAAAATTAATGGCAGAACTACCTTTAGCTTAATGTGGTTTTGTTATCCAATGTGCATTACAAGTAATGAAGCTGGGGAGATAGGGGGGTGGAGTGGGAGGTGCCTTATAAAAATCCTTAAGCAGTTTTGATTGCTGAATCTTTAAGGTTGACAGGAACCTCATGAGTTCATTTAGTCTGGTGTTCTTGCTCAAGCAGGGTCAGCTAGAGCTGGTTGTCCCAGGACCATATGTAGTTGTATTTTGAATAGAATATCTCCAGGGATGGAGACTCTACAACCTCTATAAACAACCTGTTCAAGTGCTTGACTGCCTTCTCAGGAAAAAAAATATGGGGGATTGTGTTCAGAAGGAATGTCATGTGTTTTCATTTGTGCCCATTGTCTTTTGCCCATCACCTGTGAGTGGAACCCATCAGGCCCCATGGGCTTGTGTGTGTCCAGGTTTTTTGAAGTACTCCCTAAACCTACTGATCCTCTACCAAGTTTTCCTTGCTCCAGACTTTGCCTCTGTTCTCTGGAGCCTGGGATTTCTGAGGGATGATCTTGCTAGTAAAGAAGGGACATACGTGTATGCATTGTATCTGTGTCTGTCTTGACTGCGTTAAGTCATTGTCTCTTCTGAAATGCAGTAATCCACAGTGTGCTGGAAAGCCATGTCACTGCATCCTGGTCCTTGCAACGCTCTGTTTTTAAGAGCTTTGAGCTCCACTTACATGAGGTCCTCTGCTGTAGCTCTGAACAACCTCTTGCCATCCTTGCTGTGATACTTGCAGGCAACTAATCCATTACATTTCCTTTATCTGCCTACATCTGCTTTGTATAGGTTTGCTTAAATTATATGGCAGAGCCTCTCTTCCTACATTTATGGAAAAATATTGAATTTCAGTTTTGAGCCACTGTTCTTCAAAGAGCAGGTTACTTACCAGTAGTCACTCCTGCATGTGTTCAATAACCATGTTTTGATTAAGGTTTTTTAGATTTAAAATCAATATTGCTTTTCATACCAATGACCTAATCCTTATTAAAGCTGTGCTCTGAGAACTTTCAAAGTTCAGCAGTTTCTTTATAAGCCTATGAAACAAGTACACCCTGAGCTCTTTTAAAGAAAGGAGATTGATCTATTTACCTATGCTGGATTTAAAAACAGTCCTTTTTTGTTCTTTTGTTGTTGCTGTTGTTCCAAATAAAATTCATAAGCAGTCTGAGATGGAGAACTGTGAATTTTATCTTGCCAATGAACTTTGAAGAAGTCTGAGTGAATTGTAGTGAAAATTATATAGTTCCCTTTGTTTTAGCAGCTGCTTTCTGAAAAGTTCGCTACCTCTCGTTAGGAAGATCTGGTTAGAATGATGCTGTTCTTGCAGTTTCCTTCTGTACAGATGCTGTAAACTGAATGTCCTCAGTTTCCTTCAAACTAAGTTCCTAAGAGTGCAAATTTCAAAGGAATCTTTCTCACATAAAATTCAGGAGGTGATTCAAGAAGAAACTGGGCAAGCAAGGTAGCAGAAATCCTCTTAGAGGGTCTGTATCTCTCATCTTTATTCAGAATTTGCCAGATGTACTGATCATTATTATGCTTCTCCTAGACGGGTTTGTGACTGGAGTAGCATCCATAGGGGTGCAGGCACAAGAGGTTCTTTTTTTTTCTTCAGAAGGAAAATAAAGTGCAAAATGAAGGGACCATCATTATTTGGGGCACAGGATTTCATAGTGCTTAATGCCAAGGTTACCCTGACCTTTCCTTTGAGTGGCTGTTTTGGACCTGGTTTACAAGATAAAAGCTGTAATTCACAATTGCACTTTTAATGAAGCTGGCTCTTTGAGAAGAACAGAGTGATCTTTACCTGCTATGAGTTACATTTATTTATTGGTTAACCTCTGGGTTGTTTTCAGATTATATCAAAACCCAATGAACCAGCTCGCCAGCATGAAAGCCACCCTGAGGAGACAGAAGAAGAGTTACGAGAGCACCAAGCCCTTTTGGAGGAGCCATACAGCGACAGGGTTGCAAGCCAGAAGGAGGCCCCAGGGCTGGCCAGTGTAGTGCAAGTAAAGCAGGAACCCATTGAGAGTGATGAGGAGGAAGCAGAGCCACAGCAGGAGCTGGAGTCTGGACAGAGGCAGGCTGAGCAGGAGCTGCTCTTCCGTCAGGTGAGCTTGCAAAATACCAAGTTTGGGACTTGGTTCTTTGCAGAAAGTTGTTTGGTTCTTGGCAGTCACCTTACACTACTCTAAAGACAAGAAGCTGGGGGAACCAACTCTGAAAGTTTGCCACATAGAGAAACCTGCAGGTAAAATCAGTGCCATCCTTCCCTGGAGTCACCATGTCAGCTTTGAAGTCCCAAGGTAGAGAATCTGGATGACCTGCACAAAACGCATCCAATGTGTCTGCATCAACTGAACCACTTTGAGTTTGTTTCTTTGGAAAGACAAAGTGTGGCTTTTTGAGAGCTCAAAACTAGCAAGGCTTTTCTGTGTTTGAAAAACCTCTCTGCCCTAGAGAAGAGCTGGGTAAGGGAAAAAATGATGAGGTTCATTGGAGGAGATTCTTTCCTCAACTGGACATCCTAGAGATTGCAGCTGTGCTCACTTTTGAGGGGAAGCACCAGAGGCTTATGGATTGCAAGTAATAAATCCAGTAACAACATAGCATAATGGTCCCATTTACATGAGAGTCTCCCAAAGCTTCCTGTTGAAGTAGCAGTAACAAAGGTGAAAAGGTTACAATTCTCAGAGCATCAGTGCTCTGCTCATCTTTACAGCCCTTAGCTCTCAGTATCTGACTGTGCCTACAGCTGTGGTGAACCCCCACACAGGATCTGCAGCCAAGAGCAGACTGCAGTAGCCATGCCCAGGGTGTAGCTCTGAGTAAATCCACAGCCCTTGGCTAGAGAGAGGGGACTTGTGCCAGGTTTGCAGTTGCAGTGTCTGTGAATCAGGTGCAAACTGGTCACTACCTGTAGCCATTTGAATCTTGCTACCACTGCAGAACTGATTTGTATGTCATGAATATCATTGGCTGTTGTTGCTCAGAAAATGCATGTTTTGGTTCCTTACTGAGCAGCATTACCTTCATAACAGCGCTGCCTTGAAGGATCAATACTGCTGCCAACCATGCCTGTACAAATCAGGTTTTGATTTATACAGTCACAGCTGAACCTCATTGCCTTTGTAAATAAATAAATAAAGTAAATGTAACATGCTGCTACTGATGGACCACAGTGATACCATTCCTCTGAAAGTGCAGCCCCTGCTGCCCTACTCCTGGGGGCATGGTCACACCTAAGTCTTTAAAATATTTTGTCCTCTGCAGTTATTTTGTTTCAAAGAAGAGGGAATAAATAGAAGAAATGGGAGGGTTGTTAGGGCTGTGGCTTCACTATGGAAGCTGAAATAGCCATCCCATCTGACCAAAAATTTGCCCAGCTGATGGTGTGACTGCACAGAGAACCAGCTTGGTTGAAAATGCTCTCCTGCCAGGGGTCCAGTTGAGCCAGACTTGTTCCCTGGTCTGGTGCATCACATTGTTAAGTGCACCTCTGCAGCAGTGGAGAGAGTCCTAACTACTGGGAGAGTCTATTGGAGGCACATGAAGATGATTAGGGGACTGGAGCATCTCTCTTACAAGGAGTGGTGCTGAGAGCTGAGGTTCTTTAGCCTGGAAAAGAGAAGACTGAGAGGGAATCTTATCAGTGCCTATAAATATGTAAAGGGTGGAGGTCGAGATTGTATGGCTGGGCTCTTTTCAGTGATACCCAAAGATACAATAAGGGGCAACAGGTACAAAATAGAACACAGGAGGTTTTGCTTTAACATACACAGAAACCTCTTTACTTTGAGGGTGACAGAGCACTGGAACAGGCTGCCCAGAGAGGTTGTGGAATCTCTTTTTCTGGAGACTTTTAGACCACCCTGGACATGTTCTTGTGCAGCCTGATGTAAGTGAACCTGCTTTCACAGAGGGATTGGACTAGATGGTCTCTGGAAATCTCTTCCAACCCCTACCATTCTGTGAGAGGCACAGGAGGAGAACCAAGGGGATAAGGGGGCCACTTCGGCTAACAACCTTGCCAGCATGGACCAGCTTGGGGCTGCACTTACAGAATCATTTGGGTTGGAAGGGACCTTTAAAGGTTATCTGGTCTAATCCCCATCATCTAATCCCTCTGCAGCGAGCAGGGACATCTTCAGCTAGATTAGGTTGTTCGGAGCTTGTCTGTTTCAGGGATGGGGCTTCTACTGCCTCTTTTGGGCAGCCTGTTCCAGCACTGACATTGCTCTAGAAATGTGCACATCTTCACTTTCTGCACACCTGTGAATGTGCTCATTTAGCAGGAAAAGGAGACTAAGCCTCTAAACCATAATAACCCATAAAAAACCCTTTTATGAAGGCACCATGCAGACATTCAGCAGCTACCTGCTTCTTTTCCCCACAGCAAGCTCTTCTATTGGAGCAGCAACGTATTCACCAGCTGAGAAACTACCAGGCATCTCTGGAGGCAGCTGGCATGCCCGTGTCTTTTGGAGGGCATCGGCCTCTGTCTCGTGCACAGTCCTCACCTGCCTCGGCCACCTTCCCGATGTCTGTACAGGAGCCACCCACTAAGCCAAGGTTCACAACAGGTAACATTTTTGGGGCCCTGGAGGCTGAAGCAGTGGGGCTGTGGTTAATATTTTACTCTATGTTTAACGATACGTTGTGCTTTTCACCCTGTCCTTGCAAAATGGTATTGGGGCTGCATCTCGGCTGTGTTTGGGGACTCCTGGTTTCATCAAGGATAAGATTTGATCATTTTATGCCCTGTTGCCCTGCTTGGCCCTTCCCCAGACAGAAAAAGACCTGCAAAAATCAACAGAAGCATAGGACAGTATTTTAATTATGTTATCTCCAGAAAAAAAAAGGACCAGTCATATGCTGTGACAAAGCTGATTTAGATGCAAGGCAGAGAGAGGCAATGATATTGAAAAAGGGCAGTGTGCCAAATGCAGTATCTGTTGGCTATATTTCCTCCACCTTCTCCAGTCCCTGCGCAATCTCTTGCCAGAAGTTACCCACTCTGGGCAATGTGCCTACTCCTCCTTCTGAAACACAGTCTCTGCCCAGGACTCTGTTCCCATAGGTTAGGAAAAATGAGGTGAGTTGATTATTTCAAGTTGTCTTGAACAGACAGACTGAATGGTGTTTTTCTTGCCTGTTTAATCGTAAGCTCAAAGGAAAATTATGAGTGCAGTGAAAATCAGAAGTGCAAAAGAGGTGTCAGTCTCCCCACCCTAGGGAAGCGATCAGCCCTCTGTACTTGGCATTGGTGAGGCCACACATCAAATACTGTCTTCAGGTCTGGGCCCCTCACTGCAAGAATGATACTGTGTGCAAAGAAGGGCAATGAAGCTGGTAAAGGGACTATAGCCAAGTGTTATGAGGAGCAGCTGAGGGAGCTGGGGTTGTTCAGCCTGGAGAATGGGAGGTTGAGAGAAGACTTTGTTGCTCCCTACAGCTGCCTGAAAGGAAGTTGAAGTGAGGTCAGAGTTGGTCTCTTCTCCCAAGTAACAAGCACTAGGACAAGAGGAAATGGTCTCAAGTTACACCAGGAGAAGTTTAGGTTGGATATGCTTGACTAACATGATAGCATTCTATGATGCTATAACTGAATGGGCAGATTCAGGGAGACCAATAGTTGTGGTCTACCTTGACCTCAGGAAGGCCTTTGACACCATCTCCCATGACCTCATAGTGAGCAAGCTCAGCAAGTGTGGGATGGAAGAGCAATGAGGTGGATTAGGAACTGGTTACAAGATAGAGTTCAAAGAGTGGTGAGCAGTGGTGCCAAGACCAGCTGGAGCGCTGTAAACAAGTGGAGTCTCCCAGGGATCAGTGCTGGGACCGGTACTGTTCAACATCTTCATCAGTGACATTGATGAGCGAACAGAATGTCTGCTCAGCAAGTTTGCTGATGACACCAAACTGGGAGGCTTGGCTGATACAGCTGAAAGCTGTGCAGCCATCCAATGAGACTTGGACAGTCTGGAGAGCTGGGCAGAGAGGAACCAAATGAGGTTCAACAAGGACAAGTGCAGAGTCCTGAATCTGGGGATGAATAATAAACTGTACCACTATAGGTTAGGAGGTGATCTGCTGGAAAGCAGCCCTGTGGAGAGGGACCTGGGAATCCTGGTGGATAACAAGTTATCCATGGGACAGCAATATGCCCTGGTGGCCAATGAGATCCTGGGGTGCATTAAGAGGAGTGTGTCCGGCAGATCAAGGGAGGTTCTCTTCCCCCTCTACGCTGCCCTGGTGAGACCTCATCTTTAGTATTGAGTTCAATTTTGGGCTCCCCAGTTTAAGAGGGACAGGGATCTGCTGGAGAGGGTCCAGCAGAGGGCAATGAGGATGATTAGGGGACTGGAGCATGTGCCTGACGAGGAAAGGCCGAGGGACCTGAGACTTTTTAGTCTGGAGAAGAGAAGATTAGAGGGGATTTAATAAATGTTTATAAATACCTGAGGGCTGGGTGTCAGGAGGGAGGGGACAGGCTCTTCTCACTTGCTCCCTGTGATAGGACAATGGATGTAAGCTGCAACACAGGAGGTTCCACCTCAACACAAGGGGGAACTTCTTTACTGTAAGGGTCACAGACCACTGGAACAGGCTCCCCAGGGAGGCTGTGGAGTCTCCTTCTCTGGAGACTTTCAAGGCCCATCTGGATGTGTTCCTCTGTGACCTGAGCTATATTGTATGGTCCTGCTCTGGCAGGGGGGTTGGACTTGATGATCTCTTTGGGTCCCTTCCAACCCCTGACATCCTGTGACATTAGGAAAAAGTTCTTCCCCAAAAGGATTGTTAAGCACTGGAACAGGCTGCACAGGGAAGTGGTGGAATCCCCATCCCTGGAAGGATTTAAAAGATTTGTAGGTCTGGTGCTGAGGAATATGGTTTAGTGGTGACTCAGCAACACTGGGTTAATGGTTGTACTTGGTGCTATTAAAGTTCTCTTCTAACCTAAAGAATCCTATGATTAATTGCTCTTCCTGAATCCTGACAACCAACTTTTTCCCACCAAAACCCCGTCTGTCTATTCAGTAGCCTTAGTAACAGATGACAGTTAATTTATGTGCAACTTTTCAAGTCATATGTTGAGTGATTGGGCAGACTTTTAAAATAAGTCCGCCTTCTTCCCCAAATGTCAAGCTCTATTTTGTGAATGAACATTTTGCAATGTGGTGTATGCCCTGGGAAGAGGAAGAGGAAAAAAAATGCCAGAGGCCCGAATAAGAGCGACTCATGATTTTGTTTCTCTTTCACTTACCCATTTGTTCTTATTTAAGCCACGCTTTTTACATCATTAAACTCAGCGCCATTTTCAGAGGCTGATGGCATAGTAATAGTGATATGTTAAATACGACTTTGTTCTTCAGCTGCTAGCTGCAGGGTGGAAAGATGTGTGATCAGCTCTGCAAAAACCCAAGCAGTATCTCATTTTTTTGCAAATCAGCCCTTTAAGTCTCTCTTTGTTGGCAATATTGAAACCTTGAATTTCAGCAAAACAGCTTTTCTAATGCCACCAGTTATAGGAAGATTATTCTAGATTTTGGCTTTTGCCAAGGATGCAAAGAAGGGTAGTCCCCTGGCTCACAGTCAAACCAGATGAAACTTGAGCATCTAATACACTTAGACTCAAACCTTAGAGCTTTAAAACCAGGGAAGCCTGGCCCTACTTTAAGAGATTATTCATTCTTTCTCTTTCTGCCCTTCTCTTCCTCCAGTACTTAAGTCACCCTGTCAATCATATGCAAGACTTTGGACATACAATAACATTTCCTACCAGAGGATGTAAGTTTGACTTAGATATGTGTCTCTAAATTTCATTTAAAATTACAGGTGATGAGCAGAATGCAGATTTTGAGACTTGTGCTGCTTTAAAAAGATGCTGTTACAGTGTTATGATTTCATTTCTTTGGAGGCAGGGTTTAAAAAACAAAGAGATGGCTTAAAATAAGTGGTGGAATATCACAGTGCTTTTATAGAGCACTGCACAGTGCAATTAGGTGAAGAATGCTTAGTGTAGTTCACCTGTAAAATGTCATTTTCACAGCATTTAAGGACTGGAGTTTTTAATTGCCTTCTATCTCAAACAGTTCTCTGTATTTATAGTAGATGAATGGAGGTGGAAAAACACAAAGTAGTGTTAAAGGAGAAAGCATTGGGAATTCACTGAGCACTAATAAAGATGCAAAGCATAAATGGTGTGACCTTTACGCTAGTCTTATAACCAGTCCTTCACCTCACCTAAAAGGTGAAGGACTAGTTCAATTAACCATTGCTGCTTAACAGTGGCAGGAAGAAAGAGCCTGCTCCTGTAGGCATGCAAGCACAGATCAGAAGGGCAGGCATTTCAGCTGCTGAGCATGTGTGCACAAGTTGGGTTGGTAATGTTTTCTTGACATTGTCCACGGTGTGTCGGAAATTGTGTTTTTTGGAGGTGGATACTAAAGCTTAGTCACTAGGATTGAACCATTCTTTGAAAGGCAGGAAATTAAAGTTTTGGGTATTTTTCAAGGCAAGCAGTGCATCTGACTTACTTTTTGCTAGGAAAATCCATCTGTTTGATAAGTGGCTGCTTTGGAGACTGATTCTAATGTGATTATGTGTGTTGGATTCCAGGGGAATTGAGATTTGAATTGTTATAATTTTGTGGGAGGGCTGGAGAAAACAAACCTCAGTCAATGCCCTTAATGAAGCCAATTGTGATCGCTCTAGACACGAATGTGGCTTTTAAGAGATCACTTACTGTCCTACAGACAAAGAATTGTTCATCAATTTCATGTTTGGGGTGTTATATAGAAAACACTAATGCTTCCTCTGGAGGGAGTTAGGACCAGACAGCTGCAAACTTTGGGGTTTGTGTGTAGTTCATTTTCCTACCTCTGTCAGTGACCAGTACCTGAGAATTCAGATGCAGGGAGAGAAGAGCATAATACACCTCTCAAACATGATGTGCATTACTCCACGTGAAAGTGAAAACAGTGCCCTTCCTGACTTCTTCAAGCAATCAGTTTTATGTCCCAAAGCATGACATTTAATTTTCCTTCCCACCAGCAAACTAGTCCTTGAACTTGCCCTCGCTAGCACAAGTGGCCCCCTTGACTTTAATGAATACTTCTGCATGCACTATTCTACACACTTGAATAAGACTTCTCAGGTTAGGCCATTCATTTGCATAGCTCCAATTATCCAGTCTCTGATCTCCTGTAAAAATGGTTCCACAAATTATTCTGATCTTCTGCATTAAAGTATTTTTTGTTTCTGATGAAGGCATTTATTCTCTCCTGCACAGAGCAATGTAATTATCTGAACCTCAAATCATATGTTTGTTCTGCCAAGAAAAGCGATTTGGTTATGCTTTAGTGCTGACCTTTAAAAGTGATTGTTCTCATGTCTCAAAGAGTATTGCTTCCAGCACCACTTACTTTAACTTGTAATGGCCAATGCAGCTTTGTATTTTAAGTTGAATTACCAAGCTTTCCTTTATGTGTGTGTGTGTGTCTTCATTTGAGTCTCCCCAACCACAGGAAGGAACTTGGAACAGTTCCCTTCTTTCCAGTGGCTTTGTTTTTAAAAGAGAGAAATGTTGAGTGACATGTGACTACAGTACAAAACTTCACTGAGACATTGCTGTTAGGATTGAATCATTGCGAAAGGAGAAACTTTATGGATAACCAAATTCTCTAAATCCCACTGTGGTCTCCATTAACAGCCTACAACTCTCTTTTCAGAGAGCCTTTTCTTTAACCCCTTCATCTGCCTATGTTGAAAAGGCACAGTTACCAAAACCCATTTTAGATCTGCATGTGTATTTTAAAGACTTGCAGTTCTCCAGCAGCTGCAGGTGAGGAGGTGCTGATTTATGTGGCTGTGGATCTCAACCACAGCTACTATGTGTTGGCTGTCATTGGTGCCACACTCTCAGATGGCACCATGGAGGATGAGCTGATAAATACCACTGCCTGCTTCTGAGCTGACACCAAACTTTATCAGATAGTGCAGTGAGAGAACAAGGGGTAACAGCTTCAAACTGAAAGAGAGTGGATTTAGATTGGATATTTGGAAGTTCTTTACTGTGAGAGTGGAACAGAAGTTGTGGATGGCCCTTCCCTGAAAAGATGCAAGGCCATTTTGGACAGGGCTTTGGGCAACCTGGTCTAATGGAATGTGTCCCTGCCCCATGGCACAGTGGTTGGACTAGATGATCTTTAAAGTTCCTTCTAACCCAAACCATTTTGAGATTCTATGATTCCTTAAAAAAACCCTGGGAGATGCTTTGCAGATCTGCTGCACTGTTGAAGGGCAAAAGAAGAATGGAGGAATGTGAGATCAATGCAAAAAGCTGTTTTTTCATTTGCATTTACCTTTGGTTTAATTTGTGTTGGCTTCTGCCCTACCAGGCTCTAGGGTGAGTGGATGCACATGCAGCTTGTGACTTTTAAGTCTACAAAGCCTAACTGTAGTCTCCTGGAAATCAGAGAAAGCAGCACCACTAGTCAAACATGCAGTCCCATATAGTTTAAGTGGACATCTACATGGAGTTCTTTTGGTAACAAATCAGAATGATAGACTGGCTTGGGTTGGAAGAGACCTTAGAGATCATCTAGTTCCACACCTCCTGTCATGGGCAGGGACACCTTCCACTAGACTAGGTTGCTCAAAGCCCCATCCTACCTGGCCTTGAACACTTTCAGTGATGAAGTATCCACAGCTTCTCTGGGCAATCTGTAGTGGTTTCTCTCCACCCTCACAGTGAAGAATTTCTTCCTTGCATCTAATCCGAATCTACTATCATTCATTTTAAAACAGTTACCCCTCGTCCTATCAATACACCCCCTGATAAAGAATCGCACCTCATCTTTCTTGGAGGCCCCCTTTAAGTACTGAAAGGCAATAATACGGTCTCTGTGGAGCCTTCTCTTCTCCAGGCTAAACAACTTGACTCTGCCAGCCTGTCCTTAAATGCCCCAGTCTGTCCTTAAATGCATGGTGTCCCCTGAAAATGAGTTTCCTTCCAGTAGAGACTAACCTGACGCAAGGTTACCACAGACCTTACGCTAGGTTAAAAGAACTCAGACTGGGGAGTTCTCATGGACAGCCAGCCTTGCCACTGGGCTACAGCTTCTTCTCAGGTAGCATTTACAGTCCTCACCTTTGCCCAGCAGCCTCTATTGAAGTTTGGTGCCATGAATCAAACGTGAGAGACCTCAACAGAGCTTTGCAGCACAGTCTTCCTTGACTGAACTTTGGCTAACCCAAAGGCAGTCAATTACCTGGTGCTCTGTTCTTTTCCTAGAACTGAATGTGGTCTGGGATTTTGTGTCTTTGCACTCACCTGCAGCACAGCAAGAAACTGCCAGATCCCTCCCTAAAGCTGAATACCTGAAAGTGTTGGTGCCAAGGTTTGCCTCAGAGGGGAAAGGCAAATACTTCAGTGGCAGAACATGCCTACACTCAGTCAGAAGTTTTGATTCCAGCTTGAGAGCCAAGTCTTGGTAACATGCAGCAACATGGCACTGAGCCTCCAGGCTACACGTGCATGGATGTTCTCATAGTCTGGTTTCTTACAAGCCCCTTTGAACTCCATGCAGTTGCAAATTGTGCTGTGTACCAGTACTTAAACGGGCTACATGAAAGCTCCTTGAACTGTATTCATGGTACAGCACAGGTGTGCTCATCTGGGATTTTGAGGAGCACCATCAGAGTGCAGACCCTTTGACATCAGGATCTGGGAACAGCTTCTTCCCTTGCTGCTAATTCAAAGGCTTTGATTCTCATCAAGGCATTTGATTTGCAACTTTATAACATACTTTCAGACAGATGTTTCTTGCAAGAAGCCTTGGGGGGAAAAAAAATCCAACCCTGTTTGTTCTGTTTTCTGGAGCTTTTGGCTGAAGGGAAGGATAGATTTAAACATTTAACTATGTCTCTTTTGCTGGAGGAAAAAAAGTCTTTTGTCCCTAGGACTGCATAGCTGTGGAGGACCTGCTGCTTTACTCCAGTGGAACACTGGCTATGAAATCATAACTCCACTTCCAAAACCATACCCAGGCAACTCCTGGAGCATGAATCAAAATCTCCTACACTGTTGTCATGCCATAAATACTTGGTAATGCAAGGGGATTTAACTGCCTGACTCCCACATTCAAATGAAACAACACTGCTAAATACCTACATATTGTGCTGAATAATTAAGCCCAAATGTGTGCTAATAGCCTTACTGGTCAATGGTAGGCTGAACATGAGCCTGCAGTGTGCCCAGGCAGCCAAGAGGGCCAATGGCATCCTGGCCTGCATCAAGAACAGTGTGGCCAGCAGAAGCAGGGAGGTCATTGTGCCCCTGTACACTGCACTGGATAGGCCGCACCTTGAGTGCTGTGTCCAGTTCTGGGCCCCTCAGTTTAGGAAGGATGTTGACTTGCTGGAACGAGTCCAGAGAAGGGCAACAAAGTTGGTGAGGGGTTTGGAACACAAGCCCTATGAGGAGAGACTGAGGGAGCTGGGGTTGCTTAGCCTGGAGAGGAGGAGACTCAGGGGGGAAGTTACTGCTCTCTACCTGAAGGGAGGTTGTAGACAGGCAGAGGTTGGTCTCTTCTCCCAGGCAACCAGAACAAGAAGACACAGTCTCAGGCTGCACCAGGGGAGGTTTAGGTTGGATGTGAGGAAGAAGTTCTATACAGAGAGAGTGATTGGCCATTGGAATGGGCTGCCTGGGGAGGTGGTGGAGTCATCATCATTGGAGGTGTTCAGGAGAAGACTTGATGGGATGCTTGGTGCCATGGGTTAGTTGTTTAGGTGGGTTGGATCGGTTGATGGGTTGGACGCGATGATCTTGAAGATCTCTTCCAACCTGGTTGTTTATTATTATTAATTATCATGTTGTCAAATAATGTAGATGCAAAGACTTCAGCACAAGCTATTTGATGAAACATAGTGCCTGCTAATGACTTAGTCCTTTAGGTTTTTAATCCCAAGCCCTAGAGTCGTTTTAGCAGCAGTTACAAAAGCACCCAACCAAAAAAATGCAGATCAGTGCCCTCTTAGATCATGTTCCTGTGCTGGCACCTCTGCAGTGGTACTGATGCTTTCAGTTGTCGCCTCATTCTGTCACCAGCCTGCAGAGTTCTTGGGGCCGTTGAGGATTTCCAGGTTTGGTGCTGTCTTAAAGCAGCATCTTGGATTTTCATTTGTCAGAGCACTGTGGCTCCTGGTAAAATAACACATACTCTTTCTCTGGAAGCATTCTGTAGAATATGAAGTGCTATTTTAAAAGTAAAAAGCTGACTGGTGTCCCCCCCCCATATATCTGGCAAATTTGTTTGTTATTTTCATTTTGTTGACATAGAGCAATTTTGTAACCTCTGCTGCAGGCCTCGTATATGACACCTTGATGCTAAAACACCAGTGTACCTGTGGAAACACAAACAGCCACCCAGAGCACGCGGGGAGGATCCAGAGCATCTGGTCCCGGCTCCAGGAGACAGGTCTCCGTGGCAAGTGCGAGGTAATAAAAAATACCAGTGAAGGGGGAGATGAGGTGGGGGGCCTGGGAGCAAGGGAGGATGGGAGTTTGTCTGTCTTATTCAGCTGCTGGATTGTGAGTGGTTTTGGATGACTGAGTCCTGGTCTGGACAGACCAAATCTGCAGCTCAGATTGTTGACTGCTACCTGAACATGCAAACTTTATACTGTGTTCTGGCTTGATCTTTTTATAGCTCCAGCTGTTGACAATGTTTTGGCATATGTGGCCTAAATTTGATCCATTCCTAGATGGCTGCTTGTACTTGTCAGTGTCCATCTGTCAAGAGTACTTTTCTAGTGATCTGATTTCCTTGTGCCATGATATCTGTTCAGAATGTTGTGAAACACAGGAGAATGCTCTTGCCTGATGTTGCGGTGAAGCTGCTCCTGTAATTTTCGGTCCTTTTCACTCTAAAATGAAAGTCATCATTGAATCACAGAATGGCTTGCGTTGGAAGGGCCCCTTAATGGTCATCTAGTCCAACCCTCCTACAGTGAGAAGTGACATCTTCAGTTAGATGTCAGCTGGTTGCTCAAAGCCCCTCCCAACCTGACCTTGAATGTTTCTAGGGGTGGAACTTCTACCACCTCTCTGGACAACCTGTGCCAGTGTTTCTACAGCCTCATTGTAAAACATTTCTTCCTTCTATCTAGTCCAAATCTTCACTCTCTTAGTTTCAAACCATCACCCCCTGTCCTGTCACAACAGGCCCTGCTAAAAAGACCATCCCCATCTTTCTCACAGGCCCCCTTTAAGTACAGAAAGATCATTGTAAGGCCTTCCCAGAGCCTTCTTTTCTCCACGCTGAACAACCCCAACATTCTCAGCCTTGTCCTCATAGCAAAGGTGTTCCAGCCCTCTGATAATTTTTGTGGCCTCCTCTGAGCCCCCTCCAACAGGTTCATGTCTTTCTTGTGCTGAGGAGTCCAGAGCTCCAGGTGGGGTCTCACCAGAGTTGAATAGAGGCCTGCTGGCTATGCTGTTTTAGATGCAGCCCAGGACACAGTTGCTTGTGAGCACACATTGCCAGCTCATGTCCAGCATTTGAAGTCCCTACCAGTGTTGCATTTTGAAGCAGCCAAAGATAAGAGCACAACGTAAAGTAACCACGTTATTTCTTATCACTCCAATCACAACAACAAAAGCTGTGGGGCAGCAAGTTTGTATTTCTATGGTTTCACAACTTTTTTAATACTCTGATCAGTGTAATAGTCAACCAGTAGTGAAGGTACTGTAAAAATGAGGATCAGATGATATATCTAAGCACTGTTGCACCACAAGAGATTAAACTAACTTTATTAGACACATGTATTTTAAGAGCAAGACAAACTAAGGAAAAAAAAGATATTGAATACAGAGACTAATGATTAATAATAGTAATTATTAGTAATTATTAGTATCTACTAATAGCAGTGATGATCAATTAATGGTAGAGTGTGTAGTCGATTTTTTTAAGCTTCTGAGGGGCCTGAATCACTCAGTATATTTGAGTTACGTCAGCTTCTGGCTAGAAGCATTTTCTGAGCAATCAGAAAAGACCTCCACGTGGTGGCAGCATTGCCATTGGTCTTACCCTCACAAATCTCTGAAAGGAGCAAGAACTTCAAACCTGTTTCTGTCTATGGAGACCTATTTAATTGAATTTTGAGATTATTTTGGTGTTTTCTTTTCTGATGGCTTTATTCAAGGTGACCTTCAATGTGTCCTGTGCCAGCAGGAGCAGGGAGGTCATTGTGCCCCTGTACTCTGCATTGGTTAGGCCACACCTTGAGTACTGTGTCCAGTTCTGGGCCCCTCAGTTTAGGAAGGACATCGAGACACTTGAACGTGTCCAGAGAAGGGCAACAAGGCTGGTGAGAGGCCTTGAGCACAAGTCCTATGAGGAGAGGCTGAGGGAGCTGGGATTGTTTAGCCTGGAGAAGAGAAGGATCAGAGGCGACCTCATTGCCCTCTACAACTACCTGAAGGGTGGTTGTAGCCAGGTGGGGGTTGGTCTCTTCTCCCAGGCAACCAGCACCAGAACAAGGGGACACAGTCTCAAGTTGTGTCAGGGGAGGTTTAGACTCGAAGTGAGGAAAAAGTTCTTCACTGAGCGAGTCATTCGTCATTGGAATGTGCTGCCCAGGGAGGTGGTGGAGTCGCCGTCCCTGGAGGTGTTCAAGGGGAGATTGGACGTGGCGCTTGGTGCTATGATCTAGTTGTGAGGTCTGTTGGAACAGGTTGGACTTGATGATCCTTGGGGTCTCTTCCAACCTTAGTTACTGTGATACTGTAATAACCTACCATTTCAGGATAACCAGGTGCTCTAAATAACATTTGTTTCTCTCTCTAGCTTTCCTTTACCCTCACCATCTCCTACTACTGCTCAGACCTGTGTTAAGGTTTCCTTCTCTATCTTAACTTTTCTCATGGGCTTCATGTGCACATCCTTTCCTTGTTTGTCCATCTCCTTCCTGTCTCTGCACTTCACTCTTCTGTTCCTAATAGTTGTTTTTCCTGGAGCCAATTGTTCTTTCCACTGTCCTTGGCCAGTGTAATTCTATTCCATGTTGCAAAGCTATTTGGTCACTTCCCTGCTCTTCAGAGTCTTTCTGAAGCTCCTCAGTTGGAATTTGTTTACCGGCAAACAGCATGGAGGACCATGTAGGAGTTTCCTTCAGGGAAGCTTGCCTCCATAGCATTACATAGCAAGGCAACAGCATTTTAGACATGAGTGATCTCTTCTAGGTTGGAGCATGAGCATGAGCTGTTGGGATTGCCTGGGACAGTGGATTTGTCTGCTTACTCTTAGGAGAGGAATACGGTAGACTTAACATGCAGAAAGCTTCACTCTGTGGGGCATATTCCATTATATGATCAATTTAAAGGAAGTTTGAAGCCTGTCTTCATAATTGTGATTACTTTTAATAGTTATATTACTTTTTCAAATCACTGTTGCCCATGCCAAAGCTCCACGCTGGACAGTATGAGCTGGGCCCCCTATCCCCCTCTCTACAGTAGTGTGCATACAATGTGTGAACTTTTAATGGAGCTCTTTATACAAGCGTGGTGACACATGCTACCAATGCAGCCTGCTTTGTGTCTACCTTTTTTTGAATGGATTATAACTGGTCCATCTACAGAGCAGCACTCAGAAAGAGGTGAGTATTTTCAGAATTAATAGTAGGTCTTCTGTGAGTCAGCAGCAAGACTTGGATTGTAGCACTCAGAAATTCACCAGGCTGTACAATTTTTTGTTGTTCTTGTTGAGCTCCTGTTTTTCTTTTCTTTACTCCTTTTCTTTTCTTTTCTTTTCTTTTCTTTTCTTTTCTTTTCTTTTCTTTTCTTTTCTTTTCTTTTCTTTTCTTTTCTTTTCTTTTCTTTTCTTTTCTTTTCTTTTCTTTTCTTTTCTTTTCTTTTCTTTTCTTTTCTTTTCTTTTCTTTTCTTTTCTTTTTTTCTTTTCTTTTCTTTTCAGCTGGTCTTGCTGACAGATACAGCTGTGCATGCTCATTTTTATCTTCACTGTTGTAGATCTGTTTTCCTGTGCCTCAGACATTATAAGCCAGTTTAGTAAACTCAGTGGCCCGATGTGAAAATTGTTTGCAGTGAAGTAGTTTAAGCCATTTCTTACAACTCAAATTTGTAACAGGGCAGTTTGAACTTTGATATTTCCATATCTTCACATTTCCCCTTTTTTCCTGAGCAGCCCTTTGCTGTGCTCTGGGTATGTGTATAGCTTGATCCTGTTGGCTGCAAGTAGTTGCTTGACACAGATTAAAGACACAGTGCCCTGCGCAGACAATAATCCCATATGCAGCATGTGGGATCAGAACAGACTCGGCTGGATCCCTGTCCTCTTCCTGAGGGACTTCAACAGTTCCCATTCCCCCCACAACTGCACACTGGAAATAAATCTCAGCTCTGCTTTCTCATGCAAACTCAAACAATACTCAGCGTCCGTGTCCTGGAAATGTTCTTCTGGTGTTTCTGTTGCACACATGCCCCAAGTCAGAGAAGGGCTCCCAGATAAATATTTTTATCATGCATGCAAACAAATACTTACTTTGAAATTTCAGAAATTAACTAAGTGAAAACCTGTTTTCATCAGGCAGCTGAGAGGAATAGCCTGCCAAGTGCTGAGTTCCTACCATTTCTCTTGAAGGCAATAGAAGTGATCCAGAAGGGGCATGAATATTTTTAGAACAGGAAAAAACCCTCCATTGCTTCCCCCCCCGCCTCTCATTTTTCAGCAGTGAAACAGATATGTATGTGCTAAAGTTGGCCAAAAACTGTTTTATGTCCAGCTGAGGAGAAAATGTGCACTGGGTTTGCAGTGTGAGAGGTAAGAGTCTGGCAGAGTTGCACAGGGTTAAAGATGACCCTTTGGAGTGAAAGCAGTTGTCCAAACTTAACAACAGCTGTGGTTTAGAGTATTTCTTGTTTAAATAAGTTCGATTTATAAAATACAGCAATTACTTTGGTGTGCACTCAGAATTTAAAAGCAACAATTACACTAATTGAGGCAATCTCAGTAAAAGAACTCTGCCCCCCAAACAGAAACCCACAATCATGGCATAGAATAATCCTCCCAGCCTTCATCAGGAGTGTGAGGAAATCAATAGATGGTTTTGCAGTGTGTTTCAGAGGATATCAAAGCCCCAAGCTGCTTGAGGAGGATGGGGAATTCCTCAAGCAGGGTCTGTCTTCACGTACGTGCAGCAATTGTGCTGTGTTTACAGCATGAGCAGAGTCATCTCTGCAGGGGCTAGTTGGAGGTCTGTAACAAGTGATCAGTACTGGATGCTGTCTTGTTCAACATCTTTATCAGTGACCTGGGTGAAGGGATGGAGGGTCCTCTGAGCAAGTTTGCTGATGACAATCAGAGCTTTAGACTGATACAAGTCATGATAGGTCTGGAAACAGAAATGAAGGATGTGTTGTGTTCTCTAACTTTATTTTGAAGGGATTGAATTAATTTTTTTTCTTTGTGCTAAGGACAAAGTTTGTGGCGTGTGAGCTGGGAAAAAAGAAAAGTGGAAAAGCCTCTGGAGCATACTCATAGAACTATAGAATGTTTTGGATTGGAAGAGACTTTTAAGAGATCATCTAGTCTGAAACCCCTGCCATGGGCAGGGTCAGCTTCCACTAGACCAAAACCTTGCCCAGCTTGACCTAGAACACTTCCAAGGAGGGGGCATCTATAGCTTATCTGAGCAACCTGATCCAGTGCCTCACCACCTTCACAGTGGAAAAGCTTCTTTCCAAGATCTCAGCTGAATCTTCCCTCTTTCATTTTAAAAGCTTTAATTCTCATTCCATCACTATGCTTCCTGATAAGCAGTCCTTCCTCATCTTGCTTGTAGGCCCCCTTCAAGTACTGGAAGACTTCAATAG
Organism: Dryobates pubescens; assembly: GCF_014839835.1. NCBI lineage: Eukaryota > Metazoa > Chordata > Aves > Piciformes > Picidae > Dryobates > Dryobates pubescens. The sequence continues at coordinate 25,303,388 of NC_071613.1, read as the reverse complement.
GGCCTCCCTGGAGCCTTCTTTTCTCCAGGCTGAACAATGCACTTAGCCAATCCTTTCTAACCAGGTAATGTGCACTGTGACATGTGTGATACATATATTTGTTCCAGTAAGTGGCAGCTTTTTACTTGAACGTGTTTTACTTGCAGCACAGAAGGAAGTTCTCCATCCACCATCCACTCATAGTCTCTTCCAGTTATGGGTGTTACACAGAGAGGAGCTTGTCATTGCTACCTTCCTAAAGAACACAGATCTTGAATGTCTCAGTAGGGCCACCTACTTTAAGTGGGAGCAGCCCTTACCCGTTCTGGGGAGCTGAAGCTATTGGCATCCAGAAGAGCTGGCGTGTTACTGCCATGGGCTGCTGTTCTCCTGGTGTCTTCATGTAACGCCAAGAAATACAAAATGCTATTTCTGTCCCTGTATGTAGCAGCTGAAATTGGGTCAGTACATCTTGTTCAAAGGAAAAGAGTTGGCATATGGGTTAGGGGGAAGCTGTAAAAGCCTGTAAGGGGGGACTGAGGCAGGCTTACCATGAATAAAAAAGAAATGCAGGATAAAAGTTCAAGGGGGATTTGCCAGATATTTCCATCCCTTCTGGGTCTAGCATTTTTGTGATTATTGCCTGTTTAATGGGATGCTGTATTTTTGCCTCATCATTAACCTCAGGAAACCTAGGTGGTGGAGCAAAGCACAGAGAAAATGAAAGAGGAACTGGAAAGGAGAAATGCCAAAATTAGGAGAGGCAGAATGCATGAGCACTCCAGCCGTGCTTTGATTTCCACTGCCTCATGCCTCCAATGGGTTTATAAAGTGATTTCCTCTGTGCTCTCCATCGCATGATGGAGGCTTATACTGAGGGTTGGAGACCAGAAAAATCTCTTGATTTTGTTCTGTGTACTGTGGTTTGGAGATGGAGGTCCTGGAGTCTTTGTGCCCATAGAGTGCTGCACCCCAGGACACTCAGACTGAGCTGGTGGCAGGGTGCAAAAGCTGGCACTGCTCAGCTGGAAGTGCTGATGGCTTTGAAGCACCTGGGTCAAGCACTCCTCTGCAAAGCCAGCAGCACACAGCATGCTTTCTGAGAGGCAGCAGCTCTCCACAGCAAAAGGCAAAGTGTGACCACCTCTTCAGAACATAGGAAAGTCTGCTGGGTTTAAGAATGTATTTTCTTTTTGCCTCCTTTTTGTCTTTTTAAGCTGTCTTACTGGGTTTTTTTGGTTCTCATTAGAAATTCTGCCCCTCAAGGAGTGTGAAAGTCTTAAAAAAGCAGTTGACTTGAACAAAGCCAGGGTGAAGGCTGTGCAGGAGGTGTGTGCAATCCTGCACGGGCTGCACAATGGGATGCTTGTAGCTGAGGCTCATATCTTGGGTGACCCCCTACAAGAGGCTTGTAGAGCCTTCCAACATCTTGCCATTAACTGTTTATATTCTAGTATTGCTATTGCAGAAGGGAATAATCCTGCAATTCCTCCTCTAGGAAACAACCCCCTTGACATGACAATTCCTTTTGAATTGTTTTAGTCCAAATCACAACAAAAAAATTTGTGATGTAATTCTAAGCTACATTTTTTGGAGGCAAGAGTAGTCTGCACATGCTTCTGAAGCAAAGCCATCCTCCTTTTTAAATAACTCTTTCCCCTCTCTCATGGCCAGCTTTTGACTTACCCCCAACCTTAACTTTTTCTCAACTCACTGCACGTTTTCCCTGCCAACATTTTGGAGGCAATTGCACACTCCTAGTTAAAAAGATGAGATGTTTTTTCCACTGCTGGGAGCTGGTTGCCTTCTCTAGTAAACCTGATGTCACCTTGGTGCTTTCTGCCTGCTGGGGAGCACTCTTCTTGGGTAAGACACTGTGACATGATTCTTGTATTCCCAAGGTTTACTATCCCCAGGAAGCATTTTGTTCTTGCAAATGTATTTCCATTGAAAATAGGTGATTGCAACAAAGTCCCAAAGGTCTGCTGGACCTCTATGACAAAAAGGGAAAAATTTCCCCAATTTGTGAAATGTGGAGTTGGGTCCTGCTGATATCAGTTAAAGCTTTGCCACAATGTTCAGTGAAGGCAAGGTTTTGACTTTGGTGTGCATCTGCCTTCTGGGTTTCAACTGGCAACAGAAGCATGGGTGAAGATATTTGCTACAGTACTTCAGCTCAACCTGCATCATTGTGTTAAAAAAACACATTTACAGCTGATTGAATCTTGTGGATTTTCCAAGCCAAGTTGTAGAGCAGCAAGTTTAATTGTTCCAAAGTTCAGCTTGAAAAGCAGTGCCTTTGGAAGACATTTTTAGGTTATCTTAATAATCCTGGTCAGAGGGTTGTTTGGAGGGACACCAGAGAATTGCTTTCTAATGGATTATAACTGAACATTCAGTGTTTGGCCAATGCCTGTGTAATTTAGCAGGATGTTCTGTGGTAAGTATTTGTAAAACAACCATAAATAAATCTAAGGATTACTTTATATGTAAAGCTATCAATTTGAATAAGGGTTTGAACCAAAATTTGTCTTACAATTAATCTTTAGGGAGAAGAATCATTTGTAGCTTTTGGTCACTGTCTTTATATTTGCTAAGGAAAAAGAAAAGTTCATTAATGACATCTAAGCAGTTCATCAGTGATTTCATCACTCCTTTTCTTTCCTCTTTCAGTGCATTCGTGGAAGAAAAGCAACCCTAGAAGAGCTACAGACAGTTCACTCAGAAGCCCATACCCTGCTGTACGGCACAAACCCTCTGAACAGACAGAAACTGGACAGCAAGAAACTTCTAGGTAATGTTCCCTGAGGAGAATGTTCCCTTTCTGACCTCTTATCACTCCTGCTACTGTCCTCAGCTGTGATTCTGCCAAACACATAACAGTACCAGTATGAAAGCTGGGACATGGGGCTCCCTCCATCCTCAGCCCTGGTTCCCAAGAGGATTATTCCCACCTGTGTTCAAGATCTGCTTGAGAACAGTGCAAGGTATCTCCTTTCTTCAGGTAGATCCCTAAACTCTAGATAGCTGAAACTTCCTTTCCTTGATGTCTTCAAAACCTAAAAGAAGATTTCTCCGAGGAGGAAAGGTGTATCAGGCATTTTATTTTTTTTATCCTTGGATACTCTTTCCTGCATTTTATAAAGTTATCCATTGCTAGGTAGGAACTGGAACACCATAGCATAGAATAGAGTAGAGTAGAATAGCATAGAATAGCATAGAATAGACCAGGTTGGAAGAGACCTTCAAGATCATCGCGTCCAACCCATCAACCAATCCAACCCACCTAAACAACTAACCCATGGCACCAAGCACCCTATCGAGTCTCCTCCTGAACACCTCCAATGATGGCGACTCCACCACCTCCCCAGGCAGCCCATTCCAATGGGCAATCACTCTTTCTGTATATAACTTCTTCCTAACTTTCAGCCTAAACCTCCCCTGGCACAGCTTGAGACTCATACTAAGGACCTGGATCTGCAGCACCAACCAGCTGCACAGTCATCAACAAATATCTGTCATCTTTGTATGGATAATCTGCAAATGCCTTGCATTTGTTTAATTTGAAGTAAGATTGTTTATCACTTTCACTGGAAAGTGGATCTTCCTGAAAGAGGGCTGCATCTGTCATAAAATACAGACGTTTTCCCCGGGAAAAAAATCTAGGGTGTTACTGTTTAGTTAACCAACACCCCATTGCAATCAAACTGCATTGACTTTAGCATCTTACCTCCGTGGAGACACCATCATCTCCCTTTACTACTGTAAAGGTGATAGGCTGGAGGGGCAGTTTGGCAAGTTCTCACATGGGAATCAGCAGAAAAACAGTTCTGGAACCTAGAAGTTGGGAAAGTTTATTTTGGGATTAGCTTGACTTTGAATGATATAAAAAGAGGATTAACTTGATGGCCTGCATAATATAGTAGTGGCAGCAAAAGAGCTGGAAAGATTTTGCAACATGTTCAGTATGTATATTAGATCCCCAAAGAGGAAAGCTATTAGCCAGTCGTTTCAATACGCAGCTAGTGGTGTATTTATAGCTAACTTACCACCTCTTTAAAATGCAGAGAAATGAAGAGTGGGCACCTCTGGCTGAATGATAGCACAGTTAGCATGTAAAGTTTAAAGAATTTATGATGTCATATCCTTGGTAGTGTGGAACTCTCACCTTGCTTAAAGTGTATCCACCAGTCCAAAGAAACGGCACTTAAATCTTTCTTGGTAGAGCTGAGAATCCAAAGATCACAGAACGAAAAGGGTAGGAAGAGGCCTCTGAAGATCATCTAGTCCAACCTTCCTGCCAGAGCAGGTTTGCCTAGAGCAGAAGGCTCCTAATTTGCAGTTGCACCACTTTCACTCTGACTGATTTCCTCTGTAAGTTCTTGAACCATAGTGCTGAAGGTGCATGAATGTGTGTCCTGACCATGTGCTGTGCTGGGATGTAGACAGTCCTCCAGCACCTGACCTGTTGGTTTCACCAGCCTCAAGTGGACAGTTAGCCCCATGCTTGTGGCCATGGTCATCATCTGCATGCAGGGCCTGAGTGGCCAGTGGGTCACCCTAACACCTCTCTCCTGTCAGAGATACCCTTGCAAGATAGGTTTTTAGGGTGGACTGTCATAACACTGGTGTTTTCTGCTCATTGAGGTGTCAGATTCTCTTGAGATACTTTTCTGCTCCTCCTCTGACTCCATGTAGTCTGTATCAATAGTTCCATCAGATGTATTTGGAGATAAAAACAGTTTATTTGGTTATTACTGGATGTGGGAATACCCAGGTTTCTCTGAATCATTCCTGGTAATTTGTTTAGAGAACCTGAAGGAGAAGGAACTCTTTGCCCTGCCTGTGAGTGCTTCTGTAGTTTTGCTGTATGTTCTCCATGTCTTTCATGGCTCCTTTTAAATCATCTATAGAGATCAAGTTTATTTGTATCATGAAGAAAAAGAATTCTAACACCTGAGGGTATTCCAGTACACAATGTTGCCTATTTGAGTGTAATTTGCAAAGAAGATGAAGTTGTCAAAGAACTGCAGCCATAGGCGGAATGTCAAGTTCCCACGATTTACAGCAGGGAGGGCTTTCCAGTAGTTCTTAGCTGAGCTTAGACCTTGTTTCCTAAGTCCACTTGACACTATATTTAGCCTTGAGCTGCTAGCAGTGGGACTCACTGCCAACTAGCATGCCCAGACAGCAGTGGACTGCCCCTTCCCACTGCCCTGTTGCCCTCTCCTTGAACGTGGAGCAGTGAATGGGCCACATGTCGAACACCAAGCTTGGAGAAGGAACAAAGAGCTTCACCATTCAGTGTGACTATCAGTCATCACACCAGGTAGGAGAAAACAAGTGGTTAGCTTGACAGCCAGGGCTTCGGAGGAACAGCACTGTGAGCCAAAATGATGAGAGGCATGAACCAGGCTGGCACATCAGTGTAGCACCCAGAGAGAATTTCTCCTCTGGGAGCAGGGCAGAAAGGGTGATGCTGGCCCTAACCCCAGTTTCTTTACTTGATGGCTTCCACAGTGCTGGACCTGACAAAGAGTAACAGCCACCAATGGGTTGGGAAAACCTTCCTGAAAAACTTCCATGTGCACAATTGTTTATAGAGGTGAACAGGCCTGTTGGCAGCCTCTTCTTCAGCCATCCTCTCCAGTTGAAAGTTTAAAAAGCTTTTAAATTTACAAAAACAGCTTTGTGGGTTTTTTTTTTAAATATGTTAGAGCATAAATGTATGGCAGGTTTGAAGATTGAGACCAAAGCTTTGTGGGAGGCTCACATATGCAAATGTGAGTTTGTTAGACGTGAGTGTCTTGACATGCGTACGACTCCGGTGGCTGACTCCATGTAAACTCTTTGCCTTTGATATGTCTATGAGGCAGAAAAAGCATGAGAAATCTCAGCCTAAAAAGAAGAGCTTGTGAAACTGGGGCATGAAAACACAGGATGTTTCTTTTTAAGCTTCTGCAAATGATAAGGTGGATGCCCCTTCATCTGGCAGTTCTCTCTTGGAGAGAGCAGTAAGGGGTAAATAGTTCAGCTTTTTCAGAATTGTAAGCAGGCATCATTTGGCTTTGCTGACTGCTTTTACTTTTGCAGTTGTCCTGTAGCTCCTTACTTATGAGTCTGACTCCTCTCTCAAAGAGAGCCCTTTCTTAAATGTGCAGGAGAAGAGATTTGTAACAGAAGCCCACCAATGATGTCAAAGTTGCTTTCCTCAAAGGACCTTGAGCATTGCAAAGATTTGCTTTCCTGTGTTTTATCAAGTGGGTTTGAAGGTGGTGGCTTTCGAGGCAGGTTGCACAACTCTGTCCCTAGATGTGTTGCTAAAGCCCTTAAAAAGTCTGAGGATGAGAAACAGAGATCCATCTTCAGTTCAGCAGGGCAAGGCTTTGGAACCTGTTGAAGAAGTTTAAAGCTAGGCAAATAAGATGGCTTTTAAATTTGTGGAGAGCAATCCTAAATTGTTGCCAAGAAGATAAATATTGAAATAATGGGTGGATTAGCAGTGAAAGATGTGACAGGAGGTCTGAGGCAGGATGATCTAAGAACTTTCATGTGGATCTAATCAAAGAGTAAATCTGGCTGTGCACTCAGATTAATAATACAGATGCATTAACTCCGCTTTCAGTCACAGGGGTAACGTATGTGTCTGCGATGCCTTTGACTTCAGCATGGTCCTCGGTAACATCTGTCTGCTGTCAGGGCTCATTCACGCTCTGCACAGCTCGGACTTAGCATTTAAGGGAATTTATTCTTTCAGTAGAAATATGACCAGAGCTAGAACCTGGTGGAAAAAACCTCAACCCAGTTTATTTCACCATTAGCTTTCATTAACTTTAAGTAGGTCTCAAGCAAATGAATCTCAGGCAATGTACTTCAGATCTTTTACAGTGTCTGCGTGTATATATTTCCTTGTTGTTTGCCTGTGGTGCAGAGACATGTGCAGAAGTCATGCATATGGGGTAGTGATGGATATGAGGCAGCATGTTCTTGTTTCAATATAAACCTGCAGAATTTTGAGTGAAGGGTAATTTGCTCATATGCAAGCCCAGAAAGTGATGTTACAATTCTTAGACATGCAAAATTAGCTCTGCAGATGGTTTTCGCTGTTTTTCTCAAATTCTTAATGTTGGTTTTGCTCTTTCAGTCAAAACATATTTTCTTTGCCACCTTTTTTTTTTTTGTCTTCCTCTTTTATGAAGCTCATGAGCTTCCAAATCTTCTAGTAACCATGTTACTTTTTAACCCTATCTTTATGATTTCTTATCCTCCTTCACTTGAAGGGGGTTAAAATGTTCTTATGAGAAGACATGCTGAGCAGTTGTTGGTAGCATCTCAGTCATTTATAGGCAGCATGACTGCCCAAAATGTGAGAGCGCACACAAACCTTGCATAAAAAGTGATTTCTAGGAGGCTTTTATATTGGAAAGGCTTTTGAACAAGTCCAAGTGTGTGCCTTATGTGTAAGAGTTGGTCATGTGTTTTCTGAAAATTGCAAGAAAACCCTGGTTTGTTACTGTGTTTGCAAAGATTGCAGCATTGCCATAAAATTGGACCAAAATGTGGTGAACTTTGACTTTTTGACTTACAGGGTCCTTTTATTTTCCTACAGGTTCTCTAACATCGATGTTTGTCAGGCTTCCTTGTGGTGGTGTCGGGGTAAGTACTCTCTTTAATGTGTAAATAATGTCCTGTTTGTTCTCCCAGTCCCATTGGTAACAAAAATTGTTGCTTTGCATTCCATCAAGTGGGTAATTGCAACCAGATGTTACCCATAAACAGGGTCTGCCTGGGGTGCAGGGTTAAAGCGACAGCCTCACGTGCCTTTCTTCAAAAGCAGCGTGAAGATTTTTAAGCTGTTTTAGAGAACCAAAGTGTGTGTGACATTCATAGGCATGTTTTGTCTCTGGCTTTTAGGATGAGAAACCTCATTTCCCAGGCAATGATGTTTAATGACTTAGAGATTACTACTTTTGAAAGCAGCCCTTGCATCCCAAAATGCTTTCTACACAGAAATCAAGATGTGCTTTTCATGCCGCTTGTGCTGTGTAGGTGTTTCATCTTCAGTATTTGTACTTCAGAGATGCCTACCTCCTAGTGCAGGTGGAAAACATATTTATAAAATAGCGATATTGAAGGACAATATTTGGCAAGTTGCAGTAGGTAGTAAGTTGCTGCATTACTGTCCTTGAATTAAATGTCTCACAGGTTACACAGCATGAGGGAATTGCAGGCTTCAGCATTTGGTGTATTTCATTTCTCGAGCTCCAGGACAATCATGCATGGATTCTGAAGGAAGTGACTGAAATACTCTTCCATCCATCATGGAAAAGCTGAATGTCAGTTTTTGTCTTTCAAGATTCCCTGTAATAAAATTACTTTTGTGGGGTTTTTTGTTTGTTCCCTTAAGGCTGAAAAAAACCCTACAAACCAAAAAATGAATGCCATTCAAATACCTTGTGTTGAAGGTTTGTGTTGTTGACTTCCTTTGAAGCCTGCAAACTTGGAAATTTTCCTTTCAAGTCAGACTTTCTGCTCTTAAGTTTCTGTGGAGGGTCACAGTACAGAAAAATCTCAGAGAACAGGAAGGGAAAAGAATGAGAAGAGACAATAAAAGGCATTGTGTTTGAAAATTCACAGTGGTAGTTCTTATACATAATTGTAGCTCGTGAGGTTGGATTCAGAGGTCTGGATTCTGTTATGGAAATGAAACAAAATTGTTTTCTTCCTGAGTCTTTGCAAAATCACTGCTTTGAAAATTATCCCGTCAAAAAAAAGAAGAAAAAAAGAGAGGGGGAAAAAAAAATCGGCGTTTATTCATCCCACCACTGCTGAGCACTCGTAGAGATATTTTATTTTGTATTGTAAATATGCTGCAGTCTCCTAATTCATGGCAAATTTTTGGCTAGAGTTTAAAAGGTTTGGATTTACTCTGCCCTGCAGTCAGGCATGCCATTCAAAGTAAAAAAATTATCATTCGCAAATGAAGACTGAATGGTAACAAGTCGAGGCAGTGCCTGAGCCTAGCGCTGGCCCAGGGGTCTTGCATTAAACCCTCAACTCAGGCCGGAAGCGGCACGGTGCTGCTATTATCAATGTGCTCACAATACAGATAACGTTTCCACTTCACTTACTGCTCCGTTCTCTCCACAGACCCTCCCATTATTAAATAAGCCATTTGCTGATTTTTTGTGTGTGCAGTGTTTTAGCAATCCTAACAGAGCGTTTCCATGTTTTCTACAGAAAGCTTTTTAAACTCAATAATTTACTAGCAATCAGCTACGATATTGTCTGTTGGTTGGTTGGTTGTTTCTTGTTTTTTGTTGAGTTGCTAAAGGGTGTTCAGAGAAGGGCAACAAAGCTGGTGAAAAGTCTTGGAGAACGAGTCTTATGAGAAGCAGCTGAGGGAACTAGGATTGTTTAGTCTGGAGAAGAGGAGGCTGAGGGAAGACCTCATTGCTCTCTACAACTACCTGAAAGGAGTGTTGGTCTCTTCTCCCTACTATCTGGTGATAGGACAGGAAATGGCCTCAAATTGTGCCAGGGGAAGTTTAGATTGGATATTAGGAAAATTTTCTTTTCTGCAAGAGTGGCAGGCATTGGAACACATTGCCCAGGGAGGGTGTAGTCACCATCCCTGGAGGTGTTCAAGAAATATGTGGACGTGGTACTTCAGGATATGGTTCAGTGGCCATGGTGGTCTTAGGTTGACAGTTGGACTTGACGATGTTAGAGGCCTTTTCCATCCTTAGCAATTCTATGATTCATTAAAATGGCTTTCTGTTAGTTTGCTTGGTTTTCTTTCTCCAGTTAACTAAAAGATACAGGGCCAACTATTTGTGTACTTCTGCTACTTTTGTGGCTGGTGCAGGAAAACATGATCTTCACTGCTCTGGGGATGTATTTCTAATTACATATACACCCCAGCCATATATTTGTAGGGAAGATGAGGCCACAGCGCAGAATGACTGGCTAGAATGCATGAAGTGCATTGCAGTTACCTTTAGGGTAAGAGAAACACACAATGATCTCACAAAGTCCTTTCAATCCTGTTTTCTACTGTCTTTCAAAGTGTGAGGTTTGTCAGGGAAGCTGGCTTAGCAGCGTGGTATGTTTATTGAAGAAGCAGAAGAAAAACTGTAGTCTCTGTTAGCATGCCAGTTGTGTGAGACAAGTTGCTCTTGATTTGATTTTCCATGGGAAACAGTTGGAAGAAGCCCTACAGTGGGATCTTAGCTGGGGCCACAGGGCATGCCTTTCAGTAGCAGATGAAAACCAAATTATTTTTTGCATCGAAGAGGTTGACAAGACATTTTTGACAGGCATGTAGAGTTGTTTTCTTTCTTTTGGGGGTGCTTTTGGTTTGGTTTGGTTTTTATGAGGAAATTAGAAAACTAAATTTACCAAAATGAGAGCCAAGGGTCAAACATGAGTTATGAAGGATTTCAGTGTGAGAGAAGGTGAAGTGTAAATCTGAGAAGTTTCAGCGTGTGAGTACTGCTGGGTGATAGAGTGTATGTATAATGAAATTATTTCCAATTGTTCTAGTTAAGAGACCTTAAGGAGTGTTTTTCTGATGATGTTTGCAAGGCCATTTTCAGGCTGGAAGTTGGCCATATAGCTTCTTTGAGTGATGGAGATTACTCACGATTGCCAGCTCGGCAGAACATTACTCACTGCTAAGCAGTAATCAGGCTCTGGTTTATCTTTTCCTTACAAGTTGAGAAGGTTGTGGAGAGGTAGCCTTAGTACTTCAAGAAGTTTGTGTGGGCTCCAGTAGCTTCACAATGGTGAATATTTCATCGTGGTAAAGCAGTATCAGGTGATGTGATGGTCAGAGCACCTGCAGGACATCATTTTGGCTACCAGTGGCTTGTAGAGCAATTGTGAAAGAGGAGGGATTAATTTCAGCAGAAGTTTAATTTTCCCTGACTTTGTCACTAAATGGTAAGTGCAGTCTAGGGGCTGCTTCATTGATCTTTGCATTCAGCTCACCACAGCACTAGACAGCTTTTGAGCCGGCTGATTGCTTTGTAAAGATCTGCTTGGAGATCTTAGTACTGGTCTGCCAAATGCCTTCCAGGGGCAAACATGAAGCCATACAGAAAGAAGGAAAGGAAAAAAGTTTTTTAAAATAGCAGAATAAGGTGGGACTGGTCCTCTTCTGGATTTGATACTGGCTACAAGATAGGAAATAGTGGTCAGAATGACAGTCCCCAAGGAATCTCTGTATTTGCTGAAGGGTTGCAATGCAGGGGGTAGGTCATAAGCAAGTGTCCTTTGCTGATTCTACTACATTTATTTGAGCTTCTCAAAGCAAAAGCTGCCTGCAAAGAAATACAGATAGTATCATGATAGCAAAAAACTAAATAGTGGCATAGCACATTAAATTTAGTGTTGGATGCAAAATATTGCTTGTGGGCTGGAGGGGGACTGGCCTGGAGCAGGTGAAAGCTGAATGATTGTTGTTTCTTATAATTCAGGAGTTGAGGGTGTCACATGAAATTAGGGGCTGGAAAGCTTGGAACCAAGTCTTTCTTCTGCAAGCAATTAAACAAGGCAGTTCTCTTCCACAGGGAATATTATGTAGATTAAAAGAATAGATGAATCTGAAAGGCAATGTAAAGCAGTTTATGGGGGAGAAGCCCAAGAAGAGCTGTTATGTGCTAGTATGAAGGATCAAGTCAGGAGCTTGGACAACCATGAGTTTTTCGTACCAGCAAGCAAAACAAAGGAAATTCAAGAGTGTGGAGGAGGCGGAGGAAAACGTTCAGAGCAGCTAACTTCATCACATAACACCCTTTAGCCTCTCTCTTTAAAAACTAAGTCACAGTGTCTTGAAATCCTTGAGGAAAAGGATAATTTTATTTCTCAGTGCTTGGAAAGTCTTGTTGATTCCCCCTCACCACCCCCAGTTCATTGGTTTGTTTTATGCAAGGAAGCCTTCACATTGCCCTAGCTGACGCTAACAAAACCTCCTCGCATCTGCAGACATCTGATTGTAGCAGCAAAGGAAAAAGGCACAGAAGCACTTCTATCAACAGATGTGAGCTTAGATTTAAACACCAGTAATTTATTCCTGCTGATCTTTAGCAGCATCTGCAAGTGCAGTATTTTTACTTGGGATGTTACCTTCACCTCTCTGCAGCACATACTCCTGTCTTAGTGTATGACTTACACACACCAGAGCATTACCTAGTCCAGTATAATTAGAAGGAGATTTTTGGAGAAAAGAGTTTGAACTTTGAAAATCTACAAAATAGTTCCAGCATACTTAACATCCAAATTCTTCAAAACACTCCAAGGCTTGATCTTAACAACAGTTAATACCTTTGTTTTCTTTCGTGTGTAGTATTTTCTTTTTCTCTGCATGTTCTAAAAATATCTCAAGATCTAGGGCTTTCAAAAATGTTTTTTAATGATTTTGATGTCTTCCAGAATATGTTATTCTATTTTTGGTTGGAAGGTCTTGATTAGAGTGTATAAAAATCTGTACCTGTGCAAGCAAAGTACATTATTGCAGAGCAGAGACAAGGAAAGGGGCTTCTTTGGAATCTAAATGAGAGGAAGCTAATTAGCAAGTTTTAGAAGAACAAAATGTGAGTAGAGTTATTTAATCAGTGCTTTAGAGCAGTAGGAGACACAGTTAGACTACTTGCTGGCAGTGCAGACAGTGTGCGCTGCTGTCACCTAAGTGTTGTGATAAGCCGCAAGGAGGGAAGAGCAGAATTCCTTTGCTCTTCTGGAGCTGCAGTACAGCTTGTCCCTGTGCTTAATTTCTTACCTGCATAGCTCTTCCACTACTGAAAAGATTAGAATAATGAAACCTTTTAGAATACAACTCATTTTGTTTTGAAGTAGCTGCACATTATTGTATAGCAGAACATACAGTGAGTGTACAAACCTCATCATACACATTAATAAAGGCTTCAAGTTCATAAGGAAGTGTAAACTCTTCTGGATGTCACCTTGAAACATCTTAGACATTCCACATAGAAAGGAGCCTGCACCAAGCTGTTCACCCTTCCTTTTTTGCATTTCCCCATCATTTTTTAATAATGGTACATGCTGCAAAGGTTAAGAGCCTGGGGTAGGTCCCCAGAGTTGAATTCTCTCTCCACCTCTAAAGGAGCCTTCTCCTATGGGCTGTCCTAGCAGAAATTGCAGCTTCTTGGTTAGAGAGAGCAAGGCATTAATATTAGTCTAAAGAAGACAAGCGTCCTGACCAGGGCAGCCACTCCTCATCCAGCAGCAGCACATGTGGAAGACTCAGTATCTCTGATGCGGCTGTATCCCCCAGCTCTGGAGAAAAAAGAGAAATATATGCAGTTGGATCAACAAAAGGCAAAAATATGCTTCCTCTCTCTGTAAAGTTCTTCCAGATGGTAAGGCTTCATGTGTTGTCCCAGCAACAACTCCTGTGATGGCAGCTGCATCAAAGAGGTCATAGGCAGGGAAAGCCAAATAGTGTCTCCCCAGCAATGAACTTCAGAATTCAGGAATGATGGAGGGGTCAACAGCAGCCTATGTACCAAACAGCAGCAGCTTCAGAGCTGGAGAACAGGCCAGCTCAGGGACACATTAGTAACATTTTCCACCGTGGCAGTCTCCCCTTCCCTGCTGCAGAGCACTGATGACTTCAGTGGGACTGTTCAAACTCTTACAGTCACACAGATGAAGTGCTGCCTTGGAGTAGGGCCCATTGGTCTCTAGGCATCTGTTCCAGTGAAGATGACTGGGTGTCAATTCCTTATCTTGGAGATGTTTGCATGCATGGGGCAGTGGAGAGCTTGCTTGTGACTCCTCCTACTGGAGACCTGAGTGTGAGGACATGGCAAGAGTCTTTGAAATTATCTTCTAAGTCACATGTGGAATATTTTTTCTAAGTACGTCATTCCTGTCGGCAGAAATACACACTCTTTAAAAGCACTCTGCCTTGCCCTCCTTGTTCTTCCTGAAATGCTGCCAACATGAGCTTAGTTTTTTGCAGGCATCAAAGGACCTCCTCAGGCAGCAATGACTTCTGCATTCTTTCTGGGGAAGGCTGACACAGATGTTTGTGGAGATTCAAGGGTCTTTTGGTCCCTTAGATAAAGCTTTGCTTGGGACATGTGAATTTTGGGGGTTTGGTATTGCCCTTCCTCTCACGTATATGGTGAAGGAAGGTGGCCCTCTGCAATTCTGCTTCTGTGGAAGGGGCCTGGTACTTGCTGTGGCCAGGTTAAGAGGGAAGATCTTAGCTACAGGTGTCCTGCAGAATTTTTCTGTCAAGACTGAGAAACATGGGTTAGATATGTTCAAAGATTGGTTAGATGTGCTTACATAAGGCTTAGATATGCTCAGCCCAGACTGCACAATGTAGTTGTAGCTCATTTGAGCAATGAGACTAAGGGCACTGAGGTACCTGGTCAGATCATAGAAAAAGACAAGTAGATGTTCTCTGTTGTATAAAGCATGAGTGTCTCCCACTCACACACATTGCAGTAAGAGGATCTGAGGGTGAAGCCTGCTGAATGCCCCAAGGGAAAGTAACGGTGTCATCCTGACTGCAAAACAGCTTGACTATCCTATAAAGGTTTTAGGGGACTGCTGATGAGGAGCCCAAAGATGGATGTTTGCAGAGCACTAATTGGTGAGAAGCAGCAGCTAGGTCTTTTTCCTGCCTTGCTAAGGGCTTTTGGAGGGACATGATGAGATCAGTCCCATCCATCTCCTGCACATGTCCAGTACTGACCCAGGACTCCTGGAGGTGTTATGCATGACTGACTCCGTTGTACTTCTATCTCCATGTTACTGCCCAAAGTCATGGGAGTTCAGGGGAGCCCTCATACCACAAATAGTCACTGTGGGGCTTCTCCACCAATGCAGTGGCTTTCCCCAACGTCTGTGGCTGTGCATATATTGGCAGCATTACCACATGGTCATGCTTTTTTGGTATTCTTCAAATGCTTTCTTGGCATGCTGTGACTTCAACAGCATTCTCACGGTAGGTAATACCAGAACCTGTCCCTGATAACAGGCCTGGGACAATTTCCACTGGCTTTAGCACCACCATGAAGGAAGTAGATCAGTCTCTTTTGTGGTGAATTCCATCTCCCTGCAGCTCAGTGAACAGACTGAGGATGCCAGGCAAAACAAATAATCTCCTCTTTTCCTTCTCCTTTGCCATTGTTTACATAATTATGCTCAACACAGAGTAATATGTGAAAAATAGCTGGTGATCCTTCATATGGAGAAACGTTGCATTTGTCATGCCATGTTCTTGGGCAGCCAAGCTGGCCTGACATGGGACAGTCCCAGCAGTGCAGCATTTGCAAAAGCTACGACTGGCAAGAATCAAACAAGCTTGGCTTTCATCGCAGTGTGCAAGATGGCTGGGGGTGCAGCAGAGGAGATCCAGAACTTCATCCTCAAAACGGCCCCTGCGGGAGCCATCCCTCCCCTGCAGCTCTCTGCAGACTCGTGGCTGAATGGCAGTAAAAAAGAGAATAGGCATTTCATCACATCTGCAAACTGATCTTGTCTTCCAATGGTTATTGGGATGAATGTGGTAAAAGCCAAAGCTTCCCTTTTTTTGTTTAATTAGGATGTGATCTCGTATAATAATGATATGGAGATGTCTGCAGAGTGCCTTGTCTTGCCTTTGGCCTAGTTGCATGTTTTTAGGGGGAGAACACAGAGTATGGTGCTTCTGTCAGATATTTAGCATTGAAACGAATGGCTGCTCAGCTGCTAAATGGTGAAGGACTCTGATGAGACAGAGTTAACCTTATGGTTCCCTTGAGAAGCTGCAGTCAGTGTAACCTTACCCTGGCAGTCCTGGGAAGGTGTCTTTTTAAATGCTCATATCCTGGTTTATTTAACAGAATCATCAAATGATTTTGTAAACCTTTTTATTGCATCTGTGGTTGTTTTCCTCCAGGGATTTAAGAGAAACACCGATAGCCTGGTGTTGGTAGGAGTATTGGTAGGAGACACCTGGAAATTTACAGTGCTCGATGTTGAACTTGCTCCTCTGTTACAGCACTAACCTTACAGCGTTGCATCGCTGTTGCAAACCGTTGTCTCTTGAATGTCGTTGGGTTGGATGGACGCTCGGTAGTTGGATGGGCGCATCAGAGAGGTCCCAGCCTTTGTACTGCTAAGGTTGATTCTGCATTCGAATGCCTTTTAAATGGATGTGTTTAAATGTAATGCATAAATATGCATTTAATACATATGGCTAATTTCTTTGTAACATGTGGGTCTCCATTTCCTGGCTACCTTCATTGCTCATCAGTGTGGTTCCTGTGTGTCTCCATTAGGTTGACAGTGACACAATTTGGAATGAAGTTCACTCCTCTGGTGCCGCTCGCCTGGCCGTAGGCTGTGTCATTGAGCTCGTTTTCAAAGTAGCCACAGGAGAACTGAAGGTTGGTATGAAAATAACACTTGGCTTTGATATAGACTCTGTGCAGGACTCAGCTCAGGGCTGTGTTGTGCAGGAGGTCCAGTTAGCTTTATTTTAATGGCACCATCTGGCTTTAGTCATAAAAATCTTTGAGGATATCAGCAAGTGAACAGCAGACTCCTGGTGAATGTTGTTATGTGCTGATTAAAAGGAAGAAAGAAACCAGAGCAGCAAATGAAATCACTGTTCCAGTGTTATCTGAGGGTCTTGCTGTTGTCTTCAGCTCAACCAGCTCGCTGGGTGCTTCAGTGACCTCACACAGAATTACTGTTTTTCCCTGAATGGAAGGAAATGCTGTTTCAACCAATTTCCATAAAATTCATGTGAACATTTTTCTCCCCTCCCAAAATGAGGGAAAGCATCAGCCACTGCTGCAGTCTTGTGAGAAAACCACCCAGCCACAGCTCCACAGCAGAATTTGCGCACTTCTGGCTGCAACCTCCATATCCATCTTTGTGCAATAAACTTTGCTTTCTGGTTGACTTCATTCTCTTACTTTTCTGTGTGTAGAACGGATTTGCTGTTGTTCGGCCTCCAGGTCACCATGCAGAAGAGAGCACACCCATGTAAGTATGCATATGTGCTTTATCAGCTTGCTTCAGTGTCTGTTGTGTGATCTACAGATGGAAGTTAAAGAGGTGGTTTCTTAGGTTGTTACTACAGCATTTATTGCTTGCTGATATGCAAGACAGGTATTAAAAGGTACTCAGACTCCCAGTAGTTTTGTGGAAGAGGACAAGGTCCTGCTGAGTGGTTTCAGGTGGGTGGTTTTTAGCAAGAATCAGCATTACAGTCATGCTCTGGAAAATCTTTCATGCTTTTAGTTGCTTTAATCTTGTGCATTGTTTTAAATTAAATGTTGATGGTTTGTCCAATATGAGGAAAGCAGGGATATGCAACCAATAGTAGTAATAGCAAGCATAACTGTGTCCTGGGGTCACAAGACTGCATTAGGAGAGTCTCAGTGTGGGAAGACTGTGCAAAGGAAAGGCTGAAGTTGAGCATCTTGCATGTGTTTAGTACAGCAGGGGTTTTGCCTTCAAACTGTTTTCAGATCAGAGTTCCATGCATAAATCACATTGGCTTTGCACATCTGGCTTAGGAGGTGCTGATGTTTCATGTCTTAGGTGTTTCAGCACCCATTGGTGAGAGATGAGTGCTTGCTGTTGAGTTCCCCTTGACCTTGTTTTCTGAGACCTCTCTGAGCATGTCCACACTCTTCTGGTCCATGCTCCAGCCTTGGGTCACACAGAATCACAGAGTGGTGGAGGTTGTAAGGGACTTCCAGAGATGAGCTAGTTCGACCTCCTAGACCAGGATCATATCCAGTGGGGTTTTAAGTGTTTCCAGAGAAGGAGACTCCACAACCTCTTAGGGTAGCCTGTTCCAGTGCTCTGTCACCCTCACAGTAAATAACTTTTTCCTTAAGTATGTCCTGTAATTCTTCTGTTCCCCTTTGCCATGTCACATGCACCACTGGAAGTCCCATGGGCACCAAGCAGCATCTCATTGCAGTGAGTTTGGGCAAGTGTGAAACATTCTGTTTCCAGAGGGATCGCAGGACACCTGCTTGGGTGTTTTGTGTCTCAGATGGAGCACACATGCATCTTCCAGAAAGGAAATAAGAATGGGAGCAGAAGACATTTCTTCCTACTGTGTTATATCTAGATGATAGATGCATTGGGACCAAGGAAGCATATAATCAACACTTCTTTTCCTCTTCTCTCCCCTTTCTAATCACCTCCAGGGGTTTCTGCTATTTTAACTCTGTCGCAATTGCAGCCAAGCTGCTCCAGCAAAGGCTGAATGTTAGCAAAATCCTTATAGTGGACTGGGTGAGTAAATGCCACTTCTTACCCTTTGGGACATTGGGGAAATTTTTCTGGGTTTTTTTTGCAGGGGCAACCCTGTCTTTATAAATCAGTGGAATTACTAAGAAGCTACTTTCTGAAGCAAACCCATAATGCTACTCAAAGTTGAGTAGCTGCAAACCCTGATGGGTCTTGGTTATTTTTTCCTGAAGGTTTTCACCTTAACTATTAAGATCCATCCCAACATTTCTTTTCAGGATGTGGGGACTGGTTACTGAGAGGGGCAGGCTGTCTGAAACAGCTTGACCGTTACTCTGGATGGTCTCAGTGTCCTGCCTGTGTTCCAGCACAGCCTCTGGGCAAGTGGTCAGGGAGTCAAAAGAGATCTCTAAATTGGAACACAGTAGTGAAATTCTCTGCAAGTAGTGCAACAGAGTTGAGAAGGAGCCTGTTTGGGGTTTTACTGTGACAATGTATAAATTTAGAAATGTGGCTGATGGATGTGTTACTGTTTTTATGTGGCTGTGAAGGTATTTGAGATGCTGGGTATCAGCCAAGAGTTTTGATTATATTGACAGAAATCACCCATGGGCTAGACCCACAAGTTAAAATAGATGTATTTGTCTTTTTCACCTACTGGATGGGACATTCTTTTCTTCACTTCCTACCAACTATTTTTCATGTTCAGAAAGGGGTGTTTTGAATGCCTGTCCTGTTACAGCAAGTAGCAATGGAAGAGGGAGTCTGGGTAATGGGTGCGAGTTTTTTCATCTTGTTGAGTCTGACACAACTTTGCTGGGCACTTAATCAGCAGTCACCCCACAGACCAATTAATGATGCAAAGCTGGGGTAATTAATATAATCTCGCTGTCCCTCAAGACAGGGCATGAAGCCTGTCCTCAGTTTCGATATTTGCTTGTGTTTACCCCCATTTACCCCATGCGTTAAACAAGGAACATGCCCTGAAGGCAACTGTGCAAAGCAGGTTACTCTTGTTGACAATAAACACTTCAGCTCAGTCAGAGAAGTGCAGAAAATGAGGCACAACAGCAAACCCCCCAACCCCCAAACCCCAAGTTGATGGCTTTAATCAGCATTTTTTACTAAGGTACTAACCTTCCTCATATAATGCAATCTCTGTCCCAAAGGATGTTCACCATGGGAATGGTACTCAGCAAGCTTTCTACAATGATCCCAATGTTCTTTATATTTCACTACATCGCTATGATGATGGGAACTTCTTTCCAGGCAGTGGTGCTCCCGACGAGGTAAGAGCATGGATCAGCATAGCATCCATATATGTCTGACGGAACCTGCTCAGCGCTGTGATTCAGATGCCCCCCAAAATCTCAGGGTGCCTCTCAGGGAACCTCCTACCACTGCACCCATGCTCACGCTTATTAGTGCCCCTTTGGGAGATCATCACTCAGGTTTGTGCTTTTGGTGCCTTCTTGTCCAAGTCCTAACAGCTGTGGGCATTGTGTCCTGCCTTGTGAGCTGGCAGGAAAGCACATGCCTTGGCTAACAAGCGGAAAATGAGTCAATGCAATTAAGCTCTTCAGCCCTTATGGGACCACCTATTCCAGAGGAGCCCATTGCCAGCAGTCCCAGCACTCCACGTACTTCTCAGGATTTCCTTCTCATGGGCACAAGTTGTTTCTTAGATGCAGGAGTAGGTTGTCCATGGCTGTGCCACTAGTGCTCAGGTTTCCTGGCACAGCCTTGGAGCCCATCCATCTCCTTTTCTTCTGGTCCTGCCAAAGCATCACTCGCCACCACTGCTGTGTTCACACTGCACAGTCCCAACAGTAGGATCTGAGCAGTGGCTGCTGGTGCTGCTGGACCAAATCCACTGGTTCCAGATAGTCTCAGAGCCTGCAGCACAAAGACTGGGCCAGTGAAGTTGGATATCTTTCTTGCTGAGCTCTATATGCTCCTATGTCCATTGCATCCTTCCTTTTCCCCTAGGTTGGCAGGAAATACAGTTCTTCCAGGTGATTTATCAAAGGGAAATTATATGAAGTACTTAGTTTTGTGTACTCTGAGGCAGTCTGGGTTACAGCTGAAAGCTCAAGTTCTTCCTCTGCCAGCTTTACATTTTCCCATTCAGCAAACATCCATGTTTCCATTTCCATTTCTAAAGAACCTTAAATGTAATGTGATACTGGCTCATTACCCAGTTTGTGCACTACTGTTGCAGTGACAGAGCAGCAGCCTTTTGCAGTAGGCTTAATTCTGCTTCAGGATACACAAAGGTCTTGCTAACTTGCTAAGCCTTTTTGCTAACCTTTTAATAATCTGACAATTTGTTTTACAAAGTATTGTAAGGAAGCATTAGACTGTACCATCCACTCCATATTTAACCATTTATAGTAGTTTTTAGATATGTGATTCCAGACTGAATAAAACAAAGAATTTAAAATAAATTCAGATAAAGCCACAGATGGATAACTAATCCACCCGGGATGGATGAGCCCCGCTGTGTTTTGCTACCAGCAGTATTTTTACCAATACAATGAAGAATGTGTAATAAAAGCCCTGCAGCTTTATCTAACTGGAATTATCTGGCTGTGTGTTGTATAATTCATTAGTTTTCAGGGGGTTTTGTTTGTCTTTCATATGCAGAGGCCTGACCAAAAAAAAAACACCCCAAAATACAACTCCCCAACTCTGTATGTAGGAGCTCAGAGCCCTGAGCAGAGCTGCTGATGGCTGGTGGCAGCAGATACTGCCTGTCTCCCTTGCCATCCCCCAGGCTGCTATGAGATCCCTGCTTGATGAAGGGACCGAACAGAGGTTTTAGGGGTTTGATAAGGATGGGCTAAACATGGTCCTGCATCATAGCAAATGAATTTCTAGAAACTTCTGGTTTGTTTCTGATGTTTCCTCTTTCTCAGGTATTTGCACTCGGTGCAGAGAGGAATGTTTGTGGTGCAGGCAAAGATGGGAATATATTTATATTTCCCACTTATGTGTCCCTTGAGCAGTGAAAATCTCTCCTCTGTGAATCACATTTTTCCCCAGCAGAGGGGGAGCTCACTCTGATTAAAACTGGGTCTTTCCCCAGTTGCAGCTGTAATGAAATACACGCTCCTGAATAAAGCTGTAAACAAATCAAGAGAAGGTATTGCGTGTAACACACTCTCCTGGAAATGAGGAGGAGGATCCATTTGGTGATGAGATGTTTTTTGGGTGAGCAGCAGTCAGATGCCACTGGTCTACACCTCCCATAAAGATCAGAACGTGGAGCAGATTCACTCTTGTTTTGAGAACCAGCTCACTTTAGAGGAAAAAACTAACTTCACTACCACCAAGCTATTGACTCAAAATCCATGTTCAACTGGAATAATATCAAGACAGCACAGGTGTGTTGCCAGACTTCACTTTTGCCATAAAGTACTGTTTCTCTCTTTCAGGTTGGCACAGGAGCAGGCATTGGTTTCAATGTTAACATGGCATTTACTGGTGGCCTTGATCCACCGATGGGAGACACAGAATACTTAACTGCCTTCAGGTAATAGGGAAGTTTTCCTCTCACAAATGTATTTTTCACCTAAACTGGGTTTGTTTTCACTTGTGCAGCTCTCCTTAATCTTGACTTTTTCTCTTGCTAATTTTAGAAATACAAGATTTCAATCTAGTTGCAGTTACTTTTTGAGTGCTGTAATAAAAACAAAGCTCAATTAAGTAAATAGGATATTTTTGGCCATAAAAAATATGCCTGTGACATACTCGCTACTCAGCACTGATTCTGTGATTGATGCATGGAGGTAAAAAGTCAGCTGATATGAATATGCTCTTCCGGTGTTGGCTAAAAGTCTTTTAACCATTTTGGGTTGAGTATTTCTGTGGGTAAACCCATCCTGACGGGAACCCATAAAAACTAACTAACAAGTTGTCATGATTTGAAACTTGGGAGTGCAGCTGCCCCAGGGCTTGAGACATCAGTGCGGCACTGCAGACAACGGTACCCAGTTTCTGGGCAAAGTGGCCATGCAGCCCCTCACCTACAAGAGCTCTGCTCAAGACTCACACCAGAGCTTGATCCCAGGTGTACTGAGCAAAAAGGATGTGGTGTTGTGTTGATGAGCTTTAGACTGTATTATTATTTATCCAAGTACTGAGCGTGCCTGAACTGAAAATTGAAACAACTGAACGGTTAGTCTTGTGCCTTCCTTAGTGGGTTCTGGTTTCTCCTCAGAAGCAGCATGTTGTCTGTTATGAATAAAAATACAATCATCTTTTAAATAAACATTACTAATCACTCACTGTCAGAATGTGAATGAAGGTAAGCAAAGCTGTGGAGCTGAATTAGTGTGTTACTGGGATATCCTCCCTGTAAAGCCAGATGTAAACCACTGTGCTGAGTTGTTCAGGCTTCTTCAAGCATGCTCCAAAAACCTGGCATCATTGGAGTCTCCAGACAGAGCAGGGGATGAAGGCACTTGTTGACTCACTTGTTCATATCCTGCTGGTCTTACTGTCTTTCTCACAGAAGTAGAAGATAACTGAGGATCACAGAGAAGTATCTGCAGGGAATAGTTTGATCTGATCCATTCTTTCCTTCTCATATCAGCTTCTTCAGAAATTATGTGTAAAGCAAAACACACATTACTCGATCTGCAGTCCTGCACACCAAGGCTGTGGTCTCTCCAAGCAGTATAACTATGGAAGGACTGCAAGAACGTGGATTGAACATCATTTTGCTACTCTAAGCAGCTAATGGGCAAAATACCAAACAGGGCAATTACATGTCATTGGTGTTTGGGGGATCTGCTGCAAGCCTGCAGTGCTGCATTCATCTCCCACAGCTGCTGAGATGGGAAAAGGAAGGTATTAAAATTAACTGTAGAAGCAACAGAATAACAAGATGAAGCAAAGGCAGGTCTTTGAGTAGAGGAGATCTTGTAAGTAATGCAAGAGTGAACAGAGGCCAGTGTGAGACCACACTTTCCTTTCTGATACTCTTTCCAGGAGCATAAATATAGTTCTGTGACCTGCCGGATATATAAGCTTTATTTTTCTTAGAGACTGTCTTGTTCCACTCCCTGCCTCCCCCGTGCTGTGGGTCCATCCTCTCCAACTGGCATCTTTTTTAACAATTACCAGTTGGAGTGGTTTTCTGTCCTCAAACCAGATTTAGTGCACTTCTGGCAACCACCCTGTATAAATTCAGGGAGACACACACTTGCTAAAACATGGGATGCGAATTTCTGGTGACAGGCAGATGGAATATCGCCTTCATGGAACAGCATTAAATCTGGGTGCATTATTTTCTGTTCTTCCCTCTGTGCGTATTTATGTTCCATTCTTTTGGGCAAAAAGAGCTTTTACTCTTCAGCCTGCCATTAAAAAGCCCTCAAAGAATGTATACAATTTAAAATAACATCTAGTCAAATAACTGTCATTTCTGTCGATGTTTTATTCCTGTTACAGGAAAGCAGCACTTTCCTCCAAAGTGGAAGTCTGTTTATCCCAGCAGTCAACAAGAGTGATCTCTTCATTAGAAAGAGAATCTGTAGCTTGCGACAGAGTGACATACTTGCTATTAAATATTAATTGAGTTTCAAGGCTCCTGGAAAATTGCTCAGTCTGCACAGTAAAGACCTTTGCCAGCCATTCCTTAATAGGCACTGGTGTCTTTTTGCCTGGAGACTGCAGCTATTTGGAGAGAGTATTTCAGAGCTAGTCACAGTTCTTATTTTGCCAACATTTTGGGAAGCCAAGGGACATTGTGACTCTTCCTCCTAGGTAGCACCTCCTTGTAGTCTGCTCTGTGTGCACACCTTCAGTCACTAAGTTAAATTGGAAGCTTTTTTTTAATCTTATGCCAAGTTTGGTCATGATAATACATTATCGAGTGACCTTTTTAAATCTTAACCAGCTTCTTTGAAAAACATTTTTCCCCCTGAATCTTTCTATTGATTTTAATGTAAAATAATGCTTTGAAGTTTGCGATTTATAGTCCCCTGAGAGTTAGAAAGTGAAGGGAGTGGGTCATATATCCTTTTTTTCCCCCCTTCTTTTCTTGCGTTAGCCCCTTGAGACAATGCATGCCTTCAAGGCAGCACCTTGTTATTCCACCCCATCGAATGCCACGTTGCATTTGCTGGGGATCAAACCTAAGATGAAGAAAAGATAAGAAAATTGGCCATAATGAACTCCAGAAGCAGCAGGCATTTTCACCATGAACTTGGAAACTCACAGTGGAGAACTGAGCTTTAATTCAAACCAGTCCAAATGCCAAACTGTGAGGCTTTGAAGTCTGTAGAGGAATCAGTGGAAATCCTTTGAGCTAGGCAAAGATACTGATATACTTTTTCTTCTTTTTTTTTTTCTCTCTTTTTTTTTCCTTTCCTCCTCCCCCCCCTTTTTTTTTTAAGCTTTAACTCTTCACATGCTTGTCCACTTTCAGGGAAGAAAGCCCTATTTCAATGTTAAACAAGCGGAAGATAAATAAGCAACATGCTTTTTTGTTGTTGTTTTGCTTGTTTGTTCTATTTCAGGATGAGCTGCTGTATCAATTTGATAAAAGTATGTGCTGTAATGAAATAATAGCTGAGACAATTGTCCTCATAAATTAGTCTTCCGATGAGTGAATAAATAAACCCCAGTGAAACCTGTCATCCCCCATGCTGAAAACCCTGTTTTGGTGTCATTTTGCCCTCTCTGAAGAAAGGATGGGAGCTTGCAGCAGTGATTTTTTTGTACTCCAGATTTTTTCTATAAATCTTGGCTTCTCCCTGCTTGCAGTGCATTGTTAGGCTGGACGGCATAGCCTGACCTCTTAATGTTTATTAATATTGCTGAGCCATTTCATAAGTGAGAACAAGAGTTAAAACTGCGAAACGGAGAGCAGCCTTGCTGCGCACTTTGTCGCTTATTGTCTTCATAACCGAGGGCTGAAATCACTGACTGCTCTGTCTCGAGGTTGGGGTGATATCATGATTGCTGGTGGTTGGGTTTGTGAGGGGGGCTGTAGGGTGGAGTCACCCCAGTCACTACTAAGATGTGCAGAAGGGATTTGGGGAGTTTGCTGTGAGCTTGGCGCTCCTCCACCCCATCGTAGCGGCAGCTCTGCCTGCCCGAGACAGCATGACATTATAATTGAGCTGACCGTTTGCTGGGCGAAGGTCCCACGGCTGAACTCACCGCCAAAATATGTGGGCAATCCAGATTTCACAGATTAGGCAGAAATGTCTTAAACTCTAATGTGAAAAATGCAGGGCATATAATTGTAAAAGTCCTTAACTCATCAAAATGTTGTTGCTATTCATCGCTGTTGTTCCGTAGTTATGGAAACAAACAGTTGTAAAATTGAGGGTTTGTTTTTTCCCCAGGTCTGTTCCCTGACTTGTGATACTAGCAGCAATCATGTTTGCTTCCATAAATCCTCATCATGTTTTCCAAATCAGTGTGCAAACCCAGATAAGAGACCTGCAGAAAAAAAAAGTGACGATTGTGGCTAGTTAGTTGTTACAGAAGAACAGCAATCACTTAGTGAAATTAAATCGTGTTATATACGGGATCTTTCTTCTGAATGTACTGTTAGGAAGTTTTCCTGATGGTTCTAGCAGTTGTGTTGTCTCATACAATATTTTTTCCCCACCCTGAGATCTCCTCTACAATTAGAATTCCATATACAGCTTGATTCCATGTTTGTTTTATTTAAAGCACCTAAACCAGAAGCAAAAACCAGGACTCTGTTTGAAAGGACCCTCCTACTGCCTTGCTCAGAAAGTATTAAATGAGTTCAGGAGCCAGTTTTGGGGGGGAATTTGTTTTTTCCTTCAATCCATAAACCATTTCAGGAGTGAGTAAGAGGGAGGAGGGGAATGATGATGATGTTTTGCCTGGAATGGTTGTTTCTGTATTTTAGATTTTGTGCTCTCCTGACGCTGATTTTGTCCCCAGCCTCCTAATCTCTTTTGACATAGTAAATGACCGTGGAGATGGCTGCTTGGAGAAACAAAGACTGGAGTCTTCAGGAGACCGATTAGCCTTAGGAGCAGTGTTTTGAGATATATACACACATATATATATGGCCAGAAGTGGGGGGAAAAAAGTCTCTGAAAAAAAAAATGTTCAGCCTTCCAAGTTTCACTGATTTGCTCACTGCAATTGAGCATTTTAAGCAAAGTCCTCTGTAGGATTGTTTAATCTGCCTGTCATTTATTAGGCATTTAATTGGTGAATTGGCTAGTAGCAGACTAAAGACTATTCAGTCTTCTGGAAAATAGATATAAATTTGTTTGGATTTTTTTTTCCCTCTTCCCTGAATGACTGCAGAACACAATGAGTAGTTTTTACTATTTCCAGCCATCAGTATTGACTCATGCATAGTTGTTTGGTTTAGCTGCAATCGGAGTCAAATGAAAGGATTTACTTTATTTATGAAATTTAAAGGTAACCTTTGTATCTGAAAAATTCAACATGGCTTGAATGAATATTCTGTGTTACAAACCCTTTCATTCTACAGTAAATGACTACACGTACCTTAACCATCAGGTAAAAGACCTGGTTCCAGATGAAACTGCTCACCTTCTTGATAGTAATTTGAATTTCTGACTTTTTTTTTTAATAGTATCAGCAGCAGGGCAAAGCAATAGCTTTGTTTGCCATTTAATTGTTGCTTTCTCCGGGGGATTTAGCTTTACTGTGATGGGTCTGAGTGAAGAGGCTGTTTTCCTCTGTGCATTAGAAAAATTAAAAAACAAAACACTGACTTAAATACACCTGAAAAATGCTACTCACAGGTGAAATCCCAGAAACACGCTGTTTAAAAAGTTGTTCATTTCCTTACCTCTTAAATTTTCATGTGAGATTTTTTTTTTCTTTTTTTTAAAACTAAAAAGAGGAAACTGAGGGAGTGCTGAGAGGCAGGAGAGCTTCAGTCCTCCTGGATCATGTTTTATGGCCAAATATATAGCTGCTTATGTATATGGTGAGCATCAAATAGAGCTGGGTCTACAGCTTTGGATTACCAGCGTAATACTGGAATTAGAAGAAAGTCAGAAGCAAGAGCAGCCCTTGAGAGTTTGCACAGGAGTCACGGGCAAAGGATTTGAGAGTGCTCTTGAGTTCAGAGTTCTTGAGTTTGTGATGCTTAAGTTATGGGAATCATTAGGTCAGTTATTCTGATGCTGTCATCTTGCACTTCTCCTCTGACTGCCCCTGAACACGCACAACTCACAGAGAGTCTCTGACTGAGGTGGTATTTAGTTCCCATCGCACGGGTACAGAGTGTCTGTTCATCCCTGTGACTTGTCTTGAACAAGAGAGCCAGGGGACCCGTGGTTCGTGTTTTTTAAAACTGAGGGACCTGATAAAACTCTACTCTGCATACAAAGCACCACTAATAGTTGCTCAGAGCTGAAGATACTTGCTGGGGCCATGAGGTCTCTGTCCTGCACCAGATAAAACTCTGGACAGCCTCAAAACAGCTCCTTCTAATGATTGTCAAATAGCAAATGATTTACTTCTAAGCAGCAACTACTGCTTTTTCTCTCCTAAAACTTACACAGACAGAGTTCATAGTTAAGTCTTGGTGCTGCCTGTGTTGGCAGTGCCGCTAGAGGGTAGCTTTGAACTGCAGTCACTGCATGGGGATCTTCAGCTGAGCCGTCCCTGGAGGTGTTCAAGAGGGGATTGGACGTGGCACTTGATGCCATGGTCTAGTCATGAGGTCTGTGGTGACAGGTTGGACTCGATGATCTTTGAGGTCTCTTCCAACCTTTGTGATACTGTGATCACCAGCACCATCATGCTGCTCAACTGGCTGTCCCTGTTCCCCAGCTGCATTCGTGCTTGAGCATCAGTGAGTGAGCTGTGCCATGACCAAGGAATTGTTCCTGATTTGGGGTTGCATGGGTTGCTTGGGTCTGGACAGACCATGCCCATAGCTTAGGGGTGCAAGTTCATGATAGCTCTGCAACCAGCATATGGTGATCCCACACATCAGTTGAGATACTAGCAACTCCCATGGTATGCTAACTTTGAGGGGGGGAATCTGATGATTTTAGCAGTTTTCCTTTGGTTAGAAATTAAAGTACTCAGCAGTACTTCAAAGCTTAGGGTAAAAAAAAAAAACCTCTGCCACATGCACTTGCTTCGAAACTGCTGCTTTAGTCCTTTGTGAAAGAGGTGGTTTCTGCTTAAAACCTCTGTGGGTTTCACTAAACAGATTTTTGTCAATTGTAAAGTCATCAGCAAAAAATGTGCTATTTTGTCTTCCTTATGTAATCATCTCCCTGAGGGCAAAATGCATATGGCAATCATGTCCTTTGAGGAAAAATTTAAATGCCTTTTTTTCAGATTGTGTAAGAATTAAAAGACAGTAAGATCCTTTTTTGCATAGGTTTCTGTGTCTGTGTGCAGAGACTGGCAGGCAGGAAGATTGCAGGATGCTGTTCAGTTACTGTGGCAGTTAGATGGCAAAAAACTAAAGCTAGAAAGATGGGGGTGGGTTTGTTTGTTTGTCTTTTCTTTTTTCCCCTTCTTTTGGGATTATATGGCGCCTGAGTGCCTTGACCCAACCTGCAACGTGCTGGGTGTACTGTTCAGTGGTGCCAGTGAAAACTACTTGATGGGTTTTACCTAACACTGAATAGCTCATTGCGTGGTAGGTAGATATTAATGCTCTGTTGAAAGTAAACTCTGTGGAGAACAAAATGGCATGGAGTCAGATTTGGCGTTGGGGCCTGAAGAAGCTGCTGATAC
Source organism: Dryobates pubescens (assembly GCF_014839835.1). Taxonomy (NCBI): domain Eukaryota; kingdom Metazoa; phylum Chordata; class Aves; order Piciformes; family Picidae; genus Dryobates; species Dryobates pubescens. The sequence goes on along the minus strand of NC_071613.1, from coordinate 25,274,432 downwards.
TAACAGATGTGGCTGTTTAACGTTGTTGTAGCAAGAGGTGTGAAATTTTATGGGTGTCTTGATAGCAACCTGAGCAATCTCAACACTAAACAGACCTTTCTGGGATTATTTTTGGTTTTTTTTCCTGAGCATCACATAAAGACTTTACTCAATAAAGGTTCTCATGTATGCAAAGATATTTGCAGGTTCTTGTTTTGGTACATTAATAACTTCATACTTTAGAAAGTTAACCTTGCCAGTAGCTGTTCCTAGGACGGGGAAATGGAGAAATGACTGTCATCTTCAGTAGCCAGAAAGGTATGATGGGGCATAAGTCAGGCTGCCCTAGGGGTACATCTAAGATTCAGTGGGGACATTTATTATGGAGAAAGAACGTTACCTGGAAAACATTACTCCGTGTGAAGGGCAACCTTCTGTGCACTTTCACCATTTCCTTTGCCCAGCTGAAAAACTCAAAAAAACAATTTCAGGTTCATGCACATGGGTACCTCATGCATGGCACAAAAAGATGTTCATCCAAGAGTGCTTTCAACAGGCTTTCTTAATCTGAAAAGATTGTGAGTGTGTGCGTCATGTTAATTAAGAAGCTCCACTGCTTTGATTTTTTTTCTTCCTTGCTATAATCTTGGTTCTGCTGTGTTTATATGGAAGAAGCAATTATTTGCTCTCTGCTTAAGTTCCCAGTTTTGTTGAGTTGGCATCTTGACAAGGGAAATGGGGTGTTTGCAACCTCATGTAGGTTTTGAACAGAAATTGCATAGATTGAAGAGAGAAACCAGAAGAGCCTTTTACTGAGGAAGCACAGACACAGTCATCTTGTTTTGTTTAAATACCAGCCTTACCAGACAATGGGTTATGGATGCTAAGCAATTCAGTCTATTTCATAGTGAACAAAATGTCAGAGGATGGGGAACTGGAATTTGGAGAGGTGTATTTGCACGTGAAAGCTTTTAGCCCCACGGGGAATCATCGGCCTTTCACTGTGGTAAATGAGAAGTGCAGCAGGACAAAAATAAATATCTGCAGATTCTGCAAGAGCTAAAGGAGGTATTTCAAAGGAGCACATGGAGACAAGCGCCACAAAGCGAGCTTGCTGTCAGACAGTTTCCCAGGTGGTTTGGTGTTCTGTGCTTGTTTTCTCCTTATCCCTTCGTGCCCTGTAGGTAAAGTGAGATACGATCACAAATGGGAAAACACAGTGCAGGACAATTTATTTCCCTGGTCAGAACGCCAGGCTGTTGATGGAGGACATAACAGACCTCACTGGAAAAACTTAATGATACTGAATTTTTAGTGGTACTATGGTGCAAGGTTTTCTGCCAGGCAGGCTCTCACCTTGTCAGAAAACAGGAGATGAGCTTCGCTACTGTGGAGGACTTGTACAAGTTTTTATAACGTGTTTGTTCAAGAGCGAAAGTAACGTGTCTGCCATTGTTAAATTTTTGTTGCAGAACGGTAGTAATGCCCATTGCCAATGAATTTGCCCCAGATGTCGTGCTGGTGTCATCTGGTTTTGATGCAGTGGAAGGCCATCCCACACCTCTTGGAGGATATAATCTATCAGCAAAATGTAAGTTGTGAATTTACAAGAGCGGAGACTCAGAAGTGGTGTAAATTGCTGCTGTCCTGGGGACCAAAGCACAGTGTTTGCAAGTTTTATATTTTGGGGTCTACCTTCAGATCTTGCATTTCAAAGGCAAACTTTTCAGCCCTTTTCTTTGAATTTTCCTATGTTCTGTCACTGCACCATATATATTTTGGTCTAGCTGAAGCCTTCTTTTTTTTGAATCATTGCAATTTAAATTTCAAGTGCAAACAGATTATGTAAGGAGGCTGCCAATTGTTGTAGTCTGCTGAGTTAGAGTTATGCTTGGTTTAATGCAACATTGCAGAAAGAGGCAATGCCTGTTGTAAAGAGGGTACCTTGATCTACATGCCACTTGAAGTCCATTTCTTTCTCTAGGTTACTTTATTAAAAATTTGAGCTGAATATTTTTGTTCTGCACCTTTGAATCAATTACAATGGCTCACAAGAACCTCCTTGTTACTTTGGATCTGTGCTGTACTGCATTGCATAGGAAATGCACTGAAAAAAACCCCTTGGTTATGCTGGGTTTATCTGGCACTGTTTTTCATTCAAGTCAGTTGAGAAGACAGCTTATTCTTGCAAAAGGATTTCATTTTTTTAAGTGTTTGTTTCAGCCAGGCCGTGTATCCTCTACAGTGAACCGCAGAGCCTTGTAAGGTAGCTGAACCTATAAAATTTATATAAGAATAAAGTGAAATAGATTTACAGGAGACAAGTTATTTAAGATATCCAGAAACACTTTGTAATGAGAAAGTTTTGTTTACCTGCTTGTTGAATTTCCCATGCTCTGCTACTCTCGCAAAATGGTTATAGGCTCAGCCATGAATCTTTTTATCTGGCTGTTAATTTGCTAATTTGTGAAGGTGCTCGTGGGGGTCGCTGCAAAACAGAAAATAGGGAGCGTGGATCGAGGGTAGAAATATCCTGGATTTTTCTTTGATTTTTTTTTTTTTTTTTTAGGAAGAGGAAGGTTGCTTTGAGGACATGTTTTTTAAATCCTGGCAGCTTGGTTCTGTTTTGTTTAAAGGGTAGAAACGTATTGTGTGTCATATGATCAAAGTCCCGGGTGCCCCAGGAATTTTTATAGCGTATTATATATGGGAAGAAACGTCTGTTAAGAACTAGATGTCAAATATCTCTGGGGCACTGCAGTGCTGCTATCACAACTGAAAGCACCAACAGCAATTTTAGTGATTACCCCTTCCCCTCCTCCCTTCTCCATGGCTATTCCGACTTTGCATCTTCCAGAGCAGGAGAAAAATTTGTCTCCTTCGACCCTCTTTCATCCTTCCAAAGGAGATAGCTGCTGCTGTATTTAATTCAGGGCACCGAGGAGCGGTAGGGAGGATGGCAGTGCCTCTCACCTGGGATAAACTCCGGGATAGTGCTCAGGGGAGAGGTACGGATCCATCGTGGCAAGGAACTGTAGCTGGAATTCTGCAGCCAGCGCATTAAAATCCAACCTGGCTTGTATTATGCATTGAGTCCTTTCAGATCCCTTGTGGTTTTTTAATATGATGTAATTCCTTTCTAAAATTCTTTGATCCTTTGCCAGGAGCCCGATTCCAGGCACAACCTTTGCCCTTCTCCTGCATTTCCTCTTTTCCCTTGTTGCAGGCTTTGGGTACCTGACAAAGCAGCTGATGGGCCTGGCCGGGGGTCGTGTCGTCCTGGCCCTGGAAGGAGGCCATGACCTGACCGCCATTTGCGACGCCTCGGAAGCGTGTGTTGCTGCCTTGCTGGGAAACGAGGTACAGAGACAGGCAAAAAACAGGGACTGCAACCTGCACCCCTCTTGAGTTTGGGCATCTCATCCTCCAAAACAGTCAGCCCACCAAAGTTTGAGTCCTTTTGACATGTGTTAATTTAAAGAGTGCATGTTTTGTTTGTTGAAACACCACTTGTGCTTGGCAATTCATGCTATAAGGGTTGAAATAGATAAGAATTGAATTTGGGTTTGCTCTTTATCCGAATGATTTGCTCTTTTTGATCTTCAGAAAACAACTAGTTAGTTTGATTTCTTTCTGAAATCATTGTCCAAGTCTTCCCTTTGCAGAGCCCCTTTCTAGTACTACAGCCTGTGCCTACTGTATTGGCCAGCTTGCTTGACACTGTCTTCACTTCTACTTTGTTTTTCCTACGTGTTTTATTTTCTATCTTCTGCATGTTGCTCTGTTGTAAAAGCCTCAGTTGTGTCACAGAAGTTGGTCAAAAAGGCCATGCTGTATGATCACAAGTTAAGAGCAAGACAGAGAAGTACACCAAGAAAACCTAGTTTTGAGGTTTTGGGAGGTCAGGGTACTTTGCTACAGAGGTAACTTCAGACCCTTCAGTTTTTCTGCCTTTCGCCCCACCCTGCTTTTAGTGTCAGTGGGCAATAAGGAAGAATTTTTTCAGATTCCCCATGCCCATTCTCCCTGATGCACCCTGGCTGTCAGCTATATTTGGCACTGAATGAGCAGCTCACGCCTACGTTTCTTCCAGTGTTGTTGATAATTAAAAAGTTCAGAGTGAAGGCATTAAATGGGCTTGAGGAGTTCAGGATCACGTATTGCAGAAATACAGCAGCAAGCAAACAGAGAAATTGGTTGTTGGCAGCACAATCCCAGACTGGGGCTCTTGTGCATCTTTTAGGTCTACAAGCCTTGCATCTACCTCTGTTGAAGAAACATGTTTTTATCTAATTCGTGGGCTTTTAAGTACAAGTAACTGGTTAATTTGGGTCAAGCCTCCCATCTTCTGGTTCATTGGTCTTTTTTGGACACCTGTTCTCCACATCCAGTCCAAATGGTTGAGTTTTGGACAGAAACTATAGAATGCAAAAGTGCTTTGCATCGTTTTCCCAGCTCCCTCAGAGAAGTAAGTACTTGCTCAGCCTGCAGCCTTTGGCACGACCCCCCGTTGCTGTCCGCTGCAGGTGTCCTAGTGTAGCAGGGACTTTGGAGCTCTTCAAAACAGCATTTGAGGATTGATAGCGGGAGTTAGCAATACAGTGTGAATCCTTAGGCGACATATAGCTAGGAATTTCAGCCTTGCAGGAAATTCAAACACACCAATTTGAAGTTGTCCACAAGACATCAACCTTGTCAGATGGTGAAAGAAGGGAAGGTTCCTCCTAAAGCTGTCACCTGCCTTGGAGAGTACTAACACCCTTTGCTGAGGAACACCCTGGGGCAGGAGCTGAGGGAGGAGGGCAACACCTGAAGGTGCAGCATCACAGGGAGAAGCTAAGCAGTATTTCAGCTTTGGGTCTGCCTCCAGGGGGAGTTAACTTCTGGAGATCTTGGTGACCTGCCATGAGCAGACTTACTCTGACTCAGTTGCTATTCAGTGACCATCTGACTTTCTCAGGTCTGGGAAGATGGAGCAAGAATCTTGGATCTGCGGGGAGGTGCAGATCAGCTAAGTTCGACTTCCAGCCTGTTGTAGAAGTGCACTGTCTTGTAGTAGCCACACTCCATATGAAGGGTGACAGTGCCTGAGGGAACCTTGCTAACCAGTTCAAGAGATAAAGCAGCTAGGATTCATCAAAAGCATCTGCTTCAATCATCCAGCATCCCACCTCCAAGTGTACAGAGAGCATTTACTTCTTTTGCTTGGCCAGTCAGTGCTAATAAGGCTCTCAGCCTTGGAACCGCTGAAAACTCAGTAGCCAACTGCTGCACCAGCATGGAAGTAAAGCAGTTTTAGAGTTTTTATTGCAATGCCTGCCTTGGCACAAGAAAGACACAGACCAGTTGAAATGGGTCTAGAGGAGGGCCACAAAAATGACCAATGCACTGGAACATCTCTGCAGTGAGGACATGCTGAGAGAGTTGGAGCAGTTCAGCCTGAAGAAAAGAAGGCTCTAGGGAGACTTTGTGGTAGCCTTTCAGTACTTAAAGAGGGCCTGCAAGAAATATGGGGGCAGTCTTTTTAGCAGGGCCTGCCGTGACAGGACAAGGGGTGATGGTTGGAAACTGAAAGAGGAGAGATATAGACTAGGAAGAAGGAAGAAAATTTTTACCCTAAGAGTGGTAAAACACTGGCCCAGGTTGCCCAGAGAGGTGGTAGATGCCCCATGCCTGGAAACATTCCAGGTTGGATTGGGTGGGTCTCTGAGCAAGCTGGTATGTTGTAGATGTCCCTGCTCGCTGCAGGGGTGTTGGACTAGATGACCTTTAAAGGTCCTTTCCAACCCAGACCGTTCTGTGATTCTGTCATCTCTCTCAAGGTGACAGCTGATGGCACTGTTGTCACCACAGACAGTTCCTCCAGCTCCATCCACCTTTGGGTGTAGCTGGCTCTATTGGCAGAATGTGCTCTTAAGGGGAGACAAAGGAAATAACAGACGAAGGATGTCATTCCTCTTGCCTAACGTGCATCTAGGATGCAGAGGGGTAACTGCAATGTGGTGTGAGTGAAGATCTGCGTGCAATCAATATGCGCTTGATCCAAGCCACGAATGTGTTTGGAAATGCGAGGCGTTGGGGAGATCTCAGCACTCACCATGGCTCGGGTGTTGTCAGCTGCCCGAGTGGTTTCACTTAGCAGAGTGAATATTGATCCTGAAAGGTAAAAAGAAAAAAGTTGTGTTGTTTGTTTGGGTTGGGTTTTTTAAATCACTGAGTCAGCACAGCTCTAAGGTGCTTTAAAATACTTAAAGATGGACCTGTTCTCACTTTTCCTAGGTGGGCCGTAAGGCTGCGCAGATATCGTGATAATGTTCTCTGACTTAACCCTCACATCAAAAAGCAGGAAACACCACTTTTATCAAGGTCTCTTATAAAATCTTTTTAATGCAAGGAAGTTGGAGGGAACTGCTGTTGCTTTGTCCCGCGGCCCTTTGATGGAGTTTGATATACAGCGTGTTAGAGGATTTTGCATGCGCGCACATGGACAGGCAGCTGCGGCCGGTGGCAGGCGGCGGGAAGGCTCTGCCGGCTGAGCAGCGGTGCCGGAGTTACACAAGGAAGTGGTAGGAAATGAGGGGAACGGTGCCAGTCCTCCCAGCGTCTGCCTACACCGGCAGAGATCAAAACTCCCGCTTCAGGAAAAGCCTGATGCAAAGGCGAGAGCCGGCTTGTGCCCAACTGTCCAGGAAATTAAAACAGCGCTTTAGCTTTGCGGCAGATTATTTTAATGTGAAATGAGTTAGAGCTGGGCGAGCTCGCTTCAAAATGTGCATACATTGCTTTGGTTACCAGTCCACTTGTGTAAATCCAACACAGCCTCAGCTGAAAAATCCAAAGTGGGCATGGTGCAAGGAAAATGCCCTGATGGGAGTTTAGACCACTGTGTTTCTGCTGTTACTCAAAGCAGTCTCTGACAGCAACGTGCCAGCAGGACTGGATGGAGAGCAGAGAAGGCAGCTGTTGTACAGAGCTGCTCATACTGCTGTGAACATCACCAGTCATTACCCTTCAAACCAGCTTCTGCCCTGTGGCAAATGCTGTTTGCAAACTCCCTGTTCTCAGGATGCTGCCCTTCTATTTCAGATCTGTTGCATCCATAGCATTTGCTGCCCCAGGCCAGGACCCATAGCACCACTATGCCTGAAGCAAAGTGTGGAGCTCATGTGTTATGGGAGCTACTACTGGTGAAGAGAGAGATGAGAGGTGTGTGCTGGGCATGTGGTCCTGTAACTCAGCAGCATTTGTAGTGCTGGCTGTTGCTGCTACAAATGCTCTGTTGCATTTCATACAGAAGTAGTGGAGGTGTGCCAATGTCAGACTTTGGACACCCCAAATAAACGAGAAGATGATCCTAAGCAATTGCTTGAAGCTTTTACCTAATACCCAGAGGCATTCCTTCCATTTCCAGGAGGACAGTGGGTAGGCTATTGTCTATAAGTGCTATATCAGAAGGAGGAGCATGCTATGGAAGTGATTCATACATGAGGCTGGGCTGCCTGTTGCGTGCTTTACATCAGTATCAAGTGAGAGGTGTTAGAAAGCTGTTAGCTAAAAGTCTGTGAGGAATTGCTTTTACTTTCACTTAATGTCATACAGAAGCCAGATTGGACCAGAATTATTATTAGAGTGGAGAACTTATAAAAAATGCAATCCATAATTATTAAATCTGGAACAGAGCAATTTCTAGTCCTCATAAAGTACCTATCAAATGGCTACCATGTGGCTGCAAGAGCAAATCTTTTGGCTGGAGCTTCTCTTGGCTTTGAACACAGCTGCAGTTAAACTTTGCCATAGATTTATTATATTTTTTAAACTATTAAATGGTGACTGCTTCTTTGCTAAGGAATATCTCTTGGGTCTTGATCACTGTTTTCAGATACAACTGACATCTGTGGACATCTCTTGGTTTTGATACCCAACCCTGAAGATCTGTGATGGATTCTTAGTGGAGAACCAAGGGCAGTGGGTGAGGTGGGGGGGGTAAGGAAAGGAAAAAAATGATGTGCATGGAGGGCATCAGATCTGATGAAAGTATTTTCTTGAGTATTTAGTTGTTTGTGTGATGCCTTGAGCTCTTGTGAGTAATCCAAGTCTTCGGCTGTATATGTGAGCCAAGCAGAGCTGTTTTGCTGGGGTCATCCTTACCTGCCAAGCAGATGCTCCTGCTGTGCCAGAGGAGACCAGTATTCTCTACAGTGTCATCTGCTGAAAGCAAATAACCCCATCTCCTTCCACAAGAGCCTCTGCTTGCTGCTCTGCAGCATCCACTCAAAAAAAAAGTGAGGCAAAAAATACCACAAGGATGCAGTTTTCAGGGTGTCGATCTAATTTCTCTGTTTCTGTACTGACTGAAGGCTGCCAGGGCTGGGATGGATACAGGCAAAGATTTCTATCAGGCAAGAGGAAATTACCACCTAGAAAACAGGAGAAAATGCTGTCAAGCAAGGAGAGGGCATTTCTCTTGCTCTCCCCTTCTTCTCTTTCTCACTTCTCTCCTGTACCCCAGCTGCCAGAGTCCTTTCATGTATCTAAAAAGAAATGGAAAAAGTGATGTCCTCCTCTGCTGAAGAGAGTTCTGGAGTGATTGTCCTTCTGTCACCATAGGTGCATAGGTCCATGCATTTGTACAAAGATGGACTGGATTCCCTAGTAGTTTTGGAACTTCCTGGCTTCAGACTGAAGGGACAAATCTTTCCTGGGTGGTAGGAGAGATTACACTGAAAAACAATCAACATGTGCTCCTAGTTTGGACGTTGGTTTTCTACATAGCAATCCTCAAGTCTGCAGAGGCTTTTTGCTCTTGAGTGATAAGGAAAAAAAATATTTAAAACAGCTGTGCTGATCACAGCATGGTGTCAGTGGTCTGCACGACTGTGGATAGCCAGCATTGTTGTTTAGTAGAGGTGCGTGTTCCCTGACAGTTACAGTGAGGATGGCCAAGACCTCTAACAAAGATGCAGTTCTGGTGGCAAAGGCACCTCCTGGCTGGGACAGTTTATTTCACTCTGGCTGGAGGAATCTGACCTGGTGGCAGTGTTGGCTTGCTGTAGGAACTGCATCCAAACCAGCACTTGACTATTATGGTCCTGAGATGCAACTCCATCAGCATAGCACTGCCTGTATGGGTTTCATGTACAGGCTTTTTCAGGTAGATCCACACCCTTTGCTCCAGTGTAGCTAGAAAGGGACCTAGAGGAATGGTCTAGTTGGAATTGCTCTTCAAGGTCTTTTCCAGTCATAGTGATTCTTTGAATAACAGAGGACTTACCTAAGCTTCTTTGGAGCAGCATTTCATGAAGTCCTCAGCACAATACATGGAGCTGTTGGAGTGAGTCCAGAAGAGGCCAAATGGTCAGAGGGATGGAACATCTCTGTTAGGATGACAGGCTGAGAGAGTTGGGGTTGTTCAGCCCAAAAAATACGGGAACAGTCTTTTTAGCAGGGCCTGCCGTGACAGGACAAGGGGTGATGGTTTTAAACTGAGGGAGGGGAGATGTAGACTAGGAAGAAAATTTTTATAGTGAGAGTGCTAAAACACTGGCCCAGGTTGCCCAGAGAGGTGGTCGGTGCTCCATGCCTGGAAACATTTCAGGTTGGGTTGGATGGGGCTCTGAGCAAGCTGGTCTAGTTGTAGATGTCCCTGCTCACTTCAGGGGTGTTGGACTAGGTGACCTTTAAAGGTCCCTTTCAATCCAAAGCTTTCTACAATTCTTTTTGTCCCTTAGGAGCTAGTATCAAAGGCAGCACTGCTTTTCTGAGGATGGGATGTATATTAGAACAAATCAGAAATCATCTACATGCCGTTGGCATTTACAACATGAAAGCAGCCAAGCCCAAAAGACACCTGCTTGTTCTGTGCATTTACATTGAATGCTTTTGGGAGGCTTTCTGTGTCATCTTTCAGCTTCAGGTCTCAATACCAGCAGTATGTTATTGCTGTCATCTTTCTGTATAGAGTGAAGGAAGAAAACCACCACCAGTAAGCTTAAATTTTGATACCAATTAAGAGCTCTAGTGGTATCTTCAAAGCAATTTGGGTTTTAAGATTATCATACAGATCTAATGCTGCTCTGCCTTGCCAAGACCAGCCAGCAGCTGGTAAGAGGCATCAATGGCCAGTGAAGTTATAGTCATGCTGAGTATGGCTTCAAAGCAATATTTTGCTGTTTTTCTGTACCAAAATTAGGTTATTTACTCCTTGGTTACAGACTTTTTCAGTTAAGAGTTAATAAGTACACTGAATTAGGTGTTTAGAAAAATGGAAATTTCTCCATTTGTTTCTTTAGAGGAAAAGCAGAAGTGTGGCTGGTTGAAGTCCCTTTTATTTGCACATTGTTTCATATTAAAAGTGAAAACTTTGCAAAAAAAAGATCTAAGCAATAGCTTTATAAAATTCTTTGTGACAGCTGCCAGCATCCACTTGCCTTACTTTTCCTGATCTTTGTAATAGTGACTTTCCATACAGTCTTATGTCAGTGGCTGCAGCAGATTCTGTGCAGCCTCTGTCCTGCACAGCTGCTGAGCACAGTGGAGCTACAGCATTGTGTATGGAGGAACATCAGTGTGGGGGGAAACTGCACTGAGTATCACAAGAGCACTTAGAAAGTCTGTATATTTTGGACTTTTAACTAAAGGCAAATAGGCACCAGGGGAGTGGGGTGGAGCCTTGATATGGCAGAGCCTCTTACTTAAATTGCACTTAATGCCTGGTCTCTAACATGAAGTAACGTTTCTTCAATGTTTTTCTCTCTCTCTACAGCTTGACCCTCTTCCAGAAAAAGTTTTCCAGCAGAGACCAAATGCTAATGCAGTGCATTCAATGGAGAAAGTAATTGAGATACACAGTGAGTATAGTTCAATCCCCCCAGCTAGTTTCCTGTTGAGTTGGCCTGTGGGACAACCATTTGACTTCTCCATCATCCTGGCAACTCCACATTCCCTTGTCCTAGTTTATGTGTGGTCGCTGCTCTGTGAACTGGATTTGTGCAGCAATGAGTTGGTCATACTGAGCGATGCAAAGGCAGCAGTCCTTCAGGGAAATGAGGAGAAATTAGCATGAAATCCTCTAAAATCTCTGTGAAGGACAGGCTGTCCTGCACTTTGAGCATACCCTTCTCTCTTCAAAAGCAGTTCAAGTATCTCTAGTCAACATAAATCTCTTTGGGTGTTGTGGCATCCATTAATTAAGAACAGATAGGGGTGAAAGTTAAATAGAGTGTCGCATAAAGTTGCTAGTATTTTAGGTCTGTTTAGCTGGGGAGGGTAAAATCATTGTAGCTGAAGATTTTCTGGGGTCATTCTTGCGGTGGTGTTGGAGTGAAAATGCCTCAGTAACATGGGAATCTCAATGCTATGTGCTGACATCTTCCCACTTAAGATGTTTTTTGTCTAAAGCTGGAGGGAACCAGTCTCCCCTCTATAGGGAAAAAGTGAAGTTTAAAAGAGGCCAAAACATTATTTCTATTTCCCCTGAAAAACTCCTGGTGGCTTTGAATGCTGTTTATAGAAGCTGCTCTGCAGAATGAGTACTCAGCACTGCCTGGACACCTCAGCAGCACCTTGTGCCAGGCAGTGATTTTTTTTTTTTTCTTAAAGTGAGCACAGCAAATTAAAAGGGGGGGGGGGGGTGGGGGGGGGGAGGTGTGGAGAGGAGCTCTGGGTAAGACCCTCAAATCTGCTGCCCAGCACAGGAGAAACAATGATGTATGAAAACAAGTCCCTCCTCCCCATCTGCAGGCATCACTGTACAAGTTCTTGCTTTCTGGCTTTGCTGTTGCTTCTTGGGTACCAGCAAATTCGATGTGTCCTACCTGGGGGCCAAAAGAACATCCTTTATTCTCTCCCTCTGAAGCCTTCCCTGTGATCTTTTCACAGAATAAGGCTGACAAACTGCCAACATAAAAAATAAATGCAATCTAAGTTCTTCTTTTGTCTTAGGTGATTTGCCCACAAAAAGAACATGGTAGTTGGCAACTGAATGCAGATTTCTAGTCCAAATCTAGGCTACTTCCTTCCTTCTTGTGTATTTTTCCTTAGGTCTGAAAGTGAAAAAGGAAATGTCTTTTTATTTTTTAGCACCTAAGTGCTCCTTTTCATCAAGGCAGAGGGATGCTGTACACCTCTCTGCAGCTTGGATCTTCACCTCCAGCACTCCTTGCACTCCTTGCACAAAAGTACTCCATTTGCTCTTCTGAAAATCCACTTTCTGCCTACTACCTTTCTTTCCTGGCCAAAGGAAAAGAGCTTATTCCATTGCCAGGCAGTGATTCAGCCCTGCTTTAACATCCTACGTGTTCTTAAGGGATGTGCAGGTGCATGTTAATCAAGGCTCTCAAGACTTTTTGGATTTAAAACCTGGCCTCTCAAGCCACAGCAGTGTAGCAGTTCCTCTCTTAGTACACTAGCATATATAATTCACAGGGGTCTCTCTGGCCTCATGAGCCAAGATTTCCTTGGCCATGCATTCTCAGGAGCTTCCTTCAAACTGCAACATGCTGGGACCTCAGTATGGTCCTTGTCGTGAGACTGAGCACAGTTACAGAATCACAGGATGATGGGCATGTGAAGGGACCTCTGGAGATCATCTAGTCCAACCCCATTGCTAAAGCAGGTTCACCCAGAGCAGGTAGCACAGGCTATGTCCAGTCAGGTTTTGCAAATCTCCTGAGAAGGAGAGTCCACAATGTCTCTGGACACCCTGTTACAGTACTCTGTCACCCTCAAAGAAGTTTTTCCTTATATTCAAAGTTCAGTGTTAAATGACCCTTATGTTCCATGCTCAAGGATCAAGATTGTGCTTTGCATGAGCATAATGAGTCTTCCTCAGGCAACTTTCATCTGTGTGAGTGTGGTGCTGGATGCATAATGGTGCAGGTGTCCTGACTGCCTCTCTTCTTATCTCTCCCCCAGGCAAGTATTGGCATTCACTCCAGCGTTATGCCTCTACGGTGGGATACTCCCTGGTTGAGGCTCAGAAGTGTGAGAATGAGGAAGCAGAGACAGTAACAGCCATGGCATCTCTGTCAGTGGGTGTGAAGCCAGCTGAGAAGAGGTAAGTTGCTTTCCTTTTATCATTACATGTCAGAGCCTGCCCAGGCAAGAGGACCCATGATGGGCAGTCTTCTGGGTTAATCCTCTCTTATTAACCATTGTATGCACATTCTTTGCACTACATGTCCTCTGTGGGTTCTTTAAAGACCTTCTGGGCTGTAGGAGAACAGCTGTACCATGAATTCACTCTGTGTGTGACCTTAGTACGCTGAACACCCATGTACTCCAAGCAGAGCTGAACACGGTATTGGACCACAAAAGGAAATTGATTTTGCTGGCAAAAGTGTTAATGTTGCACAAATGAAAACAGCCTGAAAACCCTTCTGGGTGGCAAGGTTTAATACCAGGTGAGCTAGATGAGCACAACTGTCTGGGTGGGAAGGTGTTGGGAATGTAAGGCATGAGACTTAGCACCACAAATTGTCCAGCTCTATCATGCCATGGTTTAGTAGTCATGAGGTCTTGGGTGACAGGTTGGACTTGATGATCTTTGAGGTCTCTCCAACCTTACTGATTCTATGATTCTATGATCTTTTTTGTCTTCCCTCCCTTTCTGTCCTGCCTGGCTGTGAAAATTGCTCAGACCCGAAGATGAACCCATGGAAGAAGAACCTCCCCTGTAGCATTCACCTTTGAGCTGGAGTTCTCCTGTCTGTTCGTCTTCGTCTTGAAGCTCTGCCAAGAAGCTTTCTCTTGTTACTCCTGCGTCCTGTCATGGTTTTCTCCAGAACACAGAAGGACAGCCAGGTGTAAAACAAAGCAACGGAAACAAAATCTCTCCATATCTGTACGCGTCTGCAGTATATATTTGCCGGAAAAGAATAACGCTGATGAAGAGGAGTAAAGGACTGACACGCTGGGCACTCTTCCTCTGGTCCTCACCTGGGAGCAGAATGTGGAATGACGCCCATGAAGTCTTTGGCAGAGTTGCCACTAAAAAAAAAAAACAAAAAAAGGAAAAAAAAAAAACAGAAAAGAAAAAAAAAAAGGAAGAAAAAATAATTTTACAAAAATCAAAGATTCAACAACAGATACAGAAATAAAACAAACCTTCACGTAAAACTGGTGCTTATGATTTGATTAGCCACAATTCAGCAATCTCCGCTTGAACCACTCGACCCATCTTGTAGTTTCATTTCTTGGATTTTTTTAAGTGGCTCTTGCCTGCCTGTGAGTCAACGAGATTCTTGTTGAAACCAGAACCATGGGAGCTGGTGTCTTTTTAACGGGGAGGGACAGGGAAAGAAGGACTCGTCTTACATCTAAAGGAAAGGGAAAAGAGAAGGGGGGAAACGGTAGCCCAGATGGAGTCGGCTTTATTGTCTCCAAAGCCATCTGAAGATGAGTTTGTGCCTTTTTTTTTAATTGATGGATTCGGTGCAGCTGGATTTTCTGAAGTTTGAGGAACAATGCCTTAAGTAAAAAAAAAAATATTAAAAAAAATAATTAAAAAAAACAAAAAACAAACCACAAAGAACACAGCAGTTCGTGAGTATTTTTCCTCTGGTTGGGAAGCCAAGAACTGCGATCAGGAAGGAAGACTTTCTTTGGCTTGTGCTGGCATGATGGTGGGAAGCAGGCATCAGCAGAACAGAGCGTCTCCAAAAACTGTCTACAAGTTTGGATTTGTTTTGTTTTCTTTCATTGCTGTTTCAAGAAAAAAAAAAAAAGAAAAAAAAAGGAAAAAAAAAAGGAAAAAAAAACCCTAAAATTTAAAAAAAAAATAATAATAAAAATAAGGTAGTTGCCAAGAAAGTGGCAAATACTGTTGGGTCTTTGAAATTCAACCATTTTTAAAAGCAAAATTTCAAATGTTTTCTCTCTTCTACATTATCTAGTAATTGAACTTATCAATTTGGTTGTTGAAGCATGTATTAGGACACAACTGCAGGTTTAAGACTGGAATGCTTTTTATTAAAAGCAACTAGCATGAGATATTGCTTAAATTGTTAGGTATAAATATATATATGTGTATAATGTATATTCCAAATGTATTCCAAGCTTAGAAACCAGATTCCTATGAATTATTGATAAAGATATTTATGATGCATTTATAGAAAAATATATGTAATAAATGCATACTATAACAGTAGCCATTGGAAGCTCCCTAGGGACAGATTTGAGAATTGGAAAGCAAAAGGTCCTTTTGGAACAGGATCCAGGTTGAAACTCGAGGACTTTCAGGTGACAAGTTGGAAAGTTTTTCAGAAAGCCAACACGTTAGCCACTGGGCAACTACCCTAAACATTTGTATTTTAATTTAAGGTTTTTAGTTGTGATCCTTTTCTAACAAACAGAAAAAAAGACACAAAAAACCAATAACGATTTTTTTATAGCAAAGACTATGAATTTGCTGTTAATTTTTATATTGATATTTCACAAAACCCTGAAGAAGCCTTGTTTGTGTGACTCTGACATTTATTTTCTATTTAGCAGGTTTCATTTCTGAACGGCAATAGCGTCTAAACCTTTTTTCCTCCCACTTCTCTTGCTTGTACATTATTTTCCCTCTTTTTTTTTAATTATCTTTTTTATTTTCTTTTCCTTTTTCCTTTTTCTTTTGTCTGTTGTACAGTGAGCAGCTTTCTGCAGGCATAAGGAACTGTGGCAGACGGTCAGAGTTTATTTTTCAGAAAGGGTGCGTTTTATCAAGGAGGAGGGAACACGATGGGCTCTTTTGTATAATGATACCACCAACTGTATATTTCCTCAGTTCTGTTATAGTAGCTATGTAAAGAAAATAAGGAATTTTCTTACCTTCAGCATAGTAGGTATGGGCGATGTCTTTGTCCTCTACACGGTTTGTAGCGAGGATTACCGGCAGCTCCACTAGCTGCTGACCACTGGGAAGGCTTGTCGGATACTCATGGGACAGCTGGCATTTTCTCTCCGCCAGACAGACACACAGGCACTCACACATGCCTCTCCACAGCCTCTTTCTTCCTCTCTTTCTCTCTTCTTCTTCCTGTTGCTGGTAGGGTCAGAGAGCTTTTCCTGAAGGTATTTTTTCCCCACCATGAGGAGGTCAGTACCTTCTGCAAATGGCGGGGCGAGGAAGCAGCAAAGCCCTGCCGCCAAGAGTTTGAGCAGCTTGGAGGAGACCAGATTGACACGCGTGCCTTCTTACAGCACTGTAGGATAGCACACACCCCTCGTCTGAGCAACCAAGAGTAGCTTTTTCTTTTTTTTTTTCCTTTTTTCATTATTATTTTATTCTGTTCTGATGACAACTGACGGAATCGCTTCCAGTAACTTACTTTTTTTCCAGTTCTCGAAGCGGCCGCTTTCATTCCGTTCAGGACTCGCTGGTGGGAGGAATTTGAAGCATAATCATAACGTGTGAGCAAATGCAAGAGGCTTTTGTTTTATTCCTTGGTCTATAAGGCAGATTAAAAACCAGACACTACTGTATTTGAGTTTTGCAAACCCAAGTACGTGTTAAAATCATGAATAGCTTCGGTCACCTAGGACCATCCTCAGCATGTTCTAAAAATAATCTTCCCGTGTGAAAACACGACGTACCTGGAGATGTTGTGGTTTGGTTTGTTTCAACCAACCTCTTTGCTGCTGTGATCTAAAATTAATCTGGCCGCCGAATCTGGTGACTGACTTTAAATTTTCCTTTCTTCCTGTACCCTCTGTGGGCAGTAACTATGTTTACACGATCGTTTCTCTTGTCAGCAATTCCCTGGAGGGTTTTTGTATTTCTCCTCTCAGTTGTGGCAAAGCTTTTTCTTTCCTTTTTGCGCTCCTGAGAGCTGCTGGCTGGCCATGCTGAGCTGGTTTCTTTCTAAAACTCGGAGGAGCTTGTCAGGATGCCACCTTCGTCTCTTTCCATCATTTTGCTCAGCCTTTTCCCAGGGATGGAAAGATTTTTCCCGAGACATCAGAGCTCATCTCCTCCAAACTCCTGGTGATGTGGATTCATTTCACAGTGGTGCCCGCTCTCCAGGCGAGATGGGGATGCTCTTTGGGGCCGGTGCAAACGTGGAGGCGGGGAGGGAAAGAGCCCTCGTTTTGAGGCTCACCAAGGGTGTTTTTTTCACTATTTGAGCTGTTAGCTTCTTCATTTCAGATGACTTTGCTATAGGGCGGCTGCACTGGCCAGGCAGGAGCCCAGGATGCTCCTGCATCCCAGCGTGGTGCTACCCAGGGCATCCTTTGGACCTACTCAGAGTAAAAGGAGCATCTTTTAATATCCCCTTTACAGAGAAGTGAGGCCCAGTTTGCAGTACACAAGTAACCATTGGGATTTTTTGTTGTGGTTTTTTTTTTGTTTTGTTTTGTTTTAGTTTCTTTTACTTTCAATACAAAACATTCCTTTTTTTTTTAATTAGTCACAGTCATGTATTCATTCCATTCTTCCTTTTGTAAACTTTTTTGGGCCCACATCTTTTATGGGCATTGATATATATAAATATATATATAAATATATATGAATATATTTTTTTAAGTTTCCTACACCTTGAGGTTGCATGGTCTGTAAGGTTGGCATGTCTTTATATTGTATACAGATTTTGCACGCCAAACTTGGCAGCTTTGAAAATGAAAAAGAGAAAAAAAGAAAAAAAAAAATTGTGGTTTGGGGGTTTTTTGGGTTGTTTTTTTTTTTGTTTTGGTTTGGTTTGGTTTGTTTTTTTTCCTCTCGTGGCATTTGTGGAGACTAAAGGTTGGGACGTTGTTGTCACACACACACACACACACACACACACACATACTCCCACTCACTCACGCACCCACACAGCTACACACGAAGGAAGGAGAGTGGGAACATTTGGGGTTTTTTTGGTGTGTCTTACTGAACTTGATAAGAAATTGTGCTTTTTATTGTTCAAAAGAAAATAAAAAGAAAATACAAGGAAAATAAAAAAGTAAACAGAAAGGACTACTTAAACATTTCTCATTTGAAGAAGAAGAAGAAGAAGACATTTATCTAGCACTTGTGACTTACCAATAATAGAGTTTATTGTATTTATGTGGAAACAGTGTTTTTAGGGAAACTACGCAGAACACACGAAGTAAACTGCCTGTGTCGTTAGGAATTTTAATTTCTTCTTAATTTTTTGGTTTTTCTTTCCTTTGTTAATTTGAGTCGTTCTTTTGGCTTGATTTCTCGGCTGGGTGGGGAGGTTGGATGCAACCCTTTGTCAACAACACACGTAGTCATTTAAGGAGATGAACGGTGAGGACTTTAAAGAGTTAACTCTTCAGCACAGCTGCGTTGACTTTTTTACAATTGCTTTTACATGATGTATTATTGCTCGGTTTCACTTTAAACAGTCGTGTACTGTGCAACACTGTGGTTTAAAAACGAGACTTTACATCAAAAGGAAAAAAGAAAATCATGTTTCTTCATTGTCATGAAGTTGGGCTCGTTCTCAGCTCATCTTCACTTTGTCTTTGATATTGATGAAAAAGTATCCTATTGAAAGAAAATAAATTAACACTTTTTTGTGCTCCATAGTGGAGGCGCTATTTTCCAATTTATGAGGATGACAAACTTATATATATAATATATATATAAAAGTGGGGGTGGGGCGGGGTGGGGGGGGAGGGGTTGAAACATTATTCACCCGAGAGCTTATTACAGATATGTAGTATCAAAAAGTTGTAACTATATTATATTCTACTTTATACCTATACATGCTCAGTATGACGTCACCATTGGTAGCAGCTACCGGTTTACGCTGTAATTTAGACACAATTTCACTCTTATTGTATGGACCCTACTTTAAGTGATGGTAGCATTCTTTGTGCTATATTTCCTGATGGTCCTTTCTTTTACTTGGTGAAGTTGGAATATTTTTCTCATTCTTGTTTTCCTTTGGGGTTTGTTTTGTTTGTTATTTTTCTCTTTTTTCTCTTTTGTTTTTTATTATCTTCTTCTTTTTTTTTTTTACTGGCCAATGGTGTCTTTCTCTGACAGTACCAACTTCGATTTCAACTTTATTAGGAGTCCAGTATTTTGTACCACATTATGACAACTTGTTATTCTTGTGGTGTAAATAAAAAGAAAAAGTTAATTATAGTACTACCTGGGTTTCTGTTGCTGATCTTTGCATCTGGTGCCTTCAGTGTGATGTGATATTTCGTCCACTCTAAGCAAAATTATTTCTTGGTGTCAGGAAAGTGAGGGTCTCAGTGCCAGAGAGGGATGCTGAGATGTCCATGGTAGAAAAAGCTGGAGCTTCTGCCCAGTTTTCTTGCTGCTCCAGGTGGATGTTGATAAGTGCCTGTATGTAGGAATTGTAGAATGAGGAAAAAATCCCAGCAAGATGTCTGTGAGAACTGCCGAGTTTCCCCCCAAAGCCACCAACAACTGAAAACCAGGAAAATCAACAGAAGGAAAAACTGATATTTAGTGGCTGTTCTGCCTCATGAGGTTGTTGGTGCTTTACTTCACTGAAGCTGGAGTGCTTTGAAGACAGCTGGATATGGACCTGCTTGCTTTCACACTCGTTCTGTAGGGAGTGAGACACAAGTCCTAGAGATCCTTGTTGCCGTTTCCCATGATGCCTATATCCTCAGGGCTGTGGTATGTCCCCCCTCCAGCAGACCTCCAGGGCAAGTCCCACATCTGTGCCTGACTGTCCAGTTTTGCTCTCCCCAACTGTGCAGGCTGGGTGGGAGACTGTCCCTCAAACTGGCAGATCATGTCTGTGTCAGCATCTAAGCAGATCCTCCATGCTTGCCTGCCTTGTCCATGGTTCAGGAGAGGATCTCCACCTTGCACTGAAGTTGAGATGGCCCAACAGATCCACTCTTTTTCTTGAGCAGTACCATTCATTTTTCCCCTCTGTTTAGCTTCCTTGTCATCCTGCTTGTCCCTGGAGCCCACTAAACTGTCTAAGCTTCTTCATTAATGTCGACTGAAAGCATCTCCTGATTACAAGGTAATCAGCTATGATTCAGTTCTGATATCCTTTCACTGTCTTCCTCCTGGATGGAGAAGATAAGTCCTTGAGGCTAACATTGAAACTCCAGTGGTACCATGGTAGCATCTGTGGGCAGAGTGATGGCCCTAGGATGGGGCTTGCTTTGGTACCATGAGCGACATGGAGGTAGCAGATGGCTAATATGTGCCAGCGTGGCTGGGAGGGTGGCTGCAGTTTGAGAGGAGGCATGGGGGCTCTTCTGGCTGGAAGATTTGGAAGTTTCAGATTGAGAGCAGCCCTGTGCAGAGGGATGAAAAGATGGATGTGAGCTGGCAATGTGTTCTTGCAACTTGGAAGGTCATCTGTATCCTGATCTGCAGCAAAAGCAGCGTAGCCAGCAGGTCAAGGGAGAGGATACTGCCCTTCTATTCTGTTCTGGTGAAACCCCACCTGCAGTGCTATGTCCAGCTCTGGAATCCTCAACAGAGGAAAGACATGGAACTGTTGGAGCAGGTCCAGAGGAGGCCACAAACCTCATAAGAGGGCTGGAATGTCTCTGTTATGAGGACAGGCTGAGAGAATTGGAGTTGTTCAGCCTGGAGATGAGAAGGCTCTGGGGAGACCTTACTGGGGCCTTTCAGTACTTCAAGGTGTGGCAACAGGAAAATGGGTGATGGTTTTAAACTAAGGGGAGACTGGATATAAAGAAGACATTTTTTTACACCAAAAGTGGTGAAACACTGGCCCAGGTTGCCCAGAGAGGTGGTAGATGCTCCATCCCTGGAAAATGTCAAGGTCAGGGGCTCCAATCAGCCTGGTATAGTTGCAGATACCCTTGCTCACGGTAAGTGGTTGGACTAGATGACCTTTATAAGTCCCTTCCAACACAAAGTGTTCTATGATAAGAGCCTTTCAGGGCCTGGGAAGTTAATTGACTGCTGGGAAATCCTAGCACTGGGCCCAGCCCTTACAGCATTGAGGCAGAAGGCTTGTTTCAGGGGTGTGGGAGTTGTTTCAAATATGATTTCAGTCTCTGTGCAGTGCATTTTTCAGAGGCTGCTAATCCTTTAAGAAGTTCCAGGTCTTGCTCTACGAAGCCAAATGTGCATTATGGGTTCATTGCTGGGTGGTGATTTTGAGGCCCTACACATTAGGATGATGGAGGAGACTGTTTGAAAGTGCAGAGACTGGATGTTTTGCAGGGCAGCCTTTGACAGGACTTCCTTTGACATCCTCAGGACTCCCAGTATCTGATTATCCACGGCTGAAACAATACTTTTCCCTCCTCCAGATCCAATGCTTAAAACCTACTGATCCACCCTCAAGCATGCAGCTTGCTGAAGACAGGACCTGGACCGTGAGTATTGATGTATGAGGGCTGCCAATGCATCTGCCATACAGAGCTACCCTAATCTCACATGAAGTGTTCTGGGCTTCCTTCTCACCATGAGCACGTAGATGCAACACAGTGCAACAGGGAGGGTTAAACTCCACCACAGGGTGGTACCTACACCATGGTCTCTTGGAATGTAATAACATGTTTCAATAACTTCTGCTTTAGCCATGGAAATTTTTACAGCCAGGAATCTATTAATCCTAAAGAAAATACTGTTCCACTGCAATGAATATGCCCCAAGCCCTTTGAGGTGGTTCTGTACTAGCTCCTCTGGTGGCTGCCCATGGCTGGGTGCGAGGGATGGATTCCTAGCCCGGCACCAGGGTGGGGGCTGCTCCAAACCCTTACTGAGGCACCTTCATGGTTAGATGCTTTTTTATTATTATTATTAAATTTCTTTAAAGGTTATTTTTAAAGGAGAAAGAGGCTGTTTTTCACTCTGGGCAACAAGTCAAGTCTTTGTGCCTTAAATGAATGTCTCTGTAGCAATACAGGAGTGCTGCAAGGGAAACAACAGGATCCAGTATTAAGCGTACAGCCTGAGCGCACAGCGGGCAAGAGTTCAAGCCTGTGCCAGCAAGACATCTTGCTTTTATGATGGGATTTGGATCTGTGCTGGGTGGAAACTTTCTCACAGGGCTGGTGCATGGTTGATCTCTTATGAGCTGCTCAGAAGATCACTAAGGGAGTTGGGAACTCATTTGTTCTCCCTGCCTGGATCTTAACAGGCAAGAATCTGGGTGTAATCTGCAAAGCTGTCATGAAGTGTAATTTGCTTTTCTCCAGGGCAGGCTGAAGTGGGTTTGGTGCTCCCTTGAGGGCAGGTATCTGTATGCACAAGGCTGCAGTTGCCCTCCTTGGGCAGGTGAGCCCTGGGAACCGCACAACAGAGCTGGCTCCAGAAGCTGTTTTCCCTCCTGTGGTCCTTTTCAAAGAAGCCTGGGTGTTGTTTTCCAGGTAAAGTTCAGCTTAGGGCTTTCTGCTACAAAAGCAACTGTTGCTATGCAAATTACTAGTGGGATTCAGTAAGTGGGAATTGAAATGCACTTGCTTTTAAGTAGCAACAACTTTAGGGAAAACACCAATTTGGTCATAATCATGCTGGGAAAAGCAGCATCTGTGTTAGAAGCCAGGTGCTCAGGGACATTGGCATCCTTACAGGAAGGGGACTGGGTTAGGTGCTCCAGTGTGTTGCGAGGAGACTGGGAGCTGAGCTCAAGCTCCTCCAGGGGGGAGGGACTGGGAGATGATTCATCCTGTTTCCCCTTGAGCAAAATGTTGTGACACCTGATGAAAAGGTGCAATAACAGGGTCATGTCCAGGAATTTAAGAGCTTTCTGCCTCCATATGAGAGGAAAGGCCAAAGCCCGGACTGGGTGGCAGAAATCTGCTCTCATGGGTGTGAGTGGCATGATTTCCTCAACATAATGGAAAAGCAACAATTTCACATCCTGTTGGTATAATCCCAGTATCATGTAAGTGGGAGGGCATAAATTGCCATTTTCGAGAGTCTCATCCCCAAAGAGGTGGTATTTCAGCAAGAGGATGCACTTAGGGCCACTCAGGTAAAGAGCTAGAGGAAAAAAGTAGTGTATTTAGAAAAAAATCAGAATACAGAATTAACCAGGTTGGAAAAGACCTCTCAGATCATCAAGTCCAACCTATCACCCAACACCATCTAATCAACTAAACCATGGCACCAAGTGCCTCATCCAGTCTCTTTTTAAATACTTCCAGTGATGGTGACTCCACCACCTCCCTGGGCAGCCCATTCCCATGGTCAGTCCCTCTTTCTGTGATCAACTCAGGTAGGACCAGCCAGTATGTGTGACTAGAACTTGAAACTCATGCTCTTTTGTTCTGCCTGCAAACAGCAGTGACCTACACAAGACGTTAACAGAATGCCAAAGAAACATCACATAGGAAAGGAATTTAACTCAAGAAATCCTACAAGCTGAATCAAGGGGCTGTAGACAGGCTGCAGGAACACAAGGCTAAGCACTGAAGGACAATCACATTCTAGGCTACATCAAAAGAAGTTTGGCCAGCAAGTCAAGACAGGTGATTCTGCCACTTCAATCTCCTCTGGTATGATCTCACCTTGAGTACTGTGTCCAGCTCTGGAGCCCTCAACACAGGAATGACATGGACCTGATGGAGGTGGTTCAGAGGAGGGCATGAAAATGATTCGGGGACTGGAATGAGGATGGGCTGAGGGAGCTGGGCCTAGATGGCCTGGAGAAGAGAAGACTCCAGGAATACCTAATAGCAGCCTGCCAGTACCTGAAGGGGGCCTACAAGAAGGCTGGAGAGAGACTGTTTACAAAGGCCTGTAGAGATAGGACAAGGGGAAATAGTTTTAAATTAGAGAAGAGCAAATTTAGGTTGAACATTAGGAGGAAGTTCTTTACCATGAGGATGGTGGAACACTGGAACAGGTTGCCCAGGGAGGTAGTTGAGGCCCTGTCCTTGGAGGTCAGGCTTGAGTTCGGGGCAATCTGATCTAATGGAGGATGTCACAGTTCACTTGGACTAGAGGACCTTTGGAGGTCCCTTCCAAACCAAACCATTCTACGAATACCCAAAGACTCTACACTAATTCTACCAAGACAGTGACTTTTTCATGCTCATAAGTGTTTGCTTCGAGATGAAGCGAATGCAGACAGTGTGCAAAATGTCAGTTCAGAGACTCTGGAAAGCCAGGTGCTGGCCAAATGGGGGTACGTGATGTGAATGCAGAGCAATGGGATGGAGCCATCTTGGATGGGAATTAGCAATCACCCTTACAGCCTGCAGTGGAGTATGGCTGTAATAATCCAAGTGTTTGAATGAAGATGCCTGTTGCCAGCAGAGAGGTTCAAAGTGAAAAAAAAATGCCTTGCAGACCATGCCTGCAAAGAATACTCAGTCAAGGTGTCCAGTGACAGGCATTAGATAGATAGGAATAATCAAAACCACCGGCCGTTTTCCCAAGGAGCCCCAAAGGGTGATGGCATCTGCTGCTAAGACTGTACTGATGGCTGCAGGTCTGAATGAACATGTGAACAACCTAATGTGAGTCCTAGATGTGCCTCGTGAGGACAGGTTATACTGTTAGTCCTCTGTTCAGGCCTCTACAGGTACTAAAATGCTGTGGTGGGCTGAGCTTGGCTGGCAGCTAATCCCCCACTCTTACACTCCCACAGGAGAACATGAGAGAAATGGAAGGGTAAAAGTGAGGAAACTCATGGGTCAAGATAAAGACAGTTTAACGAGGGAAAGGGCACAGTGGGAGGAGCTGTAAGGGTTTGGCTCAAGAGTGGTACAAAGCTGAAGGAAGAAAAAGCCATGAAAAGCAAAGGCAAGCCATCCATGAATGGAAATCTGCTCCTGTGGGAGATGCTCAGGGAACATCGATGAGGAGCAAGCCTCCAGGGGTGTGTAAATACCAGGGCTCCTCACCTGGGCTGTGTTTGTGGGATAACAATAATAATAATAATAATAATAGTGAAAGTGATAAAACCCCAACTCTATATGCTGCAAGGAAGTCAGAGTCTGCCTTTTTTGCAACAGCATAGCTTACCAAAACCAGTTTCTGCTGAGGCCTGAGAATATATTCGTATTTCCCAGCTGTGCAAATACTGTCTCCCTGGCTGCACTAATGAAAGACTTCAGCAGGGATAAAGTACATCTAGAGAAACTAATTACACACTGTGAGTAAAAGGCACCATCTTCATGATTACTGAGGGGCTTATCAGGTTGGACTATGAGATTTCTCTTTGATTGTAAGGATGTGGAAATCTGGGAAGCCACCTGGGAGGTGACTGCACAGGGCTTGTATTTGTTTCTTGACCTCTCTTATGCTACCCAAACCTAGGAGTGCCCAGAAAACCAGAGCCTAGGGCATAAGAAAATGGTGCTTGGCTGGGAGACCCTCAAACCCTGCACAGAGGGAGGGTAGGCATCATCTCTGTGGGTTCCCTAGTGCTGGGCACACTGCCATAGTGTGCTTTACATTCTGAGCTCAGAAAGGGATCAAGAATGTCTCTGGGAGAGGCATGGGGGTTTGTTCAGGGCAGTGGGAAAGGCGAGGATCTGGTTTCCATCATAGCCACCTGCATGGGGAGCTGGTCCCTGAGCATCCTGTATATTCCCAGCCCAGCTTGACAGGGCAGCCACCCACCACTCCAGCCCCTGCAGCAGTGGGCAGCACAATGCATTATTCCAGCTTAAAACAGATTTTTACCGTTGAAAGGAAAACAGATGGGGCGGGAGATGAAGCAAGGCCAGGAGAAGGAGCAGGGCTGCTGGTGATGAGGCCCTAGTCTTGACCAATGGCAGTGGCTCAGATTTGTCCTCCAGACTAAGGCATTGCTTATGCTTTGCATCTTCCAGCCTAGGGGCAAGGCTCTGTGCAAGAAACACCACTGCTGCTTGAGAGATTGCAATGATGAGCCAGGTGTCTTCTGGATATCCACCAGGTAAAAGTGAACCTCCCTTCACTTCCCATAGTTGAAGCACATTAAATGCTTAAATGGCATTAACTTAAATGGCGTTCAATGCTTAAGTGGCATTAACAAGATGCAATGGGCCAGGCCCTGAGAATAGGTGGTGGCATGCATGGCTCCCTTGCTGCAGGACCTCTCTACCTGGCCAAACTGCTGCTTCTCTGAAGGGAGTGTATGGACATTTAAACAAAACCACCCAAAAAGCTTACTCCTGCACTGCAAGCATGGCCACAGTGGGGAAAACATTTCTTTCTGTACAGGTCAGGTCTCTCAAACAGAGCATCAATGTGAACCAGCCCCAGGCAGGTACCCTTTACCTGCTTTATTACAGGCCTTCTGAGTAATTTTTGCCTATTTTTTTTCTTCCCATTAATTCATTCCTGTGGCCCAAGTGGGAAAGGTTTGGAATCTGCAAATGAAATGCCATTTTAAAAAAGAGGGGTTTGTTTTATTTAGGTGGATGTAGGTACAGACAGCATCATGCATTTCAAGGCACAATTACCGAACGGTCATCAGTTTCAGAGGCCTGAAGGAACAAGAGACCTGTTTCCCATTAAATCAGGAAGGGAATGGAGAGCAATTCCTGTGCTTTAAAGATGATTAAATACCCAGAGTCCTTGAGAAAGCTTTCAAAATTTCACTCCAATTACATGTTTTAGTTTCAAGGAGAAAAAAAGGGAAAAAAATTCTTCCTTCCCCACTGCACAGAGCAATGCCTGAAATCCTCCTCAATCCCCATGAATAATACAGCCAGCACAAGCTTAGCAACTGCCTTTTAACTGGCTGGGTTCATTCGGTGGTGAGCAACAGGAATTTCTGGAGCCTATTTATCCAGGAGGTGGGTCTCGGCACTGACGAGGGTCCCCGCCTGGCCTCCAAGCCAAACCCAACCTTGATCGGGCTGCATCGGGTCTGGTCTCGAATTGTTTTCTTCTGTGTTCCAGGAGATGGAATATTGTGACCAAAGTGGATAAAATATGTCTTTGGGAAAGGTGGAGAGAACTTGTCCTGTGAAAGGGAGGAAAGCTGAAGCAGAGATGGTGGAAAAGCTCTGCTGTGAGCCTCAGGCATGTCCCAAGCCCATTAATAACCCTGCCAAGTCTGGGGAATGCCGGGCAAACACTGGTGCAGCCAAGAGGGGAGGGTATGCAAAGTCCCACTCCTAGCTCTTTTTGGCCTGGGTGCCAAGAGGATGTCTGCAGGCTGGAGCAGCCAGGTCCCCAACACGACTTCCAAGGGATGCAGCCTGGAGGAGGTATGCACTAGGCTGCCGAATATCTGCAAACTCAAACCACAGAGTGGCTTCCCATAGCTCTGACTGGAACCTGATCTGGGCTGCTTGGTTTCCTCTGGGCTGATTGATGATGGCTTCTAATACGTTGATATACTTTTCCCATTTTGGGGGACGGTTGATGCTTAGCATGTGGTTGGTGAAATGCCTCTGTGTTCAGAGGTATAACAAATTGTCTTGGCCAGGTTTATCTGTTGGGCTTCATTAGGGACCTCTGTTGCGCCAGATTCTGGGGGTGCTGAAAATGAGACTTGTATTGAGTTATTCCTTGTGGGTTGCAGGCTAATTCTTCTTTCATCTAAAGCCTTTTCATTTTTGACCTCTCTCCCCCTTATCTGCGACGGGTAATTTGATTTGCACTGTTATTTCAAAACAATTCCTTTTGGTTCCCTTTGTGAGTCAAGAAAGGCAGGACTTAAGACTTAAGTATCCCAGGCTGCTTCCAAGATCTGTTTTGAGGAGGCATAGAGGGGGAGGGAAGAAAGAGCAATCCAACCAGAGCAGTAAAGTATCTGCAGATTTCATTAGGACTCCTCCAAAGTGCATCTCGGATTCGCTCTATTGAGAGAGCTGGTGTGGAGCATGACAGGTAACACCACAGGCTCTCAGAGCCCTTGTTCCTAAAGATCTCAGCTCAATGTGATGGTGCTGCTGGTCTGTTTAGGAACTTATTCCTGGTGCAGTGCCATACACCTCCTCTAGTTAAACCATGCTGACATTTGTTTCTGAAGGGAGGAAAACAACGCACAAAGACACCACTTTGCAGCCCTCAACCCCCCTTCAGTTGAAAAACACGACACCTCCATTCTGTCTTGGGGTCTGATGTAGCTGCATTCACTGGCAGGGCAGCTGGTGGGTAGTTGCCATCACCTAAGGACAGCTGGCACTGCTGTCCAGGCAGTTGAAGCAGTGTTGGCATGTGCTGTGCAGTCTGTGTGAAGGTTGAGCAAAGCCCATGCCAAAACCCTGAGTGCCACCCTACCAGTGTGAAAATGCTGGAAAGACATTCCTGAAAGCAAATCACCTCCCAATAACAGGCACTCCTCCTGCCTAAATCTCAAACTTCGAGTAATTGGGGGAGAAAAAATAGAAAAAGGGGGGAAAAAATGTCAGGCTGAGTCACCTGCAGCTTGCAGGAAAGGTGAAGTTTGGTATTATCCCTGCAGTGCTGAGCCCCATCCTCTGAAGCAGAGACAAAGTGCACGAGCAGTCTGCAGAAGCTGTGAGGAGGGTTGGTATCAAAGGCAGTAGGACACCTCTGGAGATCTCCAGGTGAGAGAGTTTTTGGTCTTCTCCATTGTCCTATGGAAAGACAGGTTTCTTCTTTTTTTCTTGCCCTATCTGAAAGGAATTTTTACCTGTGTCAACCTCAGCTTTGGGCCCTTGGAGTTTCACAGCAAAGCAGCTCAAATGAGAAAACAAACCAAAAAACCCCACTGCAAAACCTGCTGTGAAAAAGCACTGGCTGGCAGTGCTCAACAGCAGCTCTCAAAGCTTTCTTGAAGAACTCCAAAATAATCTCCCAGTTTTGCTTGGGAAATTTTTTTGGTTGGTTGGTTGGTTGGTTGGTTGGTTGGTTTGTTTTGTTTTCCTTGGGCCAAATTAAAGATGGCTAGCTCAAACAAACACTTCATGTTTTGGCTGGTGGCTGGAAAAGTCAAGTGGAATAGGAAAAGGCGCACTGGCTGCCGCCAAAACTTTCTTGGCTGGAGCAGCCTCGCACTTGCCCTGCTGTGCCGTTGGTGAGAGCCAGCTTACGGTTCACGTGCTTTTTGAATCTTCAGCTGAATTTTCTTCTTTTCCAGACAACTTTTGATTTCACTTGGAACCTGTCTGGCAGGATTTGGCTTCCAGCCTTCTTGGAGCCGGGGCCCACAGAGATTAATGACATGGAAAATGAGGAACATTGACTGTAAAACCCTGAAATTGTGGGAAAACAGCAGCTTAGAGCCAGCCTCTGGTAAGAAGGTGTGTGACTTGTTCAGAGATGGTGTTTGGAGAGGCAAAGGCTCCAGCAGCTCTTTCAGGGCAACAGTCTTGTATTTAACAAGAGCATCTTAGAAAGATTCTGACAATCCCTTCGTGATGGAGCTGGAGTGTGTTGAGTACGGCGAGTCCTTTCCTTCCCCTCCTGGAAGGTGTGATCCAGGTTTCCGTGGTCAAGAACATGTTCGTGAGAATAGAGGACAGCGTGTCCCTGTCCTGTTCCTCAGCCTTCCTGCCTTTCCCCCACATCGCAGGAACCATGACAGGCATCCCTCACCACCTTCTGAGGATTTTGCTGTGGTGCCGAATCTCAGGACCGGGAACGTGCCGCTTCTCTGCGGCATGCTGAGAATCTCAAGTCTGGTGGGCCTTGCATTCAGGATTGAATTGGTGATGGGATGGATTCCAGTTTATACTGGCAGTGGGAGGCAGGATGTTTGAGATATATCAAGGAGCAGGCTGCAGACATGGCCTGGACACGTAGTCTCAGCTGAGGACAGAGACGCTGGCGGTGACTGTTCCTCCTGGGCGAGGGAGTCCCTCTAGGCTGGCTCCATCAGGTCTTACAGCTGCAGCAAGGAAAGTGAGTCATCTCCCTGGCACAGGAAACAGCACAAAGATTCAACTCCAAATCACATCTTATGTAATGCTGATAGGAAAGAGTTAGCAAGCAGGGCTGGAAAATACTGGCCATTAAGGGTTCCTCTAACACCAGTCCTGTGAAACCAGAGCCTTATGATGCCACTGTCATGTGCCAATGATGCCAGCTTTGCTTTTCCTTGAGGCCTAAAGGAGGGAGCCTGCTCAAATTCAGGTTCAAAGGCCTAATTTGTATTCAGATAACCTGCTCTTCAAGGGGAAAGTTCTGTTCATTCCAGCAGGCGCATACAGTTAATTCTGAGCAGGGGCAGGGAAATCAACAACCAGCACCAGAACAAGAGGACACAGTCCCAAGCTGTGCCAGGGGAGGTTTAGACTGGATGTTAGGAAAAAATTCTTCATAGAGAGAATGATTGCCCATTGGAATGGGCTGCTCAGGGAGGTGGTGGAGTCACCATCACTGGAGGTGTTTAGGAAGAGACTTGATGGGGTGCTTGGTGCCATGGTTTAGTTGATTAGATAGTGTTGGATAATAGGTTGGACACAATGATCTTGAAGGTCTCTTCCAACCTGGTTAATTCTATTCTAACTATTATATCTAAAATTTTCAGTGCGCCCTTGGGTTATATGAAACAGAGATACGTGGGCCATCTGGACCCACTCTGCATCCTGGGGTACAGTGGGAGCTACCCTGGATGCCTGGCTTCATGTGCCTGCTTGTGTGTGGATGGGCTTCACTTTCTTCCAGACCTAGACTGCCTTCCTTGCAGAACTGTAATTCTCAGTTACTAAATAGGGTGACCTATAGAAAGAACACAGTAAACCCTTAACCAGTGGAGGTGGCAAGTGTTTCTACAGTCTGTATCCAGAATTCACAACCTGAAACATTTAGGCAAAAAGTCTCCTGCCAGACTTCTGGTTCAATAAGAAAAGAGAGCTCTTCAGAAATGGCTGTGTTAAGAGATTTTTTAGCAAAATTTGCTGAGAAACACATTTTGAGGCTTCTTGTTCTGAATAAAGGGGCTTGGTCATCTCTTATTGCAGCAGGATAGCTTGGTCATGGCCACACTCCATGAAAGAGGGATGTCAACAATGAACCCCTAGACACCTGCTGCTGGGCAGAGCAGCCTGGTGCCATCCGGAGAAAGCAGCTCGTGCTGTTTAGGTGAGCTTTAATCCATGGGACATGGCTGTTTTCTGACCTAGTTTAGACAATGTCTTCACAAAAAACTATTGCTGCTTCAAGGGAAACATGTTTGCAAAGAAAGGAAGAATTGAGGTGGGTGCAGTAAAGCTGGGGACATAGGATTAGGGAAAAGGTGATTTCCACCTCTTTGTTTTTTGCCTCTCTCCCCTGAGACAGGTGAAATCAGAGTGCAAAAGCATATGATCTGGAGATGAGAAAGCAGCAATGCCACAGCTCAGGTTGTACAACACACAGTTGCTTGAAGGCATTTTGTCACTTAGTGCCCATGTGTTTTAGTGCTTGTTTTCTGCCTGGGGCAGCAGTGTCCTCTGACACCTTCCTCTCCTTGTGGTCCCATTCTGTAATCCCAAAGGAGAGGGAATAATTTGTTTCTCCACCTCCTTTCCCAGAAGCACACACTGTTCTGCATATGGGTGGCGGCGGCGGGGAGCAAGTCAAGACGTGGTGCAGAGAAAATGACTTTTTGCTTTTCTGCTGCAGTTCCATCTCTCCAAGGTCTGCAGTGCAGAGGCTGTTTGCTGTCTCTTCTGAAGCATTAATGTGGGCCCATCCCTGAGATGAGAGGTAGGTACATGATGATTGGTACCCCTCTAAATCTGTCCAGCTCAGGGCTACCCAGTTCAAGAAGGACTGGGATATACTATAGAGAGTGCAATGGAAGGATGATGGACTGGAACACTTATTTTACGAAGAAAGGCTGAGAGACCTGAGGCTGTTTAGTGTAGAAAAGAGAAGACTGAGAGGAGATCTTATTAATGTTTATAAATATTTGAAGGGTGGGTGTCAAGAAGATGGTGCTAGTCTCTTTTCAGTGGTATCCTGTGATAGGATGAGGGGCAACAGATACAAACTGGAGCACAGGGAGGTCTGCCTCAACATGAGGAAAAACTTCCTTACTGTGAGGGCAATGGAGCACTGGAGCAGGCTGCCCAGAGAGATTGTGGAATCTCCTCTAGAGACTTAAAGACCCTCCTGGATGCATTCCTGTGCAACCTGTCTTAGATGATCCTGCTTTGGCAGGGCGGTTAGACTCGATACTCTCCGGAGGTCTCTTCCAACCCCTACTGTTCTATGATTCTATGATCCCATCTAAGTTTCTCAGCATCCTACCTTGATCTGAGAATATGGACATAGGCACGAGGTAAATCAGCAGTGATTTAGGATCCTCGTGCACGTGTCTTTCTGATCGTGACCCTGTGAAGGCAGTCTGTGCCTGCAGGGGGGGAAGAGAGACCAGAACCGTTTGAAGTGCAAAGCATCTGCCTTTCCTTCTCAGCTTGTTAAGCCAGGGTTGAGCTTGATTGAATTAGTGGTCCCAGATTGGAAGCTGGGTGAGGGCAGGCTGCTGCCAGGCTCAGGGGGTCCTGTAGTGTGGGTGGGGGGCTGTGCAACCACCACAGACACACACACACACACCCCAGCACCCGGAGAAAGTAGCATTGAAAAGCAATCTCACCCTGGAGGGAATGGGTGTGGAGTTTGGTTCTTCAATTATTTTCTCTAACCCAACCCAGGCAAGCAGTTAAAAAACTGGTGAGCAGGGAAAAGGAGAATGAATGAGTCCTTAGATGGGGAAAGGTGGAAATCACCTGGAAAGAAGAAAAATATGGACGTGTGTGTATATGTATCTATCTGTATAGATATATAGATATATATTATTTACATAAATATATATAAAAGTCTGACCTAGCACTGAACTTTTCTGGCAGGGAAGTGAAATTCATAAGGAAACATAACATAACCTGCAGTTCCTCATTATATCAGTGGGAGTGACGTTACTGGGGCCAGTAAATCTGCCAGATGGCAATGGGGGGATTAGGTGGGAAGGTGGGACCCACAGGAGGGTGTTGTGTCTCCTGTCCTCTAGCTCCTGCTCCACCTCTACCTTCTTCATTAAGGAATGTTAATCATCCTAGCTCCCAGAGTGCTCTCGGGGTGTTGTCTATAGCAAAATCTTTATAGTGCATAGAGGTTTGGGGTTTATTCTTTCCCTCTCTTTCATCACACAAGATGGCTACATGCAAGGCTTGGGAGGGATGGCAGCTCAAGATAGATACCTCTGGGGTCTCTCCAGCCACAGAAGACTTGAGGTGGGGGAAATTCCCAGCAGTGTCATGGGTATTTGGTGTGAACATATAGACTAAAATTTGCAGTAGCATCAGACTGTAGCTCCCTGTTCATTAATGAGTATGCTTGGTGTGGGATCACATGGCAGCACCACTCTGACTAGGATGGGACAGCTGTGGGCTACCTCCTCCCATACTGCTCTGAGAATCCTGCAAGCCCCTGGTGAGCTCCAGTGTGCTCACTGAGTGGCTCTAGCCATGCGCTGGGGTAAACTGGGCTGCACTCAGGCTGCAACCAGCCACCCTTCTGCTCTCCCTAAGGCTGTCTGTCTGTCTGTCAGAGCAGTTTTTCAAGAACATTTCAGAAATTCAATCTTTCTGAGATCACTGCCCTCATTTAGGTTAGGCTGCAAAGAATGGGCTCAGAAGCTATCTAGAGGGCAGGGGAAAGGAAACCGCCAGACAGATACATGCTTTGTTAATCGCAAAAGCCTGATTTGATTAAGTAAACCAGACCAAGATCGCCAGGTTAGGGTGATCCCAGCTGGGTGTTGGCTGCCCAGCACTTTGCAAGACTTCTGACACATCAAGGAAAAGCCTTTTCAACACATATCAACAAACTGAGAAAAATAAAAGGTTATTTTTCTTTTTTTTTAATCAAGTGACTGGCAGAGAATCCAGCTGGCTCCTTCATCCTCTGGTTGGTTTGTTTTCTGTCGTTCTCGAGGCTGCCCTTGCAGGTCCATCATTCCAGGAAAAACCACAGTACAGTCCTCCATCACCACCAACCTTCCTTCTGCCTTCCCTTCAGGCCTCCTCCCGCCATCCCGTGTGAGTGGTGAAGGATGGGCTGTTTCTCTGGAGGGGAGGAGGGGGAACAAAAGCACTTCCCCCAGGGCCCGCTGTGATTTCTTGCAAGTGTTTACAGGATTCATCCTGGCAAAAAGCAAACAGGCAGAGGCTGTGCCAAGGAATGATATCATGGGGCTGACACACTCCAGAGCTGCCTGGACAGATCGGGGAGAGATAAAAGGGGGGAACTGTCTGATTAGGCCAGAGCCCTCGCCCAGCACCTTCAGGAGATGTATGGAGGCATTCTTAATTATTTTTTTTTCTTCTTAGCAAGGGGATAATAAATGCTGCAGCCCGGAAGTGGAATGCTTTGAGCTACCACAACCAAGCTGGACCTCTTCAGAGCCTGCCAAATTCCACTACAGGGCATCTGTTTCAGTGACCCAAGAGGGGAGCATGCACACAAGCACAACACTGATCCATTTGCTGGTGCTGAAGCCAAGGAACCTGCTGCTCAGCTGCAGAGCTCCCAGCTTCCTGACACAGCTGGTGATAAAAGCTTTCCTCTGTAGGGGGACTTGTCAAGCAGGGGAGCACAGCAGGGCTTGTGTGCAAAAGCCAAGCATGTAATCTTGCTTTCACAGAATCACAGAATGTTTTGGGTTGGAAGGGACCTTTAAAGGTCATCTAGTCCAACCGCCTGCAGTGAGCAGAGACATCTGCAACTAGATCAGGCTGCTCAGAGCTCCATCCAGCCTGACCTTGAATGTTTCCAGGGATGCAGCTTCTGACACTGCTCTGGGCAACCTGTGCCAGTGTTTCCAATATATTTAGTCTGTCTATATAGTTATAGCTAGCCTATATCTCTCCTCTTTTAGGTTAAAACCATCACCCCTTGTTCTACTGTAACTGTCCCTGCTAAAATTATTGTCTCCATCTTTCTTACGGGCCCCATGAAAGATGAAGCCTTGCAGCTGCCTTTCCTGGGGGGCCACCAATGTTTCCTGAAAGGACTTGTGTGCTGGGGGAGGGAAGCAGAGACTGGGATATGCAAGCATAACACTTTTGAAAGTGGCATCCCAACCCCAAAGATCTTTTTTTAAAAACCAAACTACCCTGACAAGGAGTTTCACTGCACTGCTCCTTCCTCCAGATTGCCTGTCGTTGCTTCTGCTGTGTCAGTAGTGCCAAGAGGCTGCTGCTAGGAAAGCACCCCCTGCCTCCATTTCCCAGTGCCACAGAAATGCTGCATTAACTGAATAGCTCCCTCTGCCCACCACATTTCTGCAACCAAACCATTAAGTTTGGTTTGTATCTTAATATCATAGTGCATTAATAATTGTTTCATTGTGTGCTGGGGATTCAGGGCAGCAAAATGTGAAATGTAGCTTCCCAATAGCAAAACCAGAAATGTTCTCTGTGTCACAGGACTGGCACTAAATTGCCTTTATATAGAGAGTACATCTCCACTGTTCCCTGCATTTCCCAATGACTTGTGTGCTGTGCTCCAAGAGGAATGCTTGGCCTGGCTCAGACACACTAAGACACACATTAAATTATTTGGAGAGTGAAAAGAAAGCACCTCAAGGACTTCCAGATTGAAAAAAAATAAATATCCAACCTTTCCTCTAGTTTTCTCCACATGGAAATTTATTCTAGGGAACACAGGTCTTTTGTTTGGCATTTGTTTGAACCTTTTTTAATCAATTTATTTTTCTGATCCCAACAGGACAGAAGACCTAATGTCCAAGCTCTGCCTAGGCTAACACACAGGGCAAGCTGCTGACCCAAGGCTGGCCTATGAGGTGCAATAGTTCCTTACACAATGGGCTTTTGAATTTATTTGCTGCCTTTGAAGATTTCTTCCAGGAGCATCCCAGCTGACAGCACAACCCCACTGCACAGGATGCATGCCAGAAATATGGGGAATGACAACTCATGTTCCAAAGAGTTCAAAGGGGAGAAGAAATGAATGGTAAGGTAAGCCCTGTCCTCCTCAATTTTCAGTCGGGGAGGCAGCATGGAGGTGCATCAACAGCAAGATGGACTTCACCCTAATATAGCTGTGTATTCTTCTATCTTCACTTGTCCTCCAGGATGCCAGAGGGCAGTTTATCACATTAGACTTTGACTGTGGAGAAGCAACCTCTCTCCATTAGCTATGTGACAAAAGGCTTAGCTGCAAACCTGTGTTCAGAGGCACAGGCAGATGTGTGGCCAGAATCCCTACGGTAAAGCTGAAAGGTGCTATCTGAAGCATGCCATGAGGCACCTCTGGCACATCACATTTTCTGTTCTTTCTATGCCAAAAATGCTGTGCTTTGCTGTGCTCACAGAACATCTGCTTGTCTTACTCTTATTCCTGCTCAGAGTCCAGTGTTTTCCCTGGACATATGTGCCTACTCTGACCAGCCCAGGGACCATCACAGTGTGAAAGTTACATTGAACTATGCTATACTGCAGTGGTTAGAGCATGACATTGCTTGGATGATGATATTGCTTATAGTGCCCAGGCAGCAAAGGCTGAAAGAACTTTATATGGTACATAGTGAAACATCAGCAGCCTCAGACGGTTTTGATCAGCTCTGTGATGACTGACATGATGCAGCCTGTGTGTGACAGCAAGTACTGTTTGAGGCACTTGGTGCCATGGTTTAGTTGATTAGATGGAGTTGGGTGATAGGTTGGACTTGATGATCTCAAAGGTATTTTCCAACCTGGTTTATTCTATTCTATTCTATTCTATTCTGTTCCTGCAGGAGGTATTATCATGGGCAATGCATAGATACAATATCCCAGTATGCAGTGGAAGCCTTATGAGGGATTGCATCAGGTGCCAGAGGTGAGGGCTTCTATGTTCCTGAAGGCAACAAGGTGTTTTGGGTTCTAGAGAAGTGCTGTAGGCAGCAGGACAATGTCTCCCAGCCCAGAGCAGAGGATTGCACTGCTTTCATGTGTCTCAGCGCCCCACATACCAGCACTGCCCGGTTTCCCTGGAGTACTTGTGGTTGTGAGTCTCAGCAGCAACCTGAGAAAACATCGGTGTCCTTTCTCTGGTAACCCAAATTAATCACTGGAAAATGACTAACCGGGATTGGACCTAATCCTGTCTCATCAGCACTCTGTCCTGCAGCTGCAATAGCAAGGAGGGAAAACTGGAGAGAGAAAGAAAAGGGAAGGAAGACTAAGAAGCATCTGTGAAAGCCTGGAGGATTTTCCCCTGTGGCTGACTGCCTGCAGGCAGCAGCTCCCCACTGAGAGGAGAACATCAATGTAGATGTCACCATGCCCCATGAGGTACCAACAGCTTTTTGTAGAAGCTACTTCATCTCACAGCCTAGGAGAGTAACTGACCAGTGTGCAGGACTGGAGTGCCTCTTGGCCTTACAAGACCACGCAGCTAGGCAACAGAGAGGCTAAGCAGACATGGGGTTCTGGTAGTGGCCTCTGTCCCATAGTGCCTGTCTCCTGCGGATGCTATTGGGTGTCTCTGGGAAAAGGTGATCTAAGGAGCATAGAAGCGTGGAGATGGCCTCCCATAATTTCTGAGTAACCCTTTGCCTGCTGCAGTAATTGGGAAGGCTTAGCTAGACCTTTGCAAGGAGTTACGATTTGCTTTTGAACACCCTGAAGGGATTTGTGAGTGGTTTGGTCACAAGAAGAACCCCAGTGCCTCATTTGAGGACTTTATGGGAGTTTGCAAGTGATCTGCTTTCTGCTTATTTATCTTAATGTAAATTCAGAAACTATATGGGTTATGGAGATCAAGGCTTGTTGACATTCTTCAGGTCAGCATCAGCTTCTGCCTTCAGGCAAGTGACCAGCCTGTGGCTTGGAGCCACATGGTGATTGCTGCCCCATGTCTCCTGGGTGCTGAAACAGGAGATACAGCTCAACAATGAAGACAGAGGAACAGGAGGTCCTGTCCCATGGCACAAATCAGAAAGCAAGGAAGATGTAGGGAACCCACAAGCATAACTCCCCTGATGTTTCCCAATAGAAAAGTCTGTCAAATGGATGTTCCCAAGCTCTTTTCTTAAAAGTCTGTTTTTTTTCCAACAGGAAAATGGTTTACTTCACCCCTAGAAAATCTCACAGGTCTCTATATTGTTCACTTAGGAGGAGAATCCCAAGGTTTTGTCCTCTCCCAGGGCTGTGACAAGTTCCTCTTCTTGTTCTTCCATCCAGCGGTTGCTCCACATCCATGGCCTCTCAGAAAACACAAGTGTTGCAGAACAGCTTAGTTCTTATCTCCACAAGAGTCCTGTCCCAGTCTCCAAGTACAGGATTGCCTGTGTGCAGGGTGTTGCAACCTTTTCTGGAAGGGGGCCGAGACATGGGGAGAACACAGACATTTGAGTTAGGAGGCCTTTACCTCCTCCCCACGCTGTCTGTGCTGTCCTGTCATTGCATTTCATGGCAGTTTCTACAGTGCTCCAGCATGTAGTCTGGTTATTTTTCCCTTCCCAGAGAAAGAACTCCAAGGGGCTCTGCTCCCCAGCTGGCATCACAACAGCCTTCTCTCAAGAACCACATGACTCCTCCATTTTTAAGGCTACTTCATCAGCATGCTAGTGTCATGGATAATGGGGAAATCCTCCTCATGTGGGTCCTGTGAACTTAGATTTATAGAATCATAGAATCATAGAATCAATGAGGTTGGAAAAGACCTCAGAGATCATCAAGTCCAACCTGTCACCCAACACCTCATGACAACTAAACCATGGCATCAAGTGCCACATCCAATCCCCTCCTGAACACCTCCAGTGATGATGACTCCACCACCTCCCTGGGCAGCACATTCCAATGGCCAATCTCTCTTTCTGGGAAGACCTTTCTCCTCACCTCCAGCCTAAACCTCCACTGGCACAGTTTGAGACTGTGTCCTCTTGTTCTGGTGCTGGGTGGACATCCACAGAACTACAGATGTCACCAAACCACTGACTTCTGTATTTCCCAGGAGGACACAGTAGGAGGAAATCACCTCCTTAACTAGTTACTTTCCATTCCCCTTGTAGTGGTTTGGGTCTGTGGTGAAGTCGGGAAGGCAGAGAGGTGCACAATGTTGCAGAGTAATGGTTTGTTAATGCATCATTTCATCATTAATGCAATCTGAGAGCCACAGGATGGGTTTCTAGTCAGGTCGACAGAGCTGCATACCTATGTGACAAGCCCTTGGCATTGCCAGGCTGAAACCTGAGCTGTGAGCCAGGATGGTGGAGATGGAGGTCCACACCCTGCAGCTTCCTGTCTTGCCTTCTTTAAAAAACATAAATGCATTTGAGAAAAAAACCCAATGATCTTTTCTCCCTGAAGAGAGAACCTAAAGAAATGAAACTACAATTGGCTATGAAGCCAATCTGTCATCCCCATCCCCCCACCTCTGTCCTGAGCCTGTAAGATTGTGGGATTTTGGTTATAGTCATGGGCTGAACCAACTCAAACATGTGGCTGAAAGCCTGGAGAAGAAAGATGTTGTTAATCTGATGCTCTGGCTTTAGTTTCTGATGCTGTCAGCTTTTCAGAGAGTTAAAAAATGAGTAGATGAGAATGGAGCAGAGATGGGCTAATAAATATCAGGCAAGGACCCCCCTTGGTTTCTCCACTGTTGCCCCAAGAGATGTTTTTGAGCTGACTGTAATCATTGCTGAGTGAACATCTGTCTCTGTGTGTGTATCCACTTTTTGCTAAATATTTCTCAAATGCAGGGGAGGGAGATCCTCACTATGCAGAAACCAAGCAGGGCACCTGAGGCTTAACATGAAGTCTATGACTTTGTTTTTCCCTCTGTGACTCATCAGACTTGGCCTTCATGTACCCGAAAGACAGTATGCTCCATCTGCATTTCACTGCCCAGCAGAAGTATTTTTGGGTGTCGGGGAGCAGAAATGCTCTACCTAGGGCAGACCTCACTAATATCTTCCTGAGAGCATCTCTACTGGGTTGGTGGCATCCCTGCTTCCAGGTAAGGGGGTTAGCAAAGATGGAAAGAGGTGCCCTGCCTGCAAGGCCAGGGAGATGCTGAATCAAACCCAGCCACAGCATGGCACTCTGCAGCTGGGTACCCCTACCTCTCCCCATGGGTCTCATCCCTCTGGTGCGAAATTCCCCTGCCAACCCTCCTGGGGAACCGCCCAGCCAGTGCTGCTTCCCCACAGCCGTGCATATCCCAACCTTTCTCTCAGCATGGGTCCAGGGACTGTCGTGGTTGCCTGAGTGCTAAGATTCTTCTTCCTGCTCCCCCTTCCCCTTTGGAAGCTGGGAAGTTTCCAATATGAGTCACTGTCCGCCTCTTCTTCATAATTAGCGTACTGGGAGTTGCAAGTATGACTTTGGTGTAGTCTACCAGAATTAATCAAAATATATCTTACACATTTAAATGCAGTAAAACCATCATCCGGCCAAATCCCTCCTGACTGGCACAGCCCTAGCCCCAGTCCTCTCTCCCTCTTCTCTTTCCTCCTGGTTTTTTTTGTGGTTTTTTTTTTTTTTCTTTTCTTTTGGTCTCTTTTGTCCTTTTCTTTTAGCACTGTTTCCCACAAATGCTCATAACCTCTTTTCCCCTTAACTTTGGCAGAGCCTTTCTCAGGGAAGCTTATTTTTTATGGATGTTTTGCAGCCCATCTCCTTGTGTCCATGAATGTGTCACTGTGGTCGGGTGTTGGTAAGTTGGCACTTTGGGCTTTGTTTGTTTGCTTCACAGGCTTTTGACATGTTAAATAAGAGAACAATTTTGTCATTTGACAATGGGAATGAAAACAAGTGACCCACCCTACTGCTTCTTTCAACTCCTTCTTAAAAACCTCTTTATTTTTAATTGATTTCAGGAGTGACCAAATTTTTGAGGATCAAAAGATGTGATTTAGATATTCTTCCCTTCTCTGTTGGCCATCTTGTTGTATAATACTCATATGGATGGAAGAGCTCTGTTTGCTTTGCTGATGTAAACTTTCTGTGTGGTGAAAAAGCCCTCTCTACAGTCTGCCCAGACTGGGCTTAGAGGTGGGATGCTGAGTTGTCACGATGCTGGTGTCTCAGAAGACTTAAGCAGTCTTGAAACTGTGTGTGTGTGTATTGGTCTTGGAAGAGGCAGAACCAGATCTGACAGTGGGGCTCACCACATGGATTTGCTTGACCCCTATTTTACTGAGATTAAAAAGTTAAGTTTAATCCATGCAAAGTTCAGCATCATCTTTACTCCATGATTTGCATTTGAGGGTAACACTTGTCTGGGGAGATGGTGTCAGAGCTGCAAACCTCACAAACCAGTTCTTGTGCTGTCTGCCACCATCAGTCCTGTATGCCAATAAATACCAGAGGGATCATTTGACAAACATAGGGGGCTTTGCAATGGGAAGCTTGGCTTAGTAGAATGGGATAGAAGGTAAAAACTATTCCAGAGCCTAGGGGCCTGGGAATGGGGAAGGGCAGGAAATGAAGGGTCCCAACAGAGGAAAGCAGGGGGTGCATGCTTCCATGGGCCCATGCTCCCTGCTGTGCGCAGGCTGGTTAACCTGGGAAGGAGAACAGGCACTATAGGTGGCTCCTCCTGACCTGCCATCACAGCTTTGCTTAGTCTGTGCACTGCACTGCGCTCCCAGAATGGGTACTGCTGTCTGCTTTGGACTACATGGTCCTGCATCTTATATCCTAGCAGTCTGTTCTAAGGTCCCGTGGTGGGGCAAGTCATACAGTCATTAACTGAACACTCTTCTCTGACTGCCCTCTGTAGCTAATATGGACAAGTAATGACTTGCTATATCAATCTAAATCTTGGACTGAAGACTTCACCTCAGAAAGGCAAGGACAAAAAGGCAAGAAAGAAGCTACAGTCATAGACTAGAATCATAGAATTGTTTTGATTAGAAGAGACCTTTAAAACCGTCATCCCTTAACCCAGCACTGTCAACTCGCTACCAAACCACATCCCTCAGCACCACATCTACACATCTTCTAAATCCCTTCAGGGATGGTGACTCCACAACTTTCCTGGGTAGCCTCTGCCAGGGTTTGACACCCCTTTCAGTGAAGAAATTTCTCCTAATAGCCAACTTAAACCTCTGCTGGCACAACTTGAGGCTGTTTCCTCTTACCCTGTTGCTTGTAACTTGGGAGAGTCATCCATTCCCCACCTCAGACACCTCCTGTGAGAACCACGCTCTGTGGGTTAACAGCATAACTATGTTAGAAATGTGTTGAAACAGAATCTAGGTTTTCTGTCATGCAGAGAGTCGTGCTGCTGAGATAAAAGGCAATGCTGCAGGAGAGGCTTGAATTGGGGATTTAGCAGCACAGGTAGGAATGCTGAAAGCTCAGGGGGGACTGGTCTCCATCCGGTATTTTTCCTTGTAACTATGAAATGTTTCTTTCCTGGAAGCAGAGTCCAGATTCCCTTGTCTTTTGATACCCACAGTGTCTGCCATAGATTGAATTCCTCCT
Source organism: Dryobates pubescens (assembly GCF_014839835.1). NCBI lineage: Eukaryota > Metazoa > Chordata > Aves > Piciformes > Picidae > Dryobates > Dryobates pubescens. Next base: position 25,232,261 of record NC_071613.1, on the reverse strand, counting down.
GAATGAATGGCAAGTTCTTAAAGACAAATTTACAGTTGGACTTTTGTGTTCCCCCTTCATTTCACCCGCTCTGTTTCCAGTTCTTGGGATATATGTAGGTATAGGAGCACTGATTTTTCTAGCAATAAAACTTCCAGAAGTTGAACTACTGATTTGGGATTAACTGAAAAAAAAAATAATAATGAAATGTTGGAAATTTCTGGCAAAACAAAACAAAACAAAGAAGGAAAAAAAAAAAAAGGAAAGGAAAGAAAAAAAATAATAAGAAGGAAGACACATTCTTTATCAAGTGAGGCATTTGAGTCAGCCTGAGATGGAATATTTCACTTGGACACTGGCCATTCCATAATGTAAAATTAAAAAAGAAAACAAGCAACCAAACTTTTGAATTGAAGTCCTTTCAGTCATTTCGTTGTGAAACACTTGAAATACACCTTCCTGATCTTTGTTTTGTTTTCGTATTGTGTTTTTGGTCAGGTTTTGTTGTTGTTAAACCCAAACAATTCACAAAATTGCTATTTTTGGGTTTTTTTGTTGTTTTTTTTTTTAAATATCCATTTCAGGACCATCACCCATCTCAGCTTACTCTGGCTTTTTATAGCTTCCCAAAGCCCCAACCAATGCTCTCCAAATAATCAGCTGCTCTCTGCAGTCTAGGAGCTGCACATCTGCCAGCCAAATTTCACCTGTGGGTCACTGTCAGTAAAGCCGAGGACAGTATCTGAGAGCCTAGGAGTTAATGAAGAGGAAGATGGGGTTTGGCACCAGTTTGGGAAAGCATCTCAGTCCAGCACGGGCCTGTAGCGTGTGCTAAGATACAAGTGCACGTAAGTTCTATTTGGCACGTGTGTGAAGTGCTTTCCTGAGTAAAGGCCTTCAATTTCAGCCTCCTAAAAAGTCTTGGCAAACCATGAAATGTGCTTAAAGACAAGAAATGAAAACACATCGCAGTTGGCAATAACCTTTCAGTTTTGAGGGATGTTCATTTTATAGGTCAAAGACATATGGGAAATATTCATACATTTCCCAAATAACAATGCATAGCATTGGGAACAATTTAATCTGAAACAGCAATGTGGGGCTGGGTCATTAATGAATCTTGGATGCAGTCATCCACATGCTGCAAAACCCAGCTGGAACAGAGCGCCAGCTAGCCAGGGATAGATGCGCCCTGATGGATCCCTGAATGAGAACCCACCTGCACCTACAGCCTGGTGGTCTGACCCGTGACAACCAGCACAGTGGCAAGCAGGAGTTGTCCAGGCACCCAGGGTTGAATACTGACCACCTGCATAGCCCTCGCATCTTGTAAAGGAAGTCCCAGCGGTCACCTCTTCCAGAGCCAAGATCCAGAGCTCCACCAGAGCCATCCTGGCAGAGACAGAGTGCCTGCAAGTGAGAGTTCACTCCACTCCAATTCTACAAGCACCCTGCTAAGACCTTGGCAGTGCAAAGTTGAAGGGAGCCAAAAACATGACAAGGGTGGACAAGCATAGCGTGTGTGGGAGGTGTAGAGGTCGGTACAGAGACATGACTGCCTTCTCTGACAAGAGGGAGACTGAGCAGTGCCTGGACAGGGTCCTCACAGACTTCCTCCCCTTCTTGTGGGAACTAAGTTTGTCGTCCCCCCCCCCATCCCAGAAGGAGTGAAGAGTTGAGTTGGGGCATATTGCTCTCCATCGCAGCGGATGGGGTTTTGGAATAAACCCATCAGAGTTCAGCTCTCTGTTCTGCAAGATAATGGGAACATCCTAGCCAGCAGGACTTGGCCCAGGATTTTGACTGCACAAAGGAAACCCCAAGCTCATGATTCGTTATCCCCCCTGCTCATCATTTGGCTCTGTTTCAGATTCTGCCTATAAAAGGCGGTGGAAGAACTAAATGAAGGAATTTGATTGCACATCCACTGTGTCAGTTGACCCCAGAGTGGCAGGGCCCCATGGACCCTTTATTTTTATCCCAGGCTGGGACTGATTTTCAGTTTTGCAAGACAGTTGGAGGTTGGGGACTGTGTGACTTCCAGGACAGGATGCAAGCCCAGAGCAAAGAACTCACCCTCTGCCACTAGCCAAAATCCACAGCCTGATTTTCTTTCAGGTTCAAAAGTATGTTTGTGTTGGTAGACCAGAGAGTCCTGGAGATCCTGAAGGGGAAGATACATCCATGAGTGTGTTCCAGCCTCATTTCCAAACATGAAAGCCTGAATAAGGTAGAATATCTCTCACAGCTCTGTTTCAGCCTCTGAGCCTTTCGAGCAGAACAGGAATCTTAACCTCAACTGATGTTGCTTTTATTTTGGTGTAATTTGGGAAAACCCCCTCTGTCAGCACTGGGAGATGTCACAAGGTAGATAAGGTGCAGGTGGCATGTGCTATTGTTATTATACTTATTCACCCTGCTGAAGGATGCATCATGGTCCCACTTAAACTCATCAGTATCACCAGGAGGCAACTAAGCTTAGACCCTGACTTGGACAATTTCAAATCTGTCCTTTTCCCACTCTTCCTCCCACCTCTCTTCCTCCTCTTCATTGCAGCTGTATCCACACGATGGCACCAACCCACAGGCACTGTCCTTCGAGCTGAGCTAGGCTGGGGAGATGAGGATGATCCAGTTAGGGGAAGCTGCCCTTAACAGCCTGGCCAAGTGGGCTGGAAAAGCAGAGCTGGCTGAGCTGGGTATGACCCCCAAGACTTGCACTGAGTGGCAGGTATTTGCCACACATTTTTTTAAGTGCTGTTGTCAGCAGGCTCATCGTTAGTTGTAATGGGCAGTTCTTCATGTCAATTGTCTCACCAGGACATATACATAACCACTGAGCTATGCAGGATTTGCAGAAACTGCTGAGCACAACAATTTGGTCCCTGTCCAAGTGGATGCAGGAAGATGTTCAACCCTAGCCTGAAGCTGTTGTAGGATTTTGGAGGAGTCAAACCCTGTGGCTCAGAAATCATCTTGCTAATTTTGAACTGTCCTGTTTCAATATGGTCAATGGGAGCTGATACTCAGCTGAAGCCACCGAATGTGTCCTTTAACTGTGACCTCATTGTGGGATGTAAACCCACAGTTCTGGGGCAGAAAGTGTGTTCAACTCCAGCAAGGGTCAGGTTGTCAGAGTGAGCTCTTCACAAAGAGTTGTGAAAAGCATCTCTGCACTTTCAGCAGGATTTGAGATCCCAAATCCCACAACCTCATTTGAATTGGATGTTTAAATTGTTTCCTTGTATGGCAGGGGCTAACTTCTTTTCCCACGCCAGCTGAGCTCTGAATCCTCCCTCAGAACAGAAGGGTCCTGTCAGATGAGCAAGCACCAAGAGCTGAAAATATGCAATAAGAGAGTGCAGGATTTGTAAAGCAGTAGTAGGGCTGAACCTTTTGGGCTATTCACAGCAGCAGAGGGCAAAGGGTCTTTGCAGAAAGTGCCATTCCTCTCTGGGACATCTGGTATCCTAAGGAGAAACACAGATGCTTCACACTTTGGATTTTGCAGTTTGGTGTGCTCTGTGATACTGAGCTTTAGTTGGACTCTAAGATATGAATGGGTGCAAGCAGCAAACCTGGAAGCCAGCTGCATTTTCTGCTGTTTTCCTTGTTTTCTCTTCAAGGCAAGGTAAGCACATGTCTTTCTGATAGTGGGGGTTGATTTTGCACACAGCCCCCAGCATGTCAAAGGAGGTGCTGGTGGAGTGGGAACATGGGCAGCAGAGCCATTAAAAGCAAGCAGTGGGACTGGTGATCTGGTGAGAGACTGCCACCAGACTTCACAGCTCTGCCACCCTTACTTTCCTAGTAGCCCTGACTGGCATCTTGCCATTTGAAGCATGGGGCAGGATACTGGTCATAGCTTCCCAAATAGGTTGGGTCTCAAGGTAATAAGGAACTGCCCTCTGGTTTTGGGGAATGAAATATCCCTCTTGTTAAAGAGAATGTGGGGGGGTGGGAATAAGTCAGCTTGGTGGTACTAAATGAAAATTTATGAGCCTTGCTCTTTGAGGAGGAAGGTAGAGGAAGGTGATGGTTTTGTTTAGAAGTGAAATCATCAGCTCCGAGCCTGAACTTTGGCTTCTCCTGACCCCAATACTAATGAAGGGGAAAGGGTCTGGTCATATAAACATGTCACAGCATGAGGCTCAGTGGGGTAAGATCTGATTACAGCCTAGCAGAGTTGTACCAGAGGTAGCCATTCCCAGTACACATGGTGCTGTGGTGTTGGGGCTGGACTGCGCCTACCCTGCATCAAGTGATTGCCCCAGCAAGAGCTGGAAATGTGATTTCTGCAGCCTTCTTTTGAGAGGATTTGCCTTTTTGCATTGTGCTCCTCTCACTTAATACCCTAACATCATCCATTGAGAGAGGGATGGGGTGTAGACCCCATGCACAGTGCTGCACAAGGCAGGAGCTAGAAGGCAGGGCAAGGACACATCCACTGAGGGTTTTGGTCCTACTCATCCCAGGTGGTTGCAGAGGTGTGCAGAGTGGGAGCTCTGCAGATCTGATGGACGTTCCGAGGAGTGTCTTGCAAAGGTCTAGCAGGAATAGTGGGAATAGTTGTGCCTGCAGCATCTGCAGCAAAAACATCAGCATGGTTTATTTAATTCTGTTTTAATGCAGCATTGACAAGACTGGACTAGATGATCCCCAGAGGTCCCTTCCTACCCTTACCATTCTGTGATTCAAGATTTGATGGATATTTATTTCTCTGCTGGCTTTTAGAAGGTGCAAGTTCCCCGGTATCTCAGCTTGTCCTTTCACCCTGATGAGAGAAGGATGCTCATGGTGGCAACAGGTGACTGAAGCACCAGCTCAGACCCCAGTGCAAGTGGCCCATGAACCAGCAGCCATCTCCAGCTGTTTTGATGTGCTCAGAGATGTGCTATGATGGTGCTCAGCATAATGCCTGCATGTAGCCATTGCTGCTGAGAAAGGGGCCAAAGGCAGATGTGCCTGCAGGAAGACTGAGACAGGTAATAACTCATGCAAACATTTCTCTACCCAACTCCTATTTCTTCATGTATCCTGGGGGAAGGGGAAGGGAAATCAATTGAAAGGAAACTGGTTTCTCTTCGTGGCCAAGATGTTAAAAATTTAGTGCAGGCATAACCATAGCCACACCTCTCTGGGGTGTAGCAACAAATGCCATTCCTGTGCTCACTTGTCCCCTGTCTCAGCAGCATCTCTCCAAGCACCCCACCTGAGGTGCTTGGGATGCCAAGAGGCCACCATGAGACCACAAGTCCTGGTCTTGCATCACTCCCACCAAACCACAAGGATCACAGGATGTTAGGGGTTGGAAGGGACCTCTGGAGAGCGTCGAGTCCAAATCCCCTGCCAGAGCAGGACCATATAATCTAGTGCAGGTCACACAGGAACACATCCAGATAGGTCTGGAAAATCTCCAGAGAAGGAAACTCCACAACCCCTCTGGGCAGCCTGTTCCAGTGCTCTGTGACCCTCACAATGAAGAAATTCCTTCTCATGTTGAGGTGGAACCCCCTGTGCTGTAGTTTATATCCGTTACCCCTAGTTCTATCACTGGGCGCAACTGAGAAGAGCCTGTCCCCTCCTTCCTGACCCCCATCCCTCAGATATTTATAAACATTTATTAAATCCTCTCTCAGTCTTCTCTTCTCCAAACTGAAAATCCCCAGGGGTCTCAGCCTTCAGGAAGGATCTTCCTGAAATCAGGTCTTGTCATGCTCCCAAGGAGCATCAGTGCACACTGGCTACTACAGCCTGGTGACATGTGTCTGTTGAAGGGAGGGTGACATTTATGTTGCAGGTTGGTGGCCAAGGGACTGAATAGACTCTGGCTGTAATTGTCACTGTTGTGTAGAGGAAGCTCTAATGAAATACTGTCTGGTGGAGAGCAGCAAAGCAAGATAGAGGTGTCCAGGGGAAAGCAATGGAGAAAAAGCAGAGTAAATATAGAGATCTGAGACCTCATGCTGGATGGATGCTAAAGAGCATCTAAACTTGGCCATACATGAGGCTCATGCCTGGATGTGGCAGATTTGTGGCCCCACAGATGGGATCTGCCAGCTTTGGCATGAGCCACACGAGCATGTTCAGCAGGGCTGTGCCCATGGAGCTCCATGCCCAGTGATTCAGGTCCATCACTTCACCAGTACTTGCTCTGCCTGCCTCTTGGATGTGCAGCCTCCAGCCTCCACTGAGCACCCAGATGGATGATGAGGAGGAAGATGCTCAGCCAGCTCTTCATGCTGTGTGTGAGAAAGCAAAGGGCTGTCAAAAGGAGAGCAGAGTCAAGGTCAAAAGCTGGTGGTGCAGGTACCAGAGCTGAGCCCTGGCATCAGCCCCAGGTGGAATGGAGGATCACGTCATGAGTCCTCACCTCCCACAGTGCTGTGCAAGCTACCATCTCGCGCATCACCAAGACCATGCCAGCTGGTCCCTTGCCCAGTTCCTGCTGAGTTTCCACCAGATCACTAATTTGGGAAAGGCAGCTGCAGTCTGACAGGCTGCTCTCAAAAGAAGTTTCTGAACTAAAGGAGGTTAGGAAACTTCATTATGTATCTCACGGCCATGTGTGAAGCAGGAATGTTTTTTCCAAATGAGGGCCTGGACTCCTCAAAGCCGTGATGAACTGTGAATGACCCACAGAGCCCATTGTTTCTAGTAGCAGCTGAAAAAGCCACAGCCACTGAGGCAGGGATGTCAGTCCCAGCTGAAAAACAATGCTGCTTGAAGCGGTGGCATGAAGCGGGAGGCAACGGTCCCCTTCAGCGGCGTGACTTGGTGGAACATGACACTGACAATAAGGAAAAACCCAGATCCACCCCTGCAAGCCCCCAGCCTTAGCATGAGAGCGAAGCTCGTGCCATGTCGTCAAGCACAGCGTGAACACGGCAGCATTGCAGAGGCTCGGCTGGAGGCACGTGCTCTGGCCGCAGTCATCAGTCCAGGCTGGGATACGGATAAGGGAGGCTAACCCTTTTGTAAGTGTTGGCCAGAGGAAATATGACTTATCTTAAAGAAATGAATCATGTTTCAGCAAATACTTCCTGCAGAAATATTTTTCTCACAGCCTTTGTTTCAGATTTTGGCAGATCTGGAGGTGCTGGCATTTGCAAAAGCCGTCACTCCCGCCCACTGTTCCTGGGGCTTGAGAAGGAAACAAGAAATAAAGGCAGAGGGTACGTGGAAGGCTAAATCCATCACCAGTTCTACTCTGTGCTGTGGCAGGATATGAAGCTTAAGGCAAATTTCAAAGGAGATCCCCAGATAAAGTCAAAATGATTGGCTGGTTTTGCAAATGTACCTGTACTAAAATCTACCTTTACGGCCTCATACAAATCTCTGTCAGGTGCTGAGGTCTGTTGGAAATCAGCCCCTAGTTCCTTATTTCTTTTTCTGAAAACCAAGCATTTTGGGAAGGGAAAAGGGAGATATCTCTGTATTTCAGAAAAGAAAGGCAAAAACCCACCCTGTTGTGTTTTGGTTTGCAAATCAATCCTTAGCTCCGTTTTTTTCCCTCCTGCAAAGGCTCTGACAATGTTCCTGTCTGCCAGCAGGGAGAGAGCCCCATTTGCAAACACTGTCCAGTGAACAGAGGAAAAAGTCCATCCTGATGCTGGAGAACTTCAAATTTCCACACACTCCACCCTTGACTTACGGTAGGGGATTTTTCCTGGGAAAAGAATTTCATTCCTCTGCCTGATAGGCTCACTGATCGTTTTAAAATAGACCTGCAGGCAAATAAGACCTTTAAAAGCTTCATTTACTCCCAGTCATTTTACACAGTAACCCAAGATGAAGTGAAAGATCTTTATTTAAATATGAATTAAGCTCAACCTTACTCTTTACTGCATTATTTTCCTTTGAGGTTTACTTTGATATTATTTCAAAGTCTTGAAGCTAACAAAATGTTAGGCAGTATTTAAAGTGACAGGGAAGTTCTGGAAAAAGATTTAGGAGGCAAGTAAAGTCTTTCAGTGCAGGGCTCTGAAACAAGACAGGAAATCATAAAAGGGCTGAGTGCACTTTACCATGCTCAAAACAAATTCTGAGACTACAAAGGCAAGTGAAATGGCATCAAAACCACAAAAAGCATGAAGATACAGATGGAAAGCCTACATCAGCCTGAATTATTCCATGAAAAGATGGGCAAAGTGCTGGTGATGTATGGCATTTGTTTCTTTCTGGGGTTTAGGTGACCAGCTTCTGGCTACTGGTTGGGTGCTAGAAGTGGGAGGAAGGGTGAAAAATGAGAAAAGCTCATGACTCTGAATGTATTCTGAAGAGACCATGTCTGAGTGATGAAGGGATGGGCTGTGAAAGAGTGTCTTCTGCTTGGCTCGACCTCTGCCTTTGCCTTTTGTAGCTTTCAGCAGTGATCTGTTCCTGAAGCAGTTGCTGGAAGATGTTTCGTTTGCCCGAAGAAGATGTAGGAGGACCCCAAGCTAAGGTTCTGCTCTTTCCAAATCACTGCATGCTGGTGAAGCTTTCTTGGGCTGCTGGGTGTTGCCTCTTGACATCTGTAATTGTAATCTGAATCACACAGAATACATACATAGAATACATAGAATAAACCAGGTTGGAAGAGACCTTCGCGTCCAACCCATCAACCAATCCAACCCACCTAAACAACTAACCCATGGCACCAAGCACCCCATCAAGTCTCCTCCTGAACACCTTCAATGATGGCGACTCCACCACCTCCCCACGCAGCCCATTCCAATGGGCAATCACTCTCTCTGTATAGAACTTCTTCCTAACATCCAAACTAAACCTCCCCTGGTGCAGCCTGAGACTGTGTCCTCTTGTTCTGGTACTGGCTGCCTGGGAGAAGAGACCAACATCTGCCTGTCTACAACCTCCCTTCAGGCGGTTGTAGAGAGTAATAAGGTCACCCCTGAGTCTCCTCTTCTCCAGGCTAAGCAATCCCAGCTCCCTCAGCCTCTCCTCACAGGGCTTGTGTTCCAAACCCCTCACCAACTTTGTTGCTCTTCTCTGGACTTGTTCCAGCAAGTCAGCATCCTTCCTAAACTGAGGGGCCCAGAACTGGACACAGTACTCAAGGTGTGGCCTAACCACACCTGGGGCACACCACTAGTGCCTGGCTGCCAGCTGGATGTGGCACCATTCACCACCACTCTCTGGGCTCGACCCTCCAGCCAGTTCCTAGCCCAATGCAGTGTGCTCCCATCCAAGCCATGGACTGACAGCTTGGCCAGGAGTTTGCTGTGGAGGACGGTGTCAAAGGCCTTGCTGAGGTCCAGCTAGACTACATCCACAGCCTGCCCCACATCCACCAGGCAGGTCATCTGATCATAAAAGGAGATCAGGTTGGTCAGGCAGGACCTGCCCTTCCTAAACCCATGCTGGATTACACACAGAATTAACCAGGTTGGAAAAGACCTTCAAGATTATCAAGTCCAACCTCTCACCCAACACCACCTAATCAACTAAACCATGTCACTAAGTGCCTCATCCAGTCTGTTTTTAAACACTTCCAGGGACAGTGACTCCACCACCTCCCTGGCAGCACATTCCAGTGGCCAATCTCTCTTTCTGTGAAGAATTTCTTCCTAATATCCAGCCTAAAGTGCAAAATTGTTTTAGAATCATAGAATTGCTGGGGCCAGAGAGGACCTCAAGGATCATCCAGCTCCAAGCCCCCTGCCATGGGCAGGGACACCTAACACCAGACCAGGCTGTCCAGAGTCACATCCAGTCTGGCCTTAAATACTCCCAGAGAGGAGCCTTCCTCCTTCTCCCTGGGCAACCTGTTCCAGTGTCTCACCACCCTCATGATGAAGAATTTCTTCCTAACATCCAATCTGAATCTACCCATTTCTAGTTTGGTTTTTTTTTTTTTTTCCTATTCCCCCTGGTCCTATCATTTCCTGACACCCTAAAAGTCCTTCACCTGCCCCATTTTCCCTTCAAACCCAGAGCACCTGGGCTCTGTTGGAGCCTCCTCCCACCCCAGGTGTGGCCACTTTGCCCTCCCCACCCACTCCCCTTTTTAATGCCCCTCAGGAAGGGCAGAAAGCCCAAGCTGAGCCCATCTGGGCTGGAGGATCCTCCTCTCATCACTGGTGAGTGCCCATGGTGCACACTGGGTGATGGTGGCGGTGACAACAAAGGCCGGGGGGCCTGGTGGCCCCCCGGTTGTTAGGGCTATGATTGATGACTCCTCCAGTATCATCCACAGGTGCTGCCTGGGCCTCCTTACTGGGGCTGAGCTCCTCTGAGTAGTATCTTGGCTGGTGAGGGTCTTGCCTCTGGCTTTGGGCTGGGTGCAGTAATGGTGATGGTGGAGCAGGAGCTGTTTATCCAGATATGATGCTAATTAGAATAGAATAAACCAGGTTGGAAGAGACCTTCGAGATCATAGAGTCCAACCTATCATCCAACACCACCTAATCAACTAAACCATGCAACCAAGCACCCTATCAAGTCTCCTCCTGAACACCTCCGGTGATGGTGACTCCACCACCTCCTCAGGCAGCCCATTCCAATGGGCAATCACTCTTTCTGTGTAAAACTTCCTCCTAACCTCCAGCCTAAACCTCCCCTGGTGCAACCTGAGACTGTGTCCTCTTGTTCTGGTGCTGGGTGCCTGGGAGAAGAGACCAGCCCCCACCTGGCTACAACCTCACTTAAAGTAGTTGTCGAGAGCAATAAGGTCACCCCTGAGCCTCCTCCTCTCCAGACTAAGCAACCCCAGCTCCCTCAGCCTCTCCTCACAGGCTTGTGCTCCAAACCCCTCACCAACTTTGTTGCCCTTCTCTGTACACGTTTCAGCAGGTCAACATCCTTCCTAAACTGAGGGGCCCAGAACTGGACACAGTACTCGAGGTGTGGCCTAACCAGTGCAGTGTACAGGGGCAGAATGACCTCCCTGCTCCTGCTGGCCACACTGTTCCTGATGCAGGCCAGGATGCCATTGGTCCTCTTGGCTGCCTGGGCACACTGCAGGCTCATGTTCAGCCTACCATCAACCAGTACCCCCAGGTCCTTCTCTGCCTGTCTGCTCTCCAGCCACTCTGACCCCAGCCTGTAGCTCTGCATGGGGTTGTTGTGGCCAATGTGCAGAACCCGGCACTTGGATGTGTTCAATCTCCTGCCCTTGGACTCTGCCCATCTGTCCAGCCTGTCGAGGTCCCTCTGCAGAGCCTCTCTACCCTCCAGCAGATCAACTCCTGCCCCCAGCTTGGTGTTGTCTGCAAATTTACTGATGATGGACTCAATGCCCTCATCCAGATCATCAATAAAGATGTTAAAGAGCACAGGGCCCAGCACTGATCCCTGGGGCACACCACTAGTGCCTGGCTGCCAGCTGGATGTGGCACCATTCACCACCACTCTCTGGGCTTGGCCCTCCAGCCAGTTCCTAGCCCATCGCAGTGTGCTCCCATCCAAGCCATGGGCTGGCAGCTTGGCCAGGAGTTTGCTGTGGGGGACGGTATCAAAGGCCTTGATGAAGTCCAGGTAGACTACATCCACAGCCTGCCACACATCCACCAGGCAGTCACCTGATCATAGAAGGAGATCAGGTTGGTCAGGCAGGACCTGCCCTTCCTAAATCCATGCTGGCTGAGCCTGATCCCTTGGCCATCCTGTTTTCTCACTGAGTACTTTGAAAGGCATCTCCAAAGCCCAAGCATCCACAAGTCATCTATGTTTTCTGAGATTCCTGTTTGGTTGAATCCAGCAATAAATAGAGCCCTAATTAAAAATACCAGAGGGCATGTCTGGCCAACTCTGTGAGCAAAGCTCAACAGAACAGATGGAGGCCATGTCTGTGCTGGAATGAGAGTTGTGATGTAGGGGGGATGGCTACCTACAACACTTTACTCCTCAGGCCTGGCCAGGTGATATGTGAGATTATTTTCAGGAAAAAGCCCTCTGGTAACTTTCACATTACTTGTGATTTCTGGGTCTCGTTTTTATCTTTATGATTAACCCTGCTAAAGGCCACTTTCTCCAGTCTGGAGAAGAAAAGGCTCCAGGGAGGTATTTCAATACTTAAAGAAAGAGCTGATAGGAAAGCCAGAGAGGGACTATTTATCAAGGAATGTACTGATAGGATGAGGGGAAATGGTTTTAAAATTATAGAAATATCTATATCTAATAGGTGTAATTTAGATTATATATAAGGAAGAAACTCTTCATTGTGATGTTGGTGAGACACAGAAACCGGTTGCCCAGAGAAGTTGTGGATGACTCATCAGTGGAAGTGTTCAAGGCTGGGTTGGATAGGGCTTTGAGCAACCTGGTCTAGTGGAAGGTGTCCCTACCCATGGCAGGGTGGTTGGAACTACATGATCTTTAAGGTCCCTTCCAACCCAAAGTATGCTGTAAGTCTATATTATGTCCTGCACTTGACAATAAACATGCAGTTTTAGGGCCTGGGTTTTACCTTTACTTCAACTTCTTCCTAAGTGACCTGCATGCCTGGCTACGGGTCACGCAAGGTGACCCGTACAAGGTGAAAAGCCTTTTTCAGCAGCTTCTTGAAACACTGAAACACAACTGATTGAAACCCTTTCTCTCTATTCATCATTTGAATTATTTAATTTTTTTTTTGGTTGTAGGTGGTGGTTGTTTTGGTTTGGGGTTTTTTGTTTCTTTGTTTTGCTTTTGTTTTGTTTTCCTGTTAAAAAAAAAATAAATCTCATATCCAGAGAGTTCACAGCTCTCAAATTGTCAGTACTTTTTTGGACTTTTTCTAGTGCTTGATAGTCTAAGTTCTCCCCTCAGGAACTGAAACCACCTGAGCTCTGTGGCATGGCTGTTTTCTAACTGACTTGATCAGCTTTTACAGTTGCTACTTTTCCAGCCTGACAAAAAGAGTTGTATTGTATCTCTGGGCTCTAGATTTACTTCTCCAAGGCCATTCACCCACAGAAGCCTAGACTAATCCCCAGAATTCAAGGAGGAGGTATCAATGTGTGCTGGTAAGCATTTATTTTCCCCAGTAGTGTCTAGTGCAATTTATGGAGAGATATGAAATGCTTTGATCTACTATGAATGGTTCTTAAATGCATGGTATTGAAGTATAAGGTTCAGCAACCCTGACCCTTTGTAGCATCAAGAAAGGCACATGGCATTTATGGTGCCACTGCTCCAGCTGCACACATCTGACCTGTGGCTTGGGTAGGTCACATCCTGGGAGAGCAGAGCAGTATGCTATGTTCTTCTGACAAGCCATTCACAAGGCTGAAGTTGGATTTGGGTGCCCATACTTGGAAAAATGCCACTCCTTGTGGTGAAATCATTGTGGAGCAATCTGGAGCATCATTAAAGATTCACAAAATTGCAGAAACTGACACACAAATGCACATGCCCTAGGGGGGGGAAAAAAAGTGATTTGCTGTATGATGTGCCTCATTGCATGACATCTGTTAGATTCACGTTCTTAAATGGTATTTTTGGCTCTACTGGCACCAAAAGCCCAGACTGAGAGGTGCTTTATTTTTAAGAAAGTAAGAGCATGTAATGGATGTGAAGTATTTTACTCTATGCAACTGGGCTTGTTTTAAAATAAACATTTGATGTTCAAGCTCTGAAACCTATCAGGCAATTAATGCATCTGATACACACATGTATGATCTTGATTTGACATGTTAAAATGTTACTCTGTGAAACTGGTTCAGCTAGAATGACATGATTTATTTTTACATGGGGCGAGACACCACAGCCTTGCTTTATTTTTAAATTTTTTTCCCCCTAGAGGAAAAGGCCAATGGCATCCTGGCCTGGATCAGGAACAGTGTGGCCAGCAGGAGCAGGGAATTCATTGTGCCCCTGTACTCAGCACTGGTTAGGCCACACCTTGAGTTCTGTGTCCAGTTGTGGGCCCCTCAGTTTAGGAAAGATGTTGACTTGCCGGAATGTGTCCAGAGAAGGGCAACAAAGCTGGGGAGGGGATTGGAACACAAGCCCTATGAGGAGAGGCTGAGGGAGCTGGGGTTGCTTAGCCTGGAGAGGAGGAGGCTCAGGGCAAACCTTATTGTTGTCTACAACTACCTGAGGGGAGGTTGTAGCCAGGTGGGGGCTGGTCTCTTCTCCCAGGCACCCAGCACCAGAACAAGAGGACACAATCTCAAGCTGCACCAGGGAAGGTTTAGGCTGGAGAAGTTCTTCACAGAGTGATTGCCCATTGGAATGGGCTGCCCAGGGAGGTGGTGGAGTTGCCATCACTGGAGGTTTTTAGGAAGAGACTGGATGGGGTGCTTGGTGCCATGGTTTAGTTGATTAGATAGTGTTGCAAGTTACGTTGGACTCAATGTTGAGATCATCGAGTTCAACCTGGTTAATTCTAGTCTAGTCTAATCTAGTCTATCTTTTCTTTCCCTCCCAATACATCTCTCCCTGCCAATTTCTGAGCAGACATTTCTTCTGAAGATCTGTTTTGCTTTTTGCTTTGCAATGTCAAGTCAATAACCTCAACAATGAATGTTGGGGCCGGAGACCTACCCTTTTATCCCTTTCTCTCTGTCATGTCAGCATTGTAGCTAAAGACAACCTGCATTGCTGTTAATCCAGCAGGGAAGGGGTATGACTTAAAAAAGGTCGTTTGGTATGATTTATCCCCACGTTTACAGATCCATTGTGACTGCTTTTTACTGCTGTCTTTCCACCCCACCTCCTCCCCTCTCTCCCAGGTTTTTTTTATTTTTGTTTCAGAATGAATTCTTTTAAATGTATTATTTATGACTTGGAAATTGAAACCTGGCTTCAGCATGTGTATGACTGAGGGTCTGACTGGGCTCTGCAAGGTGGTGGAGGAAGGTTAATGAGCAGTAGCAGAGTCCACTGGTGTTTGCTCTCAGAATGGAAAGTATATAGGAAAGAGGAGGAGTTCAGCGACCCTGAGTGACCATTTCTGTGGTGCAAATGGCTTTTGTGGGTTATGCATCTCTTCTGTGTACAATAGACAAGGGGCTCTCTGGGTCACAGACACAGCTTTTCCACTGATGTGTCTCCATGCAGCCCTTCTTTTCTTTGAGAAAGGCTTGCACTTAACATTTCCACCAGTAAGAGTGACAGAGATTAACAACTTCTTCCAGCTGAATGCAAGCATACAGCCTGGTGGGTCTCACGCATACTGAGACATGTTGCATTTTGCTTAATAAAGGGCTCTGCTGTGAACAGAAGCCACTCATAGTGCCAAACAGATGTGTGCCTTCTCTGCAGCACTTGGAGATGGAGCAAATCTCCTTAGCCAGCATATAAGCAATTACTCCTGGTATTGGCAGGCAAACATCAACCTGGGGAAGTGATGTTCGTACCTTCTGCACCCCATCAATCACTACCTGGGAAACAGCTTTTAGACAAATTGTTGAGTGTTGAAATATTTCAGGGTGCAAGGAAGCATCCCAGCTCAGAGATGTGCAGTCAAGAATGTAAATCTCATATACCTGGTAGCTGCATGACATCTTTATTTTTATTGGCAAGAGAAGCAGTATACACATCGACATTGCAGTCTCTTAGCTCGTTAAAAATATCTCAATAAATAAAACAAATAAGCAACATATACACTGGAACAGAAAATGAAAATAAAAAAGGGGAGGGGAGTGAGCGGTAGTAAATCATGGAGCAATAAGGAAAAGGTGGTAGAGTGTGGAGGGCAGTCTGTAATCCAGGCTGTACTTGAAACTAATCATGCAAGGAGCTGTGGACATGGTGGGCTTTGTTTTTGGTTTTGCTTTTCTTTTTTTTCTGAGAGCCTTGGTCCAGTTTTGACATTACTGTACAAGAAATCAGATTCTGAATTTTAAAACACAGACAAAAAAAAAACAAAACCCCAACCAAACCCAAAACAAAACAACCCAAACCAAAACAACCCCAAACAAAGAAACCCAGCACAAAATCAAAACCAACTAAAAAACAAAGAAACCAAACCAAAAGAATACAGCTAAAGGGAAGTAAAATTGAACCCAAAGATTTCTCATAAATGTATTCCTGAATTGAAATTGGGAAAAAAAAAAAAGAAAAAAAAAAAAGAAATAAAACCAAACACAGAGATGGACACACACAAAATCCAGCAACAATGAACAACCAGGAACGTTGCTTCTCTTTTCTCTTTGGTCAGTCACTTGGGGAGAGATGTTGCAAAGCTTCAGACTGCTAGCTTTGGTGCTGCTTTCTGCTCAGTCTAAGAGCTCCGCGAGAGTTCAGAGTGAGGGAGGTCAAGAGGGGTCTTTTGGACCAGTTTACTTGAGGTTGTTAAGGTTTCAGAAGCTACAAACTTGGATACATCCCAATTCCACTTCAGTTGCAGACTCTGGACAGTCTGGAGAGAAGAGAAGGGGAAAAAAAAAAAGTAAGATAAGAAAAATAAATACACCACGTACAAGACATCTTTCTGAGATATGTTGGTAAATTCTTTGCCACTACAAATCAAGGCTGTGGTTTGTGAACATCTGTAACCACATGTTGAGACCTGCCCCTGGTCCCAGCAGTATGGGAGCACATGGTTAATCACTAGGTGAGGTCCAGAGTATACCCAGAGTCCCTTCAACAGGTGAAATAGGGAGATCAGATGCTCAGGTACCCGAGATGAGCTTTAGAAACCCAACCCACAGTGACTCTCAGCTCCTCCTGCTGGAAATCAGTATGTTTTCTTTCCATCCTAGGGTGAAACATTTCTGTGATATCTAAGCATATCCAAAATCAACAACAAAAAATACTCAACCGAAAGTAACCAATTCCTTTGACTTTGGGGTGTACAGCCTAAGTTCAGAGTCTGTTAATGTCACAGCCTTTTTCATGTGTTGTACTGTCTATAGTAAATCCATAGGCAGAAGCAATGACTATAAGCTGAGAGTAGCATCTCCATCCCCAAGAGATATTGTGTTAAAGCCTTGTTTTCCACATGATTCCTGGTGATGATACATCCCTATGTATCATCTCTCCTCTGCCCCCATTCATCAGGATGTGAAAAGATGCAGCAACATATCAGGGAGACTCATTACCGGTAAGTTTTGCTCTGATTTGCAACAACCTGCTGCTGCTCAGCTGTGGGCTGGTGGGACAAACTCTGTGCCCCAGTAGTGCCCATGGGAGATCCCATCTAACTTGAGGGAGGAACGGCAAGATGCTGTTTCTGCTTTCAGAAAGCCACCTCAGCTCATATATCAAAAAGCAGATATAATTATTTCCTCCCACTAAGGAAAGCTTCCATTTAGCTTATTTCCTTTCCTTTCCTTCTCGAAGTTATTAATTATCTAATTACAACCACATTCTGCAGACCAGTTTGGGACCTGACAGGCTGCCCAGGACCACTTAGGAAAGCTTAACTGCTTGGAGTGTGCGAGCAGAGGTAGTTCGTGTCTGTGCACATCTAACACAAAGCTGGCCCTTTCCTAATGCTGGCATTGCCAGGGAGGGACTCGGGAAAGGAAAAGAAAATACAGAGAGGAGGAAGATGACATGGGATGAGTTTATGATGATCTTTTTTCTTCAAATTATTTTTTCCAGCAACTGGAAGCAGTGGAGGATGCTTGCTGTTAGCTACACAAAGTATCACTGTGCCCTGGACTGCTCTGAACCTGGCTGCTGTGTGGAACCAGATAGAAAGGTGAACCAGACAGAACCAGACAGAAAACAATACCAAGATGATCTTGTACCACAGAGTTTTCAAATTCTACCCAAGACTGCAGAGGTCAGCCACAAAGATGTTCTTAGAGCAAAGCTAGTGGTTTCAAGCCGCTGTCTTTAACCCCAGCTGAGACACCCTGCTCTGGCTGCTGTTGCAGTGTGGGATCTTGTTTCTGCTGGTCCTTTCTGGTTTTCTGCAGCTCTTTTGGCTCTGACCAGCTAGAAAAAAAAATGGGAATTACACAGCAGCTCAGGGTGTTTTGGCTTCCCATTTACTGTGAGGTGAATGAGCTCAGTCTACTCTGTGGCCAGCAGTACTGCTGCTCCCCAGCGATCTCGTATGGCACTGACAGATCTCTTCCTGTGCATCCAGTGCTTCACCTATGATTTCCCATCCCAGACAGGGCACTGAGACCCATGGTCATGGTGGGCAGAAGTAGCTGCACTAGGTTATCTGGTAGGTTGTTTCCACTGCTGCATGCTAAACAAGCCTGTATCAGCTGATAGTAGTATGACCAGACACATAGGCATTAAAAGAATGCTAAGCATAGCAGAGAAATTATACCCTGAATCAGGCTTATGATCTTCATCTCAGAAACCTAGTCCTTGCTTGCTGTAGTTTGAGACTTGTAGAGGGAAGGAATATCAGCTCATGGCTGAGGAAGAGGAAGGAAACTCCCGAATCCTACACGCTGGTCTTTCCTCTTCTCCTACCCAGTGGTGCCACACCACTGCAGCCAGACCTTCCATGGTGGCTGCCTTTTCTTGCCCCTTGTTTCTGGAGAGCCCACCATGAAGTGCCCCAGTAAACCCAGTGCCTTATGCCTGGGTTCCCAGAAGGGCTGGCTCTGATTGCACAACTTCTCAATGACCAAAAGAGGAAGCGTGGCCCCATTTGCCTTCGGGAGCTATAAAATGAGTCAAAGGGGCCCTTCTGGCTCCATCCCCTCTTAAATTATAGAAGGTTTTTCTTAATGATTTTGTGCTTTAATGGACCTTCCCAAGGTCATGCTTCGTGTTTATGATCCTTTAATCCCAGAGGGGCTCAGCAAGGTGTTCATCAAAGCCTGCCAAGGCACTCAGATGGCAGCTACTCCTGTGGCACTTCCCAGCTCCACTCTTGTGAGCTGGGCCCGCAGACATTTCCTAATGTGCCCCAGCAGGAACGGCTGCAGGTTTCCTATGGCAGCTGAATGATGAGGTATAGAGATGTGGGACTTAGTGCAGCTGCAAATCCCACAGTTGGTTATATAGGGAGGGGGCAGAATTTCTTACTGGCACTAAAATGATGAGGTAGCACAGAAGGACCTTGCACACCTTAGTTTTAATACCAGTTCATGCACAAGTTTGTTGTTTAATTGCTTTCCCTGCATGTGCCACAGTTTCTCTGGTTGGGAAATTGCAGTATATCCCTCCCTCTCTCAGAGCACGTGAGATTCAATCAGCTGCTTCTCACAAAGCTGGTAAAGGGTCTAGAGAGCAAGTCTTATGAGGACCAGCTGAGGGAACTGGAATTGTTTAGTCTGGAAAAGAGGAGGCTGAGGTGAGACCTCGTTGCTCTTTACAGATGCCTGAAAGGAGGCTCCAGTGTGGTGGTGGTGGGGGGTCTGTTGAACAACCATGGTGGTGTTAGGTGCTTGGACTTGATGATCTTAGAGGTCTTTTCCAACTGAAACAATTCTATGATTCTGTATGGCACCACTTGTGATTCTCCAAGGTATAGACAAACAGCATAATGCCATACTAGAACAATGTTATAACACTACATTATACTATAACAATATTGTAGCATTATAATACTGTACTATAACAGTATGCAATTATAGTATCTGGATGGAAAGATGATACATAGTGAAGCTTTCTGCTGAGCACGGTTTCCAAGCATTTCTCCCATAGTTTTTAACACTGAATACAGTTGTTGTATGCTGCTGTGACACGTACTCAATGCAGTTTCCCTTGTGGAGTGAATTGAGGGCTTGTAGCTCCAATTCTCCTCGCTTTTGAAGAGTTTCCCAGCTCCATATGAAGCATTCCCCAGCCCAGAATGGGAACTGCAAGAACTGAGAGCTGCTGCACTGTTGTTAAGGTGGCAAGACCATAGCCCTGGTTGCAGGAAATTTTGAAACATAACCATGACCAAGAGTGCAAATGAAGTAAGCAATGTAGCCTGGAGAAGAGGAGGCTCAGGGGAGACCTTATTGCTCTCTACAACTACCTGAAGGGAGGTTGTAGCCAGGTAGGTGTTGGTCTCTTCTCCCAGGCAACCAGCACCAGAACAAGAGGACACAGTCTCAAGCTGCACCAGGGGAGGTTTAGGCTGGATGTTAGGAAGAAGTTCTTTGTAGAGTGATTGGCCATTGGAATGGGCTGCCCAGGGAGGTGGTGGAGTCACCATCACTGGAGGTGTTTAGGAAGAGACTGGATGGGGTGCTTGGTGCCATGGTTTAGTTGATTAGATAGTGTTGGGTGATAGGTTGGACTCTATGATCTCAAAGGTCTTTTCCAACCTGGTCTATTCTATTTGGCCATGCTGGATGGGGCTTTGAGCAACCTGGTCTAGTGGAAGGTGTCCCTGCCCATGGCAGTGGGGGTGGAATTCAGTGAATTATTTTTTTTAAGGCCATTTTTCAAACCAAACTGTTCTATGAACCTATGAAAATTGGTTTTGAGATTGTCTGTTGTTTGGGTTTTGGTATATTTTTTGTGTGTTTTGGGTTTTGGGGGGTTTTGGTTGTGGTTGGTTTGTTTGTTTTTGTTTTGGGTTTGATTTTATTTAATTTTTTTTTTTCCAACTTCTTTTAAAGTCGAGAATGTAAAAAAATTGTTCTGTTCCCAGAGCCCATCCTCTTTCTCTCCATATGGTGCTTCAGCCTGACAAAATCCCTACCAGAAAGGTACTGGCCCACCTTCCCACCTTGTGTTTGGGGCTGAAGATGAGGTCAGGCAGTGAGTGGGGGACTGAGGGGTCCCAGAATCAGAGCAGCACACACCAGCTGCTTGCCCCACACCAGCTGGTACTGATTTTGGTAGTCACTGAGAAGTTTACAGACTGCTTCCTCCCTCTCTTCCCCTTCAGCTTAAGGAAGTAAAACACAATGTGGGTCAAAGCCAAGACCCCAGCCCCACTCAGTGGGTCAGTACAGGGCATGCTACCTATGGGATGATGATGCTGCCTTCAGGCACCTCTGGAGTGGATGTGGTTTCTGACCAAGCATCCTTGCTGAAGGGGGTTTGAGCTGCAATAACAAATTTCTCATGTGTGACACCAGCAAGTATGTTCCTCATCAGCCCCATGTGCAGCTGCCCCAGCAGTCCCTGCTAGCTTCCTCACAGGCCCGCTTTGTCCCAGCAGCTCTCCTGCCTGTGGCACTGTCTCTGCCACTGTGTTTTACCTTCTAAGTGACTCTCTCCAGACTAAGCCTGATCTTTAAGCATTCCCACAACATTTATTTTAATGGGCTGTTAACTTCAAGCATTTCTCTTTTTCTGCAGTCTGTGGAACTCTGGAGCAGAGAACAGCATTGCTGAGACAGAATGATGAGCAGTGAGGCTGCCTGGGATGAGGAGATAGGACACAAGGAGAGAAGGCAGCACAGCTGGGCATGGGTGACTAAAAGCTCTGTGGTCATCCTCCCTGGGGAACAAACATGCCCTGAGGAAGCAAATGTTAAACAAATCCATGAGGAAGTTCAGGACAATTTCATCTGGAGACTGCCATCACCACTGCCTCAAAACATTCTCCAAAATGAGAATAACCAGAAAGGTTTAATACAGGGAAACACAAAGCAAGAGCCTGCTTGGGCTATCACTAGTCCTCATCCATGCTGTTAATTAAGGCTTTACTCTGCTAGGTACTGCCCAACAGTTAGTAAAATATTGCAGGTATGTTGCAAGGCAAATGGGGAAGGGGAAGCAGGAGTTGGATCTGCTTGTAGATCATGTCTGAAGAAGATGGGGCAGAGCAAATATGTCAACCAGTGACTTCTCTGACTGTTGCCCAAATGTCTACCTTCACGGCTGGAGAGCCTGTTGTCTGTATTTATCACAAGGAGGAAAATGTCACCTAGACGACAGGAATACTCCGACTATGAGGTTCAAGCAACACTGGGTTGTGACACAAAAGCAGACGCTTCTGCTCGAGAGCATCAATAAAATGTTTCAGTCAGTGCAAAGTAGCAGCTGCCCTTAATAACTTTTCAGAGTAAATAAGTGTTGGGTTGTGGCATGATGTCAGAGCCCCGGTATGCCTGCCTGCCGCACCAGCGCCGCGTGCCTCCTGCCCCGCGGGCACGGGGGCTGGGGAATACAAGAGCGAACAATGCGGAGCGTGACTTTGGGGTGCACATGTCAGCCCCCCCTGCCTCTGGAGGGAAGAAGGGGCCGGTGGGAGTTTCTGAAATGACAAAGCAAGCGGCTCCAGAAATCGGGTTGTTCTCTTTGGGATTAAGAATTGCTGAGCTGGAGGGAAGGATCAGTCTCGGCTTCTTGACTCTTGGGCCGGAAAGTCTGACTTGCCTGGCTACTGGGACAGTGGGCTGGATGCAACCTGTGGCAGCTGAATATCCTGCAAGCATCCTATGCTCTTTTCTCCTCACCTCTGGGACCCAACTCAGTGCTAGATTTACCAGACCAAGGGGCTGCCATTAAGATCTATGTGGCAACTTGAAGTGCAGAGGTCTGAATATGAGCCAGCAATGTGCCCAGGTGGCCAAGAAGACCAATGGCATCCTGGCGAGTATCAGGAATAGCATGGTCAGCAGGAGCAGGGAGGTCATTCTGCCCCTGTACTCAGCACTGGTTAGGCTGCACCTTGAGTGCTGTGTCCAGTTCTGGGCCTCTCAGTTTAGGAAAGATATTGACTTGCTGGAACGTGTCCAGAGAAGGTCCACAAGGCTGGTGAGGGGTTTGGAGCACAGACCTTATGTGGAGCAGCTGAAGGATCTGGGGTTTAGCCTGGAGGAGGCTCAGAGGAGACCTTATTGCTCTCAACAACTACCTGAAGGGAGGTTGTAGACAGGTGGAGCTTGGTCTCTTCTCCCAGGCAACCTGTGACAGAACAAGAGGACAGTCTCAACCTGCTCAAGGGGAGGTTTAGGGTGGATGTTGAGAAGAAATTCTTCCCAGAAAGCGTGATTTGCCATTGGAATGTGCTGCCCAGGAGGTGGTGGAGTCACCATCACTGGAAGTGTTTAAAAAGAGACTGAATGAGGCACTTAGTGCAGTGGTTTAGTTGATTAGATGGTTCTGGGTGATAGGTTTGACTCCATGATCTCAAAGGTCTTTTCCAACCTGGTTTATTCTGTATTCTGTACATCCCATCCCCTTATTATGAGATGCCCAGAAGAATCATCCTGGGGATGTAGAAGTCACTTATTCTAGTGGAGGTTCTCATCATGGGCAGAGTTTCCACATGAGGTCCTCACTGCCAAATGGCTCCAATTCAGCCCTTAACCTTGCTCCATCCTGAGCTTGGTAAACTCCCAGCTGTCTTGGGAATGACTGCTTTAAAAAAGCATATGGCAAGTTATCAGTCACAGCACTCGTGGTCAGGTTTGAACACTTTGCCTTCCAGCATCCCATGTTTTTTTTATCTGCTCAAAACCTTCTGAAACTTATGCTGCTTAAGCTGAAAATTTTCCATGCCCAACGGTGATTCCTCTTTCTTGTCACTGTTTTTGTTTTCTGGAGCCTGGGCAAAAATGGTCCAGCTGTTTCAAAGCACAGGGAGAGTGGAAAACAGCCATGCTCCAAAGATCCTGGAGGCTTCCCTGTGACTGTGTGTTGAAGGCTGGGACATCAGTGGGTGGAAAGCTGAGAGGCAGCGTGCAAATCGCCTGCCTTGCAAAACAGCATCCCACCTGGACCTGGAGGAAATTAAGTTTGTTTTGACCTGATTCAGAGCCTCCTAAAATTGCCTTCCAACTATGCACAGGGTGAGTGTTTCTGTGAGCCATATGAAGCAGACCTAAGGCAGGAAGCATGGGGAGTTATTTTGGCTTGCTTTTTATCACAGCGCTGTTAAACTTGCAGCCACCGTGAAGCAGCAGAGATAGGCTAGGGTGGAGGCAAAGTGCTGGCTGCCAGGAGCTGGCTTGAAGCTGGACTCATGTCTAGCAGGTTGGGATGTACACAGGGAAAATGGTTATTTGCTGTCTTGACTAGGTAAAATGTGTTCCCAGCAGAATGCCTGGCCAGACTTTAGTACACCTTAGCCCTGGGAGGTGGGATGCCTCTTGCCTCTCTCCTGCCTGAAGAAGCACCTGATATCGTGGAAGAAGCTGAAGTTAAAGTATGTCCAATCACAGGCAGTGATGCAGCTCTGCCTCTCTCTTCTGCCATGCCCAAAACCCCCTCAAGACCTCCTATGAGGGATCCTTTTCACCTGATGCTGTCTGCCCTCTGCCTGCTTCGCCTGAAATGAGCAATTCCTCCACAGCTGAAAGCAGCCCTTTTTTTTCCTAGAGTTTGTTGAGAAGCTTTCACCCTGTCAGTCAAAACTGGATGTCAGAAAGTGATGTCAGAGTGACATCAGAGGAATTTTCAGAGGCTTTTCAATTCTGCAATATCCGTGCTGAAATTTCAACATATAACTTGTATCAAACAAGCAAACAACAAAAGCTGAAATCCTATTAATAGTGCATATAGGGTACAAAAAGCTGCACTCACTATGGGTGTTGGCTGGATCTCTACCCTAGGCATATTCTCAAGCTCTCTCATGAAGTTGTCAGCTGTCCTCAGAACCAAAACAGACAACACTGTATATTTAATTTGTGTGTGTGTTGTTGTTCTGTTATTTGAATGGCATGAAAATGCAACTTCTTAGGAAAAATGGCATCTTGGCTAGCAGCAGTGGAACCTTTGCTAGCAGGTGAGCATCTGCCCTCCCTTTTGGGAAAAGCAACCCCTGAGAAGGATGGAGAGATGAATTTTGGAAACTCATTTCCACAATTTTTAGAAAGGGTCTTCCTTCCAATCGACCACATTGCAACAGAGTGCCTGAGTGGGGAAAAGCAAGATGATGGCAGTGTGAGGTGGGACACTAACACTTCAGTCCTGCCCTTGACCATTTCTATGTTGCTGCTTGTACATCTGCCTGGGAAACCAGCCCACATTTGCTCAAGCAATAGTCTATGGGGATACTCAGCAGCAACACAATCAGAGAAGAGGCACAAAGCAGGAATATTTTTTTTTTTTTTTTTTTTTTTTTTTTTTTTTAAGGTTGTTTCACACCATGTAAGGCTAAAAAGATGAGAATGGGGAATAAATTCACATCTTCATGGTTGCTTTCTGTCCTCCAGGGAGAGCTGATCCTTGTGCTGTGGCACAGACCCCTCCATGGGCCAGGAAGGGAGCGAACCCAAATGTACAGCTGTCCCTCAAGCAATAGAAAAGGCAGCAGAGCCAGTCTGCAAGGCTTCAGAGGAAGCAGTAGAGAAAGGAATTCAGATAATTGTGTACATGCAGAGGGAGAGAGAGGGCCAAAATCAGATCTAATGCTGTGGGTACAGACAGACTGAAACCAGATACCTTAGCTTGTGTTTTTCTGCCTTTGCTGGTATGAACTCTTATCAACCATCCACTCTTGAAGTGTCCCAGATGAAGGAAAGCCACAATTATGTGCATCTTACAGCTGGGAAGCCATTTAAAAACATATTCCTCACAGTTGTTCATTCCTGAGCCACTCCCCCGCCTAGAGGAAAGCCTCAGATCTAATTTACCCCAGGTTTTCAGACATTGGAGGATTTATCTGCCCATGGCTGGTCAGAGGGAAAACAACTTCCCTACATTGAGTGTCTCCCAAATTTGTTATCAGGACCTTAACTAGCTGTTTGATGGGATGTGGCATGAGAAAATGGAGATTTAAGCCTTTCCCCCTTCCTGTGAAGCTGTTTCTGTTGGTTCAGACCATCCTGTGCACTGTCAAGAAAGGTCAATATCTTGCTCACTCCTCACTGTCCAGGAAAATATTCTAGTGATGAAAGATCCTAGAGGTGCCAAAACCAGAAACCAACAGGAGAGCCTGTGCCCCTCACCCTTCCAGCTTATGTCTTGTCCTACCTGGAAGAGCAGGAGAGCACATACATGAGGCTGGGGACCAGAACAACTACCAAAACCAGATCCTTACCACAGCTGAAATGAATCTGGGACGTTAGTGAGTGTGTCTCTCATAAATAACTACCCATGGCAGAGAGAGGTGGACTGATTCATTTTCAGCTAGCACCTTCTATTGATTGAAGTGGCTGAATAATCTTGTTTTAAATCCTTTTCATTTTTCTCTCACTCTGCTGCAGAAAGGCTCCATGGTGCCCATGGCCACCCATCCAAACAGACATTATCTATGGAGTAGATGTCAGAGCCTGCTGTCCTGGAAGAGCTGCCAGACCTGTAAAGTGCTTGCATCCAGTTCAACAACAAACACCACAATGTATTTGTCACTTTGTTGTTTGTATCTTTTTTCCTTTCTTTCTCACTCTCTCTCTTTTTTTTTTTTTTTTAAGTAGAAAATGGACATTTTAGAGGTGTGTGAGACCCAGTGCAGTTGACACTGGTGTGTTTACCAGAATAGCCTGTATTTAAAACTACTTTATTAATCTATAATCCTATGTATTAACATTAATCAGCAGTTAACTGACTGCTGTTGACTGTCATATAGTTCAGCATTTTGGCATCTAGCATGCAGCTGACCTTTTTGTACTCAGGTTTTATTTAAAAGTGGAAAAAAAGTTTTCCCATTCCTCCTGGTACAGACTTACCTACGCAAGGCTAAACTGTCTGGAGCAAAATAGGTGTCTCCAGAACCAGAGGAGGCTCTGACCCTGACAAATGTGTTTAACACCACTGCATGCTCTGATCTCAGTTTTTCCTTAGCTCCTGATAACCAAGCTGTTGGGCTTTCCTTGGGGCTTCATCTCCTTTCCACTTAGAAGAGAGAGATGCTCACCAAACATAGAAGATAAAGGTCTGGTGCAGCCCCATCTTGGACCTGTGAGATACCTGCAATCTCAGAGCTCCTCTGGGAAACCAGCACTGCCCCAAGGTGAATCGGCATGTCTCACCCATGCCCATCAATATGAGAAAGCCAAGGTGGCCTCCATTATACTTAGAAACTTGTGGATGCAACAAATTCCTGTGGAAAAACATGCCCTTTGGGGCCCTGAAACACCTCAAGAAAGCCACATCTTTGGCTTTTTGACTTGTGGCTGATTGCCCTAGCCCAGATAAAATCAGTCACTGGGGCCTCACCAAAGGGAGGGAAAGTGAAAGCCCTGCCAGGAAGCCTCTCTGCAGCAATCTCTGGGCATTTAGTAGTGTTTGCTCCAAGGTGCTGTGTCCCTCCTTTGCCAGAAAATTAAAGAAAAGAAAAAAAAAGCCTTAAACAGGAAAGAGCCTCCCCAAAGAAACATTTCCCCCAGTCCTGCACTCCTCCACAGCCCGAGCATTGGCCTCTGTGGAGCAGTGGGGTTTGTCACAGCTGGAGGAGGAGGTAGGTTTGTGGGAGCCCCTTGTTAAAATCTTGGCAAAACATCACTGAAAGCAGGGCTAGAAATTGCCGAGAGGCGGAAGCTGCTAATGAGCAGTTGGAGCAGGAAAAAGCAGAGCTGCTTCGATGTTTGAAAAGACCATCTAAGCTCTGTCTGGCTCTGCCCTGATGCCTCGTGGGTGGCTCAGCAGAACAAGTGCTAGGAGACACCACCAGCGTCTGCTGGCCCATGAAAGGGCAAATGGCCAGGGAAAGCCGGTGGCTGGAGGCAAAGAATAGGAGGGAACTGGTAACCACCATCCCTTCTGGTTAATGAAGCATCAGAGAAAACCCATAAGCATTTCTTTGGACTCCTCTCTCCTCCCAGAAGGCACTCACATACCCTTTGCACAAGAAAGGTATGGAATAAAGAAGCAAGGACAGGTTATAAAGGCAGATAATGAGATGTTCTTGGGTAGCTTAAGGGAAATAGATAGGGTGAAGCAACACAGGTGTGTCCTTAAAGAGTGGCTCAGAAGTTGATGAGGCTCATGCTGAGGCTAAGGGCAGTCATTTCACATCTTCCTGTGCCTCGTTAGCACCCCCATCCTCCAGCCGCTGTGCTTCTCAGATGATTATTGGCTCCAGCTGCCAGACCGCAAGAAATTCTGGGCAGGCAGTTGGTTCTTCCTGTCCTGAAATGCATGCCCGAAGCAGTGCCAGAGCGATGGAAGTATGTGATGCAGCAATCAGGTAAGGAGGGTAAAGTTGTTATGGGTGGGCCACATACCTCTACTGAGACATTCACAGGAAAAGCTATGTGTGAATCCCACCTTCCACAAGCACAGCTTACAAGCTAAGGCTTAGCTTATTTTAGGAAATTGTTACATGACCTGTTACAGTTTAATGACTTATGCCATTGGTGGGGCTATGAAGGCTAACTACAATGACCATGTTATTTGTGCCAAGGTGTATGGAAAGTAAAATACATTGGTACTTAAGGCAAATGTGTTCTTGTAGGCTTATTGATACTATCAGGGAGGGAAATATCAATAGGAATATGGCTCTTGTTTCTCCCAGAAATAGCAGAGTATTGGACAAAGGGAATCCTTTTCTCCTCCCTCCTGTGTTCTTGCCAAAATAACACAAATTCTAGGAAAAAACACCTTCTCTAAAAATAAATACATACATCTGCAGCTTTATTCTTTTTCCAGGGGAACTCTCTTGGTCTGACTTGCTTATCTGGCAGTTTCCCTGCTCTTCTTGCCTTTTCCATGTGCAGCAAATATTCAGCTGCGTTTTGCAAACCTCATGAATGGCAGCATCTCTGTGGGAAGGAATAAGCATTGTTCTCTGGCTCCAGGACTGGACCTGGGCATTTGAATCATAGAATTGTTAGGGTTGGAAGGGACCTCAAGGCTCATCTTGTTCCAGCCCCCCTGCCATGGGCAGGGACTCATCACACTAGATCAGGCTGCCCAGAGCCATATCCAGCATGATTTAAAAATCCTCCAGGGATGGGGTTCCACCACCTCCCTGGGCAGCCTGTTCCAGTGTCTCACCACACTCACGAGGTAGAACTTCTTCCTAATATCCAATGTGAATCTACCCAGTTCTATTTCTTTCCATTCCCCCCAGTCCTATCACTACCTGACACCCTCAAAAATCCCTCCCCAGCTTTCTCATAGGTCCCCTTCAGATACTGGAAAGCCACAGTTAGGTCTCCTTGGAGCCTTCTCTTCTCCAGACTGGATAGCCCCAACTCCTTCAGTCTGTCCTCATAGGAGAGGTGCTCTAGCCCTCTGATCATCCTCATGGCCCTTCTCTGGACACATTCCAGCACCTCCAGATCCTTTCTGTAGTAGGGGCTCCAGAACTGGGTGCAGTACTCCAGGTGGGGTCTCGCCAGAATGGAGTAGAGGGAGAGAATCCCCTCCCTGGACCTGCTGGTTATGCTTCTCTTGATGCAGCCCAGGATGTGATATGGCTTTCTGGGCTGCAAGTGCACACTGCTGGCTCATGTTGAGCTGGCCTGTATCAGGAATAGTGTGGCCAGCAGGAGCAGGGAGGTCATTGTGCCCCTGTACTCAGCACTGGTTAGGCCACACCTTGAGTACTGTGTCCCGTTCTGAGCTCCTCAGTTTAGGAAAGATGCTGAGTTGCTGGAATGTGTCCAGAGAAGGGCAACAAAGCTGGGGAGGGCTTTGGAGCACAAGCCCTATGAGGAGAGTCTGAGAGAGCTGGGGTTGCTTAGCCTGGAGAAGAGGAGGTTCAGAGGAGACCTTATTGCTCTCTACAACTACTTGAATGGAGGTTGTAGCCAGGTGGAGGTTGGTCTGAGGATCTTAAATTCTATTGCTTTGTGGCCACTGCAGCTAAGGTTATCCCTGAGTCTCACACTGGTGACCAGCCTTTCCCCATTGGTGAGAACAAGGTCGAGTGTAGTACCGTTTCTCACTGGTTCCTCTACCATTTGGAGGAGGAAGTTGACATCTATGCATTCCAGGAATATCTGAGGATGTCAGGGTGGTTGAAATCCCCCATGAGGACCAGGACCTGTGAACATGAAGCCACTTCTCTTTGCCTGTGGAGTGCCTTATCTGCTTGGTTCTGCTGGCCAGGTGGCCTGTAGCAGACTCCTACAGTAACATAACCTTCCCCTGTCTTCCTCTTAATCTTCACCCATATGGTCTCAACCAGCCCTGGTGGAGCTCCACTGATTCCAGATGGTCACTGATATAGAGAGCAACACCTCCTCCTTCCCTACTCTGCCTGTCCTTCCTAAAGATCTTGTACCCATCTATCCCTACGTTCCAGTCATGGGAATCATCCCACCAAGTTTCAGTGATAGCCACTATGTCACAGCATCCTAGCAGCGCGGTGGCCCTCAGTTCATCCTGTTTGTTGCCCAAGCTGCGTGCATTTGCATAGAGGCACTTCAGCTGGGCTGGCTATGCTACCCTCTTAGGTGAATCATTCTACCCTTGGGGTGTCCCAGTGCTTCGTCCTTGTCTTGCCTCAGGGCAACAATTGGAGAGCCCTTGCTAGCATCCATCCCTCTGCCTCTGGTGAGTTGCCCCACTGTTTGTTGCAGGCAAGCATGAAATTAACAACCCCTTCTCCCTTCGAATCTAGTTTAAAGCCCTATCAATGAGCCCTCCCAACTTCTGCCTCTAGAATCCTTTTGCCCCTCTGGGACAGGTGCATCCCATTGGTTGCTTGCAGCTCTGGTGCCTTGTAAACTGAGCTGTGATCATAAAATCCAAACCACTGTTGATGATACCAGTCCTGGAGCCATGAATTGACCTCTTGGCTCTTCCTAAATGTTCCCTCATCTATCACTGATGTCAGAGGGATGGAGGAGAGTGCAACTTGAGCTCCTGATCCCTTCAGAAGTTGCCTCAAGGTCCTAAAGTCTCTTTTAATTGATTGTGAGCCTCTCACTGCTACATCATCACTAACTACCTGAAAATCCAGCAGTGGGTAGTAGTCTGAAGGACTCACAAGGGTGGGAAATTTACCTACGACATAGTTTACCTGGGCACCAGGGAGACAGCAGATCTCTCCATAAAGTGGGTCCAGTCTAAATATTGGGCCATCCGCTCCCCTCAGCAGGGAGTCACCTACAACAATGACTCTTCCATTTTTCTTTTCAGGGTCAGTTTCTATGGCTGGCCTGGGGTAGGCTGGCCTTGGTGGTACCTCTGGCCTTTGTAGCACTTATGACCTTTGTGAGCCCCTGTCCTTGCTCTCAACTAATTCCTCCTTCAGAGCCTCATACCTGTTCTGCAAGGGCACTGTGGGTGGTGTGCTTCTTAAAGAAGCATGTTTGCTCCATTTGTATAGTTTGTTTCATCAGGTAGCTACCTGTTCCCATTGACCCTGCACATGTGAGTTACTGCAGGAAGTCTGGGGGACTACCTGATGAGAGGATATCAAATCCTCTGCTCCACTAAGAGCTGTCTTCTGTTCTGTATTTGTAAAGATCAGCAGCTGCCACCCCATGCATGATATGTTTCCTACCCATTTCCCCAATTTATCTGTCCCTGTCCTGTTTAGATTAAGTACTTCAGGAGCAAGTCTTGCTCCAGCAGGACTAGGAACTGATCATCTCTCTGTACTCAGCACTGCTGAGGTTGGCCCTCAAATACTGTGTTCACTTTGGGCCCTTTTCTACAAGGACATTGAGGTGATGGAGCAAATTCAAAGAAGGGCAGTGAAGCTGGTGTAGGGTCTAAAACACAGGTCTTGTGAGGAGCAGCTGAGGGAACAGAACTCATTTAGCCTGGAGAAAAGGAGGAGCAGGGGAGACCTTTTTGTTTGCTGCAACTACCTGAAAGGTGGTTGTACGGAGGTGGGTGTCAGCCTTTTCTCCCAGGTAACAAGGTCTAGAACAAAAGTGAACAACCTTAAGATGCACCAAAGGAAATTTGGATAGAACATTAAGAAAAATTTCTTCCCTGAAAAGGTTGTCAAGAATTTGCTCAGAGAAGTAGGGGAGCCATCAGTCTTGGAGGAACCTAAAAGATGTGTAGATATGGTGCTGAGGGACATGGTTTAGAAGCGAGAAGAGCTGGGTTAGTGGTTGGACTTGATGATCCTAAAGATCTTTTCCAACCTAAACAATTCTATGATTCTATGAGCACAGGAGGAACAGCTTCAGCCTTGTTTCATCATTGCATCGCAAAAACTCTGCAATAACATTGACTTGTAAGAGTAAATATGGATGTTAGCACCCATCCTTTATGACTGACTCAACTGCACAGATTAATGCTAATGGAATTAATGACTAGAAAATTCGTGTTTTAAAAGTATCTATGATTTAAACTCCTTGTTTTAAGAAACAACCCCAAACCAACCAACCAAAAACACCCCAAAACGTGGGGCCACACACTAAAAAGCTGAGTTTGCCTAAAATCAATGGTCTTTTGTGGGCTTCTGTGAAAAATCCGTGGGACAGGTACAATCGCCTTACGAACTCAGGGTGCTTTTTAATGTTCAGTACAGTCACTGACAAATAGCAGATGAAACACCTGTAGGCCAGATGTGCACAGCTGTACGTGTACTGCTGATGATCAGTCTTCAGATGACATCATGCTCCAGATGCCTGACTTCAGAAGCGCTTGGAAGGCAGAGCTGGAGGGAACGAGCTGCACACTTAGGCATTTCTTTCTTCCCAACTTCTCTGCATGCAATGCCAAGCCCTTTTCTTGTCACCTTGACCTATACAATGCAACCTCAAAGCAAACAGAGGGAAAACTCCAGCCAGC
Source organism: Dryobates pubescens (assembly GCF_014839835.1). NCBI lineage: Eukaryota > Metazoa > Chordata > Aves > Piciformes > Picidae > Dryobates > Dryobates pubescens. The sequence goes on along the minus strand of NC_071613.1, from coordinate 25,199,957 downwards.
AGTTTGGGGTAAGTCACTGGCATTCTATAGCTAGGAATAACGCCTCTAGAAAGTGCTGGGGAGATGGGCTATGCACAGTTCACTCTGTGTTTCTACCACCTGAGACCCAAATAACCATCAACACCCACCTTTGAACTGGTTTATCCTTGTGTTTCTCCACACTGCAACACTTGGCACAACTTTGTTGTTTTTCTACAGGCACATGTGTGTAGGTGCATGTGCAAAGGAGCTGCTGTGAGTGATTTTAATTTTCTGTGGGTTCATTCCCCACAAGAAATATGGCACTTATGCCTATAACACTAGAGAGAGAGAACTTTCCTGCCCTGAGAGAGACTTGGAGGTGACTGCTGAGAAAACACCCTGTTTTCTTTGTGTGGAGTGGGAAAGAAAGTTTGCCTTTTGCTCCATGAAGCTGTGTTTGCTCTTCAAAACTGGCAAGCAGACACTGAGGCAGATTCCTTGAAGTGTGAGGGATTTTTAATCCTCAAGTTTTCCACCTGTGAATCTTTGCAGAGCATCACAAAACACCCTTAATGGGAAGGAGCAGGATCCCTGTCACTGGTTTTGGCAGTGCCAGGACTCACATCCTGGGTGACATTCCCAGATGTTTGCAGAGGAAAGGGTGCTGCTTTGGCATCTTCCTTGTAGCATGAGGCAGCATTTGAAGAATGTACCCTTGCTCACCACACCCTGGTCTCTGAAGCCGGTGATCACAGTTGCTTGGCCCTGGCCCTAGCCCGGCAGCATTTCCCACAGCAGCAGGTGCAGCTTTTTGATAACCACCCAGGCTCTGAGTAACGGTGGTGATTCAGTCTATGTGTTACTAACCTCCCAGGACTTTTGGAGGGGATTGTACCAGGCCAGGTCTCCATCTGGGATTAATCAATACAACTTCATTGAAGTCAAGGGGCCAAATTCTCACTTGGAGTAAAGCAGCTTAACTCCACCACAGTCAATAAAGCTGCTCTGATTTTATTTTTTTTAATGCAAGAATAATCCAACTCTTTAAAATATGTGGGGTTAGAGGGTGTTGCCCTCATGCAGAGGGAGTTACATTTTTATATGCCAGACAATCCCACTGGGGTAAGAAGTATTTGGCATCAAGTAAGGCACTCCAGCATGCGCTGGAGACGTTGGCCATGCTGTGCTTCACAGAAAGCCACCAGCCAGCTTGAGGGGCTGAGGCAAGTACAGCATGGAACAGGAGCCCTGCTGCATACCAGGTCAGCTACATTTGCCTTTTGGGCACTTCTGTACATGACTGATAGTGACACTCTGCCGCTGGGGATGATGACAATGACTTTGGATTGTTGCGCTGGTAGACTGTGGGTTACTTTGCATTCATTATATCCACTGCCCAGAGGCTCTTTCTTCTCTGTCTTCAGCGGTCTGACAGCTACGTTACAATGGACACAACCCTGGCAAGAGCCATCCTGGCTCCTCCTTCTCTCTTGAGCCATTTCTGTCTTTCCTGCAACCATTCTCATAAACTTTACAGCTTTCACCTTCCATGCAGATGGCATTGTCTGCACTTTAAGCCAGCCCTCTAGATTGCAGCTGAACACTTTTGCTGAGCTGCTGCTCTCGAACCTCTTCTGCCCTAGCCTTAGTGTTTATAAGCAGCCCTGCCACACACCCTCCTGTTCCTTACCTCCTTGCTAGTCTCTTCTCAAGGCTGACTCTGTCTCCCTAGGGGTGCCCAGCACAGCTTTGCATCAGGGACAAGCAACTGCAACTCCCAGCATGACAAGTGCTGGAAGTTGCAGTTGCTTGTGTGGCTAGAAGTGGTTTTGGACTCTGCACGGAGTTGTTTAGTTTGGGGTTTTTTGTTTGTTTGAATATGCTATACTTGAATATTGTCTTATTTTCTTTGCCTCAGACCTCTTGGCTGTCTCACATCAACCAAATGCTTGAATGTCCACCTTGTTCCTCTGCCCTCTTTGTGCACCTCAGGCAGTGGTGGCTACTGGAGGGGCTCCTACTTGAGGTAATGGCAGGGCTTTCTGGAGAGGAGGCAAATCACACAGAGGCTGAGAATCTCCAGTGGGACTGGTCACTGGTGAAATATTGTATCTTTATTTTTGCGGTTTCTGATGTCACCATCCTACTTCAGGAGTGTTTTCTCCTGAGGAGATAGCAGGAACCGTGAGCAACCCTGAATCACTCATTTTTCCAGGACTCATAAACCTAGCATCATTGCTTATAACTTGGCTTGAGGTTGGCCAGCTGCTTTACAGGCTTTCCTGAAACTGTTATGTGGGTGATGCTGGGCAAGCAACAGGAAGCAGGAGAGAGAATGATCTTAATCATAACCTCTTTAGCAACATGTTTCTGGCCTGGATGGTGCCATGATCTCCCCAGGATGAGAGCCACCCAAACCCCTTCTCCCCTCCAACAGCGTGCACTGCCATAATCTAGCATCCTGAGGGTTTTCAGTTCCTCTGCAGTGACTATCCAATTTTTAAAATGATTTTTATGTGCATCAGTGACCCGAGAGTGGACGCTGAAGGTGGTGTATTCTGCTTGCTCTCTACTAGCTTTCTATGTTGCTGCTTCTTTTTCCTTTCTTACAAATAAGTTATCCACTTATTTATACAGTTATCCACTATATGCTCTCATGTCAGTGTTCCATCACGCTTAGAGTTTGCCTCACAAGTGGTAAGCCAAAGCTGATTGCTCCTTTACTACTAGTTCTCAGAGGAAAACAGTCTTGCTCCCACAGGCTCCAAGTCCTGGAGAAAGAAGCATACAAAGCTGAAATCCCTTTGCTTTTAAAGGACCAAAAAGTGTGAGCATGTCCTTAGCTTGTAATCACACGCCTAATGTCCAGGCATTCACCATTGGTTTTGCTGACTTCAGTGGGATTTAGCACACGGGCTAAGGATGTGCAGCGTGCTCTACTGAATCAGAACAGGCCAGAAAATGCCTACTGAAAACTTGATTTGTATGCAGCATGCACACAGAAGCCTAGAAAAAGCTCTGGAAAATTGGTTTACATGGTCTTTTCCAGTCTGTCATTCTGCAAGAGACAGATGTATGTTTTCTTGTCTCCAGTGGTCAGGATTTTTTGAATTTCAGTGATTAAATGAATGGATTCAGTCAACATTTTCAACCAAATGAGTATGGATGATTCAGCTCAACACCAGCTGGCTGGCCTTGTTTAGGTTTGCCAGCTGCAGACTGGACTCATTTGAACCTTTGAGTCTGAACTCTGCAAAGTTCCCACTGAGCTATAACCTGTAGTACTGCAGTGCAGTACATTACCGATGCAATCCTCTTCCTAGGGGGAAGGCAGAGGAGTTCTCTGCCCCTCTTAAAAGCAAAACAACCCCCTGTGTTTTGTTTTTGGCAGTGCTGTTTTTCTCTCAATTTCACAAGCTGTCCTAGAATGTGCAGATCCCAGCTAAGCTTGTCCCTGTGTGAATTTGCTGGTGGTGGGTGCCTTATCCAACTGCTTGAGTTTGCAGCTGATGCTGAACAGCTTTTCTGCTCTATGCAACTGAGTTTTGCATGGAGCTTATGTTTGCAGTACAGCAAGATGTTTCCTTAAATTTTTTTATTCCTCAGGTGAAATCTGCATGTGCATGTTTGTGAAGCATGAGAGAGGCTGGGTATTACATTTAGTGATTGAAATGGAAGCTTTAAAGGCATGTTAGGAAATCAAACTGAATGCAGATTGGGTATAGGGAAGTATTGGTCTGTTGTTTAGGGATGTGTCTGTGCATGTTTCTATACACAATATAGAGATCGTTTGTGATACTCTATTTAATATACTGTATTTACTACACTGGCTTTAAATATATTGTGGATGTGGAGAAGCATAGGGTGTCTATAGTGACTTAATATAAGTTCACTCCTCTGTGCTTTTTATCAGTTAAAGATGCTTTTGTTTTCTTTTGAAATTTCTGGTTTCCACTCTTAATCAGGCACAGATGTCTCCATATCTGTACGCATGCAGCACACTTACCCTGCACGTGTACACACATACCATGCACAGCACTTGTCTGCATCAGTAAATATTGGGGTGCTTGTATATGAGTATGTGTAAAGCTGGAAAGCTGGTGTTCATCTACTAGGGAGCACAACTGTAGGGATACCACTGACAGCCAAAGAGATCCTGGTTTTGGACATCACACCTCATGGAAAGAGCTGCCTCTTCCACCTGATCCTCAGTTCTTAGCAAATGTGAGTACCTGCATTTCTTTCTACACCCTCACTGGAAAAGTAAATAGGTTTCTAAGTATCAGCAGTTCCTCAACTTAAGGGCTTCCTAAAAGCAGCAACTATTTAAATCCACCTCAATAAATGAATGTGTTACGGGAGGGAGACTAGCTGGTTCTTGTGGTACATTCTTTTTCTTTGAAGGCGGAAGAAGTAAGAAATGCAAATGGAAGGGAGCTCAGAAGTTTCCACTACCTGAACAGGGGGTGCTGCAGCCAGGGAGGCTAAAGGCTTTTATCCAGAGAAGGATGGCTGGCTGGGAGCTATTCTCTGCAATGTTTCTGAAGCTGCTGCCCACTTGAACTGCAGCTGGAAACCTTGCGGCAATGCAATGTGCTGCGGTCCCCGCGGGACCGGCAGGAAGTCTTTGGAAATCAGCACTCCCCAGATGAGAATAACTCATTTGCTTGTGCCATGCCTGTCGGCTGGGGAGGTGTCCTCTGACTGGGGGAGCTGCCCAGCCACGCTTGTCTTCTGAAAGTGCATGGATGCACCCTACAGGAAACTTACCCTGACATCCCACACAATTTGGCTGAACAAAATGATCTTTGCCCTCTCCATACTTATTTATATTTTCAGTTGACTGCATAATCTGGCCCTCTAGAAAGTCCCTTCAGGAGGTCACACAGCTGAAATAATAGCTAATGAATTTTTTAAAATGATTTGGGACTTATTAAATATTTTGTTCTTCCTTCCCTTCCCTCAGTCCCTCATTGGAAAATATTCCTGGGTTATTCCACTGTAGCACTTCACCTTCCAGGGCAGGGCATATTGCAGAAATATCCTGATGTGTATAGGTCCTCCCTTCAGATACATCTTCAAGCATTTTAATGCTTCTACCAAAATAGGTAGGGCTGGAGTAAGAAAGCTAACTGAATTGTGCTGTGTCACAGCAGCTTCAGAGACTAAAGAGAGCTCCTGACTTTGATTTTCCTTCCAGAGATGTCTTTATTTTGCTCCCGTCCCTTCACTTGGTGGTTTCATCTCTGATTATGGAAAGGCCATAAATCTAAGGGATAGGAGTTTTCAACTTGTCTGGTTTAAAACCATACGAACTATTTCCATCTACCCTTTGTGAATGAAAGGAGACAAGTTTATTCTTTTTCAGTGGAGCTGTGCCTGAAGCAAGCTAGGCTCTGTCTGCAGAAATTGTAGGTTTCTGTCCATTTTGGAGGAACTGGCTCCCCTTTACATGCCTGCAAAGATCTTCCCCCGTGCAAAGGCTGTGGATGAGGTGCTTAGTTTCTGGGGACTCTCTGCCTGGTTAGGACATCACCTTTCATGACAACCAGCCAAGTCACCTTGTTGGCTGATGATTTCTCCCAGGCACAGAAGAACCGAAGGAATGCCTGCGGGCTGCCAGAGATCTCCAGTGTGAAAGGGCCCCTCGTGGTAGAGTGATGCCTGGTCAGACTCAGCTTCCCTTTGTGATCAGTCCCAGCCTGCCTGTTGCCTCTTCCCCAGTTTCAAAGGTCCCTTGCTTCCTCTGCTGTTGGTCTCTTGGGTTCCTTCTAGTTTGTTCCTCCTTCCTCCCCCTCAGCTCCCTTTGCTACCTCTGTGCTTTGCTCCATCACTTGCCTCTGCTGAGATGAGAGCATGGGAAACAATCCCATCCCTTGGTTCAGATTCTCTCAGTACTGTGTTGTCTTTTCTTGGTTTTGATCTCTCTGCTGTCTGTAAGGCTCAACTCCGTACCAGCAAAGGGGAGGGAGATGTGTGTGAGCATGTGTCCTCTTGGAAGTTCTCTTAAGGCTCCTCCTCACACAAGGCTTCAAAAGCATCACAAAATTCATTCTCCTCCTATGTAATCAGTGTGGCTTTGTCCTGCCTCAGAGGAAGCTGATGCTTAAATATCCTCTGCGTCCCTCCCACCACCAGGCATCACCTGTTATAGTTGTGCTGTAAAAAGGTTCATCTTCCCAAGATCCTATCCTACTTTTCAGCAGGGGCTGCAGCGTGGAGGAGGGTCCTGTGGTTTTCTATTTATAGCAAGTAAATTCCAGTGTGTTAAGACCTACAGCAAAGTGTGAGGAAAAGGAATAGATGAAGGTATAGAAACACATCTGAAAACACCTTCAAACTGGGGACACTCCTGTTTCAACATCTGTAATGCTAGCATCTTGGTATTTTCTGCTTTCCTTTCTGCACCAGAAACCTTCCTTGTTGTTGCATTGTCTAGCTTTAGCCCTGCTGTATTGGTATTGCATTAAAGCCCCAGGGAATTTTATTTATTTTTAAAAGAATGCTATTAACGGAGCATGTAATATCTTAATCAATATAGCATTTTTAATAGCAGGTGTTTCTTAGTCTTTGGACTTCAGATGGAAAAGCTTGAATACATGGTCTTTGAAGAGCTCCAAACTAGCAATAAAAGCTTCAAATGTGCTTTCTGAAATTCTGTCTTAGCTTATGTCTGATGTTGGGAGGCTGGCAGGGAATGGAGAGGAACCAGGAGCATAGGCTGTTGAGAGGCTGCAGAAACACAAGAGGTCTTTCACCACAGGGTGAAGAGAAATGCTCCAGGTATCAGCATGACTTTTAACAAAGAAATTCAGTCATGTATTCAACAGTGATTGTCACTGTTGCACAAATGAAGTGAGGAGGGTGATTCTGTGATCCCTGATCTAGGAAGACAAGGGAGAAAAGCAGGCAGTTCTCTCTCTGCCCTGTGTTTTGCATCTGTGTGCTGACCATAAAAATAAAAAAAGGGTGGCCCATCTCTGCAAGTTCTGTGGTGGCTCATGAACCACAGCACTGCTGATTTAAAGCATGCCTAAATATGTAAAGTCTGGTTTATGCTGCAAATGCTTGCTCATCAATTTTCCTTACAATCATTCCAACTGTTGGGACTCTAAAGCTCCCTTGCCTCCCTGCAAGTCACTTTGCATGGATTTTTAGCAATTCTACTTTAGCTGGAGACCTTGGGATGGCTCTGGCCCAAGTGAACTCCTCAAGATCCTTGTGCAGTATTCTCCTGGTGGTACCCTGAGATCAGCAGATGCTAGCTTTTCTCTCAACTCCCACTCAGTGCCTAAAATCCCAGGGAAAGCTCTCCTTCCGCTGCTACACCCTTTGCTTTGAAGACAAAAATAATTTAACAAGATCTAGAGTTTTTCTATGGTTCAGCTGCTTTCAAAAATCTGCAGGAGTTTCCAGTGTAGAGATAAGGACACCTCCATTCACAGCCTGCTCTGTCTTCAGTGCCAGCCTTCTGCAGAGCTTCCGTAACACTGAATCATGCATACCCTACCTGTGATAAAGCTAATTCTCACACAAATGCTTCTGTGTCTGCCTGTATGCAGGGCCTGCTTCCAAGTATGCACTGAGTGCTTGCTGAGCTATGCAGTGGAGATGTATTTTGCCTTCAGTTTGGTGCTTCCAGACTTCCCAGAACAGCAACCACACTGTTTGTGGATAAATTGTGTTTATAATAGCCATGTTGGATTTGTGCGGCTCTAAGGAGAGCTTGGATGTAAACAGCTCTGGTTGAACCTGAGTCCTCATATCAGCTTGAACAGGAGCAGGTTTTGAGCTGTGTTGGGTTTTTTTTAATTGTGCAACCTTCCTCTGCCAGTTTGGACATTTGTTGCTTTTGCAGTGTTGTGCTGGCTGGAGCAGTTCCCACAGAGCAGCACAGCCTGCTCTCTGTGCTCTCCTCATTATCTGCTCCCTGAATGTGTGTGCCTGTCTCTTTGCTTTTCATGTCTGCTGCTACTTTCTTTTTTTCCCCCTTTTCTTGCCTTGTTTATGTCACTTGTTTTGGGTTGTTGGTTTTTTTTTCTCTCTTGGTACTAGATCAATCCACTGATGCAGATTTTCCAGATTTATTTCTTTTCTGACTCTGGAGAGATGTTTTGTTCTCATTTGTTTGTTTTGCTGGCCAGAATACAAAAGGTTAAATAGTTTGGAGAACTTTATTCTGTATTTACTGTCGAGGTAGGTTTCTAAATCAACAGTAGGTCGTGTATTGGAGTGACTCACAGAGCTGCTTAACCTTTTTCCTTCCGTTTTGTCTCTCTCCAAATCTGAAGCACACATCTGCAATTTAGATTGCTGAAATGCGAAGCTGTGAAATGCATATAAATTGCTGTAGATGGGTTGCTCAGCCTGGCCCCAGTGCAGAGCCAGTTTCTATTTGGCAGCAGTCAGATCCCTCTGGGACATAAAAAGCACCTAAAAATACAGAGTAACGTGAGGATGTTCCGTGCCATGGGGGGACTACCAGCAAGGAGGATGGGCTGGTTGGGAAGCATGGGGCTGGGCAGAGTTAAAACCAGTCTGGTTTTGTGTGGATCTCTTATACTTGTAGGAAGGTCTTGTCTCATGGGGAGGTTGCAAAGTGGGCAGACAACAGGCACTCAAAGGAGAAGCATTAGCACTTGGATTTCAGGGAGGAAAATGGGACACCATCGACTGATCAAAACTGCATGGACAAGTTGGGTCAGATAAAGTAATAAGTTCATCCTGGCTCCTTCATTTCTGACACAGCAGAGATAAATGTCCCCAGGGTGGGCTATAGGTGCAAGGGCAGCAAAGTCTGCTGGACCACACAACATCAAATGCATGTGGTAACTAACAAGCTGCTGACCTAACCATTAGCCAAGAGACTGTGCTATAAGCTGTCCCAGTGAGGCACCTTGACTAGTGAAACAGAGCAGAGATAGCCCCAACATCCCACGGTCCTCAGAGAACAGATGTGCACAGTCCCCTCCAAAAGCAGCAGTACAAAACAAGCTGGAAATGAACAGTGCAGATGGAAGCAAGTGTGGAGGCTCCTTCAGCAACCATCATCTCTGCAGAGTATCCCAATTCGCTGTCCTGGAAAACACTCCATTTCCTAGCTGCCAAGTGTATGGGTACAGATCCCTGCTTTGTTCCTCAGCAAGAAAGCAGGGGTGAGACATCTCCACTCCTAAACTGCCATTAAAGCCCACAGTTCTTATACTCAGCAGCTTTTCTCAATTCTCTTCTAAGAAATTTACTGGATAGCCATGTATTGGGGTTTGTTCCTCTCATTTCCCTTGCCCAATATCTTGATTATGGTCCGGAAAGCTCTCCCTGCGCTCTTTTCAGGTGTATCTGCTTAAAATGCAGCTTTTGAGCCAGGGCTGCTGGCTCCACTGGGACACAGCTGGGTCTAGCCCTGTGCTGAAATGCTGCAGTGCAGAGAGCTCAGTGGGTACAGCACCTTGCTTGTTAGTGAGCACCTCAACCATAGAATTGTTTAGGCTGGAAATGACCTGTAAGATCATTGAGCTCAGCTTTTAACCCAACACTGCCCAGTCAAAACTAAACCCTTTCCCTCAGCACCACGTATACGTGTCTTTCAGCTCTCTGCAAGGAAGAATTTGGTGGTTTTGTTTGGTTTTTTAATGTCTCATCTAAACCTCCATGGGCACAACTTGAGACCAATTCCTCATGTCCTGTTACTTGGGAGAAGAGATAAACACTCACCTACCTATTGCCTCCTTTCAGGTAGTTGTAGAGAAGGTCTCCCCATGTCCTCCTCTTCTCCAGGCTAAACAAGCCCATCAGCCACTCATAAGACCTGTGCTCTAGATCCTTCAGAAGCTTTGTTGCCCTTCTATTGTTAAGCTCCAGCACCTCAGTGTCCTTCTTGTAGTGAAAGGTCTGAAACTGAACCCAGTATTCAAGGTGTGACCTCCCCAGCTCTGGGTGGAGGAAGATCACTTCCCTAGGTGATCGTCATATTTCAGAGAAGTTCAGCCTCTCAGTGACAAGGAGATACTTTCTGGCAGATACTTTCTGGGTACCAACAGCTGAGAGTGAAGCTTGTTTCATCCTGTGTCTGCACTGGGTTTGCTGCGTTCTGTTAGGGGTTTGTTACAGTGGTGGAACCTAATCCATTTAGTTTCTACTGCATATTACAAGCAGTGATGTGAAAACAATACTGAATAGTCACGGTGCAACCTGCTGCTCCTGGCTGTCAGCCCACAATACTTTCTGCAGCCATCTACAGGGTATCTTGCATCCACCATGCTGCAGGGTGGCATGCTGTGGTTACAGGATTAGGGCCTCCCTGCACAGAGGTCTGGGAGACTTGAGAGAAGTTTTTCTTGTGCTTAGACCACAAATTACCTTGCTCTTGAAGCCTGCCAATTCTATGAGGTTTTAGTTAATGAAAGGACTGCATGCATGACCTGCTTGGAGTAATCTTTTAAAATTTTGGTTGTTTATTGAAGTGGTTGTCTGTAAAGGAATGGAGTAAATCTGTATTTGTTTTGTCTGGAGCTAATCTACAAATCTCCTATTAAGATGAGGACAGTATATCTTTAATCATGTACATAGAAAAACACACTAGAGAAAGTCATAAGATCTGATTAAAAAACCAGATTTTCTATATAGAAGTACATTGGCACCTGCCTGGGCATCAGCTGGTTGATGCACGTGGAAGGTTATTTCCAAGAATCTCAGCCACAGCACTTTCAGTGCTGCCTGTCTGTGCCCACTGCATGGATCTGCCTAATGCTTTTGATTAGAACCTGCTGCACAGTGTCATTGAACACTGCTCAGAGCATCCCCCTTGCAAGGAAGAATGCTTCACCTTGAATTACATGGCTGCCAAAGCAGCAGGCAGCTGGGACTGCAATGGGTTGGAAGTACCTCTGATACTGTTTGGTGTTCTGACCCCAAATGAAATAACCTGGGACACTGCTGTCTTGGTGATCACTGCTGTGGGATGTGCTCAGTTTAAAATCCGTGTCTTCCTTCATTTGTGCAGTGAGGCAGCTCCTGGCTGCTCCCAGGTATGCCACATAACTCCCTGTTAGAGGTTCCTGAGGTGCGGCCCTTGGATGCACCCTCAAACCCAACATCTTCTTTAATACAGTGTATCCTGCCCTCTAGTGCCAGCAGATGCTGAGTCAGCAAGAGCCCAGGAGAGAGCTGTGCCTGTGACTTCTCACCTTTCTCCTTAAACAGGTCTCTCTGAGCATGGGAAGCTACTGATGATGGGGCTACTAGGACAGGGACACTAGCTAAGTAAGTTTGTGCTGAGTTTGGATATTTGTGCTACAGTGTGGGGATCGAGTACTTCAGTGTGGCTTTGGAGCAAGCACAGCTTCTTGGAGATGTTTTCAAGGAAAATAAGCTTCATTAAGGAAACAAGTATACCCATGGCAGGCTATGTGAAAGAAGGCTTTGGAGTTCAGAAGAGTGAGCTAAAAAATAAATCCTGAAGCCTTGGGGAGTGCTTGGCTGTCACACAGGGAACAGACAGAGCAGGGAAAACACCTGGAAACAGGTCTCTTGCTTTTCTCCTGAAGAAAAGAGGTTTCTCTCAGCCATGGCCTGGGACTCACAGGAATGTTCCTGGTGGGTGTCTGCTGTGAGCCAAGCACAGCCCATCAGTGCTTCTCAAAGCTCCTTCATGCTCATTACATCTCCCACCCTCCTGATGTGACTCTTCACTTTGCTATTTTTAAGACTGCCAGGCAAAAGCTTCAAGATTTGCAATAGGCAGGGGTGGGTTGGTGCTGGCTGCAGAGCCGTGCGTGCCTCCAGCCGGGCAGGATCACACCCGCCGGGGCTTTTGCACAATTTCCTGGGTTATTTCAAGCTGTTGGGAAGGTCCAGCCGCAGGAGAGCTGCTGGGGCCGTGAATGGGGGGGGCAGGCGGCCTTTTTGTATGCCAGTGAGGCTGCAGAAAATGGAAAAAACAGTTTTGTGTAAACCACTCTCCTCTTGCTCTGTCCCCTCATCTTGGATCAGAGAAGTCGGAGATTGGGGAAACGGTGGTGGTGGTGGGGGAACCCCAACCTGAGAGGTCACCCATAGTTTTCCTCTGATGCACGGTGGAGTGGAGTGCTGGCGTAGCTGTTAGGGTGGGTTTGTTTCTTTAAGGTGTCTCCCAGTGGGACCATCAGCAAAATGTGATGTGGCAGCTATGGTAACTCCTCTTGGCTTTCAGCACAGCTCTCACTGATCACACAACTTGCTAGTGAAGAAGGTACAGCTGTCCAGGCCTTGGCAGGGTTCCCCACCCTCTGCTTGCTGCCAAATGCTGTTTTTCTTCTTTCTTTCTTTCTTTTTAAAAAAAAATTATTTGGTTTCCTAAGAAAATGAAAATGGGAGGAACAGCCTCAGCTGCCTCTCAGCTCCATCTGATGCTTCCTGGATCTAATGGGGAAAAGCCTGATGGGGCTACATCCCAGTGTGACGCTGCGTTGTTGGCAGCCAGGGAGGTCCAGAGGCCAAATTTGAGGGCTCCTGTCCTGCTGTGTGATGCTGGGGCTAGAGGGGGACTGGGGTTAAACACTGGGGTTCCAGCTGAAACTGTGTTCAAGGCTGGCTTGTTTTTCCCAGTGTGGGCATCCTCATGCATGGCCAGCTCACATGCACACCTGCAAGAAGCGAACCAGCTGGATCTGTTGAGCTTGGCTGCAGGCAAAAGCCCTGTTGCAAAACTAGGCAAACAACTTCCCTGAGTCACCTTCCCGATTGTGTCACAGCTCCAGATGCCTCAGTGGTTGAATTTGCACCTATGAAGTACAATGGAATAGCTCAAAATTCACCACTGCCCTGAACAGTCCCAGAAACTAAATCACTCCAAAGCTTTAGGCATTGAGTCACAGCCTGGACTCACTGTAAGAGGTCCAGGAATCTTTTTTTCCTTGTCATCTCCTTCTTTGCATCCACTATGGCAGTGTTAACCCTTGCTTATCAAAGCATATTTGAGCTGTGCTGGCCTTGGCCCATGACAAAAAGACTCTGTCTAGCTCCAATGTGTGATTGACGCTACCCCATCCCCAGGAGCTTGCCTCATGCTTGTGCCCATACTGCCACATGGTCTCTAAGGCTTGTCTGCCCCAGGGATTTCTGCCAGCCCCAGGGAATAAATTGGTGGTGTCAATGGCACAGCCAAACACTCTTTGCATGGTAGGGTGCAGTTTGGAGGACCTATTAAAGATCCAGTAGTAGGATGGGTTTGTACTGAAAGTACCCACCATAGGGTGCAGCAGCTTGCACGGACAAGCTGCATGGTTGCATGCAATGGGAAAGCTTGCATGGAATTGCTTCCCTTGGGGTTCTCCAAGCTTCTTCACCAGGCTGGATCTGCTGGTTTGGCATGGCAGAAGCAAACCAAAAAGCCCTTTATTTTGAAATATTTTGACTATGTGTACAATTTTAAGGATGTGCCTGAAATAAGAGCTGAAAGGCAGACTGATCAGTGAGGTGGATGTGTAATTTGAGGAAGGAACCTGTGGATTTTCTGTCTGAAAAGAGGGTTTATATTTTAAAATAATTCACATGCTACTAGAGCTCTGAGAGCTTTTGTAGTAGTGGCTAAATGAAAGACTAAGGATGGTGCTGCATAAGTAAGGTACATTGCAACTGATTTGCGCAGGGGGTGAAATTAGGGCAGTAGGAAATAGCACTGAACACACTATAAACAGGAAGTCTATTTTCTGTAGAAGCAGGGATGACTGGGCACATCTAAAATGGACCGTGGTACTTACGAAAACTTTTCTAATTGCAGCAGAATAATATATTTGAGAACAACAAACCAGTAGCAATAAAGGGAAATGCATTTGAAGTCTGTCACTTTTTAAGCTATTTCTCTTTCATTCTAACATAATTCACAGCTAAGTAGTACCTACAGCCATGTCTGTTTTCCTTTGAAACCTCAACTACTTTAAAATATTTACCCTTTACCACCCACTGAGAGTGAAGGTACAGCCTGACTTACAAAATAACAGCACTTAAAAGTATAATTTTCAGGTTAACTCAGTCCTACTGAAAATGTGTGTGTTTTTAGTTCACAATTCTCTGCTGAAAATGCCCTGGACCTCCAGGCACATGTCATTGGCCAGGAGCTACCTGTAATTGTATTTTGGAATGATGAGATCTTTTTATGGGCCTCTCCACCACTAATTCCCCTGGCATGAACATGTAATGTACTGCTGAGTTGCTCCTCTGTTCTCAGTAAGTCATGGCAAGGATTGGTCACTGGGTTGTTAGTTTTCAATGTCTCCAAGGGGATCCCTGGAAGGTGATTCCCCGCTTTCCCTTGCTCTTGGGGAATAAACTGCTGCTTGAATAGTTGAAAACTTGATACTCTGAACAACCTTTCTGCACCAAAACTCAAGTGTAAGTTCATAATTTCTCTAGAGAGGAGGTGGTGAGAAAGTAGATGCTCAGCTGCTCTCCAGCTCTCATCCAATAGCAATCTTTTGTCAGACCCATAGGGCGTAAAAGAGAGATTTAATTATTTATTATTATTTTTTTTAGTGCTAGTAATAGAAGGAGTATGTTAAACAGCCTTTCTTGCAGCAAAGGATGAAAAACCTCTTGCAAAAATATCTGGTTGTTTCACTGCATAAAATCCTGACAAGCTGGAAGAGAGCTTTGAACGCAGAGGTTGCAGGATCATGCCAGAAGCATCACATTTGCAGTTAAAGGCAGCGAAAAGGACTCGCTGATATTAGAAATTTTCTGAGCTGATCAGGCAAAATAATGAATTTCTTTAACAGATGCAGAAGAGCCATCTTGTCTAATGTGTGAAAAATACACATTAACATGGCCTATGCAAGGATTTTTTTATTATTATTTTAAAGACAGTATTATCTCATTTGGCCTGGCTTTACTGTGCAGGTTTATGTTCAGGTATCTTACTGGGAAGTAGTAACAATTCTCTGGTAATCTCAGAGGCACTACTATAGCTGAAAACTCTGGTTCCATGTAGATGCTTTTGAGTGGGCTTAACCCCCGACGCCCACCTTGTGTCATGGCACCCACTGATGCCTGAAGCGCCACAGTCTGCCGGGTAAGCTTGCCTGTGGGTTTGGAGGGAAGTAAGGCTTAAGCTCACAAGAACTGGAATAGGGTGTCTGTGGGATATGGTTTGGTGTACGTAGCATTGGAGGTGGTGCTGGTCATCCTGGGTAGGAAGGACAAGGAGTAGCAGGTGCTCAGTTTCAGCCCATCAAAAAATGTTTCCCCCCTGCCATCCTAATTGCTTTGATTAATGGTTTTATTGTGTCCCACATGCTTTTGTCTGGGCAGCCCCACTGTGTCCATAGCAATTCTAGTATGAGGATGTATCACTCACATCCAACAATGTGCTTCTGCCCCTGTGCCTGGCATCTCCAAGCAACCATGAGTTCTAGGGCTCCTGCTGGACCAGACCATGTGTGCAGCTCAGCCTGCTGCAGCTCCTTCCCCCAGGGACTTTGCTCTGAATACCCAAGTAGGAGCTTACAGCTTTTTCTTAAATGGGCAACACTTCTGTAAGTGCCATTACATCTGCCACCTTTTGGCAGTGGTATGCAGCAGGCACGCTGGGATGGGGCTGCTCAGATGTCGGAATGAAAGCAGGGAAATGCACTTCACTGCTTTTCTTTCAACAATGAGACGCCATTTCATTGCTTCACTGTCCTGAGCACGTTCAGCCTAGGTTTTCTGTGCTGTTGGACAAGCATCAGTGAGGCCATGGCAGGGAGATGTTGGGGTGCTGCAGTGGTCCCCAGGCATGCTTTCGGCAGGGGATTAAAGTCCTTTACTGTTCTTGACTGAAGATAAACCACCCTGCTACCTATTGTAAATTGCATGCTGGGACATACCTGCCTGTTTGCCTTTCTCCTGGGCTGTTTGGATTTTTTAACATCCCGTGATTGTCTGAGCTTCCTTTCTTGGACAGGCATTTCTTTAAATGAGCCATATTACCCAGCAAGATTTCATCACAATACACACAAAACATGCTGTAAGGGTCATTCTTAAATGTGCTCTTGTGTTTGTCTGAGGTCCTTCTGGCAAATTAATGTTGTTAAGGAGCTTAGTGTTGGGGATGCTGGATGTGAATACATTGAGAAATCCCCCAGACATGTAAAATACTGCTTCTTGACTCTCCCTGGATCCACCAGACCTTACTGGATTTTCCAAGCTGAATCAGTGGATTTTTAAATTTATTTTTTTTAACAGGGGTCTCAGCACAGCAGTGATTCCCCCCTCCCCACCCTCCCCCCCCCCCCCCCCCCCCCCCCCCCCATCTCTCTTAGCTGAGCAATTTGGTTTATTTATTTTTATGTATAAACATGTAATTTTTAAAGGAGAGCTGAACAGCTTGATTTGAAGCATAATCACATAAATTACTGCACAATGATTTTTGGTGGCTAAACTAATCCAAAGGCTAATTCTTACATTTTAAAGAGCATGTTTGGCAGGCCTAATATCTCTTAAGGAAATGGTAAAGCTTCTTGGGGATGACAGTTAACAAGGCAAGACTATCTTATTAGGAATTCAATTAAAGCTAGTAGATTCTTACTGTATCTTTTCCAGTAAATATATATCAAACTGAACCAGTATACAACTGGCTCTTCTCCCCTCTCCCCTTATTCCCCCAAGCCATGGTTATAGAATCATAGAACTGCCTTGTTGGGAAAGACCATTGAAAGAATAAAGGTTAAATATTAAAGAGGAGAAGTTGGGAGGAAAAGCAGGGACTACAGCTCACTGTACAGTGCAGGGCACAAGGCTTATTTTCGTTTTGAAGTCTGATAACTTTTGCAAGTAGTGTGAGAACTGGGTCTGCCTAATTCCCATCCCTTGCCGATATGCAAAAGGCAAAAACATTCCCAGATCGGATGAAGGCTCACACGCAAAGACCCTGGGAGAGGTCTGGGGATGTCTGGCTGCCCCATTACCAGGAAGACCCTGGCCCAAGCAGGATGAAAGTCTGTGCTCTGACAAACACCCATTGGCTGCTGGTTTGGGAAAGTATCTGGGCAGCCTTTCCTGGGTACAATTCAGAGCTTTAGATTAAAATGTCCCTTTCTCCCAAAAGGCTCAGACCTTGGGGAGGGCTGTCCAGAGAAATTAGGGATCAGATGACCTCTTTGAAACTCTGTTAGCAATAGGGTTTCACAGTTGTCATTGCTTATTTAATATTTTTATGGGAGTGGTATTAAAATCCTCCCTGTTGCAATTTCACCCTCCTCTAAAAAGATCCTCCTGTCTCCAGGTTCCCAATGCTACTTTCCATGATGTGACAGCGCTTTTTTGGAGGAGAAAGGCTGGTTGATTTTGCTGTTGTTGTTTTGGTTTGGTTTTAGTTTTGGCTTTAGCTTTTATTTGTTTCCCCCAGGGAAAACCGTCATTACTGCTAAATGCTGAAAGCCTCAGACTCTAAGGGTGATGGCTGATTTTACCGGTCAACCCCCCAAAGAAAGCCCTGCTTTAATGCTGGAGAAGAAGCGCATCCCAAAGAGCTACCAGAGCCGCCCCCATCTCTGCCTTATGCATCCATCCACATTCATGCAGGGAAAATAGAAGTGCCAGCAGTGCCAGGGAGGTTGAGCAGAGCCTTACAAAATGCTCAGCTGAGAGAGTGCTTACTGGCGAAGAGCCTCTTCGATGCTTAACTATCTGCTCTTCCCAGGAGAACGAGAAGGGCATTGCAAAAATTGGTCCTGATGACACAGTTGTGCCCCGGAATGGATTAAGTGGACCAGCTGCAGTATGAAAGTGGTTAAAGAGATGGTATGAGGTTAAGGGCTACCTTGCTTTGATTTATTGACTGACAGTTATTTGTGTATGATTAGTTGTTGCTGAGTGGTCATCTTCTACAACTACAAATAAAATTAAATTGCTTAGAAACTTCTCCCTTCCTTTCCAGAAGATATTTCTGCTGTTTTTAATTCTTGAGAACTAATCATCAATTAACATGAGACTAGTAGTATTCAGTTGGAGAATTTCTTGGTTTTCCTCACTTCCAAATTTGCCTTGTAAACCAAAAAATGATTATGCATAGCACTCCAAGTCACTTAGAGGGACCCACGGAGATTTCTGTTGGGGTTGTTGGCTAGCAAGAAGGAGCCGACTGAGGATCTGTCCCACTGCATTATTTTTTTTTTTTTTTTTTTGTGGAGCAGCACTATATTTTAGGCAACTTTTTCTCTCCTTCCCTCTCTTCAAAGCTTGCAGGTGGGGGAAGCTATGTGAAATGTGTGTTTTCCCCAACTAACGTCTGTAATTCCCTGTTTTTATGTCAAGCGCGCTTTGCGCTCAGGGTTGTTGGTAGTGTTCCCTTACTGGTTCACAGTCTCATCAAACCGTTCCTACAGTTCCACAGCAAGGCATAAATTCTGGAGAATTCAGGCTTTGAGATTTCAAAGTCATGCTGAAGCACATGGAGATGATTCTCAGAACTATAACTATAAAAATAATTATATTGCTAGGGGGAAAGAGTGACAAGAAATGTCCCCAAAAGAGGTTTCAGCGGTGGTTACAGAGTCTGTCCTGACTCTGTAGAGGCTGCTGTGATCTCCAAGGCTAATTTATCACTGCTACTTGTAACTATGAATTATGCCTGAAAAGGCACTGAGAGAAGGAACGTGAAGGGAGATTGCAAAGGAGGAGCACTGCAGTCTTCCCCTTTGTTTTAATGAAGATGCTTAATATGCTCTTAAAAGCAGAGCTACTCTCTACAGAAGATTGGTGTGAAAATGACTGATTTGGAGACAAATTAGCTGAAATATATGCTTTGACTGTTCTATTAATGACCCTTCAGTGCACATCTCTCCCAACAGGACTTTTACCACATCCCTGGCTCTAGCAGACTAAGTAGAAACATACTTCTGCTGCTCTTCTAAGTGGTCCTTCAGTTTTGAGCCAACGTTTTCCCTCCACCATGCATGTCTCTGCTTCTTTTTTATGATCAGCAGTCAGTTGATATGCACCTAGCCCAGGGCAGATTTGTCTTTTGCATGTCTCCTCCTCTGGAACATTTTCCTTGTGTTCTCTCTTTCAAAGGTCTCTGAGCCTGAGCGTTTTCTGGCTGACTGTAGTGTATTTGGTGTCCGCTGTGTAACAGATTTATTCTTTCAAAAGGCAAGACATGAACATAAACAGAAGACCCAAAATGCATTTTGCTGGGCTTTTAAATGCACTAAGATGAAAACCCCCTGCTACAAGCCTATTAATGTAAATACCAAACTTTACAATCCTTCCTGTCAAGGAAACATATTTACATTTTTCTAAAGATGCGTATAAAAAATAGGGCTTTAGGGACCAAAAGGGCTTAGTTCCAGTGTCACAACACCCTCAGTTAACTGCACTGCTCTCATATAGTGTAGAATTAGGGCCAGTAGAGATAACATCTGTTTGCTTCTTTAGGGACAAAATGAAATAGGATGCTAGCATTTTTATACTGGAAACAGCCCTGGAAGTCTGGAGGGGCAATGGGAAGAGCACTGTGTATCACAAGCACACATTGCATGCGCCTTCATTGGCACAAAGAAAGATGGGAAAGGTGTTATTAGTGCTACTGCCAGCCCAAGATGGGTGAAAGGCTCATCCCAAGCCCTCCTGCAGAGAATGGGAAGAGGGTTGCTGGCAGACTGGTCCTACTGAGATGCATTTTCTTCTATACTTTGCTGATACTCCTGACTTTCTGGCTGGACAGGATTGTCCCTACCTAACAGAATAACAGGGAATGTATTTTCTTTCCTCCTGAACTTTTTTTGATGTTTGGAGCAATGTGAACATTTAGAAGGGAAAAGTAGAAAGCAGCTAAAAGGGAAGGAGCACAGGTGCTGACGATGAGGATGGGGAGATCTTTTGAAAGGGAGGCTCAGCTTTACACCTCTACTGAAACATCCTGTTGCACTCATAGAATTGCCAAGCCATGCCTGTTTCTCTTTAAACTGTGAGATTGAGTTGTCTGTAATTACGCAGAGCAGAAGAGGAAAAAGTCTGATGGCCAAAGGAGCAAGCAGCAATGACCTGCTGGTGTTCACAGAGGCCAGGTGACATTTTACCAGTTCTCAAGGCTCTGATTTTCTAATCATAAAGCTCCTCTGACTTTTAGTTTTTGCGTACAAAGGGGAATGACCATTGCTCAGAGCAGAAAACCTTTCCTTGCCTATCTCCCCGTAAACCCAGGGAAACGGGAGGACGACCATGGCAATCCAGCCTGAACGGAGCTCAGCCCTTCATGCTCACCCAATGTTTGCTGCTCTTGCTGCTGCCTAGGAAAGGCAGGAGCTGATCCCAAATTCAGATAGCTATTTCTAAAGGTTTGTTGTGTTGTTTCATTTTGTGGTGGTTTTTTTTCCATCAAGGCTGCAGAGACTGTTCCACTGTTAGGCACAAAATCTTTTCTGGCCATGACAGACGCATGCAGAAGTCAGTGTCATGCCATGCAGCTAAGTTTGCCTGTTTTTGAGACTTTCTCTAGGATCATGTCAATTTATTTTTTTGCTGTTAGCACATGTAATTTTTGTCACCATAAATGATAGAATTTGACACCGCACCACACCAGGCCATTTGTCAACAATGTTTTCAACAGTTCAACCGCACGCGTGTGCATGCACACACAGGCACAGAGAGGAGAGATGGGGGGGGGGGGGGGGGGAAGGCCACTTTCCTCTCTAAAACATGCAAACATGAAGCAAAGGATCATTTCTAACCACCAGGCTGGAAGCTGGGTTACAGCAAAGGTGCTGAACACCGATTCGCTCCCAAACAAACCCAAAATGCGCTGGGGTTTGGCTCTCCGTGGTGGTTTTTCGTACAGCCCGTAACGTCGCCTACAATTCCTTTTGGGTAGGGACAATCTGAACATCTGCATATAACATCTGTCTTGACAGAGCCATGCTAATAATTCAACTGACAGTGATCTTTAAATTTAAAAAGAAAAAAGCAAGTTCTGCTGCTAAAGTACCGCCTGGTAGAGAGGAATGGTTGTACATTAGATAACAGTTATAAAAACATCATTGGCTGATGGCAGACCATCATTTGGGAACCAGCAGAATAAATGCATTGTTCCATCCCAGCACTTTACTATTCAGCCAATCTAAACTGCTGAAGAAATATGTGTTCAGGACATTTTACATCTGTTTTTTGACAAGAAGCCTGGGGTTTTGCGTGTGGGTTATGTCGGTTTGGGGTTGTTATTTTTATTTTATTTTAATTCTATTCACTGCAGCTCTTACAGCCTGATTAGCATGGGGGGGGGGGGGGGGCACTCTGTTTTATAAACGGAGGGTTTAGCCTTTTAAAAGGCAACTTGACTTCATTTTTTTGTTTTGTTTTAGTTTGGGTTGGTTTTTTTTTGTTGTTGTTGAAATCGGGGCACAGCATGCAAAAAACAGTAACGCTAGCAATAGCCATAAAACCCACCACTGCAGCACTACCTATTTAAACAAACAGGCAGCCGGTACAATGGGTAGAGAAGCCTGGTTTTTGAACGGCCTAACGTTTTGGGGGGCTCCCACAGTAAGCATGTGGCAACCTTAATCACAGCACCAAAATGCAAACTGTTTCAGGATGCAAGAGAAGCATTTACTTGAAGTGCTTTCTAAAACGGTTTTAAGTTTGCATTTTACAGTGCTGGTAGGTCCTAGTCCAACGCTTTTGGGCTTTTTTTAAACAAGGTAGTGCAGTTGCATTAAGGGTTTTGTTTTGTTTGTTTGTTTGTTTGTTTGTTTTAGATGGGCCATTTATTGTTGCTAAAACAAAACAAAGATGGATTTGTCTCTTTAAAAAAGCCTGGCCAATGAGCTGGGATAAGCTTCCTTTTCGTCTTTAAGGAGCTGATTCTCTGCATGATGAAATTATTCCATTTTATATCAGGCGTGAAGTTATGAGGAGGGGGCAAATTTCCCTTTTGAGCATTTGCTTGGCGAAATGGGTTCCCAGGCTCTGCTTTATGTACTGAGCCCCAGAGAGTGACTGGCTGTACGCAAACTCTGGCTGACACAATGCAGAGCTGCTCTGTTAATTAGCTTGAGATGAGGGTGTTATTAAGGGACTTTTTTTCCCCCCTCCCCTCCTTTCTTACTTTTCATTCCTTCTTCCCTGAATATTACAAAAGCAACTTAAAAGGAAGTAGTTTTCATCTAATAGAAAATGGTAAGGAAGAGTTCAGCAATGACAATAGATAAAAAACTGCATCTAACACCAGCCTTCGCTTTACTGGCCCTTTGGGGAAGGGAAACCGAACAAATATGAAAATTTGGCGAAGTTTCTTCTATCTTTGTTTGCTTTTTATTGTGTGAGGGGGAAGGGGCACAGCCCAGGGCTGCAGCCAACATCTGCTGCTTGTTTCTTTTAAAACAAATGCAACCTGGGGCGAACTTGTCGCCGAATCCCTGATGTGGTCCTGCTGACCTCCTGGTCCCCCCTGGCTGGAAGAGGATGTGACCACCCCAGGAGCCAATGGCTCGGCATTGGGGTTTTGGGTGCAGGCACCCGTGGAGCGGAGCAGCAGCTGTTTTGGATCCTCTTGTCAGCCTGTTGTACTGATTGCCTTTCCCTCTCTTCAAACCCTTCCCTGAAGCAGCGCTTTCTGGCAAATCTCATGCAACAATGGTCTCCCCCTGTCCCTCATCAACCAGTTCTCAGGTCTCCCCTCTCGGCTCCCCTATCTCCACAGAGCAAACCCTTACAGATTTATTTATTAAATGGGGCATATCTGGTTTTTTGCCTGCTTGGAAGGTTCTTTTTTTAATTTTCACATGCATGCAGGGAGCCAGACACATCTGTACTTCCCACCGCACTGCTGGGTCCGTTGCTTCATACCCCTTGCCCAGCAGCATCCCCACATCCCACCGAGCTGTGCTACCTCTCCTCAAACAGGACCCCTGGCAAAGCCAGGCTCACAAAGGAAGCCACGGGAGCCCCATCCCACAGCCAAATGGACACAGAGCATCATCTACAAGAAGAGAAATCAGTACCTACCCCTTCGGCAGCTGGATTCGCCTGCTCCGGGCGGTGGCTAGTGGGAGGCCGACATGGACCACGCTCCCTCCATCCTCCATACAGAGAAGGCATAACTCAGCCTCTCATGAGCCACGTAACTGCAGCTCGTCATCTTACTGTCCATCTCGTCGCTCTGTAGCACCTGGTAGAGGAAGTCTATATACCGTGCAGCCAGCTTGAGCGTCTGGATTTTACTGAGTTTGTCAGAGGGCAACGTGGGGATGATTTTCCTCAAGGCAGCAAAAGCTTCATTGAGCGACTGAGTCCTCTGTCTCTCTCTGACATTGGCCAGGATCCTCTGGCTCTGTAGTTCTTCATAAGATTGGGAGCTGGGACTGGACTTTTTCCCCCTCTTCCCTGGGTTGGGGCTGCCATCTTCGCTGGACTTCTTACTGTATCTTCTCTTCCTGCCAAATCTCTTTGGCTGCCTTTCCAGCTCCTCTTCACTGGTCCCCAAGCTATCCACAGGGGAAACAGGAGAACTGGAGCTTTCTTCCATGCTTTCTGCAAGAAGGGGAGGGGAAGAGACTTTCCCCCCCTCCTTATGTAATGTGAGTGTGTGTGTGTCTTAAATGTGCTTTAAATTCCTGAGACAGATCCTTTGGAAAAACAGGAGGACTTTTTTTTTTTTTCTTTCTTTCTTTTTTCCTTTTTTTTTTTTTTTTTTTTGCTGACCAAACGTTTTCCAGGTTGCTTGAAGGGCTCTTATTTCAAGGACCGGGGTTGTGCAAAAAATTGAGGTCTTGGAGAGAGGAAGTTATTCTAACTTTTTGGAAACTTTAGCTGAGCTCAGTTGCTAAATAGTTGTCAGAAGTGAGGGAGGTGCGGGGCTCCCTTCTGATTGGCCAGCCAGGTCAGTGGGAGGAAAGCTTTTCCCCTGCTAAACTTTCACAGTTTTATGTTACACTTAACTAAAATCTTGGGAATGCACCTCGAATAAAAGATAGCCGGTGACCACTGTTGCCACCCCCCTAGATGCTGAATTTGCAGCACCCCTCCAGGGTAACCCCCCTGCCAGGGTTTTTGGGGGTGCTGCTCTGCTTGCTGAATGCTTGCAGGCTTGCCCATGCTGCTCTGAGTCCCACTCCCAGCTCCATGGCCAGCAGTAGCTCACCCAAACCAGGGTGCAGGGCACACAAGCCTTTGCACACATAAATTCTCCATTTTTGAAAAATGGTGCCTGAATTTTCACCCCCTGATACTGGGGTTCTTGTAACCCCCTGTTACCCCTTTGCAAGATGCCCCTTGCAGTACCCTGCTCCCAAACTCCCACCTTGTGCATATGGGATAGGGATCTGCAATCCAGTCCTATGGGGCGACCTGAGGGTGGCAGAAGTCCCTGGGGTATGTGAGCTGTGGAAGGGTGGAGACTGTTCTAGTGGAGCCCAAAATATGGATCTTTTGGAAAGCAGCTAACAGTTTGTAGAAAATCTCATGGAGAGTACCTCCGAGAGGCAATGCTGACCGTGCAGCCCATCTGCCTGCCATTTTTCTCCCCACTTTTATTCCTCTCTGTTAAATACTAAATAGTACATTCTGGGGAAGCAAGACTTGAGCTAGGTGGGAGGATGCCTCTTCCTTCAGCATATCCTACTGCTGAAATTGTGGTATCCCAGTGCATAAAAGTGTGGTAGCAGCTCCAGAGTTTCTGAAGTGTCAAACAGAAGACAACGGATCTAATTTTCCTCTCCAACACACCAGGGAAAATGTGGGAAAACTTTGCTTGCTTCTGTGGAGCTAAGGCAGAATAAAATCAGATTTGGACCTCTGATTTCAGTTGCAGCCCAAATTGCAGGAACAGATGCATTCCTGAGCAGCAAAGATCATGTTTGCTGTATGGAGCAGGAAAATAAAATGAAACATTAATAATAATTTATAAAAGGCAGCTTGTAAAAATATTGATGTTGTATCAGAACAATTAGTTTAGAGTGGGTTTCTTTGCTAAGTTTTCCAGTAGGTATCAACGCTCATTAATGGAAAAAATAATGTCTGGTTTGATTGGAAAGTGTTCCTTGGTAGGAGAAGGAATTTTGGTTTGCCCGGGGCTGACTCCTCTACTGGTAGGTAATGTTTATAGTGGAAAGACTTCCCCAGGCAGTCCCTGGGGAGAGCCTGTGTTTGCTTTCAAAAGGAAAGGTTTTCAGGTGCAGCACAGAAGTCGGAAAGCGAGGCAGTTCAGCAAATAGATTTTTAATCCAATTTAAGACCCCAGTGAGTCAGACAGGACGGGTACCTCTGCTGCCTGCACCCCGATGCAGGTTTCCGGAAGGGCTTGTGCTGGTAGATGGGACCAAGGTTTGGCAATTGCTTTGCACATGCAACCTAAAGGTCCATGCGTACAGGGGACTGAGATAAAGTCTATCAGACCCAAAGATGGAAACCACCTTTGGCTGTGTTATGGCAAGGTACATTTATACTGGGGAAACCTGACTAACGGTCCCTTGCCTGTCATGTAAGCAAAGCAAACTGCTGTGGATAGTGGTGCTGATGTGAAACTGCCCCTCAGAGGGAAAATACCCCTCATGAGGGGTCTTCAGTTTGTACTAGAAGTATTTTGAGATCTTTTTCTCAGTGTATAGAATCATTTCCAAGCATTAAGAGAAATTACCACTGACGACCAAAGGGGCATATCCACCTTCCAGCTTTAGTGAGGACAGTTTTCCCAGCAAACAGGTTTGGGGCTAATGGTGCCAGCTCTTCTGTGCTCACATCCCATTCTGGATATTAGGGGAAATTTCTGGACAATAGGACATTTTTTTTCACAGAAAGAGTGGTCAGGCAGTGGAATGGGCTGCCAAGGGAGGTGGTTGAGCCACCAACTCTGAATGTGTTTAAGGGTCGTTTGAATGTGGTGCTTGGGGATATGGTTTAGGGGTGAACCTTGTAGAACAGGGTTATCAGTTAGACTTTGTGATTCTGAGGGTCTTTTCCAACTGGAATGTTTCTGTGATTCATTCATAGTGGTAAGCTGCTGTGGATTTGCAGGAATGCATGGAGCATGGGAAGACAGTTGGGTGGTGGGTCTGAGCACTTGGAATGCCCTGCCAGAAGGTGCTAGAGGTGCCTGCAAAAAGCTGCCTGGGGAGGCAGCAGGGCTGTGTTTGAGAGCACCAGGAGCAAGAGCAGCAGACCTGAGCTTGTGAGAGCAAGGAGAGTTGTTTGTTGCCACCTCTCCTCTCCTTCTGCCCTGATGACATGCTGCTAATACTTATTCTGCATCTCTTTTTTTTTTTTGCCCTGGCATGACTACCAAGGGCAGGACTTGATTCTGTGGAGAGTGAGGTGGATGGGGTGGGGTTGGTCTTGCCAGGGTTTTGGGGAGGTGCACTGTGTGGAAGTGTCTCGAAATGTCCAGTTGTCAGTTGGTATAGGCTTTTTGCCTTTGTGACAATCACTAGACACATCCCATAAAAGTGTAGCAGGAGACACTCAGCTCCTGGGCTTCATGCTGGAGCTACAGTGGCAAAAGAATGTGGCTCCATGGTGCAAACCTAGTCTAGCTGAGTGGCTGCTGCTCCTCACGCTCTTGGCCATGCCTCTCAGGGCTGTGTGACCTGGATTAGGAGCTCCTTGCTCCTCCACACTTCTTGGCTATGCTAAATAAATAAATGAACAGCCCC
Source organism: Dryobates pubescens (assembly GCF_014839835.1). NCBI lineage: Eukaryota > Metazoa > Chordata > Aves > Piciformes > Picidae > Dryobates > Dryobates pubescens. The sequence goes on along the minus strand of NC_071613.1, from coordinate 25,173,396 downwards.
AGCCTTCTGCTCAGCTTCTATGAGCAAACCTGAAGGAGCTTTTGCACAGCAAAGCAGGACAGGATTTCTCCCTGAGGAAACTGTTGCTGTGCATAACCTCTTAATGTGCAAAGCTTTTTACTATCAGGCAGACTTCATTAGATGAAATTTATGGTGAAAGTTAGCTGTGTCATAATTACGAAGTCTCTAAGCCTAGCTCCAAGGAGCATCACTCCAACACTGCTGTGTATGTGTGCACTCTTTACAGCCGCTGGGTCCCCAAGCAGTACTTAGTGCCAGAGCTAAGTACTGTGTTGACAATGCTGCAAATATCTTCCCTTGGAGCAGACCAAAGGCACCGTCTACGTGTGCGCAGACCCGGGTGAAATGTGATCTGACTCTCCTGAAGGAAGAGGGAGTTTGGAGAGACTTTGTGGGGGAGGCATGTGGTACGAAGGTACCACTGGCAAATCCAGATGGGGTGAGTGTACCCTTCCTGCTACCACAGCAGTGTGGAAAGAAGTTATGAAATAAACTGCAATATAAAAAATAGTTTTGATGAAAGTTTAATGCCCCGTTTAAATGTGACATCTACTCTAGCACTGATGCTGTCTTACTGCCATTCCTAAGCTCCCAACATTTCTTGTTAGGGGGAAATAATGCACACGGTCTGGGCTTTGGGAGTGGTGCTTATTTTTCATAGGAAGCCTGTGGTTCAGTTTTCCCCTTGGCAGGGCCTGGCCCTTCATCCCCTCTGTGCCACAGTGGGGGAAAAGCTTGGATTTCTTCCTCGTGCCACCTTTCCCATGAAAGGAAGTGGGGAAAGTTTGGGTGCCCTGGCACTACAGGTTGTGCTCAGACTGCTCTCCCAGCTCCTCTCTGTTGGGGAAACTGCCAGGGTAGCACATTTTTGGAGCAAAATGAAAGGAGATGTTGTTGTGCTTTCTGCCTTCCTCATCACTGCTTACTGTCTTCCTCTTCCTCGCTATTTACTGCTACAGAGAAAAGCATCATTTCTGCTTTCAGAAATGTCTTTGCTGTAAAATTGTGTTCGGTGCTGAATGGTCTTTGAGGCAGTCAGGCCTCATTAAGCTGTTTGGTTGGTTGTTGTTTGGTTTTCTGGAGGTTTTTTTTTGCCTTGCCTTCAGTGCAATTCAAGGGATAATTCCATAACTGTTGTGCAGCAACCACTAGAAGCATTCTCGTGTGTGCATCTTCCACATGCTGTCTTTGTAAACTTGGTTGTGTTTCACCTTGCACTTCTGCTTCGTAGGCTTTGTTTCCTTATTCCTCGTGTTGCAGTGCAGCAGCGGCCAGACACGGAGAGCGGATGTTTCCCAAAGCACTCACTCTGCAGTGACAAGTTTATGATCAAAAGCAAGGGAGCAGCGAGTGAGCAGAACAGATAAGAAGCAAGAGGCAGAGAGTGCGAGGCTTTAGGGTTGGAGCAGAGCAGAGTTTCAAAGTAATTGGATACACTAACGTTGGAGGTTTGTGCAGGAATGTACATCTGTTTCTGAACTGTTACCAGCTGATGTGCCCGCTCTTCCTTTCGGCTTCCTCAGTTATAAACCCTCAGAGCAGCAGACAAGTAGAGCCTGACCTGAGGGACAGAGAGTCCTATTGCTTGCTAATCCTTACAATAAATGCAGTCAAGGTCAAGGCATGCTTTTGATTTGCAAAGGCGTTGCTGGGGCAGCTTGGTGTGCTGATACTTGCCCCGGAGGGAGCAAGGTGGCAGCTTCTCCCCGTGCGTGGTTTGATGGCTCCATCTGGCTTCCTCAGCCTTGCGCTGGAGGAGGTGGAGAATATGGACATTTTAAGAGAAGACATTACAGGAGAATAGAATTGTAGAATGACAAAAGAATGAAGGGAGGAACTTAGAGACCTTCCCAGGGGACAGTTCCTCCTCTTGAGAGAGCCCGGCAGGTCCTGTGTTTATCCCCTTTATGAAGCTAGCATTCCATCCAAGCTTTGATCAAGCAAGGTGTGAATCACAAGGGCCATTTTTCCAGAGCTTGCTTTGTTTGCTGTGTGTAAGGTCAAGACAAACTCTCTGCAGTGTGATAATAATTTTAACTTTCAAAAAATATTATGGTGAGTCATTGTTAGCAGGCAGTGTAATTCACAGTTTCTCTATATGAGTCCTAGATTCTGGCAAAACACTGGTTCATACTTTGGAGAAGAGAGGTACATAAGAGTCCCACTAATATTCATGGGATGGAGGTGTTTAAAGTTATAAATGCTAAGTATAGGTCTGAATTTCTGATCTGAATGTCCTCTGAAACAAGAGATTTTTATTGACTTCAATAGATTTTGAATTGGGGTCTCAAGCATTACCCTGGTTGGAGGACTGGTTCACATCTCTTGGTCATCTGAGCTCCATTGTCAATAGGACAAGGATAACACAGAACTAGCACAATTCCGCATAGATCAATAGGTACAGTGTTTCAGGTCTGATCATTGATTGCTGTCAAGATTAGAAATCCGTGTAGTTTCTCATGCTGTTAGTGTTGCAAACCTAGCACACATCCTGCTGTATATGGAGAAACCAGAAGCCAGTGGTGTTGAAATTGCGGATTCTATTTTTAATGATAGCACAACAGATGAACTGTAGTTTGCAGGAGTAAAAAGTAGTAGCTATCCTGATTCCAAAAATAACATTGCTATTTTACATCACAGAATCACAGATCATTTACCCAAGACCACCACTAATTGCTGGTCAGAGAGGAATGTCTCCCTGGGAATCCATGAGATAGACTTTTTTTTCCCTCTTTCTGAAAGGTGGAATATTAATTGCAGCTGCACCAGTAATAACTGTAGCTGAAAACCCAGTCTAGGGAAAATGAAAAAGAAAAGAAAAATCATTTAATGAACTGGAAAATCAAAGTACACCAAATATTTTGTCCTCCTTGACTTTTCTTCCCCTATCTCCAGACCCATTAAACTGGGGAGGAAGGGCTGCCCACCAACAAGGACAATCCAATACCAGCATTACTGTCCTGTTAGCATCCAGGAACAGCATGGAAGGCTTGGGCTTCTGTACATTAGGACTGCAGCACCCGCTTCAAGGCAGGTGTATTCAAAACAACTTCAAGTTTGACTTCCCATTTTGAACATTGCTTGGCAGCTTCTCCATCTCCAGGAGATGGAGAATTGCTCCACTAAGGAGCCAGGGCTTGCTCCTGAGATGAAACTTTGGTTGACTTTAGCAGTGCAAGTGCAGACGGTGGGCTGGGAAGGAGTTTGCCAAGCTGACGCTGATGTAGAAGACTGATCTCACGTCCTCATACAGTCCACGGAGAGGGAGACTGTCTTTTCTGGGTCCTCATGGTGATCTTTTCTTACAAAAGAAATTTGCAGAAATATCCTCATGCCAGTGCTTTACTGTCAGTTTTAATCTTCAAAGCCCTGGAAACAATGTAAGGAAGGCAGTAATCCATAAAACAGATTTAAGTCTTGTTACTCACCTTAGCCACCTTCCACAGTTCCCTGTGAAGGGATCTCAGGATAAAAACTGTTTCTACTGGGCACAGGTTGCCTTTGCAAATACCATGCTCCTTTGTCCCTCTCCTGGTTTAGATCAAGGCACTGCCTGCAGTGGTGATTCTGTACTTTTTGATTCATCTTCTCTTTTAACAATTCTTGAAATGCATTGGTACTCCAAGTTAACGTGGCTGCAAAGCCCACCAAGAAGTAGTCCAAATGCTTGTACTCCTGCATTTCAGTAGTTTTGAAGATTAATCAGGACCCTAGTGGTAAATCAACCTTGTAGTTAATTACTTTGTGAAGTGAAAAAGATAGCAACAAGGTACTGGAAAGCAAAACCAAGGTGTCGTTATACTGTCATTGAAAGAAATGGTTTTCCTCATGGGTCTACAGAAGAATCTTTCTCAAAGCATCTTTCCTTGCCAATGATCAATCCTTTGAATGCTATGCCAGGGGGATGTGTGATGCCACCAATGTGCCTCATTATTAGAGAGAAAGGACTGAGAAATGCCTCCTGCACAGACTCCACCTGAAAATTGAGTGATGTGTGCAAAGGCAGATCCAGAAGCAGCTTTCTTTGCCTTGGTGTATCGCTCAGTGGATACACACGCAGAGGAGGGATTTGTTGCCCTGAACCTTAGCCAACTAAGTTTTAACTGTTGAGGATACCTCTAGAATATAACCAGCAAGGTATAGTGTTTTGTAGTTCAGATGCTGGGTAGATGAAAAAACAAAATGATGAACTAGGACACAGGTAATTGTAAGATAGCTCAGCCCAGAGAAGGCAAACCCTCCCAGAAGCTGGGTGCATCTGTTGTTGGATCCCAAATGGCCCTACTTCCAGCTGTGCTGGAACCCAACAGAATTTTTGGTATTGCCAGAATTTGAAAAATCACAATTTTGAATGCCAGGGCAAAACAAGGGGAAAATTGTTAAAGTTTCTGAAGTAAGAAAAACTAAATTTTGAAGGATAAGAGATTAGAGTCAGTTAAAATAAACCATTTTTCATCTCTTTGGCTAGCTCTGAACTTTACCTTGGCTCTGGCTGATAGCTGAGCTACTCAGAGTTTGTAAACTCCTTAGCCTGGATAAAAGCACGCATCCATCCTACTTTCTTATCCCACAGCACTACAATTTTTCAATCATTTCCTCCAGGGTTTAGAGCTGGTTAAGGAGACCGGATGACTCATTAACAACACTTGCTAATGGGCTGGATGGGTGATTGCTTTGTGGCAGGTCAGTCGTGGCTCCCAGAGGTGAAAACTCCTGCCTTTGAAATGTTCCCACTCCTCATCAGCCTGGTAGTGGTAACCTGGAGATGGGTCCTTGGTTTCCTGTACTGGAAAGGAAGAGCTTTACTGGTTGGGTCATTGTCAGCATTGGTCCAACTCCAGCAATTGGACTAAACTTTCCCTAGTATTCATCTACTTAAAACAGGGAGCTACAGTTTCTGTCTCAAAGGCTATGGAGCTGTTTCTGAGCCAAATTGCAGCTGCTTTCTCATACCTTGATGGAAAAACTCAAATGCCTATAATTTGTTTTCCCTCTCTTGAAAACAATGCTCAAAAACCATAGCAACTCTTCTTTCCTTATCCATCTTTTTTAACCACATTTTTTATTAAGTTCTTTCCCAACAGTGATTCTCTGTGGGCCTTTAGGCATTAGTGATGTTCCCACAGCAGAAGGACAAAATATGACTTCCCAGATCCCAACCCACTTACTGTATTTTGTTGAAAGAATATAGGATTAACCTGTAGCCCCAAGAGAGCTGTGACTCACACTCTTTGAAAACTGATGGTGCTGTTTAATGTCTTCAGTGGTTTAGGGTCTTTGCAGGATGGTGGGACCTGGTAAGAATCCTTGGGATATCAACTAAGAAGTGAGTTGATTTCAGTCCTTTGTGTCTTGCTTTTATGTATTTCAATGGCCTAGAAGAGGGAAGGGTCAATAACCCTGGAGAACCTCGTGGGTGACTGGTGAAATTCTCACCAAGTAGACAAAGAAAAATGTGACAGAATTATTGAGGGGAAAAATGCTTCTTTTCTAAATAGAACAATATTTTGTGCAATATGCCAATACACCTAGGGAAATGCAATTCATTTTTGGAAAACCAGGCACCCACACTCTGACTCCTTTACCTCTGCCTGTTGCAGTTTAGGTTTGCTTGTGTGCCCAAGTACTTCAGGTACCTGCTGCCCCTGCTCCCTGCTTTGGACATTTCCTATAGTCTATAGCAGCTGAGCAGAAAGTAGCTTGCCATGTCCTAGGTTGCCTGGCCTAGTGGAGAGGACACAAAGCCAGTGCCTCCCTTTGAAGCAAAAGGCTGCAGCAAAGGGCTGGTACCTTCTGATCAAGTTACTTGGTTATCAGTTGATTTGGTTTCACTTTGGTCTTTAATTTCATAGAATAGAATCATAGAATCAACAGAAATCTTCTATTTAAGGAAGGGGGGAGTGGGGGGGTGAAATCAGTGAGTAGCTACACACAGTATCAGAAGAAATAGTCAGCCAAATCTGTTCAGCTGAGAGAGGATATTATTTTTCTCAGACTAATTAAAACTTCTGATTTTTTTCTTTGTCTTTACCAACACCTGTTTAACTCAAGCACCTGAATAAACTTTAAGGAGAAAAGATAGCTTTGTTGGAGACTCAACTGGACCCTGAAAGATCGAGTTCCACTTCTGGGACCCTCAACAAATCCAAGGGAAACCAGGCTTGACATTCCTAGTGAGATCTGGGGAGGAAAAGCAGGAAAGGCCCATCATTTCCTTCAGAAGCAATTAGATGAAAAAGCCCCAACAAACAAATTGCTAAAAGTTGAGATTGTTTGAATTTAGAAGAAACAATCATAAAAACTAAATTAGCATCACTGATTTTGAATTCTTGTTCTAGAAATAGTGAGTGGACTAGCTGTTTTCTCAAGACTGACAACATTTACCTGTGTAGGCCATATCGACTGTTGGGATGTCATGAGCTATAGCCCATGTTTTCTTGATGTCAGTCTGGTTGTAAACACACAACTGTATAGATATCAAAGCTGATGTAAAGGAATGTGTACGTAGTAGCTGAAACACTGGAAATGAAATTATTGTGGAAATAGCTGCACCCCTCAAACGCACAGAAAGAGCATTCCTACAAAGCATCTGCGGATCTGTACATATAGTGTTGGCAAAGATGCATGTCTGGATGAGGAAGCAGGTACTTGAACCTCCCAAGCCTGCTGCATCCAGAAGTCAGTGTATCCCTCCTGTTTCCACTGATGTTTTGCTCCTTTGCAACTGTGGTGTTCTCCGCTGGCTTGCTCAGTATTACCCTGAGTCTTGCTGTGTTGGGATTGGATGGTGGGAACCAGTGTTCCAGCAGTACTGTAAGAGACTAAGGTCTTTTACATTTAGCCAGTGTGCCCCTTCCTTAAAGGCACAGCGTCAAACGGCCACAATCTGTCTGTCTCAGCTGCCCACATCCTACCTTTAGTATCACAGATGAAAAGTGGGTTTGAGAGAGCTTCCTTCTGGTGAAACTGTATGGTGCATTACAGGGCTGGATGCACTCTTCACAGTGGGCAGGTTTTTGTCTCTGTGAAAGAAAACAAAATCTTAATGTGGTCAGCTTCCAGAAATTTATGGTCAGCTTAAGGGGGTGATCAAAACTTCTGCAGGAACACCCTGCTTCATGAGGCTGTCTGGGCAGCAGCTGCAGCCTAAGAATATAGTCTAGCTTCCACCTTACCCAGCCCTTGGATTAGAATACTAACACTGCATACTAGCTCTCTTTGCCACGAGGACGAGCAGAACAACCTCTAGTGGGTTGCAAAGTACTGTATTGTTGTGCATTTTAGCTCAAAAAGTCTTTTAACTTGCATTTAATTGTTGAAGGAGAAGAGCTATAAAACATACCTGTCCTCAGCCTGAACCTCCCACAGTTTTTTCATTATCAGTTGAGCTTTGTGATTTTTAAAGATTTTTTTTTTCCTGGCATGAGTACTACTGTGATGTTTCATTTCCTTCTCTCTTGCACTTTTGGCAAAGATAAAGTTTACTGCTGGTTCCACTATATACTCTATCAGGTGACTCGGAGCCTGATCCACAACTTGCAAAGTCAGCAGAAAAGTTTATGTTGCTCTCAGCAGGCTTTACAGCGACCTTTAATAATTCTACCCTCCCAAGGGAGCTGAATTTCGAATCCAGTAGGCATTTGTCCTGTCTCAGTCTCCTGGAAGGGCCAAAAATGTCTTGCGATTTTTTTGTAGGCCTTTGATCCAACGCTGTTACTTGATTGTGCTTTGAAGACTTAATAGCGCCCCATATCCCGCACTTATTAAATTCAAATTCTCCAGTTGCATTTCCCTGGAAGATACATAAAAATAACACATGGAGGAAATATAACTGGAAGAGCCTGTGTATAAACCGGCTTACATTTCGTATGTGGGGAAGACACTGAACCCATTGCTTCTGCGCTCATGACAGAGCCATCTGTATCATCGTGATATAGTGGAGTGTATCTGAAAAAGCAATAACAAGTCGGGGAGCTGTGTGCTGCCTTCAAAGGCTCAATTTTCAGTATGCTGCTAGGCAGCTTTTCATTTATAAAGAATTAGCATTGGAGACATCTAACTACAGAAGTTACCGTGGTCTCTGACAAGGGATTGTCTGATGGAATTTTAGCATGGCTCTTCTGTAGTTCTGCTGTTGTCAGGAGGTAGATATTTCAGGATTAAGGATGCCACTGAAGGCTCTGCCAATTAAAAGAGAAGGGTAACGCGGTGTGATGATACACTTCTGGAGGACAGTAGAGAACAGAGTGGGAGATGCAACCAGTGGGAGGGAGTCTCTCCAAATGGGAGAGCAGGTCATCTGTTACCTGCTGAAAGGACTGGGGAGAGAGAAAACAGGAATTCCTTGGGGATCCCCAGTTTATGAAGTCTGTTTACCATCCTGCTCATGTGAAAAAAAGATTCTGCTTAAGAGGGATGTCCTGGGTACAGCACAAATCCACAGTGAAACTGGGGAAGTACTTTCAATTACTCTCTAATTTCTAGGATTTCACTGGGAGGCAGGTGGGATATTTCTGATAAATTTCTGTAAAGCCACCTGATTTTTTCTGCAAAGTCCCTTGCAAGTACCAAACTACTTGCAGGCCCATGGAGAGCTGTTTACTCGGGCCTCACCTGTGCTAAACCCTGCTCTTTGCTGGAAAGCTCTTCTCTCTGCCTAAACACTGAAAGAAGCACAGAGACTGCTTGTTTGTACCAAACATAAAATGGGTGATGTGCAGCCTTAGGGGGGATGATGGCAACACTTCCATTGACTCTGATTTGCCCTGGGTCAGCCTTACCTTGGGAAGTGTGCAATTTCTGTGGATAATGAAGAACCAAAGTCCCTGTTTCTGTACCACATGAGCACAAACTTTCTGAACCTTTGGTGGGGCTGGTGGGACGCATGCCTTCTAGCTTACGAAGCAAAGCCTAAATTAAAAGCTAGAAACATCAGCGGCTCACGGCATATTGTGCAACCAGAGTTCAGTGATATTTTGTAATTAGAGTGGCTCCCTGGTTGTTTTTCAGTAGGGTCTCAGGTTTTTGTGTTTGTTGGGGTTTTTTGTTTGGTTGTTTTTTTATGAAGTGCATGCTGAAAAAAAAAAAGAAAAGATTCAGAAAGAAAATAGGAAGAAAAAAATTAGTTGAAAATCAACAACTCATTTTCAGGGAAGTTGAGAATTTCTTAAAGGCAAATTTCACAAGCATGACAAGTTTTATGTGAGGGAAAGCAGAAGGCCATGCTCAGCAGCACTTACTGCAAGTATTACAAAAGACTAATCTTCATCCTGACCTCCCTGATACAGCAATGAAAGCCCCAAAGTGCAACTGCTCTTCTTTCTCTATGGAAAAATACTTCCATGGACAAGGATAGAGGGAGGTTTTAACCTAAAATCTTTTCAGGGTGGTGCTGCCTGGCAAAGGTACAGATAAACAATGTGCAATTGAGGAGATGCATAGGACCCTGAAGGAATTGGTTTTCGTGTGGTTTTTTGTGATGATATGAGACTCCTAACAGCAGAGTGGACTTTTACAGTGACACTGGGGCAGTCAACAAGTCTGATGTGCTCAGTCAGTTATTCATCATGATGGCTCTGGACCCTTTCTCTCAGCCCTTAGCCCCAAATGTAGGCTTCATGAAGCCTTCATTTTCCAGCCTGGGCATCTCTTTACATTGTCACCTTTGTTTTGCTGTGTGGACAGAGCCTATAAACATAGAAGAATGAGATGGGATAGATTATTTTTCACCTGGTGCAGTCGCAAATGTGCTGTAGGGCTTTATCACCCTGCAGCAGGATGGGGGCAGGAGCAGGAAGGCAGGATGGCTTCCCATGCCCCACGAGGTAAAACACCCAGTGAAGGCAGTGGGAGCAAAGTGAAGCTGGTGTAAACCGATTTAGAAATTGGCAAGTAAACATCTGTCAGGCAGTCAGAACAGACGAATAACAAAATCAGACGTATGACGAAATCCTTCCATGTGGAGGGAAGGAGGAGGGGGGCAGCAATCCAACATATACTAATATTTTCATTATAATGCAGGGTATATCAGTAACACAGACACGTGAAGCCATGGAAATGTGGGGTAGGTCGTTGTGCCGTACGTTTTAAATATTAACTAGGCCATATATTATTAAGTCTTGTATTATATATAATTATATATATTAAGTAGGCCATGTCGTATATTTGATATTCTGGCCGTTGTCACTAGGATTGGACCTACTGATTCGTGTGGAAGGCTCCGAGGAGACTTTATTGTGGCCTTCCAGTTTCTGAAGGGGGCCTACAAGAAAGCTAAGGATGGACTTTTTAGGATGTCAGGTAGTGATAGGACTAGGGGCAATGGAGCAAAACTAGAAATGGGTAGATTCAGATTGGATGTTAGGGAGAAATTCTTCACCATGAGGGTGGTGAGACACTGGAACAGGTTGCCCAGGGAGGTGGTGCAAGCCCCATCCCTGAAGGTTTTTAAAGCCAGGCTGGATGTGGCTCTGGGCAACCTGATCTAGTGTGAGGTGTCCCTGCCCCATGTCAGTGGGGGTTGGAACTATATGATCCTTGAGGTCCCTTCTAACCCTAACAATTCTAAGATTCTATAATATGAATTGGCCTTGAACGTGAGTCTAACTGCTGACTCAAGGAGAGTTTTGCAAAATACACATTTCTAACCTGAGGAATGATAGGCTGAATCTTATGCTGTGGGAGGACAGCGATTGGTCATACACTTGACCCACATTCAAATCTCTGCTGTTAAAAATAAAGAGGCTGTTGGATAGCAGGAAACAAAACATGTCACTGATAAGATTTGTTTTCCTTGTTGTTGTTGTTTTTACTGAAAAATACCTCTCAGACAAAAATCATAATTATAATTTTTTGGAAGTTGTTTTTCAGTATTTTCTGTGCTTGACAACAAGAAGGAAGTAATGAAGTGTTGATACCTCTAAGTTTTTAAGTTGGAAACTGATGTAAAATGTTAATTTTCTTTCAGATTCATGACATTTGTTCAGGGAGCAATCAAATGCGGAAGAAACTTTACTTCTTTGTTTTTATATCTTACCACTCACAAAGAAAGGAGCCCCATTCAAGCTCTCATTTTTACATACCCACATAAACGTCTCTTAAGTTTAGAAGAAAACTGGAGAAATATTTCTGGGGACCAGTTCTTTGTTTAGCCTCTTTTTGCTTTTCCTTTGGGAGGGTCTCTTTGTCAGCAGAAAGAGGATAGTGCAGAGGAAATCAGGATGTGGACAATATTTATATTTAATCATATCACCAAGTAATTCCTGATTTTTTTTTTTTGTCTATTTTGAGAAAAAGAAGAATGAAATGAGAGGGGTGGTGGTAAGGACCCATGCATAACAGATCCTCTTCTCTGTTACCCCCCACCTCTCAGCAAGGAAATTGAATTCATGGCAAGTTTCAAATGAAAATACCATGCTAGGGGCTTTTTTTTTTTTTTTTTTTTGGTGTAGGAAAAATCTGCTCTCTTGTCCGGGCAGTCTTGGTGTTTCTTTGTAGAACATGGGCTGGGACCCGAACATCTTGCAGGGCTCCTTCCTGTTCCCATGTCCGTGCCAGGAATTGGACTCCGCAGGAGGATTTCGGATAATGTGTCCTGGGAAGATGAGAGCAAGAGGGGGATGGAGCTCCCTCTCGCAGAGCTGGCCTGAATCTGCAGCTCCAACACACCCAGTGCACAAAAGCTGGTTTTGTTGCTGGAGCTGGCAGATACGTGTGCAAGGATTGCAGCTGATGACTCAGAAGGTGCTTTTTTTGCAGACACTTTGCTGTCTACAAAGTCACTCTGGGATTTTGCTTGTACCCTGCAAATCCTGTATGTTAAATGTGTTTGCTGTTCCCCAAGGGAAATCTCGCTTTCAGAATTGTTTTTCTTTGATACCATTGGTAAATGTAGAATTAACTCATCAATGAAGCCTAGTGCTTTCAGTGATGTGAAGATTTGCTAGCTCTCTGCATGTCTTTTCTCATCAGCCTTTGCCTGGGGAGCTCAGCGCAAGATGGTAGATGCAGCAGGCTTTCATGGCAGTGCTCAGTTTGTGATCCGGTCTGGAAAATCAGCATTGCTGGTGCTGCAGAACAGAAAGGGAGAGGAAAGCACCAGTCACCCTGACCTTTAGCCTCTGGACTGCTCAGTTGGGTGGTTCAATCACTGGTTGGGTGGTTCATTTACTGCCAGTCCTCTTTGCTGTGACTGCTTGCAATTTGTTTCACAGGTTAGTGTCAGGTGCAGAAAGCATCAAGAGGCAGAATTTGTGGGCACTGTTTTGTACAGTGGCTGCCTTCTGAGCAAAACTGAGAAAATATGGCATGAGCCCAATCATACTGATGCAGCGAAAATTCAGGCTGGCCTCCTTGCAGACATTAGTGCTCCTCACCAGTTGATTAAAACATTCAGGATTTTAATGCTGAAAGGGCCTGTCTAATCACTTTGACCTTCTGTTTATGACAGGCTGGAGCGCTGTGTCCGGGCACCTATGTTGACAGCCCTGACAGGTTTGCCCCGGATTTATCACTCCCTATCTCACTCTTTTCATCTTTCCTTTTCAGATTGGTTTTCCTGTGTTATTTTTCCTTTTAATCCATTAAACAATATCTCTCTTCAAAATCCCTAGCAAATGATGGCATGCTCACCATGATGGAGATGTTTCGCCCAGCCCTATCATGAGCCATTGTCCAGTCCACGACTGCATTTCAGTCCACTTAGCAAATGTGACAAAATCAATCCTGGCCTCTTCACTGCAGTGACTCATAAGGACAAGTTATTGAGATATTTAATTCCCAGGACTAGGGCCAGGAGGGTTCAGACACTGCCTGCATCAGTTGCTGTCTCTGTCCTTCTACATAGTGTGTTTATATATCAGCTGGAAATTTCCTAAATAAGTTGATTCTAACTGTCAACAAATAGGGTTCAGATAATGTACATTTCAGGGTAGTTTCCAGTATTCTGCCTACAGGAGGATATAAAAACTTCTTTTGTTATAATATAGCCTCTTTGGCAGCTTGTAACTCAGTGGGAAAGGCTCTGGATTCCTGGAGGAGCGCACTGTGTCAGCGATTTTGGGTATTTCAGGGAGCGTGAGGCCTCACTGGGGAAAAAAAAGGAAAGGCTGAGAAAAAGTCTGCTCTCCTTTCAAGATGAATTGATAATCAAACTTGGTCAAAAATCAAAAATTGTGTGCAAGGGGTGTGAAAGGATGTTCTATCTCTCAGCAAATCTGATGGGTTTTTGTAGGATGCAGGAGGGCTGCCAGGAGAATACTGAGTGTTTATCTGTCTCGTATTTCATTTAAAAATGAAATTCAAAGGAGCAAAACTTCTTTGCACACTTCTCCCAGGGGTTTTCTTAGCTTAGCTTGGCAGCCCAGGTAGCCTCCAGCCCTGGTCAGGCACACCCCAATGGGAGATACCCAGTAGCATCAAGTACTTAGGGTGTGAGGACACTTTGGAGACTTACATGGCCTACTTCTTCTCCAACAATGGTATAAAAGTGTCCCTAACCAGGATTTCTTCCATCCAGAGGGTTTCCCATTCTCTGTTTTCCATCATATTTTCAATGGACATTTTTTCCTGCATGCAGATGATCTAACCAAACAAAAAGTTCAAATAGGTTAAAGTTTCTAGCAAAGTTGTTTCCCCTCACAGAAATTACTTTTTTTGCACTAGCAAATTTTTTCCTTCTGAAAGGATTCTACTCTCCTTAGAAGTTAGAGTTCATCTTTCAAAGCACCTCCAAATGTAAAAATTTTCCAAACCTGAAACTACTGCAAACTTATTGTCACTGAAAATCTAGCCCTCAACAGATTCTGGATCTTGGGCAAAAAAATATTGTAGTTGGGGAGTTTGGGGGCTTTTTTTTCCCCCCCTTTTTCTCCTCCTTTCCCCCCCACCCCCTTTTATTTTTTTTTTTTCCCTTTTTCCTTTTATTTTCCTTCCCCCCCCCCCTGCAGTTTTACATTTAATCCACACAGGACCTTGTTCTCTGACCACCTTCATAAAAAAATGTGAATGCATGTACCCAGTTATGAAATTAATCATATTTTTTTCCTAATGATTTTTCAACTCAGTGGCAGAAATTCTAGTACCTCAATGAAAAAAACACACCATAAATAAAAAAAAATCCCCCAAACAAACCAAGCAAAAAACCAATAACAAACAGGAAACCAAATGAAAACAACCCCAAACACCCCAAAAACCAATGATACAATGAACTCTTAATCTTCCTTCTTTCCCCTCCACACTGCTCTGTACAGAAAGTGACTTTTCTGATTAAGGCTGGACAGGTGCTGTGCAGGTTTACCAAAGGAAATGTTGCCTAAGTAGAAAACCTTTCATAAAAGTTGAAAACAGCAAGGTTTGGGGTTTTTTTAAATGCTTCTTGTGTTGTTTCTTAAACCCGTCGCCTGTTGGGTGCAGCTGGGATGCTGCGCTCTTTTGCTTTCAGTTGTGTAGCTCTTCCATATGATGCTTGTAAGCGGAAAAGGAGCAGGTAAATGCCAACTTGAAAAGGAGCTTGAAATGACATTAAAAAGGAGATGAATTTAGTTGAATTTAGGATGGGCTACCATCCAGAGGCCTTCCTAGCCCCCTGCTTTGAGAAGCATTGCAAAAAAACTAAACTCCTTGGTAAAACGCACTTACAAGTTCTTGGGTTTAGCTGGTATATTAAAAATGAAAGAGAAAGATCCTCCAAAATATTTCTTTTCAAGAAAGGGCCTTTTTTCAACAACAAGAAGGGCAACTTAAAGAAGTCTTTCAGGCAGCTGTTTTTAACTAACTCATGTGATCAGATTGTGGAAGAATTAAATTAGAGTCACTTGGTTCTATTGTAGGTCCGTTTTATCTACAGAACAACAAAGGTAAGAGGCAAAGCCTTCATGGAGGCGTCTGATCCAGAGCATAATGGAAGCTAGGAAAGTCTCCCTCCAACTCTCACCATCTTTCAACTAGGCTCACCGCTAATTTGAAATCCACCTCTCCATTTATCAGGTCTATAACTTGAAGCAAGTATACGCTGTGTGCCTTTATTTTTAATCTTACGCCGTGGTGCAATGGGCTGCTTGGCGGAGAGGCTTTATAGACCCAACGTGTGCGCTTTTTTGGGAAGATAATTACCCAAGTTCAAAGTCTCGTCAGCCAATCGTATTTTGGTATTCATGCAAGCTGTTTCATAATGCTGTTTTGAACCCTGTTGGTGGCATAATTAAGATTTAATTAAATACAGGAATAGAAACATGTTGTTCATTTGACCATCTGTGAGTCAATGACTACAGTGGTTTTCTAAGTTTCTATGCTACATGCTGTTAGTGAGTGTTTCATATTATTTTCCATCTCCCCAACCATACTTGCACGTTTTCAGAGTCACCAAAGAGCCAAAGCAGGTATTATGATCTTGTGTTGATAATCATCTCTTTCTTCAGTTCTTAGTTATTGATTGTATTGAGCAAAGTCAAACCTTTCAAGTGTGACCAGAGCTACTAAGATGATGGGGGGAGTGAGTGCCAAAGAAATGATAGCTTAATCCAAAGCTAAAAAATATGAGGGGTGCTTTTTTATTTTGAATGGTTGAATGTCCAAGCCAGCAATGCCATAATAATAATAATAGTAGTAATAATAATAACTATATAATTATTAGATATACTTATTATTATTATCATCACTATTGTTATTATTACAATGATTAAAATGTGTCTGTATTTTTGTCAGTCTTCCTACAGCACCTAGCACAAAGTAGTCTTGTTCTGAGCTGCTAGACAGACATGGCAATGATGTTAAAACTGTGGCAATAGCCAAGTACCCAATGAGCACATCAGGGCCACGGAGTACCAGCTTCTAGACAAACCAGTGCTGAGATGTTTAACTGATGTGCCCAAACCATGTATTTTTTGGTTTGACAAAGACTGTTTGTGAGTTGGTGTTGAATATAAGATTCAACAGTAAAGGGTGGGGGGGTTCCCTAATTTACACTGGTATTTTACTGAAACTATAGAAGGGAAATGTTTTGATTTCAGCAAGATATTATGAGACTAAATTTGGTTAAATGCTGTGTTTTTAAATAGCGCAAAATTCACCCCAAGCCAAAACTGAAACATTTTGTTTCAGATACAATGAAATGTCATGTTTGATCTGAGTATTTCTTTCTCTACTGTTTTCTGGTTTAAGGGATAAAGAGAAAAAAATGGAAAAGCTTGAGTTAACTTAAACAATATTCTTCATTTTTTCTGGAGGAAGAAGAAAGAGATGGGGATCAACCACCAGCACCCCATCCCCCCCAAAAAAGAAAAAGAAAAAAAAGCTTTACAAAGCTCTTGTCAAAGTATCTAGAAAAGCACAGAAGAGAGATTTACCTTTGCTCCCTGTGAGTCCCTGTTTTGCAGTTTATCAAAATAGGTTATGCATTTTCTTTTCTCCCAATACAGCTTTTAAAGCTGTGATTTCAGTACATTTTATGAATTCCTTTCCCCATATTTACATGCTGTTTATTTCTTCTGCTTTGTTTTCAGCTTCAGGGCACTGATGAGGGTGACTGCTCAGGTTACCCACAGTGGAAGGATATTTTTAAAAATTCTAAAAAAAGTTATAAAAGTGAATATTTTCCAGAAGGAAAGGAAAATACTAGCGGTTTACTTCAATCTCAAAAAGAATGGATCCATGTGTTTTCATTGTCATGGTCTTGATAGACAGGAGAATTAGTTTCAGTGCTTTACAGTGGTCTTCTTGTTAATGATGCTCTCATGAGTATACCATCTCTTCTGACTTTATTTGTTTAGAGCTCCAGAAATTACTATTAGTTGCCATATTCTTCCACCTGATTCTAGCTGCCTGCTAAGCAGACTTGTTGCGGGGAGTGATCCCAGTCTTTCAAAGCTTAGCTATAGGCATGTTGGTCCCCACCATCACCAAGTGGTGACAATAGCCCTATGATCCAAAATTCCAAACCCATGCTACCCCTCTTGCTGCAACATGCCCCAACCACGTCTGGCACTACTGCTGTTCTTTATGCCTTTATCATCCTTCACATCATACTGTGGAGAGCTCATGGCTCCCAGTGCATCAGGGGTGCTTCGGGGTGCTGCAGGAAGGAGGCTGTTAGCACTTGACTGCTCTTGAGACTCAAGGATGTTGATGAAAGAATGATGTAATGAAAAAAGAAGTTGCTTTAATTCTTATGCCTGTCCCCTATTTTAACAGTGTTTGAAACTCCCTGCTGGTTTTGGTCCCACCCTGTGGAAAGCCTTGGCATTTTACAGGTGTTAGGCGAGCAGGACCTTTAAAATATGCTACACTCTCTGTTCCTGTTAAAATCACTGCTGCTAACATCACCAGGCTCAACAACGAGCACTTTGGAAAACCCCCACTTTTGTTTCAGCAGATGCAGGTTGCATGAAAAATGAGCAGAAAAAAGATCCATTTTACAGCTGTGCCCCTGTCAAGTTGTGCCTCCTGCTTGCCTTGCACCCGATGAGCGGGTGGCACATTGCTTGCATTCAGCACTGATTTGCCTCAGGGGATCTGGCTTGCCCAACTTTGCTGCTGTCCCTGTGCTGAGACTGGGGGGACAGATGCAAGCTGAGAAGCTCTGACCGTGCTGGCTCCATTGGCACTACCAGCTCTCTGAAGCTCCCCAGGAAGGAGCAAACCTATACAAAATGAAGAAGCTAGTAAACACCTGAAAGCATTTTCAAAAGGCAAATATAGACCCTGGTGTACCACTGTTGTATAGTGATATCTGTAATTTATTTCAAGCCCACACGTTGACTACTATTGGAAGCATGACTATCTTTTCATTTAGAAAATGACAGTGCATGAATATTTCTTATCCTCAAATTAGAGCTTAGCTATATCTCATTACTTAAGTCTCTTTAAGCTGTGCCCGATACTATTCATTTACAATGAATAATATACACAGCAGGTATGGCCATGGCTGTGAAACTGAATTTCCTCTGGTAGGATTTGCCTCTGGCCAGACATGGCTAAAGTCACCGTTCGGTCTGCCCGAGCAGCTGGGCTTATGAAGTCTCTGACTTCCCTAGGCAGAGCAAGAAATTACAAGAGGCAGAACTGGGACCTGTGTGTTTCTGCATTACTCTGCTTTGTATCCTCTCTTAGCTGCTCTTGGAAATGGTTAGGCAGTTATATATATATTTTAATTTAATTTATTTTATCTTTTTTTTTTTTTTTAAATAGAATTAATTTTTCCATGGGAAAGGGCGAGATATTTTGCCTGCATTTTGATTCCAAAATTACAATCATAAAATCAGAAAACACAGTTGCTTTAAACAAAAGTAACCTCAATTGTTATTCAGTGTTTTCAGTGAATGGTAAGATCAGTGTCTGGCTTCTGAAAATGCAGGTATTGTGAAGGAGAATCTTGCATTTGCTTTTGAGACCGGTACATTCAGTTCTGTTGTTTTGTGAATTACCTGACATCAGCAATTAACAAAGGAAAGATGACTGACATTTCCTTTGCAAAAGTGACAATTTTCAAGCTGCATTTTTGAAACTGTTACCTCATCTCTGAGCCAGTGGAGTGATCGTAGCTTTATTCGGGGTCCTGCTGAATGTTAACACTGAGCATGGAGGGTGTTAAGATGCCATGAGCTGTATAACTGCATGGCAGGGACTTTGATGAGGTTTTTGTTTCTACCTATACACCCTGAGGAGTTTTCCTGATCTCAGAGGAGTTGCTCAAGGGAATAAAATGAAATGCATAGAATAAATTTCTGCAGGATTGGGCTCGCTGTGTGTAAAGCACTGTCGTAAGCAGTAATGTGTTCCAGGCTCATGGCCTCAGCTATCTGCAGCTATCTGCTGAGCATCTTTTTAACCTGTTCTGACTCCTGTGGTATTGACAATGTTGTTTCTAAAATGCAGTATTTTGATGAATATTTTCTTCTAATTTTTTTTCCCCATGTTTTAGCTTCTAAGTGGAAAGGACAGATGTTTATTTGCAAAACGGTGAGGAATTCTGTGGCATTTCCCTCTTTTCTTCTCCCCCCCCCCAATTTTTTTTGACACAGCTATGAAGTAATTTAAGAAAAAAAAAATTAGTTGCAAATTCTTAAAATTCTGATGGGTTGGGGTCCCCAGAGGGACCTCTCCTAACTGCATCCCCCAAGTAGTGTTAGCATGATGATCTCAGAATTATCTCTGTGCTGTGGCACACCACATTCCATAAAATTTGCACCAAAAAGCAGCTTTGTTATAAGCAAAAGCTGGTCAGCCAGGCACTTAATATCCTGCGTCAGTATGCACATCAGCAGAGCTGACTTTCCCTTCTCAGGGGGAGCTGGAGGTGCTGCATTAAAACTATCTACAGAAGATCCTGAGGGCTGGTTTGCAACAGAGGTAGAAAAGGGGTAAGGGTGTATTAGTTCTTTGTTAACAGTCTCTGCAAAGAGATATGTAATATATATGCATCCAAATGGGATCATACCCACGTGCCTCTATTTATCTGAGCTTCTTGTGAACGTGAAGCTTCAGGATCTCAGCCGTCCACAAGCCTTGCATTAAAGTGTTGCGCCTCTATCTCCGCTGATAAGAGCGTTTCCTGTATTTAGGCACAGTTTAAATGGGGCTTTCCACATGAAATAAAGAGTTGTTTCATAAAGGAATGTTTCCTATGTCATGATAAAGCTCATTTGCAAAATATCCCACCCCTTGTCCGAACAGCCACAAGTCAGTTTCACAGTCAGGCATTTTCTCAGCCACAATTATTACTGCAATATAATGACCCAAAAATGTGCTGAAACCTGTACTTATGCCCAACATGGATAAAATGTCAGAGTGGCAGGTGTGTTATTCAGCTCCTATCTTACATTTGGTGTATGATTAAACATTTTAAAGCGTTTGGATGGCTTCTAGTGAAGGATGCTGTGCAAGTGCAATGTTGTGGTTATATTGCAAGTGAAATGAAAATAAAGGATGTGGTATTTTGACTCTTCCTTATGGGAGGCAAAGAGAAGAAAGAATTTATATGTTAAAAATAATTTGTAATGTGGAAATAAAATGATGCTCCGTAGCAGCATAACAAAATAAAATTCTTTTGCAAGTTTCCCAGTAGAATATATGTTTTTTTAATTTAACAGAGTTAATCCTTGTTTGTTTACCTTCTTGATTATATTAACCAGCAAGGTAGTGATTAAAGGCGGGAGTGTAGCTCATGTTAATTACATTTAAACCCCCTGAACCTGTTTCTTTTTAGTGAGAGATGATTACAATAAACACACCTGCACTATTTTACAAGCAAGCTTTGCCCTGGCTTGGACTACCACGCTGTGGGGAAGAACCAGGATTTAACCCTGCATCCAGATGCTTTCATACAAAGCATTTTTCCCCCCTTGAAATCTGGGAGCTGCTGTGTGCAGGCAGGCTGCATCACTGTTGCAGGAGAACAACAGTCCTGGAGGGACTGGAGCAAGTGAGTGGTTGGATCTTGAAAAATTGCTTAAATGAAAAGGTAATAAATTGTACAGTTAAATTCCATATATCCTTCAGTATGTAGAGCAAAATCTGTGTGCTTCCACAAGAGCACATGTATGTTTGTGCTCGCTTCTGTGCTAAGTGTAGTGGTCAGCATTAACCAACTCTGAAAGACCCATTTTGGTGTTAGTTTAAACCAGCAGAAAACATTGGCCCTGCCAGTTTATACCCACTCAGGAGCTGCTGCCTTGTTGTCTTGGAGCCTATAAATATTCTTACAGAAAGTAAATTCTCCTTCTGTGTGCTGGGTTTAGATTGATACGCAGCAGATATGGGAAAAAAAATAATTCTAGCAGAAGTTAATTCACCGCGGCAGAGCGTTTTGGGGAGATAACATATTCCTGCTGTTTAATTAAAACCAGATTTTTATTTGCTATACCTTTTAATTAAAGAACAGCCAGATATTTGCCCTTCTAAGGCATCTGGTTAAGTTTATGAAATCTGAGGGATTTTTTTGTTTGTTTGTTTTCCTTTTTAGTTTGAGATTCAAATGTACCGATTTGCTTCACCACGGTTTTTATACAAGGAAGGCTAGACAGTTTTCTCCTCAACTCTGGAAGCAGGGAGACCATCACAGCCATGAAATTCCCTTCCGGATTCAAGCTGATCTGCTCACAAAGGAGAGTAGGGGGTGGAGGGTGGGGAAATTCCTCTTTGCAGCTGTGAACTTGAGCTAGCAAGGTAACAGAAATTACAAAGAAAAAGAAGAGGGGAACAAAAAAAAATAAAAATCCAGTAAGCCCAAAACCACTTCCATTGCTGTTTATTCAGGGTCTTAAATATATTTAAGCAGTGAGAATATTTTTAAAAGTACTTACTTGGCATTCATGTGCTATTGAAAAATTAAGTTCCCTGAATACTTTTTCAGTGTAGTTTTCTAACTAGTTTTTATTACTTTGAAAAGATCAGTATTTATACTGCTTATGAATTCGGTCTCACTTCTGACCATTTGTGCTAAAAGCTTTCAGAAGAGAGGGTGCTCAGCTCTGCCTGAGACAATGTTTAATTTCAGGCACTCTCTAAAAAGATAAAGGCAGTACATTTTAACATCCAAGTAACCAAAGTTAAGATCACCACAGATTTTACTTGAATGTTCCAGGAAGAAGTTATTTTGATAGGAGACCACTCTTCCTTCACGGTATTTAAGATATCTTGAAAGCTGATAATTTCTAATTATTTTTCTTTTGTCAGCAAAACTTCAAGGGTTTGCCAATCTCTTGCACTAATATAATTTGGCACTTTTATAGGATTCTTAAGTTACTATTGATTTTAAAATATTATTAATTCAATTCACTGGGAAGATACCAACTGCGTATTACTTTCATTTTGCAAAGCAGTTCAGTTTCAGCTGTGGCTCAGAGGCGCATGTTTTGCTGATGTTTTACCCCATGGAGAATAGCTTGGCTGCTGAAGAGCTGCACTGAGGTCTGCTCACGAAGGTATGAGGGCTGGTGGAAGAATACAATCTGGAAAAAGAAAATAAAGTAATTGAAAGAGCTTTCCTGGGTTTTGTTTGGCTTGAGGAGTTTTTGCCCGCTGGAAGCAGATCCATCATTCAGTTTGGGGCAGTGTAATGTTTCTAAGCCTGAAGTTTTTGTACAGTCACGATGCTGCAGAAATCCTAGCCTGTGGTGTCAGAAGGAGATTGGATAGTGTCTCTTAGAAACTTACTGGTAATATGGAGCTACCTTTCTGGAGAAGGTTGATTTAAGAGCATAGCAAGTATTTCAGTAGCAGAAAGGGAGACCACTAAACTAATCAATGTGAGGTGTCAATCTCTCAAAATACAGGAGTCTGTCCCCCATACTAATTGCACCTTTGCCTCTACTGCAGCAATCTCAGCCTAAGCACATGCTTATGTTTATGCAAGTGCTTCATTGCTTTCCCTGACTGCTAGAGTGGGATTAAAGAGCAGAAATGCTGCAAATCAGACAGTTATGGGGGCACAAAAAAAAAAATCTGTGGAAAGGCTTGCACTAGCTGAAAAAGTCTGCCTCGCTATATTAAACTTGCTATTGTAAACTTGTCTTGCTGCATCACCCAAGACTTTCAAATACAGTGGTGACTTTGGGTGGGTTGGTGTGTACCTCCACAGGAGGAGGAAAACATGGTATGGAGAAATTAGTATGCTGCTAGAAGTATCCACTGTGCTATAGACAGCATGAGGAGAAAGGCACTCACAGCATGGGTGTGTGCAAGTTGAAAACCTTGGGAGTTGTGGGTTTGAAACCAGGTATCTGAAAAATGAGAGAATTTGATGTTTGTTGAAAACCAGGTCTCAGATTAGCTCACTGGCTGGGCCTAGTGCTATAATATCCAATAATGGTTGCTACAGTTCATATAACTTTATTGTCCTCTGGAGAGCTGTGTAAATGTTAGCTTGGGAAATCTATTCTGTGTGCTCCAGCAGGATGTGTGCATGCATGCGTGGCTGAGCAACATGCAGTATCAGGGTTATCAGGATCAGACTCCCTTCTGAGGTGCTTTGTGGCCATTTAGCAAAAGTTCTTTTCTGGGAATCCTGATTTAAATCTCACACCATGACCTAGGAAATGGGGCTTTGATAAGCCTTGTTCCCAGGTGTGACTTGTTGCTGGAGGAGCAGGCGAGAGGGGAACCTGCAGAGTACTGAAACACTATGAAAATACTTGATACAAGAAAGCATCAACCAGGCTTGTGTCACTTAATGACTGATAATAATTCCTGATCTCTGTGCATTAAGTTTTATCATGCCTTCTTCTCCTGTCACATACTGCACAAGTCCTAGTGTGCACTCCAAATAACCAAACCATTTTCAACTCTGTACAGTGGTGTCTAACAGGAGCTACTTAGGCTAAATTTTCCCATGCTTAGTGTCTGCCTTAAGTTTATTATTTTTGGAAAGAGCTTTTGGAGAAGATGGCTTGGCCATTCACGAGACTGTAATGAAAGAAAGAGGCATCTTGCTGCAGGATAGACAGCCTCCGGCACCAGAGCAGGGGGCACTAGGAATGGTGGTTTACTTCCTGGCGGTGTTCAAGATCAGTGGGTGCTCTGTCTGCAGGGATTTGTGTGCCAGCTCATGTTGTCTTGGCTCCCCTGGGTGATGTGCAAGTACTTCACTAGTATTTCTAAGCACTGAGATGCTGCAGATGTGATCATCGTGAGGCTAAACAGTATTTTGGGCTAGGACTTGAGAGAGAGCAGAAAGACACATAAAAATCACTTCAGAAAGACAAAACTTTGGATTTTGGGTTAATAGGCATAAAATAAAATCTAGTTGTAGAGGTAGATAGCTATGTATGCACTTTGTATTCTTTTTAACAGCCATTTCTGTTTGCGGTGTTCCCCGAGGTGATCCACTTTGTTGGGGCCGAGCTGGCGCAGGTATGCTTGCAGAAGTCATCTCTGCGTCTGGAAAGGCGATGTTTTAGTCCTGTACCACGAGAGGGCAGTGCCTGCAGCTGGATGTCCCTCTGTTCAAACACTCTTTCGGAGCACAAGCTCTTGAGTGTCAGCGCAAAATGCTATCTGATTTTATTCCATCCCCCACACCCTCTTTTCCCCTCTCTTGGCAAGAAATTACCTTTGAGATTGGAATCGCTTTGGCTCTGTCGTTCCCTATTCAAATGCTCTCGGACTTAAGCAAACAGGGTGGGTGGGAGTCATCTAAAATTAGACAAAAGTAGCTGATGTGGCTTAGGAGGCTCTTCTTGAAGGTCAAAGCTTTCTGGTAACCCCTGTGGCAATATCTCAGGTCCCTACTGATGATTTTCTGGAGGGTATCCAGTTGGGAAAGTAGGGCAATGTTCTGGATTGTTGTAAGGTGACTTCCACAAGGCATCCAGGATATTGATTATATGGATTTAACTTTTTCATGAAGGCCACTACAGACCAATGCTTTACCACTATCTGTGTAAACAAACTACCTTGCTCCAAGGAGTGTCTACAGGGAGAGTCCAAGGTCTGTCTTTGAGCAAGGAGTTGTCACTGACCATGCTGCTCTATGGCCAGGCAAAAGGAACAGGTTCATTGCCTCCTTCTCAAAGTCTGACCTTGGTACAAACACCATCTGACAGATCTCAAGACCCCAAAGGACAAGAATACCTATAAGAAACCATCAGGCTGATGTAATCTCCTCCTGCTGTTTCCTCAGGCAAGCTTTCTGGGTCACATCCTGTGGTTTCACACCAGTCCACGCTCAACACAGTGAGAACATTGCCCACAGCCCAGGAAATCCTGCACAAAATGAAGGTTGGTTGTTTGGAAGGTGAATGAAGGTTGTGGTGAAGCACCTGTTGTGTGAATATTTGGGGGCAAGAAAGCATCCAGGGAATCCAGGTAAGAGATACAAATTACTAATAGCAGGCCTGCTGTTACATCTGCTTCCTCAGCTGGTTTTACATGGGCTGAGATTCATGTGCAGAGACCCATAAAACTGTATGAACACAATGCAGGAACTACCACCACCAAAGAGCACCAGTTCTGGCTATCATCCCACCTGCAAATAGGCCCAAGGCAGACCATGGTGGTAGCCCTCTCGAGGCTAGGGAGTTTCAGTACAAGAGAAACTTTGTTCTTCTTTGTAATAGGAAGGCAGTGAGGAAAAGACTACTTGGGAGCTCCATTGTTGAGCTAAATGTTCCCATTATTTGAGGAAAAACATTGTGTTTCCTAATGAACTGATGCTCAGTATATGAAAAGGGACTGGTGTGAAGACATGGTGTTTGGCTTAGGACAGAGTTTTTAACATATTCATTCCCTGCAGTTCAGCCTTCTCCTTCTAAACAGTTCTAGCAGGGTGTGTATGGTTGTATGAGCATAGACAGCTACAGCCCAAGGTAATCCGTCATCATGACAACAGCTGTAGAGCCATGCCTGACCTTCAGAGGCTGTTACTCGTGCAAACTGGAACCAGTCACTATGTCTGATCCTGCATTGCTGGAGTGAGGCTTGGAAAGACAGCCATGAAGTGCAGCAGGATAATGTGCAGGACTATGAACAAAGCCAGTGTAAGGCCATCTCCACTTATCCACCAGTAATAAGGCTATGTTAGGGATCATGTTTTTCTGTCTGCTTTGCAGAATGCAGCTGGCACTATGGAGTCTCTTCCACAAGAAGTGGTGGCTGGCCACTGATGTGAGATGAAAACCCTCATTGTGCAGTTGAGCAGTATATTCATGCTAGAGATTTCTAGCAGGCTTGCCTCAATGATTTTCAAATCTTAAACAGTGCAGCTTAAGCAGCTTGTGAATAACAAGTTCCTCAGTGGCCAAGCTCTAGCAATGCTTAGAAAGAAATATGAAGTTGTCCAATTGTCCAGTGTTGTTTCAAGTGAAACATGAAAGGCCTTTTACCATACTGGTATAGTAGTACTCTTGGAAGTAAATCATGCTACTGTAGATCTGTGGCAAAAAACAAACAAAAGCCTCCCAAAAAACCAACCAAAAGAATCCTACAAAAATTGTCCCTTCAGCCCCAGGTCTGTCATACAACCCATGCCTTCTCAAAAGAATAATTTCTTTCTTCACAGCAGGGATGTGATTTCTTTTGTTCTGAAGTTCCTAAGTTGATGAAGGAGAACCATGGTGTATTGTTTCAGAAAGGGTCAGCAGTTGAGCCCTGGAGGAAGGAAGGTGTAACAAATAATTCTCACTTTTCTTGGCAAGGAACCTGGTGAGCTGGAAGCAGACACTGTATTTCAAGTGAGTTCTTGATAGGCCCCTAAGCTGGTTCTCAGAGTTTGCTATATGAGGGTACTATTCTTCAGCTTCTCTTGGCTTCCTTCCATAAGAGATTTGGCCATTGAATTTCTGGTGAGAGGATCCTGCTGCTTTGTTAGAAGACAAGGAAAAAGCAGTGCTGGTTGGTGCTACGTTGCAAAGAAGGCAGAGCTGAAGAGACCAGGAAGGATGAGCCTGACTCTCAAAACAGGGATGTGATTGAGACCTGCTTCGAAAGACAGTGTGCTCCTTTGGGAATGTGCTGGTGGTTTCAGGAGCCTCACATGGTCTCCATCTTCACAAGGTCATTTTAAAATCTTGATCTGGGCTAGGGTATAACCTAGTGTGCATGGGCCACTCTACAATTAGGTTGTATGTGCACATAATAGAATTTGTATAATTTACAGGAACTCTGTAATTGTTGTTTCTGGGATAGAATTTCAGAGTTCAGGATGTGAGATGAAGAAGCGGAAAACCGAGGGTAAGTATCAGAAGTAGCTCACTGGCAGAGAATCAAACTGTGCTGTCAATCAAGCCTGTTGAAAGGGGACCAGAATACTGGGCAAACTGCTATCAAGCATGACAGAGAGAGTGAGCTGGAACTGGCAGGAGAGAAGATTGGTGGACATGGAGCGTGTCTGCACACAGCATTTAACCTGGTTTGACATGGAGTGTAAATGTAGTGCACAGAAATTGTTTCCCCCTGGGTCCTTCTGCCTTACAGTCCACTTCCAGGAGCAGAAGTTCAGTCAGAAAAAGGCAGGCTTGTTTAAGAATAAATGTGAGCAAACCTAAAGCTCTTCAGAAATGGCCATCCTGGAAAAAATCCCTGAAGTGCCAATTTTCCTTTGTGTCATTTAGCAGGAAGAAGGCTGTAGCACTGCCTTGGCTTCCTTCTCCCAGAGAGGGCTGATACTTACTTTGTTTTTATTCATCCCAAATGAATGTGATCATCAGAGAAAATGAAACAGAGACTGATTTGATGGCATGACAGGTTTACCATTTTAGCAGCCAGATGCATCTAAATGATTCAACAAGACATCACCCAAGAATCATCCTTTGGCTGAGCACCTTCGGCTGGCGCATCATCTGTAACAGTCTGTCAGACTCCAGGTACCTTGGGGAGGGCAGACAGAGGTGGACTGTCCCCTCCAGCAAGCATAAATCAAATGGGGCTCCACCAAAGGCGGCAGAATGATACCAATGTCAAAGCAGAGTGTGCATGAGGAGAAACAGCTTCATCAGTTTTAATGGCGGCAATAAATGCATTGACTCCTACTTACTGACTCAAGAGCCCAGGATTAGAGTTTTAACTCCCAAAAGGAACATTTTTATTTCTGGCTTTGACTTCAGCCCAAACCCCACTCCTTACACATCCTGCTGCAGGATTTATTTGCTACAGTTTTTCCAAGCTTAGAGTCATCATCGAATTCCAGCAGTCTATTCCTCAAAGTCATGCCTTGTGCAAGGATTCCTTGACAGCAGCAGTGATAAGTGGGAATGTCTCCACAGCAGGGCATTTTGCAGAGCCTGCCAACCTGCAGATCACAGGCCACTGGCACTCAAAAAGCTGGCAAGTCCTGTAGGACCTCCATGGTGGTGTTGGTGGAACTAGGCTCCAGCAAGATCAGCAGATATTTGTCTTTCCTGGCATTGCTGTTTGCATGTGGAACAGCAATGGTCAGTGTCAACATCTCAGAGAATACGTCAGCTTTAGCATTCTTTCTTAGCTGGAGTCACCATGCTGAGGAAAATCTCTTTGTTCCAGGACAATTCTTTCAGCTTTTGTCATTAGACTGTTTTTGGTATTAATGCAGTCTCCAGGTTAGTTGTCCAGCCACAGCAAGCAGTGCACAAATCTGAAAGACTGCCCAATACTACCTTGATACTTGACTGTGCTCTTCTGCTGCTACTGCACTAACTCAGCCAGCTACAGAAATCATTACCCGGGATTTCTAGGATGGAGCAATGGACAAAGACTGAGTGTTCTGAGATATCTGGAGCCAGGGGTTTTGCATACCTGAAATCAGCTCTTTGTGAAAGACATTGTGTAGCAGATGCATTCCCAGTTGGAGGCTTTTCCACTACTAGCCATGACAACACTGAAGAGGCAGTCCCAGTTTTGCAGGCACGCGATGGTAGTGTTACCCTCATCCCAGACAGTGGATGTGCAGACCTTTGCATTTCCTCTGGATGCAGAGTTGAAGGCTGTGACCAGACTGGATAGGTACCTGAACATCGTGCCTTAGGCTGCTGAAAGGGCTTTCCCTGGCCAAAGGTGTTCAGGGTTGTGACATGGGGGCAGACTGCCAGCCTTGGTCTGCTGTGAAAGGGTTGGTCTGGTTTTGGAAAAATAATAGGCGACTATTCCTGCCTCTGCATGCCTCAGTGACACCATTGGGCCTGGGATAGTGTGGCTTCCTCTAGGTGCCATCATATGTGCTTTCCTAGGGATAAAAAAATAAGCCTCCTGCTTCTGTCTGCCTGCTATACAAACCTGGATTCTATTATTTTCCCACCTTTTCATGAGTACAGAGGTCAACAGTGAATAGTTGTGGGCCAGGAGAACAGTGTGAAGAGCCTCCATGTCCATCATTTGTCCTTCTGGTCTTACATAGGGGCTTCTTAAGACTTGTAGGTCCTGTTGATCTCCTCATATTGCTTTTGCATGAGTGGGTAATCAGCCCATATTTAAAGTACTTCTTGCCTTCACCAGGCAGCTCTGCAATAGCTCAGACTGTAAGTTAAGTTGGAACAGGGTGATAACACAGATCTACATCTTTTAGGATGCAAAAGGTGAACTTGTATGCAAAGCATCAGGACTGCTTGTATTGATAGACTGTATGCATCAGGTGGTCCGATCTGGAGTACTTTACAACAAAAGCAGAAGTTGTGGAGGGAGAAGCAGAGGTGGCTTTAGAACTATCATTTTGAGGTGCCAACTGGGTTCTTTTGTGTTAGACATTGTCCAAGACCACATGGCAAAGCATCTGGGGGCTGGAAAGACTGTCAGGCAAAGAAAGCAGCAAGAGGAGAGTGCATCAGCACACCAGTGACATACTTCAAGTTGAGGAGATAAGGTAGAAACAAGCACCTCAGACACCTGCCCTGATTTCTCATCCAGGTTTGTGCTGGCAGGACCTGCTGCATTTCTGTCAGAGGGATGAATTTGGAAGTAGCAATGATTTAATATTTTAGAGATTTATGTTACTTGTTTATTCAAGGATAATTCAATAGCCATTTCTGTGGTGATTTTTTAAATTTGTTGCTGTTGGTTTGTGTTTCTTTGGGTTTTTCTAATGAACAACAGCAAAACCACAAAAAAACCCACCCCAAAACTAACCAGCCAAAACAAACCACTGAAGCCACAATCAATAGTCAATGCAGTGAAAGTGGGAAATTGCATTTTCAGATCTTTTTTTAAGGTTTTCACTTTTCAAGGCACCGTTTCTTTAATAATTCATCCAAGTCTCTTAAGTAGGTGAAAAAGCAGAAGGAGACAAATGTTTGAGATTAATGTTTATTCTGGATTGACTGAACTATCATCTTGAATCTGAGATGAAATCACCCCTTTTGATTTGATAGAAAAATTGAAAAGGTAAAAAGGCTTTTAGCAGTTTTCCCTTCAAAGGCCCCTCTGAGTCTTCACTTCCCCCCAGAAAATCAGAGTTCAATCAGAGAAAAAATCCCACAGCTCCTGACATGGTTTTACTCCATCGAGATCAAAGCTATGAGGAGAATCTAGTCTAGATCTAGAATAATACCTGCTAAGAAATGCTATGATAATACATCGAATAAACCAGGCTGGAAGAGACCCTCAAGATCATCGTGTCCAACCCACCAACCAATCCAACCCAACCCACCTAAACAACTAACCCATGGCACCAAGCACCCCATCAAGTCTCCTCCTGAACACCTTCAATGATGGCGACTCCACCACCTCCCCAGGCAGCCCATTCCTAGGGCAGAATGGTTTCAGATCGAGTGCACTAACAGGGAATTAGACAAGTGTAGAAGATGCAGGATGGCTTCTCTTTACCAAAAAAATGGATTCAGAACCATTACAGTGTAGGACTGATGGGTAAAACATGCATTCAATAAGCACAAAACTAGCTTTAGGGTACACTCAGGTAATAGGGGAGCGTTGCATCAGACATAGCTACAGGCTTTTCTTTGTGGTTTTATTTTTGCTAATGTGAAACTCCTCATTACTACTATGGGCTGCAGAATAGGATGACTTTCCCATGGAAACAAGTCTTTGGAAATAATTTGCCTGGCATAAAGACCCTGGTTTGCTTCTCTGTTTTGGGGCAGGGAAAATGTGGGTGAAGTTTGATGTTTATCTGAGCCTTCCTGATTGTTACTGGAGCAGCATAAGGTTGCTGACATTTGCTCAAGGATCCACAAACCAGAGACATTACTGTAAAAATGTCAAAAGCCAGCTGCTGTCTTTGCATGAGCTCTCATGTATGAGTGGTATAGAGGAGATAATGCCCAAGTGCTAGCAGTCATTGGCCTTTATGTGCCAAAATGCTTTGGACTCAGACCTCCCAAAGCTGTCACATTGGGAGGAAAGTATGAGAAATTCAGAGAGATAGATAGAAAGGCCTGTCTCTCACCTCCTGAAAACTGGGCCTTCCATGGTGTGTGTAGTGACTCTTATAATTGTGGCTCTGGACATCTTAGGCCAAGTGATAGGTTACAGCAGATGGTGCTTAGTGTTTTCTCTTGATCAGGAACGGTTTTTCCCACAGCCTGGTAATGGGATTTGGATGTAGTTCTCACATAGTGGAATTAAAAATGTTGTTGCTGTGATTGTAATGACGGTGATTTTTAATTTGTTTTGTTATTTTCATGCAAGAGCAGTCTATCAATGTGTGAGAAAGCAGAAGAAAGAGAAGCAGAAGGACCTGCACAGCAATGGACTAACACCAAAAGAGGCTGGATGCTGGACACGCAGCGAGAGACAATCTGTAGAGTTGCAAGTGCCATGTTTCTACTTGCAGTACTGTGAATTTAACAGCCGGCACACAGCAGTTAGGTCATTGGGTTCTTCAATATGCTGCCTTTAAGGATCTTTTCTTTTGAGTACTGTTTAATCCCACTTCACCCAAGACAGGCGGGCTGTCAGATCTGCACAGAACAGAAGGGGGAAAGGAAAACAAAGTAAAGACATACCACATGGATTTAAAAACATTTAAATTGGCATTTAACATGTCAACTGTTCAGCCTCTCCAGAAAAGCGGCCTCATTCATTTAGATCTTTCCAAGTGGAGCACTTCAGAAATATTAGTTAGCTAGAATTCTGACAAAAAAGGAGATCTCTGTGATAGCTATTTCTGATGCCTGAAACTTTTTTTTATCTATTAAAGGTAAGAGCTGCTGGGGAAAAAAAAACCAACATAAATTTAAACGTTCTCTGTAGTCTAGAGTTTTGATCAGTGCTGTATCAGAAGTCATTTTCCCAGTGAAGTATTTAACAGAAATTAAAAGGAAAGGAGAAAAGACTTAATTTACTGATTAACTGTTCCTTTAATGAAAACTGATTACTTTATCCCTGCAGGCTCTGTCCCTTTCAAATGTCCCTGTGAAATAAAAAGGGATTATTCTTTCATAATGAATTTTATCTACTTAACACTGCACTTTTTGAAGGCTGCTCTATTTCAAGGCCCTTTTCCAAAAAGTGACAAAATCTGAAGGAACTTAAATTGCAAAGTTAGAAAGGAGATTAATTACCTTATAAGGCAAAGAACTACTGAAAATTCCCCATCTGTTCCTCTGCTAACTAATACCAAACCTGTTGCTTTCTATCGGAGAGCCCATGTTGGGCACTTGGGGTATTTCCCATTTTCATCATAGGTTGGACTGATGAAGCGACATATTCTGGTGAAAGCAAACACCAAGTCCAATCACATAGCCAAGATTAAGTACAAGGCAAATAGAAAACAGAATAACAGTCATTGCCTTTAAAATAGGAATAATTATTTATGAAAGTAAATTGCAAATAGACATTTGCTACACTATACTTTGAAACAAACCTTGTATTTAATGTGCCTCTGCTTCAAATGGGAATATCTCTGAGAAACTTTTAGTTTCTTGAACCAAGTATTTTAAGAAATGAGATTCTGTTTATATTCAAAGCCAGGTGTTTTTCTCAGTCAGGTATAAGCTAAAGAGAGCATTCAAAGAAAACAGAATTTCTACAGGATTCATCAGCTTGCATTATAAAAGAGCAACTTTGCAGAGCACAGGGGGAAAATAGCTTAAAAATATATTCTGAGAACAAAATGTTTAATATTGTTTGTAAAAAGAAACATTCCCATGAGCTTAGTAAGTTGGTTTTGGTTTTGTTGTTTGGTTTTAGTTTGTTGTTTTGGTTTGGGTGGGCTACTTTTTGGTTGGTTGGGGTTTTTTGGGTTTGTTTTTTGTTGTGTTCTTTTTTTCTTTTTCTAGGGAAAAGATCATACTTCACAGAAAGTCTAAAAGAAAAAGGCAAAAGGAAGTTTGAAGAAGAGGTAAAAGAAAGTTGGAAGAAAGTTTGGATTATTGTTCCTACTGTTACTTTACTTAGATACTCTTTTCTGAAGGTAAGTTTTATGTTATCAGAGTCATTTGAATATGACAAGTGGGTTTTGACAGATTTGATTTGGGGTTGACTAAGGGCAACCCCAAGTGTGGTTGGATCTCTAAAAATATCACCCCCTCTTCACTCACCACTTGTATTCCAGGTTGCCTGCTGCTGGCTTTGCACACCGTTCTTCAGGCACTGCTCCACATAGGATTTGGGATTGCATCCGGACAGGAGGATCTCACTCAGGAGAGCGATGTAGGCGATGGCCAGCCGCAGCGTGTCAATCTTGGACAGACGCTTCTCATATGGGAAGGTGGGTACGTGGCAGCGGAGCTGGTCGAAGGCCGAATTGATGCTGAGCATCCTCTTCCTCTCGCGGACGTTGGCGGCCTGCCGCTGGCGGCGGGGTACATGTGGCGGCGGGGCGGCGGGGCCCGGAGCCGGCGGAGAAGCGGAGCTGTCCGCTTCAGCACCCCCCGGGGCGCCGAGGACGACGGGGGAGGGCCAAGGCAAGAGTTGGTCCGCCAGGGAGGAGCAGTCTGCTAGGAAATTATCCAGCTGAGCACTGGGATCTGCCTGCTCCCAGAAGAAAAAATCAGGAGTGGAGTCTACCTGCTCCAAACTGTAACAAAAGTCCTCCATCCTCTGACCCACCTAACTAATGAAAATATTTGCAGCTTCAGATGACCTAGAAAGTGAAATTCTAATTTTGTTAATAAGCCCCAGCCCCTAAAATATCAGTAGTAGGGGCACCTGGTTGTGTCCTTGAGGAAGACTTTTCCAAAAGTTTCCCCAAATCTAAGTGGGACTCATGACTTAAATACTTCCTGACTCCTCAGTAGGAGGATGATCATATTCCTCTCCACTCAAAACTAATTACTACACGTGCTGCTTCTTTTATTAGCTACTGACTACAAAACAATATGAATGAATATAACATGAGAGAACGAATTTTCTATTGACTTTCTCCTGGAAAATCCATTTAAACCATTATTGAGCTCTTCCACAAGTTCAGTCTCTCCACTTCCTATTTAAAGTAGGGTTCACAGAGGGATTTTATTGCTATTGTTGCTTGGGTTTGGTTAGGAATGATTGGAGGAAGAAACAAAATACTGTTTTGTTTGGGGTTTTTTGTTTGGGGTTTTTTTTTGGTTAAGTGTTAATTACCCCACTTCCTCCTGTTGATGGAGAAACAAAAAAAATATTCTAATGCTGTCAGAAACACATGGCTCTGCCTTCCCTGACAGTACAAGCTAGTGTCATCTTTTTCACTTCTAGTAAGAGAGTGGTTGAGAAAAAGATGCGAGATGTGCCGCTTCATCAAATTGGAACACAGTGGTACCTCTTATTAAGCCAACATTACCTCATTTGGTTACTGTGTTTTCTGATTCACACTTAAATTACACAATCTGTGGGCAATGTAGACATTCAGTGCTCTGTCTCAGGTAGTACTAAGCACTGGAAAGCTATAATAACCACAATGGTTGCAGTCCTGGAATGGCGGACCAGGTGGTCCAGATATTGAAAAGTGGTGGAAATGCAGGTGTCCAGCATCCCTGTGATGCTAGACAAATGGAGCAGGAGGTGTTAAGCACCACCAGAACTTTAAACCAAGTGCATACTATAAGTGGATTCTTCAGTCTGATTTCCATAGTAATTAAGCCAATGTTAAAATTAATTCAGAAATAGTTCAAGTGATGTCTTCAGGACTTAAATGAATGGAATGGAATCATGAAATCCTACATTCTTTTCCTGAAGCATGTCATAAAAGAACTTTTGTCAAGACATTTAATCAAATTTTTGACTTTGTGCACAGAATCCTGTCCTGCTGCTGTATGAAGTTTCAAGGGATGTCTCTTGTGAAGTTCATGAGCCATAGACAGCTCCCTAATAGAACAGCTGAAAGTACAAATCTCAATAGCTTCAGATAGAGGGAGCAGAAAATTCTCATCATTTTCAATGGATCCAAAAGGATGATCAGATTCTCCATCTAATGATGACTTAAGATGCAGTCCTGGTAGCTTTGCCCTGTGAATAGAGGTATTTATTTTAAGATAAGGTGTAGACCTTATGAATCTTCTTAATAACCTGGGATTTTGCTTTGTGGCAATTCTACCTGCTCCAGGAGGTTTAAGGAATAGAAAGCAGGCTGCAGGAAAGATTTTTGCAGGGTATATTTGAGAAGGTTGTGGCAAATGAAACACTAGAAGTATCTTTTACCTTCTTGTTGTGCAAATAGAATAAGAAACCCATCATCTGCTTGGCAAAGGCAAGTACCAACTATAAAAACACAGGGCGAATAGCAGTTAAATAATGCGAATGTCTCTTGCTTTCTGGTCAGCTCAGATCACAAATTCTGTGCTAGTAAAATCATTTGTCATGAGACCAACATAACCACCAACAAAATATTGGTATTGTGAGGGTTTGCAGTGAGATTCTGCTCCAGATGAATCTCAGCAAGGGACAAAGTAGGTGGCTACAGTGCAGGAACAGATGTGGGAGGGTTGAAAGGAATGGCCACAGTCACAAGTGGCAGAGCCAAGACATGAACTTGGGCCAGCTGATGTGGAGTTCATTCTGCAGTTATTTAATTTAAATTTCCCCATGTCATGTACAAGCAATGTTTCCAAAAGAAATAACTTACTGCAATCCCCTTGCTTGGCAGTGGGGCTGCGCTGCTGCAGCAGTCCCTCTACATGCTTGTAAGCAGATTAGGGCTCAGCTATACAGAAAGCAGACAGCATAAAAGCCTTCCTGCCTGAGCTCCCTATCTCTGCGTGCTGCACCACCTCTGCCCAGAACACCCCTGCAGCATTGCTACTACTTTGTTGGCCTCCAGTGGATGTTTTACAGTTCCCAAATTTCAGATCGCTTTTTAGATGCTTCTACGGCTCCCAAGTCACTGTTTAACTGAGCAATCAGTAGTGCTCATTTGGCCACATTATGCACAAATTCAAGACATTTGAACACATCAAAATCAGTAAGAGAACAGAAGGTCTCCTGAACAGAATTCTGGAGGAGACAGTTGTCCACCAGGAGCAGTGGACAGTGACAAGGAAGCTCAACAAATAACACAGTTAATTTTATAGGCTGGGGTCTTCTTTCTCAGCAGATGCTTCTTCATTACTAAATGTTCCCTTCCAGATCCACCATTGCTAATAGTGTTGCCTGGGGATATGTCTGGCTCCACAGATGGAGAACAGATGTTCTAGCAAGCCTACTTTTAAACATGTTTGAGGGGAATTAGGGTTTTTTGGAGAGACTCTGGACAAACCAGAGGCAGGGAGGGATGGGGGGAGGAAAGAGAGAAAAGCAAGAAAATCTTGACCCTTAGAAAGAGGTCAGGTCTCAGAAGAGAAGCTGAGGATCCAATTCTTCATATGAACAGCCCTTGCCACAACACAGAGCTGTCATGCAATTCTGTTCATCAGAGAGGGAGGGGCTATACAACTAATTGGGATAATTTTGCACTTTTTTCAAGGATGTGGCTGAAGAAGCTTCCAACAGGGAACAAGGTAACATGCATACCACACTGAATGGGATCTCTGTTAATTATAAAATGTTGGTACATTTTCAAGGTCTGCTAAACTACCATTTCCCCAAAAACCTCTTCAGATCCAGCTGGATCCAGAAATAACATTTGTCTACTCTTTATTTTTAATCAGTAAATTCTTGAGTCAGAAACTTTGTCCTGGGTTTATGTCTCTGATAGACAATGAAGCCTTGGTTGTTTGGATTTAAATTCTTCCAGGTCTAGATATCTACATCTCCATCTGCAATTTTCCCTATTCATGATGGGAACTACTTTCCTCAATTCTGCCCCTTCTTTCTCTCTCATCTAAACAAATCCACCCATAGCACATCCTGCAACGCTTTCAGGAATATTTCCACTACAATTTTTTGCTTCACAGTGCCTTAGCAGCTGAAAGCTGTTATCCTGTATCTGCATCTCAAAGATAACAGGGTCTCCTGAGGTTATTTTAGAGGTAGACTTTTATCTCCCCTTCCTGTCTCCTTGGCCTTATTTCAGGCGCAGCTTGGGTAATCTTCCCAGTGATATTTTCAGTGGATTCAACAAAGCCTTCTAGTACTGGCAAAATGACTTTTTTTGTTTGCTTGTTGTTTTTTTCCTCATATTTTTTTCCCCGTGGTAATTTACTTTGATCATGATTTCATCATTATTTGTTTAATAAAAAGAGTCAGTCCTTGTCCTGGACAAACAACATATGTAAAAAAGACCAGACGCCTTATTTTCAAGTTAGATGCCTTTAAAGTACAAGTCCATCATGTCATCATTGCTAATCCAACTTCATCAAAACTGGGAACTGGATCCCAGATGAACAAGGAAGGCCAGGTGAAAGATGCCAAGAATCTTAGAGAAAGCTTTATCCAGGTGGGACTGTGCAGCTCTTGGTTGTGTACCTCACTCAACTTTTGTTAGTAATGGCACTGTCAAACTAGAGCTAGGCACAGGAATCTTCAAGACCTGAGATGGCCTTGTAATTGGTTGGTTGAGCTCCTTACAGCCACAGCTAAAAGACCTTCTTTTGAGCCATGTGTCATGCTTGGGATACCTGAATTTACTGGACACACTCTTTGTGAAGTGCTGGGGGCAAGAAAAGTGCAAGTAGTATCATTTAACAATGGAATGTGCTTCTTTTTAGCCTAAAACAATAGCAAATGTAAGGATGTAATGAAAAACAGAACAAGGATTTCCAGGGCAAAAGAATTTCAAAGGGATAATGGCTATTTCTGGGATGCTCAAATAATTGTGAAAGGAAACCTTCATAGCACATGCAGGATGTTGATTTTAAGTCAGAAAGGTAACAGGACCTTTATTATTTGCAGGGTAGAAACATCAGACACCAGCGTTTGTGGAAGAAGGCACTGGTGAATGATTGTTAATATAACTTTGATTTATTTCATTATTAGTATAAACTGGTCAAGACAGTCTTTACTTTAAAAGTCTTTGGTGTTTAAAAGTGAACACAGTCACTTTAACCTTTCTGCAGGGTGTTTGCAAAGCTACAGAAAATTGATCCCAGTCTCTAGGAGAGGAAAGGTATTTTCTCTAATAAAAACATTCACTCATGGTTTCCCCCTTTTCACAGAGCTTTGTATAAGTTGGGGGATGACCTCTGGACTGTTGCTGCCAAGTAGTTCCTCATCCAAATCACTGCACTGGGGTCTGTGTCTGCTTATTTGAGTGAATGGTTGTCTTTGGAATACGTTTACCTCAGCCTCTGCTTGGTTGTACAATTTGGATCTCAAGGGAATGGAAGTGCTCATGAGAATTTCTGAAGTGGTGTTCTTCATGCAACGGCCTTGCCCTGAGTTTCACTGCCTTCTTCAACCATCTGGAACAACCCTAGCAAGGTAAATGTACTACATTCAGGGATTGTGGGTAGTAGCCATCAATAACAGTTGCACAATCGATGAGAAATATCTCTAGGGAGAGAAAAAGCTGTAATTCAGGTGACATCTAGTGCTCTTACCAGTGATTTTATTTTGATACATCAAGGCAGTGATTTTAGATACCTTATTCCCATTCATGGGTGACTCAGCCATCAGGAAATAAGGAAAATAATTCTGCCCATTTCTTCTTGAGGAAAACAAAACTCAGCCTCTTTGTTAATCCACTCTAGGAAATACATCTTCTGTAAGGTGTAGGAACGGGAGTGGATTATCCATTCCAGAGGCATAGGTGCCCTTTCTTTGGGTACAAGAAGTCCTGAATCTGTACATTGTTTGTAGTTATCATTTCATGAAAAACACATTGAAAAGAGAAAAGACACAGACATTCCATCTTCCATACCTGTACAGAGGCTATTGTTATCTTCAGCTTTTCTGGTTTCCCAAAGGAGATGAGGAGACACAGCTGGGCCCAGCCAAAAGGACAGAGAAGAGACCCATGCTTGTGCAGCTCCAGCTGGCACCCTTGTCAGAAATCTCATTATGTTTCCCATTAATATGCAGTCTTTGTAGGATTTTGGAGTCTGAGGCTCTCACTGTGCACCAGACCAGAGAGCAGAGCCTGAAGTCCAGGCTAGCATGGCTGATGGCAGGGCTCTGCCTGGGCTGCGACCCACTTCCTGGCTCCTCCCAGACCTGCTCCCCTCCTGCTCACTGCACCTGCACAGTGGTCCTCAGGACTTGTTAATCACACAGGTGGCACCTCATAAACCTGCCTGGAGACCTCGGGCTTGAAAACAGAGTCACCCAGGCAGATTTACAGTGTGATGTCTGTTTGACTGACAGCTGTTGCCACTTTATGGGAAGCCGGCACATGTTCACACTATAAAACAGGAACAATAGCTTGGGGAAACCTCTGCCCATGTGAGATGTTTGAACCACATCTGGGAGGTGGTCCTTCCTGGCTGCTACCAACCA
The DNA here is from genome assembly GCF_014839835.1 of Dryobates pubescens. Classification (NCBI taxonomy): domain Eukaryota; kingdom Metazoa; phylum Chordata; class Aves; order Piciformes; family Picidae; genus Dryobates; species Dryobates pubescens. The sequence goes on along the minus strand of NC_071613.1, from coordinate 25,134,234 downwards.
CCTTAGATGTGCTTTGGATGCAATTCAGTTCCTGTTAGGCTTGGTTGATTCAGAGGACACAATGGCAGGTCTTAGCATGCATGAAACCTGTTTCTAATGGAGAGCTGTCACTCTGTGTTATCATGATGCTGGGTTTTGGTTTTGTTTTGGTTTTTTGTTTTGTTGGGTTTTTTCCCTCCCCTGGTTGTTTTGTGTTGCAGAAACCTCTCTATGAAACCTGGAAAGAAAAACTGGAAATCTGGGAACAAGATCGGGCACCTGCCATGATGACAAACTGGTCTGGAAGAAAAAACTCTCTCAAATATGCTTGAGAACAAAAAGAGCTGTGGTAGTTTCAGAATGATCAGATGAGCACAACAAAGGACTGTGAGGGACCTGCCTATACTCCATGGAAAATGTAAAGATTACATCTTGAAAAGCAATTTTGGAGTCACCTAGTTCACTGATTATGGTTGGTGAAGGCACAGCTCTATAGTTGCACCCTACACCAGCATGCCATGTCTGGGAGGCTTGGGTTGACTAGCATCACAGTGCCCTTACAGGGATGCTCAGATGAAGATTATCTCACTCTATTTTTCAGTGTTTCCTCCTTTTTCCTACTGGCAAGCTATTGCTGGATCAAAGACAGGAGCCAGTGGTCTCTGTGTGAAAACTGAGTGTCTCAACAATAAGGAGGAAGCCAGAGTCCTGGTGAAGATTCAGATCAGACAAATTGCTCTAAATCAAAACTAAACTCAATTCCATCATCTCCTATCGTTTCCTTCCTGTGCTGAATCAGTGGTAATCAGCAGTGTCATCATTTCCTGGGACAGGTCTGCAGAAGTGCAAGATCATGATTACTTGACTGCATGAGAAAAAGAGATGGTGGCAAGCAAACAAGCATCAAAGCAAAAGACCTGAAAGTCTTTCCTAGCAGCAGGAGTGCAGTCTCCAACCATAAAAAGAGTGAGAAGTTTAGACCCACAGTGGTGGTGGCTGCCAGTCATCTTGGGTAGGGTCCCAAGTGTGAATTCCTGCTGTATGAATTCAGCGTCAACAAGAAGTGAGTTTTTGTAGGATTTAAAACCAGAAGGGAATCATTAAGATCGTCTAGTTTGATCGCTGTGATAACACACAGCTTTGGTTGTTGCCCAGCAACTTTGGCCCCAAGCCTAGTGGGGATCTTTATTTGCAGTAGGATATTTTTTGGAAAGAATAAATCCAATCTTGATTCAAAGTCTCCAAGTGATAGACCACCAAAGGGTCTACATATGTTGGCAGGATGTTATTGTCTTCACTGACAGCATGTGTTTAATTTGAGCACCCGGGTCTAGTGGAAGGTGTCCCTGCTCATGGCAGAGACTAGATGATCTTTAAGTACCCTTCCAACCCAAACCATTCCATGATTCTATGATTTCCTGACTGAAAACCTTACCAGGTGTCGATTTACTGCCAAGTGCCCCAGTCAGAAAGGTCAGATTCAAAGCATGGTTTGGCACAAACCCACAAATCCCCTGGAGGAAGAGAATACCCTCCCCAGTAGCAAAAACACTGGGAAGAGCCAGACCACAGGTAGGGCCTCCGCCAATGGCACCTCTGGGCTGCATACTAGCAGCAAGCAAATGGAGAGAGACCAAAGAAGCACAGCCTAGTGCTGCTTCCCCATCAAGGGGTTGGACTAGATGATCTCTCAGGGTCCCTTCCAGCCCCTAACATTCTGTGATTAGGTGATACTGCCTGTTAGCTGGAGGCTTGCAGGCGAAGATGGATTTCAAAGTCATCTTGTAAAGCTAACTTTACCTGGGAAGATGTTGGTGCTTCAACTGGACTGTCTTTACTGATGCTGGCAGGAAAGCGAAAGTGGGCAATGAGTTGTTTATGAATTGGAGAAGGATGCCTCTACACCAACTTGCAGGAGATAAATATCACTTGCAGTAATGACAGCCTCCCTGGCAGTCTCTTAAGATGGCTTACAAGCTTCTAAAATGGATCTGTTATTTCAGTTTTTATTCAGCAAGTCCACAGGCAAGTCCTTCACTGAAGATCTGGGTGTGGGAGAGTCTGCAAATGCTTTATTCTTTCTATGTACCTCTGTATGCTCCCTTCACTGTCCAAGTTAATGCTACCTGGTGACATTCAGGCTGCACGTTCAATCTGTGAGGAAAGAAATCCTAACATTTCAAGTAGTTGCAGCCTCAGCATGAATCAGCTACAGCTCCAGAAATCCCTAAACTGCAGGTTGTTGGAAGCTGGGGGACGATGCCAGGAAAATTATTAGCATGAGCAGATTCCTGTGCTCTTTCCATGAACATCCAGTACTGGCTGCATTAGAGCTGGGAGAGTGTGGTTCCTGGCCAGGCGCAGTATGGCTACTCCTGTGAAACTGCCTACCAGAAGTGGTCAATGAGGTCATGACATTAGTTTGAAAAGCATTCGTCTCTTTTCCATTCAAATGTGTTTGGGGGAGGCTAATTGTCTTTATTATGCTTTTCCCAGGGGAAAAAAAAAAAAAAAAGAAAAGAAAAAAAAAAAGAAAAAAGAAGAAGAAGTGATAGAATAAAAGGAAGAAAAAGAAACCTGAATTGAAAAGTCTTCTGTTTCCAAAACTTGGCACATGAAGAAGGCTATAAAAAACTATCAGCCATGCACCGACGTTTGAGTCAGTCTTCAGGGCATTTGTCTGAAATCTCTAGCTGTAGTGAGGAAGGTTTCAATGGGAAATCTCTTGAGAAATCCGTATGCTCTGGAGAGTTCTGCTACTTCATAGCTCTGGGCAGCCAGCAAATTGTGAGGAGAGCAGCTTTGTGCAAACTCTACCACCACTGTCAGCTGGAACTGTGAGTTGCACAAGCCCCAGCATGAATATTAATGCATGGCAAGATGTTGCATAACACTTTTAGGCCTCAAAGGCTCTGCGGTTCACTCCATTCATGGGCAAAGGTTGGGTCCATTCCTAATTTAAGCTGCATTTAATCATGGCTACTTCATGAAGGTAAAAACATGTGACTGGGATGTTCGTGGGAGGTAGGCTATTGAATGATGTAGCTGGTGAACAGAGTGCTGCAGCTTCTGGAGGGCCAGCTGGTAGTGTGTAGTTTCCTCAGAGAGTTTACCTATATGCTGTGATGTCCATATAGTATCCATCTGTTTTAGAGAACCGATGGAAGGGAGACCAGTGTTTTAAAGGTGCTGTATGAAAATCTGTTTTTCAGATGGAGAAATGGAGATGCACCATGGACACCAGCTCAGGAGGCCAGCAAGGCAGCCACATAGAGGAAGGATAAAATCTCATCAGGCTCTGTCTAGAAGTATACGCCATTGCCCCAGCTGCAACAGCTGAGCTCTTAGTGGATGCCCAGAAAGTATGGGTCAGTTTGTGTCTTCCTGTTGTCGTGGTGTGTGGGACATGCCCTCTGAGGGAAATGCCATTTGTTTAAAAGAGTGAGCCCTTTTTTGAAATACACTGTATGTTCTGCATGCAGGTCAAATAGGAGACACTTTTGATTAATGCAGCACTGAGATATTGCAAAAAAACCCCCACCCCATATGCCTCAGTGGGAAAATGTATAAAGGACAAATATTCAGTGCGGTTCAACATTCTGGGGAGGAGGGGAAACGAGCAGGAAAGATCATACCTAAATAGAAAGCCAAAGCCAATGCTTGCAATTGCCAAGGCATCAGCCAAAAAGAAAACACAACTCTGATCGCAGTAAAATCATGTATGAGTCATGATGGGCCAAGAACAAGTTTGCTTTCTTTTCCCCCTCATTGAACAGATGATGATTAAAAGATAAATCATGCTTGGAGTCAAATCAAGTGATTGGATTAAAGTTTAGCTGAGTATTTAGAGACTGTTTGGGACACAATGGAAAGTTAATTGAAAACTTACATTTGTGAGACCCTTGAACTCTGCAGTTCTTAATAAAATACTACTGCAAAGTACACAAGGGTTCCCTGTGGGAGAGATTCCTCTCCACAAGTGCTTTTATTCCTCAGGTATGTGGAAAAATACTATTCATTTTCTCTACAAGTTCACCAAGGAAAAGTATGTTCATGATAGTAATACAGCTATTTCTCATGATGCAGTAACTTAATCTGTTCAGTTCACTGAAAATCAGTGATGCCAGACAAAGGAAACTCACTTCTTTAAAAAATGCATTTTTAAAGACTTAATTCTTTTAACTACCCTTTGCTCAGCTGGTATTCCAGAGTGACTGACTGCCTGTATTGGGCTGAAGTGACTCTGGAGTCTTAACAACTATGTAAAAATTCCTTCTAGATGTGCTGTAGTAGGAAATGTTATGCTTTATTTGTACTAATAACATAATTGCATTCTGGAATCACCCCCAGTTCTTAAGGAACATACCCAGGCTCCAACTTCAAAGCACTGTCCTTTCTGGTGGAAATACCAGTTAAACCCACAAATAAAGAGAATAAACTTCCCCATGTCCATGTGCATCAACACACAGAAATGGTTCTTCATTTGACCTCTGTGTAGCCAAGCCCAAGTCTTTCCCCTGTAATCCTTAGCATTGTAGTAAAGCTGAGGAAAACCTATAGTCAGGATCATTTGCTGCCTTGCACTCACAGATTCATTATCTGAGTTTTTATTGCCTGGAGAAGGTGCTATCTCAGGTGGTATCAAGGCATTTTGCAGCCAGAAGCTGCATTCTACAGGGCATTATAAACAGCAGTCTGGCTTTTATGGAAGCCAGCTATAGTTACACTGCTACCAGTAGAATAGAGAAGCAGTGTTCTTCAACAGCTGTCATACATTCAGGTTAGAGGTGAATCCACACTGTCCAGGTTACCTCCCAGGATGAGGTAAGGGGATGGCCATAACCTTCTTGACTGCAGGACCTGGGCAGGTTTTGAGTTTCATGGCCCATTTGTCCAAAAAGGGACAATGAAGGAGCTCTTAGAAGAGCATAGTAGAGCTATCTTCTCCACATGCAAGAGTTTCTTTTTCTCTGCCTAGCTTGATCTTTTAGTATGCTTTTCTGCAAAAGGATGTGTGCACAGAGACCACAGGTGAGAAGCTTAAGCACCAAAGGTTCAGGGGGCAGAATAGAAATGTTATATATATTTCAAATTATGAATATATCTTACTTTTCAGATATGATTTTCAGACTGGCACAGATAAATCTAAGGTAAACCTGACCAAGAGATTCAGTAGCCGTGATTAGCATGATGCTTTAAATGCTTGGGCCTGAGCTTTGGTCACAGTCTTATAGTTCAGCCAGAAGCTGTGCAGTACCCCTAGAGAATCAGGTATGTTGCAAAAGCAAAACTCAAAAAACCCCAACCAACAAAACAAATAAAAGTACCCCCAGTCCTCAAATCCCCAAATGATGACATTCACTTTGTATGTCTTCATCAGACAGTGTGGCTGCACAGGACTTCGGGAAGCCATGCAGTCCTTCTTTTTACCCTAATGCATGACCAAGGGCACCTCTCTAGTCCTAATAGACATGCCTGTCCTGCTCTTCAAGGCTGGCAGCAACCAAAGTATCATTTAGTGCTTTCCCACCCTCACTAATAGAAGACATTCACTAGCATTCAAACTGGCTTTTCCCCTGCTTCCAGTGGAATCTGTGACTCTACATCTCTCCCTATGTTCTGTCTTCCTCTTTGGTATCTATTTGGTTGATAGGTTTAGCACATCTCCCTTTAAGTTGTCCACACAGGTCATGTATCCTCAGCCATCTGCTGTTCCCTTTCCTGGACTATATTTCAGACTGACAAGCCATGAAGTCACAGCAGAGCAAGCAGAAGCAATCTAACTTCAGTGACTTCAAGCTCTACAGGACCTGCCTCACCTTTGCTAAGGTACACATGGGTGTTTCTACAGTGCATAACTTTGCTCTTGGCTGTATGAGCTGTAGACAACCGAGGCAGAGGTGAAGACAAAGTATGTGGGGTTCAGTGTTTTGAGACTAACCCCAGTTGCTGACCCAGGCTAAAATCTAGTTTGTCAGAGAGTTCACCTTATTGCCTAGCCATTGTCTCCCACTGAGTTCAACAGAGCTTTCTCTTAGTGCATTATTCTTTAGCATCAGTGTCTCATATGCTTCAAACTAAATGAAAAGATTAAAATAGTCATAAAGTGAATCTTCTGCTTGTGCTAATTAATTTCAGCTGCATGTATCAAATTGGGAAGTTCGCTATAGTAACACTGCTGTATGATACACCCACAAAAGCTAACCTAGCATTCCCTTTGTCTTAATACCTGTAGTTTGTTCTTCATTAGAAAACTTTATTATGTCTTAAAGGGATTAATATATTCTGGAATGACTGGCTAGTAAGTCAGCAGTCACAGGCTATGTGACACTCCTTGGATTAAAGGAAGATGGGTCAGAGAGATTAATATCTTTCTAGATGTCATTGCAGATTCTGAGATGTTTCGTCCCAGAGCTGAAGAATGTTGGATTGATGCAGCACTGGAGGAGACACTGCCTTGCTCAAGGTCAGTTGCATGCATGTGACTTCCCTATGTGGTGCTGCCAAGATCATGGTAGAGTGAGGAGTGTTACAAAGATGGAGAAACAGCTGTTTTGGGGGTGGTTGTACTTGAGTGTCATTGGGAAGCAGAAAGAAGGCTAAGGTTTGTGACGTCTGTAATGACCACTGTGTGAACAAACAAATATCCTCTTATTTGGGGAACCTGTACTGATTTTTTTGGTCTGAAGTACGATGGGAAGTTGTAATGCAAATATATAGCATCGTCTCAGCTAGCGTGTGGCTACACAAGGAAACAGAAACACTCTACCTGTGTTGCGTGGGTCAAGTAACAAACGATAAGTGCTCATTTGCCTCACTAAGGTAGCAGTCTGAGAAACACTGTGTCTTCCTCATGATATGACAGATTATGGTTTTGGTGTGCCTGCTTCAGCCATAAGCAAACGTTCAGTTTGCCTACCCTGAGTCCTCTTGCTGCCAAAGATCTGCTGTCTTTGATCTGCCAGGAGAAGGCATGAGTCACTGCTCTCAAACCTGCATTCTTACAAAATGCAGCAGTAGGAACAAACCAGGACAGATTTTGGTGTGCAGCCTCTATCTTCATGCTTTCACTTAGCAGCCATGGGGTTTATTTGGCAGAATAGATATCCTAGGTGAGAATTTAGTCAGTCTTGGGGTGAAATATTTAAATTGACTAAGTTCATGGTGTTAAAGTATTGCCTCTCATAGGAAAAATATCTTTCATTTCCCCCACTCTGTGGGGAAATGAAGTGTTGATGTGGGGTTTGATCTGGTCTTGGGAAAAAAAAAACCAACAAGGAAACTTCTTCAGAATGGGCAGCACCTTCTGGGTGCTCTGAAACAGCAAACTGAGCATGGACCAAGATGCGGCAGCTGTGCAAGAGCCATAGGTGCGAGTAGCTTTGATGTCCCCTGTGTCTGAGGCCATGACACCTCATAATCTGGCATTTGATCAAATAATTTGTAGGTCTCTTTTCACTACTACTGCTGGATTTGATGAGAGCTGTCTGGGTGCTTTGGCTTAGACTGCAGTTTGTACTGGGTGTCATAAAAGAGGTATGTGTGATTTCAGGCTCTCCTCCTCTTACGGGTCTCTCATCTCCTCTACTTTAATGAAAGCAATAATAATTATAACAATAAGATGATATGAGTTATCCTAAGGGTCTGTACACTGAATGGTAAGCCAGGAGCCTTTGTGTCCCCCTGAGGACTCTTCTGTCAACTGCTCTTAATATTCTTGCACTTTTTGCAATCCTTATGTTTAGCAAACCTCCATGTGGGGGAAACTCCTCCAACTACATGCAGAAAACATGACCAAAAAGCCAAACGAGATCACTTTAGGCAGAGTATGGGCACAAAGGGACCTGGAGGGATGCTAGGAGGATGGTTCAAATGTCTTCCTCCTTGACTAGGAGCACAACTGTGTTCAATTATACGTTGTGCAAAGTCATTCAGGTTTGATATTTCCCTTCTAAAAGCTAGGGCAGTTGTTGTCTTACAAGGCTGTGATGGGATCCCAGTAAAATGTCCCTGGGCTGTGGTTCAGGGGTGGGCAGGAAGCAGAGCAAAAGGGAATTTAAGTCATAGCATGGTCCAGGCTGGAAGGGACATCCAAAGGTCATCTAGTCCCACCTCTCTTCAGTCAGCAGGGACATCGCCAAATCTGTTGAACACCTTTGCTGCCCACTGAACACCTGATGCTTTGCACCTATGGAATCAAATTTTGCAGAAGCAGAGACATTTTGAGAGAAGTGAGATGTGGGCCCAGACCAAGGCACACTAAGCATCCAAAATAGCTGTGATATACAGCACATAAAACAAGGGAGGTCTATATGCTGAGCTCTGTGCCATCTCCATGGAAAGGGCAAAAGGAAAGAATAGAGTATTACACAGAACTCTGTGTTTGTCTTTGTTAAGAAATATCTTCTAGCTGCAGAAGCACAGAGTTTGTTCATGGGAGTCATTTAAGAGAGCAAAGCACGTGTGCTGGCCCTTTCCTCAAAGAAAATAGTCGTTGTGAAAGCTAATAATTTTAGCAGGGATTCCTTCCTTCCTCCTGAGGAGAGTTAAATGAAGTTATGGGTCAGTGAGAGAGCATCTGTGCAACACAGAGGAAGAATTTCCAAAGTTTGAATGTTTGGAGAAGACCTGGTCAAGCTGACTTTTGAAAAGGTTTTCTTTATTAAAGATTTTATGGGTGGTTTTTGCTGGTTTGCAGAGGCTCTTAAGCCACTCTGAACTGGTAGGATTCAGTAGATGGAACTAATGTTAAAACTTTCCTGTTTTCTAATTTTTCTTCCACAAAGATGAACTTCCCAGTGGTCTCTGTCATACTCATCCAGATTCTTGATACAAATATTGCCTTATTTCTGGCTGTGAGCAGCAGTGCTCCCCCTTCCAGATGATAAAAGGACATTGCTCTCTCATGAAATTCCAGGGCAGGTACACTATAACAATGTCCTTTTGTGTTTACATTGTCAAGCTCACCTAAAATTGCTTTTCTTCTGAGATATGAGATTGGAAGGTATCTGAAGCAACTTCACTGATAAGATTCAGGTCTCCTGGGCAACCAATAGCTCTTAGGGCAGTAATTTCCTCACTCAGAAATCACTTTATATTAGAATTGAAGCTCAATGAGGGCTCTACATTTGCAAGTAAAATTAATAACTGACTGTTGAGATTGCAGTTCCCTTGAATTGAGGGAACCCTTTGAAAGGCATTGGGTAAAAAAAGGGACTTGTGATGGAGATTGGACAGCAGGGGCCAGAACCTGAAACTAATCTTAATGAAAAAGGGTATCCAGCAAGCAGCTGCAGGGTTGTAAAGTCTGCCTGCTCAAATCTCTACTGGACCATGCGTTTTTGTGTCCTGATTTTGAAAGCCCAACTTCCTGAGAGATTGCATGATTATTATTTTTTAATCTAAAGTGTATGGCTGAAAGGAAAAGCAGTTCAAAATAAAACAACTGGCAATGCAAATGAGATCACTGAGCGGTTTGCTGGAAATGCCGTACATTGTGTTGCCCAAATCTTGGCATTTATGGAAATGACCAGCGGGGAGGAAATGGAATTGTTCTCATGGCCAGCGTCAGTTTGGATCATCAAGCCACACGCACCGCAGATTTGGCATCTCTGACGGGAAAGAGAAGCTTTCCAGCCCAATCCTGCTTCACAGCGTCAGTTGTTGCGTAGGTTGGGGTCGGTGAGGATTGACAACTGGGTGGGGCAGCGTTGCGTAAGTCTGGCGCTTTCTTGTCTCGGATTAATGATCTTTAAATCTGGTTTTCAGGGACACAGACTCACTCACACATAAATAAAAAACAGAGGGAAGCTTTTAAAAGACTCAGATGCCTGGTATTCCAAGCAACAGCTAACGCAATGCCTCGCTAAGACATCCCGTTGAGTGAGAATATAGTGGTCCATTTGCACCTTACCTTTTTCCTGGGGTACCTCCCTGAAGGGATTTGAAGCTGCTTTTCACGCTGAGCTCTCAGTCCTTGTTTCTTGGATTCAACTAAAAAATTAACTTCTCTTTAGCATGTTCCTGCACCTGACAGGCCTTTGGAAGGTGGTAGAGCCTACCCAATATCTGAGTCAACTTCTGGGGAGGTCTTTCTATCAACAGATGACATCTAAGGCGACTTCTTAACTTAGCTGCTGTACGGTAGCCCCCATAGCTGGGGAGGATTGACCCAGAATTAGCTTCATGCAGGTCTGAGCAGTTGTGGTCCAGTAGGACACACTCTCACAGAGATGCAGCAGGCTGAATCTTGTGCAGCCAAGGTAAAGAAGGTGAAGCTGTTGTCATGTGGCCCCTCTTGTGTTTGATATTTCACAAGCCTTTGTTGGAACAACTCCATGTGGTCTGTTCAGCGCTGTGGGCCAAGACTCAGTAAAGTTGTTGTTTGCAATTTTAAAAAGGTATACTACAGCTATAGAAATTGAGAAGGCCACATCTTGGCAGAGGATGAATTTGAACACTGTTTCAGTGAGTAACAACCTTAAATTCCCATCCTGCTCCCATTGAAGGAGATGGAAAAGCTTCTATTGCCCTCAGTGGGTGTGGGATCAGGCCCCTATGTGTAAACATGGTTGAGACAGATCCACTACGGCTTTGCTCCTGGTTCAGGGATCTGTGGATGTCAGCAGTGGCAATGTTGGTTGAGCAGTGGCATGGGTCAGGACCAGAATTGCATCTAATCGGTGCCCCTTGGCCCTCTGTGCATTTATCAAATGGAATTTCAGACTGAAAACAAAGGAATTGCAAGGTTGAAAAACAATGAAGGAATGTGCACTTGGCAGCTCTGCTAACCAGATGTTTGTTTCTTTTTCCTTGTTCTTAACAATGACTAAAAAACTCGTGAACAGTCTCAAGCCCAGTGCAAGGTCAGCCTGAAACTAGGTAAGAGGTGTCATAACAAGTCAGAACAAACATCTGGGAATGGAAAATGTTAATTTATACCAGGATTTGGTCTTGTGGCTCATAAAACACAGTCCAACCTTCAGAAGGCTGGGTACATGTGTGCTTTTTACTTCCTATGGCAAGCCCCATCAGTCGTGCGAAGCTCTTGCGGAAGTTTGCAATATTCCCTTTGTGCTGTTGTGTGAACTGCTTCCAAGAGCAGTTGAGCTGTTGTGCTGGAGTCAGAGCAGAAAGAAGCCAATGTGTAAGCAAATATATACGTACATAGAAATCTATGCCTCCATCCCCTGGAAAATGCATGCCTGAGTAATGGCACAGCAAGCCGTGCGTTGTACTTTGTGGAGGTTTCAAGGGAAAGAATAGCCCTTGCATGAGTTATTAAATGGAACTTCTCATTACGTTGCAAGAGCTGCCTTTCTGAGGAATCTCTAGTTGTTTTTGATAAAATCAGTCCAAAAAGGGAAAATTAATGGGTGGGAGATAGCAATATAATGCAGCTTGAGGCTGCAGAGCAATAAATTGAATCTCTGGCCTCTCTGCTGTGTCACCCCTGACAACATGCACTTCTTCAGCAGCATCTCCTGAAGACTGTTCCCAGGACCAACATCCTTTTGCATTGTTTCACAGAAAAACACCTCATTAATTGGTCTGCAGAACATCAGAACAAAGTAGATACATTAAAGAAAAAAATAAAAAGGAAAAGAAAAACTTATTCATTTTTATTAGTAGGGAAAGTAGGCCAGAGAGGTAGAAATGACTCATTTGTGATTTACTCATTCATTAATGATGGGATTAAGAACTGAGCTCTTGTTATCTGACCAACTGGATTCTTTCCAGATCACATCTGTCTGGTAATGACTCCACAGCCAAACAGCACACTTGGCTAGGAGGCAGCATTTTACTAAACCAATGTCTTTGAAATTGTGATTGCCTGATCTTACTCTTACTTAAATCAATGTGGCAAGCAAATCATCTTTTAACAACTAGTTTTATTAGGTACAACCATATCCAGGGAGAAAAGAAATTTGATGTATTTAAGCTCAAGTACTTAAGCATGGGCAGTATGTGATAGTGAATTAGTTTAATTGGGCTAGAGTTGAAGGAAAATTATACTATCAGCAGGGTTAGGATTAGGATTAAGGCCAGCAGGTGCTCATCAATACAATTTGCAAATGCTGTGCAGCATGTGAGCATGGCATTAATTAATTTGTGAGTAAAACCAGATTGTGCTGCCTGAGTAGGATAATCCTGAACAAAATCAAGCTATGGTCCCCAGAAGAATATGCTATAAGGGCAGTTTCAAAGTGACAGAAGTCTGGATAAGAGCAGTGAGGATGTTCCTACAATAGCAACAATCCCAGCAGCTCTTAGGAGGAAGGAGAGGAGGAAACTATTAAGCAATTTCTTCTATCTAGTAGCTTGCAGGTCTGCCTAGTGTTTCTAGCTGGAAAAACATCCTTCTCTACAGACACTGGAGCTCTCACAAAGAAAGGTTTCCTCTTATCTGCTTTTCCTGCCTTATCAGCAGTCCAGTGGTCTCCCACAGTTGGCCCTCACCTACTTCTGAGTTGAATCTGCTGTGTCTTATAGCTTGAGTGAACAGGCACATGAAGCAGCATGGATTCTTTTTGTGCTACCCACTCAACTCAGGGACACAATTAACATATTCATGGAAGAGCAGCCATTGCCTGGACCACCTCAAGTGACATGACAAGAGGAAATGGCCTCAATTTGTGCCAGGGGAGCTTTAGGCTGGTCAGTAGGAAAAATTTCTTCACCAAAAGGGTCGTCAAGCTCTGGAATGGACTTCCCGGGACAGTGGTGAAGTCACCATCCCTGGAGGTATTTAAAATACATGCAGATGTGGCATTTAGAGACATTGTTTAGTAGTGGATTTGGTAGTGTTGCCTTGATGGTTTGACTTCATGATCTTAAAGATCTTTCCCGCACTAAACCATTCTGTGATTCCATGGTAATACATAAAAAGATGCCAGAAAAAAATATTCAAGAAGAGCTCTTATACAAGAGTCCAAGTTGCTCCATTTTCATCCATGATTTAATAGGAAAAACCACTTGTCTAATCTACTGTCAGGTACCCAGGCCTATCTATACTTCTTGTGGCCAAAGCAGCATGTTTCCTCAACATGCCAGCACTATCTAATGTCCTCAGATACTTCCAGTGCCCTTTGCAAGGGATCTCTTCTACACAGTACCTTGCTGTCTAAGCTGGATGTCGTGATCATCCAATATGAAGGAGAGGTCCAGGCTCATTTTGCTCTGTCTTTGGGAGAAATACTTACCAATGCTAAGGCTATAATCAACCCTCCTCCTTCTGCTCCCCAGATCTCTGGCTTTCTTCAGAACCACATTGAAAAAAACCATTTGTTTGTTTATGGAGTTTCTGGGAGCCTCAGGTTTGTTTTCCTCCCTGCTTCCTCCTGCCAACACTTCAAGTGCCAAAACATAAGAGAGGCATTTATCTTGGATTTGCTGGCCATGGTTAGAAGGAGAAGTGCCAGAAATCTCAGGAGAAATCTGCTCCTGATCTTCCCAGCATAGCCTTGCAAAGTGGAGGGGTGTGGAGAGTTCAGCGAAGCATTGAGGCTGCTGGATGCCAACAGAGCCTGCATTCCATCTGGGAACGTGTCATTACTCCTTTCGATAAGGACAGTGACACGCAAAGCTGAGGCCAGAAGAAGGACTGCTGAATCTTCCAGAAGGGGTAGCCCATCTGCTTGCAGATTTTATCTACATTAAAGTCTTGGTTCACCATGTGTCTAGAGCAGATGTTAAAACCAGAGCCTCCACATCCACATTTCAGGCTGCTTCAGTGCCACTGCAGGCTCCAGTGATGGCTGCCTTTTTGCTACAATGTGTGATCTTAACTAAGCCCCCCTCTTACACCTGAGTAGCATGTTTCACTATATCTAAAATCTGCTTTAAAAGAAAAGCTTCGCTCCCCCTCTAAAGATCAGAGCATCTCAGAAAACAAGTTTGATTCTGCCTTAAGAGGATTCCAGGGATCATAGAATCATTGAATGGTCAGGGTTGGAAGGGACCTCAAAAGGTTATCTAGTCCAACCACCAATGTTGTGCTGAGGCACCATAATTTCCATCAGAGAATTGTAATACAGGCAAGAAACAAATGTTCTTGCTTGGATTTTAACCTGGATCTCATGAGTGGGACCATTTTGAGTTAAATGCATCAGGTGCCAAAAGGCAGACTTCTGTGCTTGCTCTAACGATCACATCACTCTGGTGGTGTGAAGAGTGCTGTGCAGATAAAGGTGCTTCTGCCTCCAGCATCAAGCTTAGCTGTGAGCACAGGAGATCCTGCCTCAAAGAAAAAATTCTGCCTCGGGCCACTGAGGACTTTAAAAGATCAAAGAAGAAATGATATTTTATTGTTATGTTTGCTTGTGTATTTGAGAAGGAAGATGCTAGGAAGACTCTGTAAGCTGGTGGCAACATAGAGTGGCATGGTCTTTCCATGTCCACCAGTTGCTGTGACCTGTTGCTGAAAGCAGCTAGGAGTTAACGTATTTCCAACTGTATGTGAATCTTTGCTTGATCTCATTCTGCTTCCTGTTGCTATTATCTCATTTCATAGCCTTCCTTGGCTCTGGTCCCAGCACGATTCTTCTGAAGAGGTCTTTATGTAAGCTTGAGGGAGGGGCACTGTCCTTAAAGAGGAGCAATTTTCTCTCTGTCTTATTCCCTTACAACATTAGGATCTGTCAGGGTTGGCCTTACCGACTTTCTCTTCCTCTGCTCTCCAACCCTTCTGCTCTCTGTCCTCCCAGAGAAAGAGATTGTCATCTTTAGGGCATCCCTCAGAAAACTGAGAAAGTTATGGGTCAAGACCTAGATCACCTTCTTTTCTTAACCAGTACACAACTAACTTCACTGTGCTGTCCCATTGCAAGCTCCCAGCCTCGCTGAAGAAGCAGGGTGAAAAGTTCAGCAAACCACAATCCATTTTACAGCAGATCTGCAAAGGAGATATATTAATACTAACAAACAAGGAGGGTGTGATGGTGGAATTCAATTGCCAGTGTCTGACAGACCTCCAAATACTTAAAGTGTGAGCAAGGCTTTTAATCCACACATCATAAACTGTCCTACCTCTATCATCAAAAGAAAAATGTTTTTTATAAGGTGGATTATCAAAAACCAAAAATGCACCACCACCCCCAAAATAAAACCCAACAAACCACCACCCAGCCAAAAACCAACCAATCAAACAAACAAAAATCTCACCCCAAACAAAAACACCAAAAACTTGACATTGCTGAGCTTTCCTGTAAACCATCAGTCTGGGTATATTTTATGATGTGATTTATAGAGAGTTTCTTTCTTAAGACTCAAAGCAACATTGCTATAAAAGATGCATGTTTTAGTAGTGGATGAATGCCATTGCCTTTTTCCCCCAGCTGGGAACCTGCTGAGTGAGTTAATGCCACTTGGAAAGATTCATTCTTCATGTGTGGGCATTCATTGGCAGCCTTGAAGCAGCAGATTACAACGCCATCCTCCTTCTGGTCAAGAGCAACAGCACAGCAGCTACTCAATCTGAAAAAAAAAAAATCAATTAACGACTTGCACGACAAGGGGAATGTGCATCCTTGGACTTCCAGCGCCAGTTTTGCTGATTCTTTCTTCTGCAGGCATTTTCATATCGCTTTTACAGCACAGTTCTAGTGTTGCTGTTCTCTGTTCAAGTTATGGAATAGATTAGATAATCCCTAGGCCTTTTCCACCTCTAACACTTGTGGTTCTGGTTAAATAGCTGTCAAGTTCTGAATTTAAAAGAGCAGAACAAGCCAAAGCTTTTGAGGTTCTGCTGGGAGGATTACAACTCGTAGCACATTCCATAGGCTTCCAAAAGTGCCTGCACTTTCTGGTTTCCGGACAAAAATCGTTATTCAGCATTCTGCAGAACTTCTTTATAGTTCACAATGCAATCCAACTTTTCTTTCTGGATGAAGATACCTCTAGCCTATGAAAGCTGACTTTGGTGGAAATCTATCCTCCCTTTCACTGTTTATGACTGAAGATGTTTGTCTGTTGCTGAAGCAAAACAAATTTCCTTACAATAAAAAACTGCATCTGCCAATTCCCTTTTAAATGTGGCTCTTGGAATTCATAGAAAAGTAAAAGGTCCTAGGGAAATGAATTGTTGTCTTGTAATCTTGCCAAGAACACATAAAAGAGCTGATAGGTCTTTGGCCTACTTGCTTTTATTGTGACCTATAAGATGCATGTAAATATTGTATCTCAGATGGTGTGGTTTAGGGCTGCAGTTTTCAAAATAGGTTCAGGAGCTTTTCACCTCCAAATCATTTCTCTGAACCTTGCTGGCTGTTCTTTATGTAGTGAGTCACCACAGCAGAGAAGCAACTGATTTGTGATCAGTTGTGATTTGGAAATGCCAGTGAATTACCAGGACATAAGATGTACATTGGCATAGCATCACTGGATTCAACAGGGCCATACTAATGTAGATGGAGAAACTGATCTCTCATCTGGAGAGGCTCTCCAGGTGGAAATATTGGAGGAAGAGGATGGATACTTTCTTTTCCCTTGACCTCCAAGAGACATTTTGATCTCCCTTCTGCTGGTGCCCAATTAATAACCAATAGAGCATTCCAGCAAGAAGCATGTCATGATGGTGTTGTGACACAAGTGTTGCTTCTCAGAGGTCTGAACAACAAACTTGCCCCTGCCCAAGGGCTGAAGTTGTCTTGGCCTTTCTTCTTTTCAGGGTGCTCTTTGCTTACAGCACATGAATTTCAACCTTGTCCTTTTGAGAGCATCCTCTGTGTTGTTAGATCTTTTTACAGTTTTATTAGCACTGGTTGCTCCTCCTTTATCTGTCATCTCTGATGTTAGAGCCCAGCTACATCAGGTGTACTATAAAGATGCCACCAGTGCAGAAGGTGTGTGTCTGTCTTCCTTGGGAAGGACAAGGTGACAGAAAATTAATCCCTGGGATAGAAGTCGTCTCTTTTATCACAGTATCACCAAGGTTGGAAGAGACCTCGAGGATTATTGAGTCCAACCTGTCACCACAAACCCCATGACTAGACCATGGCACCAAGTGCCATGTCCAATCTCCTCTTGAAGACCTCGAGGGATGGTGACTCCACCATGAGTGAGACAAGGAACCCGATATCTTTGTAGATTTGAGCTTAGAAGCCATCAGTGACTGTGAGTTCAATGTTAATAGGATGGGTTGCCCTATCATAGGTGAGTGGCTTTAGAAAGCTCTTGTGGTCAAACTGTTTTACTCTATAAGGAAAATCTTGAAGAATTTGATGGTAAGCCTTGGTCTTTGAAATTGTTCATGTCTAGGGAAAGGCTTATTAACATTGAAGTTGTTAATACACTATAGGCTGTAGTCAAAGTGTGTCTGTCTGGGGAAGGGAGAGGTTGTTGGTGTTTTTTTTCGTTATATACTATATTAATTAATAAATATATTAATATTTGTCATAATACTTGTATTATACTCTGTTGTCAGTCTTCTTTAACACTTCTGTGGGCAGTTTGTTTGCCTCTCATTATAAACACAAGCTGTTTGCTTCCAATGGAATTGCTCTCCAGTAAGTAGCCTGCATCTACAGTGAAAATGGGGCTTGCATGTAGTTGTTTTCTGTTTCTTAGGTAATTGTGGGAGTCAGGAATGTCTGGGGACAATGTGCTAAAGAGGCTGGTGTATGTATGGCAGCATATACTGTATGTTTTCCTTAGTCTCTAGACCAGCTAACCTTGCAAAAACCATGCTCTGGGTGACCTTAGGACAATCTGGACCATATTTCTATGCCAATCATAAAAGTCCATTAGACTGGCTTTGGCTGCAAATCAGAACATTTAGTGTAATAGGAAACAGATTTGGAAGACACCAGTCTGCAAACTTTATGGTGGACCTATAAGACATTCACAACATTTATCTCTCCCTTCTCCATCCCTTAACTGTAATGACCAAAATTCTGATTTTTCTCTTAAAGCAGACATGGATTTCTGACTCAAAGTAAGGAGTTGCTTTCCCAGTTTGTGCAGAAGCCCAGGACTGTCTTTCTCGAACTTAAAGCTTGGAATGAGTTGGATATCCTAGCTAATTGTGCCAGTACATCTGCCTTTTACTTGTGGGTTCTTTTGTGAAACTGAGACAGCCTTTTGCATCCCAAAGAATCCTAAGATTCAGAGAATTTTCAAACTTCTGATGTGAGCAAAAGTGCATATTTGTTACTGCACTTCAGAAGATATGCACTTTATACATTGGAGGTTAAAATGTGAGGATATCAACATTTTGGGGCTAGAAAGGCTGCAGACACAATTACCTCTGAAACAAGAGGTTTCAGAGAGGTGAACAAGTTGCCATGTTTCTCTGAAAGACAGTTTGCATGCAGTTACTCTGTGTTTTTCATAACAAGAGAATGCACATGTAGCTTTGCTGCAAAGTCCCCCTTGCACCACTTCATCTCCAGAAATGTTTGGCATCAGATTCTTTTCCCACTGAAACCAATGGATGCATAAAACTGCTTCTATCCTGTACTTCTTTGCCTATATTTTGATTTTCTGGTTTTTTGGGTTGTGTTTTTTTCATTGACTTTAAGGAACGATGCTGATTTGTTGCTTAGTCAAAGAGATTTGGCTTCTTCCATCATACTTTTTTCATCAATTCACAGGGCTGGAGGAGAAATAATTGGCCTATAACTTTGCACAGCTAAAGGAAAACATACAATTAGTATTGCTGCAAATTGCTCCCGGATGAAACTGGTGAGTTGAAAAGTAGAAAAGCCAAAGAGCCCTTGAAGTTGGAAAATGTCCCTGTTTGCCTTAAGATGTTTATGATCTGGAGACATCAGCTGTATCTCTGGGTCTTGTTTTCATAATGGAGTATCTCTTGAGATTTCCTCCACAAGCATTGTCAGTGCTAGCGTGGGAGACATCAAAGCAAAACAAGATAACTGGCAACTGGCATGGCAGCGTGGGGTAAAAGGTGAACCCTCTGTGAAACGATGCCTGCAGGCTGTATATTCCACATCAAATGCAGGCTCTTGTGAGCTTTAAAACCAGAGCACCATAAAACTCTAGGTGACTCCCTTAATGGGTTTAAAAATAATTCTCCCAAGCTTACTCCCCGTTGTTCACATGGCCTCTCACCTACAATGGAGAGCTGCGGCAGGCTGCAGTGAAGGGTGAGAGGGGAGAGGAGAGACAGAGCAGGAAGGAACCAGAGGCAGCTGGTAGTCTCACAGGATAACGTAACTACTTCGGCACTCCCCAGGGCCAGAGGCCAGGTGCAAGGGTGAATGTTCAAAGGAGGCTGAGGAGGGAGGTGCCCAAATTTCACATAAAATAATTGCAAATTGGGCAATTATTTGCCTTGGGCTTCCACGCTTTGTTGTAATAGCTGTATGGGGGAGTAAAGAGTGTAGGTGTCTTAGGCAATGGAAGGTGAGGTGGTATTGACATTCATCTCTCTCCCTCTTGTGCACTTTGGTGTGCTTGGCTATTTCCTTTACAGTCCTGGTTTTGTTCCCTGTGTAAAGTCTGAAGTGTTTCAATTGGCAAGGATTATGCACAAGAGTGGTTCAACTGAGATATGGAGCCAGTTTGGACAGAGACTTGTATGAGCTTCTTGAGGTCAAGAGACTGGGAATAGACATTCCTAGAGGATTCAGAATATTTATACACTCATCTCTCTGTACCTCAGTGTGGTGGGGAGATGCCACTTCTCACCCACCCCATGACAGGGGGTAAACCAGTCCCTAGCCTTGACCTTTTCCCTTGTGTCTCTAGAATACACCCAAGAACAGCTGAAATGTCCTTTGTTCTCAAAGAATGCTACCTAGGGTCACCTGAGAACAATGACCATGGGGAGTCAAAACATGGTATTTCTAACAGAAGTAGGGACCTGGGAAAGCCGAGGACCTGCTGAAATGATCTGCCAGGCCAGACATACCTGAATCCTTGCACCAGGAGAAAACAGCACAAAGTATAACTTTTTTCCCCCCTCTCTCCTTTAATTTTTACATTCTGATAATGAATTCATCTTGTGGAGGTTTGAGCTATTTCATGGCACTTCCCCCTCCCTGCCATGATTGAGTTCTCCTCTCCTTACTCAAAGTAGGAGTGACGTAACAATTTGTTTCCATACAATCTGATATCAGGTCTTGCTCCCTCCTAGCCTAAATATCATATATAGAATACATAGAATATATAGAATAAACCAGGTTGGAAGAGACCTTCAAGATCATTGCGTCCAACCCATCAACCAATCCAACACCACCCAAGCAACTAACCCAAGCACCCCATCAAGTCTTCTCCTGAAAACCTCCAGTGATGGCGACTCTACCACCTCCCCAGGCAGCCCATTCCAATGGGCAATCACTCTTTCTGTATAGAACTTTTTCCTAACATCCAGCCTGAGATCTGA
The DNA here is from genome assembly GCF_014839835.1 of Dryobates pubescens. NCBI lineage: Eukaryota > Metazoa > Chordata > Aves > Piciformes > Picidae > Dryobates > Dryobates pubescens. The sequence continues at coordinate 25,113,911 of NC_071613.1, read as the reverse complement.
CACCATCTCACTCAGGAATGCCCCAGTGTCATGAGTGTTTCCCTGCCAAAGAGCAATTGGTCTTCTGCTGCCCACAGGCTTCTCTGCATAGAAACACTTTGCACGCAGAACATTACGTGTCTCTGGGGAATGAGGTATGAAGGTCTGAAGTAGTTATTCAGTGTTTTCAGGATGGGACTGACTGTGCTGCTCTGGGAATAGATGCATTAGATGCATTAAGAAACCTTTATTTCACTGCCCCAGCAAATGTTAATGATGAGGAAAGGGGATTATGACCAGAGTAGTGTGGGGGTGTGAGCAAGCAAACACTGAGTGCATCAGGTCATGGACACTCATAGAGTTGGAGGTGATGATGATGACAGGGAGCCAGAGCCAGGCTCACTGGTAGTTGCAGTAAGAAGGTGCCTGGTATCCATGGCTCTGCAGAAGAAAAATGAGAGGCGTGTAACTGGCACAGGAGAGTAGGTGAGACCTTTCCCTGGGGGACTACAGCTGCAAATTGATGTGAGTAGAGGACCACAGACTCCATGGAAGGAGTATTCTATGAAGGAAGGCAGATGGAGGTGTCTGAGAGTTGTAGAGACCTCTTCCTGCATAATCTCATTGGGTGTTAGATCTATGTAGCAGATGTTGAGAGGCTGTTCAAGGTCATGGCAGAAGCTTGAGGATGGGTCTTGGATTAACTCATTATAAAACTTCTTGGACCTGTGTCTTCCCAGGTTGATGGGAGGGAGGGAGGTTCAAAGCTGCTAACATCTCTCAGTCTTTGAAGCGAGTATTGTCCCTATAACAAAGGTATGACACTGGGCTTTGAGGAATTCCCTAGGTAGTGTGCAGCATCGGTTAGTTGTCTTCAACCCCTGCCATTTCCTACCTCTGCTTTGCAGAGCTCAGAAGGATTTTGGAAGCCTGCAGAAATAGCTCCGTATTGACATGGTTCTGCCCTTACTAATGCACAGTGTGGTTTTTTAGGTACAGTGGATTTAGAAACATGGAAGCTCCTTGACTTTGAACCTGTAGGGTTACCTCTGTCTTCTCTGGGGTTCACTGATGGGAGTGGATTACAACCTAGAACACAGCATACTACCTCCTCTGGGCAATAGTACTTGTGTCCTATGAAGAGAAAATACTATAAGTGGTGGTAATGGAGGCAAATTGGAGCTCATGCATTGCAGGTGATATGAGCTTCTAGCACACTGTGGCTTTTACTTATTAAATTTTGCTCCCCTCACCCCAAAGGAGACTAGAAAACTGTTTAATTTTTTGTAGGTAAAGTGTTCAAATGTGAGGAAACGTTAGATTTATAGTTGCCACTGTAATCTTGCACATGTGCTTTGATGCAGCCTTTAGTAAGCTGACTTCTCATGTTTCCCAAAAAGAGTGCATAGGGAGCTAAATGCTGACTGCCCAGATAAGCTTGGATAAGTCATTTCCAGCTTCTGAGCACCTAATTCCCCCACCCTTGCAGCTCTTTGATACTGTAATAGAAGCATGTCTGCAACGCAGACAGTTGGTACACAGGTTTTGTGTGCAGGGTTGTTCAGGACACTGAAAAGTGAGAATGTGAAGGTCACCCTGGTGGTGTGTGGCTTTGAAGATGCTGCACGCAAGGGCTGACTGTGATCATCTCCGATTCCACAGCAGAGAAGTTTAGGAAGTTTTCTTTGAAATGCAGTGGTAACTATGTCTGCTGAAACCAAAGGCATGACTCCACTGAACCCTTAGCATCACCTGTAGCATCCTCTGGAAATTCTCAGGAATCTCACTGAGCCTACCTGCATTCGTTACAGTGTGATAGAAATCACATTATTTTTTCTTAAAGGATGAAGTTAATACTTTGTTAATTTGTGACTCTAGAAATTCATAGTACCTTATTGCAGAGTCCAACACCAGCACCTTGTGAGCAAGTTTGGGTTGCAGTAAGCAAGCCTTGAGAGTACAGCCTGGATAGAGAGACATGGAAGACCGGGAAATCAAGTTACTCGCTGGGAAATTCCACCTGGGCTTTGAATTCTTATTTCAGGATAACAGTGAGACCTGTCCCTATCTCTGTTTATGGTTTATCTATGTTTATGTGTTGTGCCTGATGCAGGCAAGGGATAAGGTTATTAGTGGTAGTTTCTAGTGGTCTGTCCTATTGTAGGCTGGGACTCTGGGGGTCAGTGTCCATCTACATGGTCTCAATTTACAGTGTCCTGATGAAAGTATCTGTGGGTTAGGAACGAAGAAGAGCTGACATGGTTAAGATCCACACATGGATCAAAGTGATGGATTGCATTGGAATGGTTCCTCGAAGATAAATTCAAGGGCATGCATCATGAACCCAGCCTTAGTCTCCTGTGGTACCTCTCTGGCTTCTCAGCTGACTGGACATGGGAGTGAATCAGATGGATAAATAGATGATTGCTCACAGAGCAGTCAAAATGCAGTTCGGTTTCCTTGAGAATTTGGTGACTTGAAGCAAGTGGTTATAAAATCAGCTCAAGCTGATGTCTCAGATCTGAAGGCCAAATGATTGTGTTGTTGACCTAATCATACAAAAATGTTAACAATATGTTAACAGAAATTCCCTACTTAAAGAAAACATCTGCATGTTGCAAAATTCAAAGGTTTGGAGATTTCCACTTAGGACAATCTCTGAAAAACAGTTTCCCCAATTCGTAACTTTCTTGGTCTTTAATGATTATTTACATTACAGCTGGTGTTTATTTAGCTGTGCTTCCTTTTAAGCTATCTGGTGTGATCAAATTCAGGCCACATTGGAGGGTATATATCTACTTCAACCTGTTGCCTAAAAATGATCCCCTTGACTAATTCTTTCATATTATAACAAGGGTGAGAGTCCACTCTCCACTGAAGATGCAATAAAAAGGGAGAGGGTACAGAAAGGCAGGTGGAAAACAGACTTTCCTTGGAAGAAGAGCAGGTGTTGACTCACTCTAAATACCTCTTTTTGGAGACAGTTTGGGATGTGAGAGAGTTCTAGTCAAAAGGTGAAGACACAGGGATGTAACACCTCAGGAGAAGACTGTCAGAAGTCCACTGATTCTGCAGTGAGGAAGGTAATTCCCATCCTAACAATTCCTGTTGTATTAAATTTGCTTTGTTTGGATGCGGAAAGCAATACACCATCTTCAGATTAAACTTAATGCGCTTCAGCACTAAGTGAGCTATCCATGGGGAGAGAAATTAGGAGGGAGAGTATTATTCAAAGGAAAGACAAAGGTCTCGACAACAGATTCAAAAGCAATTGTAAGGAAAAGCCATCACCATGAAAATGCAAACTTTAACATGTATCTGATGTGGCCTCTTGCCAGCTAGAGTAGCAGCAGACACAGGAACCATCAGTAGAGCTCTGTTGTGTCTTAGGGATTGGTCTTTTTTTCCTCTGTTCCATTTATGCTGAGCATAACGGTCTTTGTCAAGCTGTAGCTTGGGATGAGTTGTTTTTCATCTGTTCAGAAGGTCTTGGCACATGTATAAGATCACTTACCCTGTTGGTGCCCAAAGCATACTCCCTGCATGCTGGTCTTTTCACTCTTCGGTCTTTCCTCTTGAGGAGTTTAAATCCACTGCAATATTTTGATTTCACATATCATTACCTATTTCTTCACTGAGTTCAGTTCCATTTGCATGAAATTTACAAACAACATTCAGAGACCATATATGACGAATGAATGCTCTGCTTGCCACTGGTGGTGTCTTATCTCTGATGCATTTCTGGGTTGTATGCTGCAGTCAGATGTAAACTGTTGTGCTTGATTCAGGGAATTCCTCCTCTTTGTGTGATTCATGAGGCCAGGGTAGATTGCCAGAGTGGTCTGTTTGGCTACAATCTAAGAAACAAAGCGATGTTCTAAATTAATGTTTGACAGTGGAAATATCTGACCAAGAAGGGAGATAGCAGAAGTCCTTGCTCTCTGACATGTTTGGTGACAAAACAGGATGTGGTAAGAAAGGGGTAAAAAGCATGGAGACAGAGAGTATGAAATATCCTGGCTGAGCCACAAAGCAAAGTGCGTGTCTTTAGCCTGTCTGAAGGTGGAACAAAAGAGGTCTGGTGGGGTAAGCACAGCTGTTTACTCAAGCATGTGAGTCAGCCATGGGCAGGACTGGTGTCATGGGCAAGTGTGGCCAGGAGGAGCAGGAAAAGAAAGACTTGGTGATGCAGTCAGAGCAATACCAAATTGCTAATACCAAAATACTTCACCATGATTCATGGGCATTCTGACATGGACAAACCGCTGTGCACCAAGTACCTTGGAAGATAGTTTTGGATTGCTCCATATCTTTACACAACTGAAGTGGTAAGGAGACTTACAGCAAGTAAAGCAGACTTGCTGGTGCAGCCTATCCATAACATGTGAGATGGGATTCAGCAAATTCAAATGACTCCTTGGTCATGCAAACTGCAGCCCATCTGTGAGCAAATCATGCATGCTCTGGTATTAATTATTTACTTCATTCCCATACTGTGGCAAAGAAGAACAGAGTAAAGCAAATGAGGACTCTGGGACCTTGGAAACCATTGAATGCCCTAGAACAAATTGAGATCAGGAAATACAAGGACAACCTGTGGATCAAAGGGTATGAATCCAGGTTCCCAAATAAAGGGGTGATTATGTGAGCAGTTAAGGAGGGATTAGAATCATAGGTGATAATAGTAAGCAGCTGGAAAGGAAGGCCATAAAGAGACAGAAATAAAATAAAAATAAAAGGCAGGTGGAAAAAAAGAGAACAGATGAGAGAGAGGCATGATGGGAATCCTACCCCAATTAAAAATATGAAATTAAGTGCTGTGCTGCACCTTGTTTTCATATTAAAGTATTATATGAGGCACCCTGTGAGGGGCTCTGACTCCAGCTGATGCCCTGACTTCTACATCTTCCTGGGTTCTGATTTGGGGCAAAAGATTAAATTCCCTGGAGGAGGAATCTCCTGAAGGAGTGTCTTTGTGATAAATGCAGTCTTTGAAGTCTTACTGAAATGCCACTGCTGTTTCACAGGACTGTGGTCAAATGGACAACATTCTAGATGCCTCCAGCATTTCCTTCATAGGTGATGTTTCTTTCCTAGCCAGCTGCTTGCAGGCTTAGAGTAACCTGCTGGGATTTAGGGAAATTAGAGCATGACTGTGATGTTCTGGAGGGAAAAAACCTCAAAGATTGTGTTAAAAACACTAAACGTTCTGTGCCAGTAGCTGGTTTTCATTTTTGTGCAGATTTGTATCTGGGATTGAACCAGAGGCCTTTACAGCTCATAGAGTCATGGGTGTTTGAGCTGCAGCACATCATTGTCCTCAAAGGTATTTAGATCCAGACTTGGATCTAAGTCTGACCTGTCTGTAGATACACTACAAAAGATGTCTCTTACAGGAAAGTTGAACTGCTCTGGCCTTTCAGCAAAGTTTTTCATTCTTGTGTGGCCAGTCCACAAATAAGGTTTGGGAAAATAGCTTTCAGGTGCAGGTTGGACCCATCTTTGCACCAAAAAACAAGAGCTCCATTGTTTCCAAATCAGATCCTCCCTAACTTTTAGAAGTAGTCCTTACATTGTCTTTTCACTGAACCTAAAGATAATGGCACATGACAGAAAGGAAAGAGAAAAGCCAGGTTTATTTATATGTGTTTTTTCTTTCCTGTGTAAGCTACCTCAATCACTTAATACTTATGCATGACCTGATCTCTTTGCTCTTCCTACTGATTATATCAAGATGTAATTGACTTCTGTACCTATAAAAGGTTTTTGTTAACTTATTTCTAAATGTGGATTTTGTTCTTGGTACCCCAGTGGAGCTAAAATGAAAGGATCAGAGAACAAGAGGGAGGTAAGTCTTCTTTCAGTTTTATGCAAACATTGCCTCAGGTCTGCACAAAGTAGGGCATTATTTATCACTCATAGAATCATAGAATGTTTTGAGTTGGAAGATGCTTTTAAAGGTCATCTAGTCCAGCCCCCCTGCAGCGAGCAGGCACATCTGCAACTCAAGCTGTGCTAGGGGAAGTTTAGGCTTGAGGTGAGGAGAAAGTTCTTCACAGTGAGAGTTGTTAGCTGTTGGAATGTGCTTCTCAGGGAAGTGGTGGAGTCACCGTCCCTGGAGGTGTTCAAGAGGGGATTGGACGTGGCACTTGGTGCCATGGTTTAGTAGTCATGAGGTCTTGGGTGACAGGTTGGACTTGATGATCTTTGAGGTCTTTTCCAACCTTATTGATTCTATGGCTCTAGATCAGGTTGCTCAGAGCCCCATCCAACCTGATCTGTAATGTTTCTTGGGGTGGGACTACTCTGCCACCTCTCTAGGCAACCTGGGTCAGTGTCTCACCACCCTCACCATACAAATATTTGTTCTGCATATCAAGTCTAAGTCTCCCCTCTTTTAGTTTAAAATCATCATCACTTGTCCTGTCACAACAGGCCCTGCTAAAAAAGACTGCACCCATCTTTCTTACTGGCCCCTTTTTTTTGTACTGAAAGGCCACAGTAAAAATCTCCTCAGAGCTTTCTCTTCTCCAGGCTGAACAAGCTCAGCTCTCTCAGCCGGTCCTCACAGCAGAGGTGTTTCATCTCTGTTCATTTTTGTGACCTCCTCTGGACCCACTCCAAGAGATCCATGTCTTTCTATTGCTGAGGAGTTCAGAGCAGGACACAGTACATTGAAGTCTCACTAGAGCAGAGCATCAGAATCACCTTCTTCAACCTGATGGCCAGTCATAAATATCAGTGCTAGTATCTCTGTTTAGTTTAACTTAATGTTGTCCAGGTCTGGCTTCCCTCAGTAAAGGATACATGGGCTGCAGTGATGCAATATCTTTCCCTGAAGCAGCTGCCTTCTCCACCAGCTCACTGGCTGCATTCAAGGCTTTATAAGAAAACGAAGGAAAAAAAAGGCAAGGAGAACATTATAGCCACTTGTCCTGTGCTGCAGCCCTTCATTTTGGCCAGTCCTCTGCAAGGGTGTACTAGCCACACCCATCAGAAAAATACAGGGGAAGAGTTACAGTGAACAGTGACCTCGTGCAAGTAAAAGGAAAATGATGCTGGAAGGGTGGATTAAAGCAGAGCAGGACTGTGAGAAATGAAAGTAGAGGCTTAAGGTCAGGCTTGAATCACCATGAAACTTATCATCCATTTTTCCCATAGTTCATCCATACGTTTCCACTTTGACTCCCTGATGCATCTGGTGCAATTTTTACCTTGCAGCCCTAGCTCTGCCAGTCCCTTCCAATGGCCACAGCAAGTGGAACAACTGTCAGCATATGCTCAGGCAAATTAAAGTGAATAAAAACAGGTGCATCCCTGGTTTTGGCATTTGAAGAGAGGAGTGCGGAGGAAATGCACTTAGAACAGGCTGTGAGACCCTGGGAAATGGCAGCTTCATATCTGTGGCACATGCCCCCAGGTGATGAGGTGGATAACATCTGATGGACTGGAGCTTGCTCTCTTGGTTTTGTTTTATACTCATTTTTTTAGTGGTAGGACTCGGGTGGGACACCTGGTTTCTCCACTGGGGAACTCTTAGATGCAAACAGCTGGAGGACCTGTCAGAGAGAGTCTTGCTCTAGGGATGAAATTTGCTTGTGATTGAGGCACATGAGGAAAATGGCATTTAGGTGCCTGCTGGCCTAATTTCTTCATTTTCTGGCCTCCCCTCCACATTCCCCTGACCTGCAGTGAGCCTAGGAGACATATGAAGCATATTCCTGTGAGGTTCTAAAACACTTGGCAACAAGGGAAGTGTTTGGTGAAAGGTAAAGGCAGAGGTACCTTGTCTTGTGGTGTAAGCCAAAGACTGTTGCAGCTTTGGAGTTCTTGGGCAAGAATTTTGCAAGAAAATCTGTTTTGCAACTTATTTTTTTATCTCCCCCCCCAGTCGTTTCCTCTGTAGACAACATATTTATCTGGCTTGTTACAGCATTTACCAAGAATTTGTTCTAGGACAGGATTAATTAATTAAACTGTCATCATGCTGGTTTTCCACCACAGTTTTGTTTCATGGATTTTCTTGGGGAAAAGGCAACTGCCCAGAGGAAAATGTTTACACTGATTGGCATGCTTCAGTCTCCTTTTCCTCAGAGGCTACATGAATTTCAGGGATGAAAAGATGTTTTCAACACATATACAAGGGCTTTAACCTCTAACTTCTTGGAATTGTTTGCAGTTTGTAACACTTCTGTATGCCAGCAGCTAATGTCATTTTGGTTAGCTTTTGTTCTGATTCGAGAGAGGATCCAGGGAGGTGGCTGAAGAAAGTATTTGAGAACAAACAAACAAACAAACAAACAAAAAGTAGAGGTCATTCCTATTTGATCATCCTTTCAAGTGATGTGGCTGAGAATAAACTAAGGCACAGGAAAAAGTAACAGCTAGCCTCTGGGAGAAAGAAGAGCATTGGGTCAGCTGGCAAGGCTTTGACGGGATTGAAGTCATGAGGATAGCATTTCTCTTTTCATGGGTCAGAACAAAGCCAGTGCAGCACAGAGTAAGTCTGTGAGTTTGCCTTCAGCCTTCTTCATCTCTGAAAAGACACATTTGCTAATGAAAGCAGTGGTAAGAAAACAGTCACTGATGTTTTCAGTAGGGGTGAATAGACAGCAGCAGAGGTGAGGGACTACTAGCTGTTCCCAAAGGACATGCATACTGTACAGGATAGTGTCTGACTTCTGGGGCAGGGTGTTCATGCTGCAGCTGCTTCTCTCTTTCCCTTTCCTAAACCTGAGCATGAGGACTCCTTCTCAAAAATGTTATCCAGCAATTTGTGCCTTGACCTCAAGCTTTCCAGTGTGCCAAAGTGAGGGCCACGTGCGTCATCTCTGCTTGACTCTGCGCATACATCCGCCAAGCAGGCTCCTCAGGGGAACAATATATCACAATTAAAGCCGTATAAGGAGGTAGGAAAGCAACTATCTGCTTTGCTCCTGCCTTCTTGTGTGACTGCAGGCAAGTCAGAGAGGGATTTTCCAGACCATTCCTTCCTAGCTCTCTGCATCTGGGTCCTTCCAAAAACCCCACTCCTAATGTGTCTGCTTTCACTCTCTAGCTACAAACAGAAATACTGTCTCTTATCTTGAATTGAAGCTCTTTGCAGCTTCAAAGCACTCTTGCTCTGTGTCTGGACACCTCCCAACAATGGGGGTTCTCATCAGAGCTGGGGCTTCCCTGCAATTTTCTTAATTCTATGTGCAAGCAGGAGTGTCCTGGGTTTCATCAGCTGTGCTCAGGAGGAGAGAGTGCATCTCAGCATGCTTGTGACTCATGGCCACACTTGCCTTTGGAACTGATATCATGGATGAATGAGTCTTTGAGGATACTGCCCATTTTAGGCTGCTGTGATAGAGTGCCCTAGAAATACTGTGGCTGTGTGCAGATGTTGCATGCAAGTCTGGATATGGTTTTGAGCATGAAAGAAGCTGGTAGCAGCTGCCCCTGTGAATAGGACCAGTGGAAGTCTGGAAATCTGGAATGAGAAGTTGGCAGTCACTGAATCTACCCAGTGAATCTAAACCTTGTGGAGGGGAAGAGGACATGTCAGAGTTTATTCACACTGATGGGTATTCCTGCAGTGATCAAACTTGCGATCCTCCAAATTTTCTTCTTAAAACAGGTCTTTGTCATGATGCCAATGAACACAACTGCTGCTGATGCCTAGGTTTGTTACTTACTGCGTATTTGCTGACCATTACTGTCTCTTTGCCAGCTTTCCCCTTGCATCTTTCTTGGACTATAAACACCCTGGGGCTGGGACCAACAGAAGCATTTGTACACCTTTTGCCTGCATGGACAAAGCTTCCAGATATCACCATCTATAGGTGACAGATAACAGTGACCTCTTGACCAGAGCATCAGTGGATGTACAAGGGGCACAATAAATGTTTACTGTTCTGTTGAGTTCCTCTTCCATATACTACAGGTGGCGGGACACCTGTCAGGAAAGTTTTATTTAACTTAAAGGTCAATACAGTCCCAGTCTTCACCCAGGCAACCCTCTTCTTTCTCACTGTACATACTCTTTATTCCAGCTCTTCTTCTTCCTTGCTTCACATGACTTGCATTAGCTCTAAAATGAACTATTCATGGAAATCTCCCACTCAGCAGTGACAGTTCCTGGTTGACAAGCTAATCTCATCCATGTGGAGAACTTTGCAATTAGGTGGCTTTATAGCTCAGTAAAATTAAAACATGTTAACTTGGGGATAAAAAATTATGAAAGGTTTAATACCTCATTTGTGAACAGCAGGTCTAGCACTTCCAGTTAGTGCTGCACAGTGTTTCCTGTGCAGCAAGGGATAGTCTTGTCAGTAGAGACTGGTGGAGTAGTTGAGGATCTGAGAAGATCCTAAGATCCTAGAGATGACATTCAGAAATGCACAGCATTATCCCTGGCTCTTTTTTTCTGCTCACAGAAAAACAAACAAACAGAGAAAACAGTTATCTGTCTCCTTTGCAGGGAGTTCTTGCATCTCCTGCTGTATGCAGCAGCATAATGATCAGACATGGTTAGATATGCAGGGTGGGCTGATAGACTCAAGACTGAAAGCAAGATTCAGAATCAGATCTAAGTATTGGCAAAATATATTCCAGGATGCAAAACCAGGTGTTTCATATTGCACTAAAGGCCACAAATCCTGCTGTCTGCAAATTTTCTGTTCTTAAATATTTTGAGGCTTGGAGATGGCATGGAAGTTGTAAATGACCATGTAAGTAAGCAAGCAGAAACCTTGCTTGTAATTGCTCTACAAATAGCGAGTTGTTATGTACCAGGACCTCTATGTGTTAATTGTTGTTGTTTCTGCAAACTTTTGGGTGTTTTCTTCTTTTTCTTAGAAAGATGAGGGATGCAGATTAGGGATGCAGATGTGGAGTTTTAGGATGGAATGGAGTGGAATTCAGGTGTTCTGAATCCAGAATCACTCTCCTGAAAATTATTGCACAGCTGCAGCCAATTCATAAAGTACTTTTCCAGATTCCTCCTGCATCTCTGCATTCCTTTCTGGTGGCCTTGCAGTCACAACTGTTGGACAAAACTAAGCAGCTCAGTGCTTATCTTACTCCCTTAACCAGCAGAAATGTGCAAAGTGGAGATTTCTGAGAAGAGTCTCTGGGCAGTGTCAGGCTAAAGATTCACTTTCCCCAACTCTAGCCAACAGTGTTGGCTAAAGATACCTCCCCAACTGAGTGTGCAGGTGGAATTAGCCAGGACATGTCCTCCAGCCCAGCCCAGCAAACCCACTAGATATGCCCAGAGCTCAGCCAGGTACAAAATTCCATGGTGTGTGAGATGTCAAACTTCTACCAGGTTAGGAGGATTTAAATACAGAAGAAATGTAGCCCAACTCCTGCCACAAGCCTACTGTCACATTACTGTTGAGCCTGGGTATGTGTGTGGTTCTTGTGGTGAGTGGCCCAACAAGAGCATCTGAAAAGCCTGTTTGGTCCCTGGGAAAGTGTGTGTTCCCAGATGTGCTGCTGAGACTTTGTCCATCATGTGATGTATACAGCACTTTTTGTCTCCCTCTTGCAGAGAGGAGCATAAAGCATTGCATTATGAGAAAGGGAGCCACTCATTTAAAAAAAATAAATGCAAAAAGTCATGTGAAATGTGAAATAAATACAGAAGAAACCCTGTACGAGAGCCAGCTGCATGAAAATCCCCATAAATTTAGAAGATTTCAGCACTGTGATGAAGTCATGCATTCAGGAAGATTGCGGTGTCTTGAGGAATGATGTAGCCCAACTTGCAGCCCACACGTAGCTTGCCTGCCTTCTGTCATGGCAACACAACAGGCAGGGTAAAGTCTTGCAGCCATCAAATCCCCCCAGCCTGAGCCCCTCACCTTGGCTGCCCATAGCATACAGGTCTAAGGATAAAGCTGGATGAGGTCAGGCAGGAGAGGGAAAATAAAGCCAGGCTGGCAGGGCTGTCCTGAGAGTTTTTCCTGATAAATACAAAGAGCAATTTGACATCTTTGTATTGATTCTTGCTGTGGTGTCCCCATCATAAGAAAGACACCAAGGTGTTGGAGAGAGTCCAAGGCAGAGGGGTTGGGGGGTGGGGGGAGGAGGCCACAAAGATAATCCAAGGTCTGGAACACCTCTGCTGTGAGGATAGGCTGAGGGAGCTGGGGTTGTTCAGCCTGGAGAAGACTCCAGAGGGACCTTATAGCTGCCTTCCAATATCTGAAGGGATCCCACAGGAGGGCTGGAGAGGGACTTTTTCTAAGGGTGTCTAGCAACAGGACAGGGGAGAATGCTTTTAAGCTGTGGGAAAGCAGATTTAGACTGGATCTTAGGAAGTTCTTCAGTACAAGAGTGGTAGGATTCTGAAATAGGCTGCTCAGGTTGGTTGTGGATGCCTCCTTCTTGGGGATGTTCAAGGACAGATTGGATGAGGCCTTGAGCAGCCAAGTCTAGTTGTGATGGCAGGGAGGCTGGAGTATATGATCTCTAAGATCTCTTCTAACCTAAGCCATTCTATGAAGACTAAAGCTCTGATTATTACCCTGTAGCTCCAGTCATGCACTGTAGAGAAAGACCCTACATGGTTTGCATCACTGTCCCCTTTCCAGCACAGATATCCTTTTCTAGATGCCATGAAGTGACCTTGCTGGTCTGTTGCCAACCCCTGTGAATCTTTCTGTGCCCACACAGTATTTGACTCAGGTTAAGGTGCACTGCAGATGCTTTTGATAGTCAAAGAAAGGCTTGCTTCTTGTGGTTTTGCTTCATTGATGGAGAAGTCAAATGTGAGGACTTCTGTGAGAACTATGGATCTGCTGAGCTGGGTCAAGCCTTGAACTGAGAGGTCACCAGGTTCACAGGAAGCTAGCAGAGATAGTGTGAAGTGGTGGGAAGAGTGACACCATCAAAATTCCCACCATCAAAAAGTACCATCCAGCTGCTTCCCAGATGCATCCTCATGGTGAGCTGAATTTCTCCATCTCAGTAAAACTCCAAATGCTTTGACAGTCCTTGGTCAGAGGGCTGCGTATTGCTTGCATTGATTTTTTTTTTTGTTTTTGTGTGGTTTCCTTATAATGGAGGCTCACTGCCTGCTGAGAGGGTTGGCTCAATGGGCTTCATGTTTTCCAAAACCACTTGACCTCACTGCAATTAATTTGTGGGGCAAGGCTGGTGAACAGCAGGCCTCCTAACTGCTGTCCTTGATCAATGATGAACAGGTACAGCAAGCCTGCCTCTCACTTGCAAAGGGAAACAGTGCCCACCATGAGGTAGAAGGAAGCTGATGTAATGCTAGCACGTATTAGGAGTAGAGGTGTTCCTCCAGAGTTATCCAAGTGTTCCGATAGGAAGGATCCTCTATGATTTACAAGACAAAGGAAAGTGTGAAGACGTCCAGGGGTATTCCTTGCACTTGTGTTGGGTGAAGGCAACCAAAATCCCATCACTGTATATTATTCCTTACCCATATCTGATAAATTGTGTTATACTGGATATGATAAAAAAATAATTCTGCACCTAATGGTAGGCATTTTATCCTGACTCCCTTATACATCACAAGCAGAAATGCTGGTATGTTGTGTTAATTATTGATATGCTGATGCATGAAATTGTCATTGCTGTTGCAAACTTATTGCAAGACCTGCATTGTCTATCTCATCTCTACTGATTTCTATGGTATCAAAAATGTGATGTAGTGTGGCTCAGTTGGTAGCACATAAGACCCTCAATGGGAAGGTTGTGAGTTCAAGCCTGCAGTGGGCAGTAGTGGCCTCCCTACTCTAGTCATGAGGTCTGTGGTGACAGGTTGGACTTGATGATCTTTGAGGTCTCTTCCAACCTTAGTGATACTGAATACTGAAAATCAGTATGGTATCAGCTTCACTACAGTTTGCATTTTCATCCTTGGTCATTGTGAATAACGTTTCTCTGTGCCTAAAAATTCCCCCAGTTTAGGGAGAACTGAAGCATGTGTTTAACTCTGAAAGTGTGTGATGAACCCTTTTCAGGTATCACAGAATGTTTGGAGTTGGAGAAGACCTTGAAGATTGTAGATCAATACTGAATGGTAAGCAATGTTTGCCAGGTTACACAAGGGCCAGGAGAACTGGTGTGCTGGACAAACTTCATCTCAGAGTGAAGCTGATAATGTTGTTGTGAATAATGGTCTTCCTCAACACATCCCTTGCTGGAATGTGTCCAGAGAAAGGGTAATGAAGCTGTTGAAGGGCCTAAAGAACAAGTCTTACAAGGAGTGACTGAGGGAACTGGGATTGTTTAGTCTGGAGAAAAGGACGCTGAAGAGAGACCTCATTGCTCTCTACAACTACCTGAAAGTGGTTGTAGCGAGGTGGGGATCAGTCTCTTCTCCTTAGTATCAGGTGATAGGACAAGAGGAAATGGCCTCAAATTGCACCAAGGCTTGTTTAGATTGGATATAAGGAAAAAGTTATTTACTGAAAGGGTGGTCAGGCATTGGAACAGGCTGCCCAGGGATGTGGTGGAGTCACTGTCCCTGGAGGCATTCAAGAAATGTGTAGATGTGGCACTCTGGAACACGGTTTAATGACCATATTGGTGTTAGATTGATGGTTGGACCCAATGATCCTGGAGTTCTTTTCCAGCTGAAACAGTTCTATGATCTACATTCTAGATGGTACAGCAGGTCCCAGGCCTTTTGTCACTGCCTCTTTAGCCAGAGGACTGTAGACTTTGCTACTGGTATTGCTCTTGAAATACTGTGACTTTACACACTAAACCCTTGTGTTTTGAATCACTGTTTCTTTGGGAGGGAGGAAGGGAGGAAGTTGCCTTCCATTTGCTGGATGTTGTTAAGAAAAATCATGAACCATCTGATTATTACTTTTCTCTTTTCTTTTCTTTTCTTTTCTTTTCTTTTCTTTTCTTTTCTTTTCTTTTCTTTTCTTTTCTTTTCTTTTCTTTTCTTTTCTTTTCTTTTCTTTTCTTTTCTTTTCTTTTCTTTTCTTTTCTTTTCTTTTCTTTTCTTTTCTTTTCTTTTCTTTTCTTTTCTTTTCTTTTCTTTTCTTTTCTTTTCTTTTTTCTTTTCTTTTCTTTTTTCTTTTCTTTTCTTTTCTTTTCTCATCTTAAAATGCTGAGAGTAATGAATGTGCTAAGCCTCACACCACCAGAAAGCCAAGGAAACAGAACATCCATTTGTAAAAATAAAAACACGAATTGCCCCCAGCATTCATGCCTCATTAGAAAGCTAAACCAGAGTCCCAGAAATCAACCCCTTCAGTCTCAACATATGCTCACAGCAAGGGGAGGGATGGATGGGTGGACACAAAGCCACTCTATGAAGAAGTGCATGGAGGAGCAGACCCCTGCAGCATGAAAAACTCAGGTGGTAAAGCAATCCCACAGAGACCAGGAAAGGTAATTAAGGGTGGGGGGGAGGGAGTGAGGAGAAAGGAAAAAAAAGAGCTTGGGGGAAATCTCTGGTTTTGTTTGTTTGGGGTTTTTTGTTTGTTTTCACACTGGTGTTTGTACAGATTGTTTCAGGAAAAGGGAAAGAGAATGGTGAATGAAGGGAAAGCTTCAGCTCTGGTGCAGGCTACCAGGAGCCCTTTCCCCCTACCTGTGGCACTGCTGGGTCCCGTGCTGGATCCCACCTTGTACCAATACCACCACATTTAGAGGGAAGTTGAGAGTTCAGTCATGTCTTAGCTTCCCAGTACTCCTTCCTTGCATCTTCATCAAATGGTCACTTGCTGAATTTAAATGATGCAAAAAGAAGGATGCTGTTTGCACATGCTCTGGGCTGCCACTCATTTTGCTCCTCTGAAACCCACTTGTGCTCAAGCACAAGCAGAAGAGTTTCATCTGGCTACAGTTCTGAAACTTTATTCAAAATATTTTATTTTAAAAATACAGCCCTGATGGCCACTTCTGTTTGTTAGTGATAGAAGATTATGCATGGTAATTAAGTAATTACAGCCTAAACAAATATTCCTTTTCTTGTGCCTAATGAAGCTTTTTGATGTTTTTTCAAAAGGATGTGCTACAAAAGGAAGAGCAACACCTGCTGAACGTGGCAGCAAGACAAAAGGGGTGGCAGGAGATATAAAACATGAGCTCCCAAGGCTGTGTCTGGTCCAGACAGCTTCAGCTACAGCTTGCCACAGCACTGCTGGTCCTGTCTCAGGAGCCTGAGCCCTTGAACGGGCTGTAAAGCTGTCTGGATGGTAAAGCTGTCAGGTGCGGTAGGATCACAGCAGCTTCTTCTCCCTAATTTATGTTAAGATGAAAGGAGGTAGCAGACACAAACATATGCATATCAAAAGAGCAGATGACTGCGTCCAGTGGCCAATGCAGGCTGCTGCTTTCTTTGCTTTGCAAAGCCAGCCAAGATAAAATGAAGGTCTCATGATAATTAGACCCCCTAAGACTTATAAAATAAGTGAGACTTATTCTCTGTTAGAAACTGCAGCTAAGATGGTGTTAGACCTTCCTCGGGAAACGATCCCTTCTTTTCTTTCACATTTCTTCTTTTGATTTTTGTTTCACCAGGCTTAGTGCGATTTTACAGTCTTATTGATGACAAGATAGACTGCTCTGCTCTTCAGTAAACCCACCAAAAAAAAAGGAAAGAGAAATTAAAAACTGACATTTCTGTGCAAACTCTCTCAGAGACAGGATGGGAGGGAAAAAGATGGTTTCCATTAAATGTTGTGAATGAGAATTTTTTACCCACTCACTGCAAACAGATCCTGTGGTCTCCCTCTTGATAAGGAGCAGTGTAAATATAGCCTTTTCCTTTCCTCTGCCTGCCAGGATTGCTATGGCATATACTTGGATGAGAGTTCCAGGGTTGAGAGCATCTACACAAAAATGAAGCACTCGGAATATGCCACCCACAAGGGATGCAGCTCCTCTGGATTTGCAGCATTTGGTCCCTGAACTGATGTGTCAATGTGGTCTGTCGATGGCGTCTCTACATGCATCATTTAAAGTTCAAAATCATCTTTTAAGGTATGTGTGCAAATGTGTTTGCAAACGAAAAGGACAGAAGCATGCTGAGCATGCTTCTTCACATGGTGGTCAGCCACTGCTCCAGTGTCACCAGTGATGCTCTGTTCCAACCAAGTGAATGTGGTCTTGTGATTTATGATCTTAAACATGCCCAGCACTGGGGGAGAAAGGTCAGCCACTTGCTCACCATGGGATAACCACAAGGGAAGGGCCAAAGTGAGGAGTTTGTGTCCAGAAAATTTACAGTGTGGTTGTTTTCCAGATGTTTGTAAAGTGCCTAGTACAGCCCCCCAGTGCCACAGTGTGAGGTTAAAAGGCTGGTGCAGTGATAAGATCTGTCTGGCAGAGGCAGACAATCACGTCCTACTGCTTACAGACCAGGGCCACAGATGACATTGCTGCCTGACTCTTTCTCCTTCTGCCTCTCACTGCCCAGGGTCCTGCTGGGACAAGCAGGAGGGTGGGAAATGAGTTTCATGTTGTGAGTGAGATGCTCTGGCTCTCTTCAGCTGCCAGACCATGTTTTCCTAGATCCACATAACAGCAGCTTTTACATCCTGAAATGTTTTGGCCCAACCCTCCTCCAGCAAAGGTCTCATGCCTTGGCCAAGCAAAGGATTGAATTTCTGGTCTTAACTGTTATGTTGATGATCTGGGTGGCTGTGGGCCGCCTCAGACACCTCTGCATCTGGGTAGGAAAGCACTCACCTATCTGGTGGAGCTGAAGGCTGCCTGTTTAGAAAGCCCATGGTTCACAGGCAGGACAAGCCTGGTTTTTACTCACCCATCTCTTCCTTTCAGCCTGCTTACAGTAGAGCTAATCCATATTTGCAAAGTGAAGGCAGGATGCTCAGAGCTGTCAGCACACACAGTTTCCAAATGAATCACTCATCACAAGTCCCAAACACAAGCATAGACTATCTCGGACAAACACAATTTTCCAGTTTTGAAACAAGGGCCTTTTTAATTTTTTTTTTCTTTCTCATTTCACCATTTTAAGTCTAAGATTTAGTGCTAAACTGACAGGCTTAACTTGTAAAGTAACTGGCAAATCTTGAAAGAATTGTGGTTTTCTCCTTCCCAAAGGACATTGCAAGTGACATGGTTTTTCGCTTCAGTGATAGATGGTACTTGCAGACAAGTATTTAGATATCTAAGTACTAAAGCAGCCACAGGTCTGGTTCCTATCAATAATACATTTTGTCACACAGAAATTGAAACAGCATGGATACCACACATAGAAATGGAAGGGAGAATTATACATAGAATTAATTTTCCTCATAAAAGCACGTAGTTTTAGCTGTCTCCGTTCACCGAAGAGTCAGTGGATGTTCATCTCCTGAGGGTTGCTGGCCCTTAAGTCTTACCTTTGATTTTGGATGCCAGCGAACAAAGTGTTCCAAAACAACACATGGGTGGAGTCATGTAATTGCAATTAAATTGGGGGGGGGGGGGGGAAGAGAGAGATAAATTAACCCAAACAAAACCCAAACAAAACATCAACTTCCCACCTCCAGAAGCTAAAGCCTGGAACTGAGATGAGTAATGCCACATGAAATCAGGCAAGTGGCACGTGCCCCTGAGTAACAAGGGAAGTATTTCACCCAGCTCAAGGTAACACTAAGACCTTCCTTGGTGAGCTGTCAGAACAGTAACAGCAATTATTGGCTCCCTAGCTATGCTTTGGGCAATGGTAAAGCCACAATTGCTTCTCACCACAGAGGGGATTATCAGGATCTAAGACTGGTCTCAGCTCTCTCCCATTTCAAGTCTCTTTGGAGTCCATGAATTAAGAGGGATTTTAACTATCTGGGCAGAAATGCACTGAACTTCTATACTTTCAAAGTAGTTATTTCCCTAACTAAATCCTGCATCTGCAGGACACAAACAATGCCTGCTCTGTGCACAAATAACTAAGGGGTGCATTGCGGTGTATTGCACCTATCTGAAGTTCGGTTAGCAAGGACTTTTGGGATGAGCATCCAACCAGGGATGGATGTTTTGCCAGGGAAACTCCTTGTTTTCTTCATGCATCCAAAAATGTTGGCAGACCTCAGAGAAGAATTGCCATTGCGGGGATGTCTTGGGTCAAAACTGTGTTTGATTGTTCTTTGAGTCCTCCCAAAAGCCCCATCCCAACAGGAGGATATTAGCCCTTTTTCCCTAGCAGAAGGGAGGTCCAAACCATTCCAGAAATAGCCTTAGGTAGGAAGATACCAGGCATAGTGAGAGGCATAAAAAGGCAATATTGTGCTCCCTTGGATGGCTCTTGCAGCACCTTGCAGCTCTCAAGCCCTTGAATCATTTTCTAGTTTCTTGCTCAAATTGCTCCATGGGCTATGATCTTCCTCTTGTATTAAATGCTCATTCCTCTGTGGAATCGCAAATTTGATGTACTGTGTCCTCCTTGTGGTTTGGATGTGGTTGAAGGAAAGAGCCTTTCAAGGAATTTCTAATGGGCTCCTAGGACCCACCTAGTTTTTGTGAGACTTCTATGCATACCAAAAACCAGACCAGATGGTACAAGGAACTGCTGAGTCAGGCAGCAAGGCACCCAGTAGCTTTAGGGAGCACATGAGGCTTTGTAAATTGACAAGTTGGAGTTGATTATCTCAGTGGGCCAAGTCCTAAGCAACTTGATAGGTGACATAAAACGTATTTGAAACACAGGTCTCTCTTGGAGGAGTTAAATGAGGCTCCAAATGGCCTGAAACACAAGCCTACTCAGGCATGCCCTGCCTTTATACTGGTGAGTATAGCACAGACATGGACAAGCTTCATTACATCATCTCACCCAGCTGCCTTCCAAAACATGGGAGGGTTTGGCAACCAGTTTGCAGGTTTTGCCATGCTCAATCTTATTCCACATTGCTGGTAACAGCAGATTTCTTAGACTAGTAACTGAATCCTCTGTCTTTGCTTGGAAATCCAGAACTCTGTTGACATTCCCTCCATGATGAGACCCCACCTGGAGTGCTGAATGCAGTTCTGGAGCCCCTATTAAAAGAAGGATCTGGAGGTGCTAGAATGTGTCAAGAGAAGGGCCACGAGGATGATCAGAGGGCTGGAGCACCTCTCCTATGAGGACAGACTGAGGGAGTTGGGGCTATCCAGTCTGGAGAAGAGAAGGCTCCAAGAAGACCTTATTGTGGCCTTCCAGTATCTGAAGGGGGTCTACAAGAAAGGTGGGGAGGGACTTTTTAGGGTGTCATGTAGTGATAGGATTAGGGGGTATGGAGCAAAAATAGAAATGGGTAGGTTCAGATTGGATGTTAGAAAGAAGTTCCTCCCCATGAGGGTGCTGAGACACTGGAACAGGTTGCCCAGGGAGGTGGTGGAAGCCCTATTCCTGGAGGTTTTTAAAGCCAGGCTGGATGTGGCTCTGAGCAACCTGATCTAGTGTGAGGTGTCCCTGCCCATGGCAGTGGGGCTGGAACTAGATGATCCTTGAAATCTCTTCCAACCCTGACAATGCTATGATTCCCTCTGTGATTTGCAGAAAGGCCTTGCGTCATCGGTGCCACAGAAACTTCTTTTGTTAATACTCAAAGTCATTTGGTTGCAGAGCTGACTGGAAAGTAGACTTCACCAACAAAAATATAGCATTGCCTTTTCATTGAAATTTATTTCTTAACAACTAACAAACCTCTTCGACAGAAGCAATACTTGATTTGACAAAACACGGGGCCTAAGAGTGTTAGCTGGAGCTATTAAGGATTTGTGTGACTAGCATTTGCGCACCTTCTCTTAATTAGCAAGGTATGTTTCAATACATGTTCCCCTTCCTAAATCTTTGGACTCCTTTCACTTTCCTTGTGCCATATTTGGAAAAGGCTTTCTAAACACTTTCAAGTTTTCTAAGTTTCATTTCCAAGGGCAGTCAAATTGTGGCTGCTCTGGATCTGAGGCTTTTCTGCCATCAGTTTGGAAGCAGCAGTTGCTAAGGAATATTCATAAGCCTAATGAGATGGTTTTCCTTCAGACAAAGGGATTACAGAGGGACTAGAGCCAGGCACAGTTGCTCTGTGCTATGTTCATGACAGGACAAAAATATTAGAAAGGCCAGCAGCTGCAGTCCTGCTTTTGAGAAGAATAAATTTAAATTCTTTTCCTACTATGCACTTTCTAGGCAACCTTGGGCCAGTTTTCCGCATTGGAGTGGTGTTCAGAGGCCAAAGTCCCACACAGTGCTTCCACAAACCCAACTGCCCACTCTTGCTGGACCATCAAGGTAAAAACTCAGTTCCAGGCTTCCCCTTTTCACTACCCATTGATTTTTTTTCTGTCTGGCTTTCCAAACACATCAGTTTGTGCCTAGGGCTAGGTAGCACCAGGAGTTTTGTTGGGTTTACAGGATTGGAGCTTGCCTGTGAAAGCTGGCTAAGTGAAGAAATGGCCAATAATGCCTTTTTTTGATTGGCTTAAGTTGGTATTTTTAGCATTTCTCCTTAAAACAAAAGCTCAAAAATCAGAGCAGGTAATCACAAATTTCAGCATCAAGTAAATTATTACAGCCGTGCTATAAACCCATAGGGATCTGGGGAACAAAGTAATAATGAATCCTGTGCCAGAGCCAGAACAAGGAGCTCTAGGCTTGCCTTTAGGAAAGAGCAAGCTGGGCACTGCTTTAAAAAAAAACAAAACAGGAACTAGCATGGAACAAATTAAAAAGGGAAGCAGCAAACTCCTCTGGGATTCCATAATAATTTAAACATTCCTCTGGGACTTCTGAAGTTTGGAGGAAAAGGAGGGGGATGTAGGGAGGGGGTGGGAGGTGTAAAAAAAAGTTTATAACTTATAAGGAATGTTAACAATAAAAAGGGACCCATACTGGTGTGCCATACCCTGAATTAGTAAAAAAGCAGATGTGTGCATCTACAGCCTCAACGTTTCCCCCTTCTTTTCTCTTCTGTTTCCTTCTTCCCTCTCCCTCGTTTTTACAGCAGTTCCACCTGTGTGAAGGAAGGAGCAGGGGGGGAGCTGCAAACCTCAAAGCCTTTGGTGTGTTAGGTCAGAGTACATAACAATAGCACTATAAATCAGTTTAGGAGGGGAGCAAAGGGAGTGGGGCAAATCCAAAAATAAACCATGTGTGAGTTTTATTTAGCTGTGTTGTTGCTGAGGGAAGTTCACAACGGGGTGGAAACAGTGCAACTTTGAGGGTTTGCCTTTTTTTCATTCCCTCTCCAGCATCATGAACTGCAGGTAATAATCATATGATGCCCAGGGTCCCTATCTGGCATTGTCCCTTTCCTCTCTGTTGCTTGAACCCCTTGGAGGAGCCACTGGGAGATGTCAAAAGATCCCGATGTCAACAGGAATTGTCTGCTTTGGGCCAGATGGGTGTTTAGCTGACTGTTTAGTACAAAAATAGCTTTGTCTCCACCCAAGAAGGCAGGCCATCTGCTGAAAAGCCTAAAAAAGCCAGTGGGAGCCAAGAACCTGAATTTCTCTTGCCTGTGAGCTTTTAATGTGCCCTTAGCCAGTAGCTTGGGCAGAAGGCAAGGGTCATTGGTTGCAAACAAGTATGTCTATATGTTAGGGGGGGAGAAGTAGAGGCATCTTCTCAGCCTTTAACACTATAGTGGACAATGATAGGTTTTGGTTCATTAACGGAAGAAAAAGGGAATAAGTAAAAACAAAAACAACAAAACTGCCCAAAGCCCAAGCCTGACATAAGGAGCCTTGAGGCAACTTTCATCATGGTTTTAATGTGATTTCCTCCATCTCTCTGAGCTCTCCTGTTTACTACTGTAGGTTGTATTTAGATGATGTATTTAGCAGATCAACAGGAGGATGCTGCCCTCCCCTATTAGATTCCTACCCCCTACCCTGTAACTTAACCTAAAAGCAACAGCAACAAAAAGATGCAGCTTGTTCTTTAAAAATAGATCTCTGCAGCACAAGGTCATTTTGACCTTGTACTAATTCCAAAAAAAACCCTCATCACTCATCTCTGGAAAGAAAGGAGATGAGCACTGGTTTGAGCCCTAAAAGATGTCCTAAGCTCTCAGAGCTGTGAAATTTCAATTTCAGATTCAGAGGATTGTATGTCAGTCCCTTGCCCCACAACCCTCCCCCCCAAAAAAAAAACCACCAAAAAAGTCTCCTCATGTTGATGCTTTCCAGGTCAAGTTTTTTGTCTGAAAAATAACTATGACAGAGCAATCTTTCCCAGTGATACCTTGGGCCCCCTGGTTCCCATGTACAGTGGCTGTGGACGTGAGTGAAGGTTATTTTTACTTTTCTCCTTATTACAAAACAATGATTCATTTGCAAACTATTTCCATTCAAATTGGATTTTTTTATGTTGTAGACCACATGAGGGAGGAAAACCAGGAGCAGTAGCTGTAAGTTTGTAGATAGACTGTTCTCCACACTTCGTTGTCATATATCTCTTATCATATTTATAGAATTGTGGACCAACCATTTGCAATTCTTATGGAATAATAATGCCTCAGGCTTCTCTTGCAGGTGAGGAGAAAGTTCTTCACAGAGAGAGTTGTTAGCCATTGGAATGGGCTGCCTGGGGAGGTGGTGGAGTCACCGTCCCTGGAGGTGTTGAAAAGGGGATTGGACATGGCACTTGGTGCCATGGTTTAGTAGTCATGAGGTGTTGGGTGACAGGTTGGACTTGATGATCTTTGAGATCTTTTCCAACCATGTTGATTCTATGAATCTATGAAATCTTGGTCAGTTGTAAAGGAGTTTTGGAGTATTATTTTGATTTTGCAGATGGGAAAAGAAAGCTACAGAGATGGGGAGTGGAAAGTGCAAAGAAAAGCAGTCTGAACCCAACCCAAAGTCTTCCTGAAACTGATGCTGGGAAGCAATATGAAGCAAATCATGTGTTGGTGGAGTTAAACAAGGCCCCCAATGCCCCACGCCGCAATCCTTTGCTATTAAAGCCCAGTAGGGACTTCATGGATAGCAGTGTTCTTCTCCCATCACAAGGGATGCTATAAGTCATCTCCAGAGGTTGATGGTTTTCAAACATAAGATTTCATTTCTAGTGGACTCTAAAATCTGATGGAGCTGGGGAAAGCAAGGATCTTTGCTTCTGTAGGAGGTAAATAGAACCTCTTTCCATGGTGATTTCTGTTTAAGGCTCCATCAAAGCAGAAATGAGTTGATCTGGCCAGACTGCAAGAAAGAGGCAGATTTTTATATTTTTTTTCTGGACTTTAAAAGGTGTGGGGTCTCCTCTGCTTGGTAGATAAACCCTCATAGGAGATGAAGGCGTGGCACATTCAGAAGGCCACACCAGGGTGCATAAAAGCGACCTCCCTCATTTGGATTAGACAGTCCCCAGGTGTACTTCCCTGAGTTTTTTAACAAAGAGATTATTATTCAAGTAGGAGTAGGAAGAAGAGGAATTGAGGGTACTTACATCTAATTTGGGCAGTTGCACTCAGTATTGGACAGTTCTGGCTTTGGAAGATCTCCAGAACAGGTGTTTGTTCTGCTTTGAGCCCAGCTGTGCTTTGCAAAGTTGGTGGCTTGCCTGAAGCTTATGATAAAATGACTTCACCTAAACTAACATTTCATCCAAGTACTGTTTACCTCAGCTTGCTTAGTCCCTAGCCTTACAACTAGAAAGCTTTGCCTGTACTTTTTAGTGTGGAGTGTCAGATGAGCTATTAAGTAGAAGTATTTTCATTTTTGTATATGTAGGAGTCAGTAGGTTTGGTGTCAGTGACTACTTTTTGTGCCGGGGGTACTTGAGCAAGGAGATAACCTGCTAAGGAGGTCTTCTCCTTCCAGCTGATACCTTGGCTGACCCTCTGCTGCTCTGCCCCATACTCGCTGGCCCTCCTGAGGCACCACAGTCCCACTCCAGGATGTCTGTCACCACCGGGTGCTCCTGGTAAGTACAATGTGCTCAGTGCAAATTGCAACAAGCAATTGAAGGAATGCAGGCAAGTACAGGATGTCCCAGAAGTTAGCTTTGATGAGATTTTGAAAATGAAATAAAGGAATAGTCCAGAGAAAGAAAACCAGATGTCCATCTGCCTGAGACTGCATGAGCAGTCACCAAGACAGGAAACCACAGCAGGTTGCCACCTTGCAGTACAATTGAAGCTCCTTACACCCAAAAAAAGGATGCACTTGAGAGTCCTAAAAAACCCAAGGAAAGCTCTGAATCTCCAGCAATCATGCCAGTAGCAGACATGTAGCATTTAAAGACAATGGAGTGACCTGAAAAACAAGGGGAATGCAGCCATAAGGATGACTGCAATGATGAACATGGTGTCAGACAGGGCAAGGCCACTTGCTGCCTGTTTTGGGGTTTCTAGGCATATTTGTCCCCTGAAAAGGTAATCACCTACAAGAAATCAACCAGGGTCATTGATTTTTACATAGAAAGCAGATTGTGATGTATGAAGTGTCAACTGTCACTGCAGCCGTGGCCCCAGTGTTGGAAATGCCATTATGGAAATGTTCATAAAAGCTTGGAGGGGGTAGGAAAATTCTGCCTGCTCTTGCTATCGGCTTTCAAAGCCCCTTTCTTTTGCATGCTGGATCTGTTCTGCTGTAAAACACATCAAGAAATGCCTTACTAACTGAATAAGAAAGCAAACTGCCAGTAAACAGAAATCTCAAATGTAGCAGAGATAGATGTGCAGTCTCTGTCTGACACAGTTGCTCACAGGAGTTGAACTAGCAGGTTCCAAAAGTGAATAAACCATAAACTCCAGATCAGAGACCTGAGAAAGAAAAGGCATTGCAAATGTTGGCACGAAGCAGAGAGGCTAGCAGAGCAAAGGCCTGTGCTCTGGTCCCTGATGAATATTTCATCAGCCCAGCTCCACCCTGCTCTCCCACCCCAGGCAATGGCTACAAGTGTTGTGACCAAGCGCTCAATCTCTGCATTTCCTCCTCCTGAGTGTTCATGGGGTTGTGCTGTGCCATCTTCTGGGAGCCTCACAGGGCTGTGTAGAGCTAGTCTGAGCTCTCCTGACTGACTTAGCAAGCAGGGAGTCATTGCCCAGCCCTTACCTTGCAGCACTTTGCATGGCAATATAAAACAAAGCACAGCTTTCAGTTGCAAGCATGCAAAGCCCTTTTGCAACCTCCAGTCCACCTCGTTTTGTATCTCTGTTTGCAGCTTCTGTTCTGAGTTTTAGAGGACCTAATTTTGACCCTAGCTCTGCCAGCAATGCCAGCGACGGTCATATTAACAGGTATGGTGTTACGTGTCCACTCATGGGAATACAACAGCAAGCAATATGTCCCTCTTTGGTTTTCAGGCTGCTTTGAACCATGCTCTTTAACATCTTTATTGATGATCTGGATGAGGGCATTGAGTCCATCATCAGTAAATTTGCAGACAACACCAAGCTGGGGGCAGGAGTTGATCTGCTGGAGGGTAGAGAGGCTCTGCAGAGGGACCTTGACAGGCTGGACAGATGGGCAGAGTCCAAGGGCATGAGATTGAACACATCCAAGTGCTGGGTTCTGCACATTGGCCACAGCAACCCCATGCAGAGCTACAGGCTGGCGTCAGAGTGGCTGGAGAGCAGCCAGATAGAGAGGGACCTGGGGGTGCTGGTCGATGGTAGGCTGAACATGAGCCTGCAGTGTGCCCAGGCAGCCAAGAGGACCAATGGCATCCTGGCCTGCATCAGGAACAGTGTGGCCAGCAAGAGCAGGGAGGTCATTGTGCCCCTGTACATTGCACTGGTTAGGCCACACCTTGAGTACTGTGTCCAGTTCTGGGCCCCTCAGTTTAGGAAGGATGTTGACCTGCTGGAACGAGTCCAGAGAAGGGCAACAAAGTTGGTGAGGGGTTTGGAACACAAGCCCTAGGAGGAGAGACTGAGGGAGCTGGGGTTGCTTAGCCTGGAGCAAAGGAGACTCAGGGGTGACCTTATCACTCTCTACAACTACCTGAAGGGAGGTTGTAGACAGGCAGATGTTGGTCTCTTCTCCCAGGCAGCCAGTACCAGAACAAGAGGACACAGTCTCAGGCTGTGTCAGGGGAGGTTTAGTTTGGATGTTAGGAAGAAGTTCTATACAGAGAGAGTGATTGCCCATTGGAATGGGCTGCCTGGGGAGGTGGTGGAGTCGCCATCATTGAAGGTGTTCAGGAGGAGACTTGATGGGGTGCTGGGTGCCATGGGTTAGTTGTTTTGGTGGGTTGGACACGAGGATCTTGAAGGTCTCTTCCAACCTGGTCTATTCTATGTATTCTATGTATTCTATTCTATGCTGCTGGAGCTAAATGATGCCTGAAATTGACAATTATAAACTCAGCTTTCAGAGGTTTTTGTTTTGTTTCTAAGTGCAGCTCTAGTGTCTTGACTTTCAAACTGGCTATTGTAATCAAGTGAGTGCCTCTTCTACCTCACCAGCCAATCAAGCCTTCCAAATGTGTGATTCAAATGTCTGATTAAGGCCCTAGTGGCTGAATTCTGGGCTCCGAGTTCAAACGTGGAATACTCTCTATAAAACTTTTATACCATCTACAGTAATATTAGAATCATATTCCCTTGACCATCCTTAGAAAAACAGTTCTTGACACACTACTGGGATAAAAGCAAGGGAACACATGGTATCAGTAAAAACTAAGTTAACATACCATTCCAAGCAATAACATTACACTATATAGTGTTGCAACAAGCCAAGAAGTAATAATTATTGGGAGTAAGTGGAATCAAGAATTGCCCCCAGTGTTGCATTACACTGTTTTCAGTGGAAGAACCTCAGGCACACAGTATATAATAAGCAGTCCCATTGTCAATATAAAAAGGTTGATACAACCTTATTTAAAATCTCTCTTTTCCTTGTTAAGCAGAGCACAGCAGTGATTTGTGCCAGGGCTGCTGAGTGGTTTCTAATGTGCTCATGAGGTCAAGACTAATGGATCTGTGGCGTTTGGCTCGGTGCTTTTTTTCTGATGGCAGTCCTTTTTGGCAGACAGGAGTCCTCATCTTGGGCTCTGTTGCTTCTTCCCTCTGCTCTCTGGCTTTCTCCACCAGAACCTGCCTGTGGACCATGCTCTTCAAGAAAGGATGTTACCCTTCACTGGAATTTAGGATGGTTGAAGCCAGCAGAGGATATGTCCTGAAGACTTTGCCTGGTACTTGAGGTAGGAACTCTTGACCTTCTCTCCTGGCATGCAGCAGTGAGCAGGTAGGCAGCAATGTTGCCCCTCTCCCATCACCATCTGCCCAGTTACCCCAGTTCCTCCCCCACCCTTGAACCCCACCTCAGAGGACTCTTATCCTCACCAGCCGCCCTGAAGACCTCTAGCCCATCTCCATGGAGAGTAGCCCAACAAGCCTGTCTATGAGAGCCCAGAGCCAGGGATAGAGAGCACTTTTCCTCCACAGCAGGGTGATTCAGCCAGCCCCTCCCTTTCCCTCTTCCCCCCACCATGAGTCATGATTTCCCCTAAGCCTCTGAGTTGCGAAAGGGAGATGATCCTGCTCTGTTGGCCCCTTCCCCAGCATAGCCTCCCTCTGGGAGATGAAACAGAGGAATTGTGCCTCAACCCTGCTCTCCAGGGCCACAGAGTGCCCCAAAACCACCCTCATCTTCTATAGTCATGATGCATAGCAGTGGTTTCTCCTCCCTTCTCACCTGCTTGCACCCAACCTTATTCTAATTTATCCCTTTTAAGCTCTGATGATGTTTTTTCCCCTCTTGAAAATGAAAACTGGGGTTAGGTGGTGAGTGGCTAGAGGAAGCCAGCGCGCACGTCAGGAATGCAGGGTCGGGTTTTGCAGGGTACAACTTCAACCGCTTGGCAACTCCCCCCCTTCCATCATCCCCCTCCTGATTTGAGCCATGAAAAACAACTTCCTGTCAATAAACATGAACAAAAGCTTGGATGCATCTTCAAAGTGATGAGTTATGTCGAAAATATGTTTCGGAGCACTTTGAATATTCCTGTAAACTAGAGGGAAGATTGTTCATGGCGCTTTGGCATTCAAGGAGAGTTTATAAATAACCACTGCAGGTCTCTGTGACTTAGTTTTGCCTTGAGAGAAAATGAAACGAAACAAGGAGAGAGGGGAAGAAAAGAAGAGAAAGACCTAAGAGAGGAAAGAAATAAAAATCAGGGCCAAATCCTGGGGAACCACACTAATTTGAAAGTGTTTTAATTAACTGGTGACGGTGACATCATCTCCCATGCCCAGTATGAGCTTGGTATATGTCTTCTGATGCCTAGCCATGGCGCTAGTGGAGCAGGGCAGGGATGCTGATGCTGGCCTCTGCAGTGCCATTGCTGCATGGGACGTAGAAGAAGGAAGAAAGCATAAGGTTTCCATTGGTTTCCAAAAGTGAAAACACGTGCTGGAAACCCAGCCAGACGTGCTTCTTGTTATTTTAATGAGAAATTCCATAATTAGTGGCAAAAAATAAAAAGAAGCTACACTGCAAGTGAAACAAAACCTCCTTCTCTCCTTTCCAGCATATGATAGATGCATCAAAGAGATGTGGTGTTTTTACAAACACGCATTACTTGACAGGCTATGATGTTCCTTAATCTGTTTGCTTGGGGGAATTAAAAAGCAACATTAAAAAAGCAACCAAATAAAAATGACACATTTTTTTTATTTAAACAATCCCTGTCTTAAACAGGCAATGCGCTCCCCACCTGTAATTCATTTGTTAACAGTTAAACATCATTACAACATTAACAGCCAATCTGAATGCAGAAGAGCTGGGCTTTGTACAGCTATAAACTACAGGACATCAAACTGTACTTTATGGAGTAAAGGCCAGTCAGAAGTGACCCCTTCTAAACTTTTACAATTCTCTGCATTCTTCTGATTATAGTAAAGATTTATTTGAACTTTGATATATATGTGTATAAAAGAACAACAACAACAAAAAAAAAAAAAGGGCATTTTATTAAAACCATTTCATCCTGGTACTTTAGTGAAAGAGGAGAGAGAAGAAATACTGCAAGACATCTTAAGCTGGTAGATTTTATTCATCTTATGAAGTGGCCATGGATGGATTTGCTTGGATTCTTGTTCAGAAATAAACACATAGTATTGCATTACATCCCGTTTACACACTTTGTTCTCCAAACATATTTGACATCTAATTGCACAACTCCTTGGCTAGCTGGTATGAAACGGAAAGTCCTTGTAAAGGATTTACTGAAAGCCAGCTTTTAGGAGGAGAAAAGGTGCTTCAGTGGCTGAGTGCTGACAGAAGCCCTCTCTCACCTACTCGCTGTTGTTTCCCTAGAGCATCCCTCGATGCTGTCAGGAAAAGTGTTTAACAATTCATTTCTTCTGCTCTCAGAAAAATCCTCTGAAAATCTAATTTATTGTTTCTCAGTGTTTAGCTTGCTGCAAAGAACGTGGCTAAAAGGCTAAAAACTGCACCATTTTCCAGGCAGTGTTAGAGCAAGCATGAGGACGATATTAAGGTGGTGCTACAAGCTGAGTTGTGCAGTCAGGGAAAAGGAAAATGCCTTAGGTTTTCTTTCTCTTTTCCAGGATCCTCAAACGTTGTTGTCATGCCTGGCTCAGTGCAGATGGCTGCATTTCAGCACTCAACCACAAATGCATGAAACAGAGATGCCTCAATGCTGTGCAAGGCCTGCCTCACCTGCTAGGGAGCAATGCTCCCCAAAGATGTTGTTTTCCAGCAGCAGAAAATGGGGTTTTACATGCTCACTCACGCATATTCCCACTATGGGTGAAGGTACACCCATACACTATTTTTTGCAGAGGGAAAAGGGATGGGAAGGGATGGAATGGAACAGGGATTAGTGTTTGGCAGAATCCTATTTTAGGTATAGTGTGGTCTCAGTCTCATGATGTCCAAGGATGGACATTATGTTGTTGTCTGCAGTGGATTTTGGGAAATACCCTCTGAGAAGGGAGCTTGACTTAGGGACAGAAACAAGGCAAGAGTTAACCTAAGATATAATTCCTGGGAAGCACCCAAATCAGAGCGATAGGTTTTATGGAGATTGTGCACAGAGGGGAAGTGCTGATGAGAAAGAATCTTCCAAGGAAACTTGCCACTTACACAGATTTGGTATTTCCCAGGGGAAGAAATGTGATTGTGCTGACAAACTGCGGTGCTCTTTTTGAAGGGTAGAAGACGCACCTGAAATGAAACACTTCATTTTGGTCAGTTTGACCCGATTGAGGAGTATTTCATTCTTTTGATTGGATTAGATTCAAATCAATTCAGGATACACTTCAACTTTCCTCAGGGAAAGTGCAGCTCTGTCTTTTTTTCATTATGCCTATTCTCTTAGGAGCACCTTGATGCCCAGGAGGCAGAGAACAACTGTTGCTGGCTGAATCTATGGGAACAGTGTTAATCTAGGGGCATGGCTGCGTGATTCGAAGAAAAGCATTCAACAATTGTGAGACATAAAACGGGCCAGCCAGCCCATATCTGCCCTCAAGCTAGTTGTGGGGGCTACATGAAGGAGTGGGGCTTTTTGTTGTGGAGTAGACTGAGAGGGGATTTAATAAATGTTTATAAATATCTGAGGGCTGGGTGATGGGAGGGAGGGGACAGGCTCTGCTCAGTTGCACTCTGTGATAAGACAAGTGGTAA
This sequence comes from Dryobates pubescens, assembly GCF_014839835.1. Classification (NCBI taxonomy): domain Eukaryota; kingdom Metazoa; phylum Chordata; class Aves; order Piciformes; family Picidae; genus Dryobates; species Dryobates pubescens. Next base: position 25,082,420 of record NC_071613.1, on the reverse strand, counting down.
TGGATATAAACCAGAGCATAGGGGGTTCCACCTCAACATGAGGAGGAACTTCTTCATTGTGAGGGTCACAGAGCACTGCCCAGAGGGGTTATGGAGTCTCCTTCTCTGAAGACTTTCAAGACCCATGGATGTGTTTCTGTGTCTAGGGTTGGATTCAATGATCTTCAAAGGTCCCTTCCACCCCGTAACATCCTGTGATTCTGTGATCCTGAGAGTGGAATAAAGACGCAGCTATGTTGTGATCTTTCTCCTGAACCTCTCTCTGCTGCCAGCCACCAGGAAGGCAGGGGTCAGGTGTTGTCTTTGTACAACAAAGTGTGCAGGGAAATTACATTTGATAATGTAATGACTTGAACACATTTTGCAGTCATTTCAGCTCCTGTTCTGATCTTCAGCATTTCAAACCACTTATGCATCACATCTGTTCTGACATTTCTATATAGCATCATTTATTTTTCTCTGAACCATGCTACCAAAGCCTCCTTTGGAATTTCAACTTTTTGTGTCATTTCAAAGCACAGAGCAAACACTGAAATATCAGACATCCCCTCATGCTCATCTGGGCATGACACAGTGGCTGAGATAGGGAAGACAAAGACAAGCTGGAATGAGCCAGTATTTGCTGATGTTTTGATGCTGAGGAGCTCAATTATCAGTGCTTTGAATGACTGGTCTTTTCTTTGTTTGCTGTTTGTTGGCCAGCTCACTCCAAATTTCTTTAGTTGCTTTCTTTAAAGTTGTTCTGGTTTCCTCAGCAACATTTAAAGCCCAGATCAAATGCAGCAGGTTGTCTGTCTTTCTGTTCACATTTCTTTAAAAAGAACTGGTGTATTTTGAAATGGAAATGACTTGTCCTAAAAATGCTGAAACCCAACCTATTTTCAAAAGCACTGGGGTTTTTTAGTTTTGTTTTGTTTTTGCAGCTCAAAGAGCTGAGAGACTGCTACAAATGGTGCTGGCTAAAGCAAAACGCGCTATGCACGTTATGTTCTAGCAAAATAACATAACGAAAGAGTAAGTCATGAGGTTTTATTGCAAGCAAATAGGGTGGACTGGGGAACATTTCCCTGTTTTGCCCAGGATCCACGGTGACTTATGCAGCTTCTCCAAGGTACAGTGCAATTACACAACAGAAGAGATGGTTTCTTTACACAAGGATCTAAGACATGCTTTCTGTGTGTGTTTTGCAGGACTTCTGTATTGCCAGCATAGATGTCAAGGAGAGAACCTGACGCACAAAGCTTCCCAGAAAGTTTTACTCAATGATTTTGCTTCTGTGAACATGCTCCTGGTCTGCCTTCTGCCCCATCTCAGAGCAGGCATTGCTCTCGTACAGCAGCTAAGAGATCTCTTGTAGATGTACTTGGACGTTATGATAATCCCCCCACAAGAAAAGGCACAGCACACCTGGTTTCAGCATTTGCTGTGAACCTCATTGCTGAACTTTGGCAAGTCTTTCTGCAAACCTGGTCCAAGTGCAGAGCAACCTATGTAAGGAAAGATTTATTTCTTTGGATTGAAACCAGGCAATATTTTGTAGTTTCGAAGCCCCCAGCCTGCCCATGCTCTGGCCTGGGTTTGCTGTCAAGTTTTGATGTCACAGACCCACAGGCTGGAAGAGACCTCCAGATGTCATCAGCTCTAGCTTCCACATACAAATTCTCAGGTCCAACTTACCTGGAGGACCAAGGTTTCTCATCAGGCAGGAGTCCACCTCCTTCCTTTTGAGACTCTTTTTTGACAGGATTTCTTCTTTCCTCTCTTTTTTAATGTTCTTAGCAGCCATGCAACATGTAAGTTCTAAAATCCTGAGGCTTTTGAATGTTTACTGTAAGCTGGATTGAAGCCTCGATGACTATGATGCATATAAAAGACCAGAGGAAACAAGGAATAACAAGGTTTGTTGCCATAACAAAGGATGATCCAATACCTTGAGATCTAAAAATAGTTTCTCCCTATTAACCTCTCCATGGTATCTACTAAAAAATTGCTGCTATTATTTTTTTAAGCATCATCAAGAAAAAGGAAGGAAGAATTAATTCATGCTACAGAAAGCAGACTTTTGCCCCAAATGCCAGCTGGAGCAGTGAGCACACCAGGCAGGTCAAGAAGCTGGACAAGGAGTGGAAGAATGGCTTTACAGTTTAATATCTGGGCTCAGTTCTGGAAAGATTCAGCTTGGCTTGCAGTCCTCATGTGACATTGGACTGGTTCTTTCTGCTTTGGATTCCTTCTGGGCTATTTCTCCACAAAATGTTTAGCAGAAGGGTGAGGGCATCTCTGTGCATAGGACTGGTCCCAAAATACTCATCTTAAGTGTAATCTTACTCCAGTCTTACTACTAATGGAAACAAAAATCTATGGAAACACTTTGAGGGCCTGTCTGGCCCCATGTTCTTTGCAGTGCTCATCAGCCTTTCTTGGTAGCCAGGAATTAGGTGAAGTTTTTCTCCCTGTCTGAAGTTTTTCACTAAAATTGAGGACAGACCCCAAACTATCACACTGTGTCCCCAGTCTGCAGATGGAATTTTGTTGGCTTCTTTATTTCCATCTGACAAAATGTACAAAGTTGGAAAGGGAAGGGAGACCTAAATGGATGAAAGTTTCAAGGAACACATCTGAACTTCTCCAGAGGTGTGCTGACTGAGAGTTTGCTGGTCCAGAGCCCCCATGAGAAATAGAATCAAGTGGCTACCAAGGCATGGACAACTTCAACACCTTCCCTGGGCAGAAGGCTTGATAATTGTCTTTTCCTAGTGAGATCTGCAAGCTGCAGAATTCTTGAGAAGCTGATTTGAAGCCACAGCTTCATCCCACTGCTTTAACATACACAGACACACAGACACACACACACACACACACACACACAGAGAGCTCGGGAGATTTGTGTGTTTTAAAAAACAAGCCTTCCTTTCCCCCTCTCAGGAGAATAAATTGACCAGAGAGCATTCTGCATCTTTTTCCTCCATCTTACAAATCTCTGCAGTTTTCTTCTCTTTTTTTCTCACTGTAAGCATACAGAGCAATTAGCAGAAGTGGTAGTGGCCTCATGTAATCACTGGCAATAGCAGTGGGCTCTTGAAACCCTATCCCAAGAACAATTGGCAGAAGTGGTAGCAGCCTCATGTAATCACTGTCAATAGCAGTATGCTCTTGTAATCCCATCCCAGTTTGTAAAGCTGCCCAGGTGAACCTAGAAGCTCAGTGCAGGAACATTGAATCCACATATTCAACCACTGAACTAGCAAAGAGGTAGGCTACTGGGTCCCCATTAGGTGACCAATCACCTTCCATATCAGAGCATGTGCAGCTGGGCTAGTGTCTTTGCCCACCAATTTTGAATATATCTGATAAAGATCTCATCAGTTCCTGTTTCTGAAGGTCATACCACAGCGCATACAACTCCACCTCTCCAGAGAGTACAGCTCATTTGGAGAGCAGAAGTACCTCTAGATCTGCACCTGCTATATATTCACAGGACTAGGTGTTTTTGCTTGTTTGTTTTGTTGTTTGTTGTTGTTTTTTAACAAAAAGTGGGAAAGTCTTATTAATTTTGCCTGCCAATTTCAAAGCTTTCAGGGTATCCCGGCATCTCTCTCTCTGAAGATTAGAAACTCCGTTTCTCTGAAGACTGGGATTCTTCCCCAGCAATAAAAGACAGACATTATTTTTAGTGTAGTGCTGAGTTTACCAGGGTCTCACAAGAATGGAGATAGATGGGAAATATTGGTTAAATAATTGTTATGGAAAAACACATGAAGGTGACCCCTACCTACTCTGATTTCCTAGGTTTCCTTAGCTTTAAGTGCTCTGAATCTAGTGTCCCTGTGTGGAGCTGGTGGGGATTACCTTATCCATGAACTTTCCCTCTGTCATCAGGTGTGGTCAGAAGGGTCAAAAAAAAACCAGCTTCCACTGCTGCTCTGTCTCCTTCCCTCCCTGGGAAGGACTCACTGATCTCTCCAATCCGCTTCCAGTGGATACTAAATAGATCTATGGACAAGAAGAACACTCCAACTACTTTATGTTGCTGCTGTTTCTGCTCATCCATCATGTTTAGTCCCATTACAGCTGAAATTTCTTCTTTTCCCTTAAAATTAAAGCTCTGATTTCACTGTTTTGCATTAAACTGCATATTGCCTTCTCATGCTGTTGAGGTAAAGGAAGATGATAAATTTCAAATGGCAGAGTATGAGTTGGAGATCAAAGAGGGAAACTCCTCATTCTGTTCACTTAGGCAGGACCTTGAAAGCTATTCCTGGAGCACTCTGCAGCTCTGCCGGCTTTCAACGGTAGATACTTGGGCATGTGCAAGCAATCACTGTCATACTGTAAAGAGCCAGAAGGTCACCTGAGAGGTGCAAAAAGGCTGTAGTTTGGCCTCAACCACTGAAAATGCAAAATCCACATCTCCTGTTCCATTGGCATGAGGTTGGTAGGATCTGTGCCACAAAGTCTGGCTTTTGTTCCAGCAGGAAGAGCTGCTCAGGTAGGACTGTAGGCAGTTGGCAGATGTTAGAAGCACATCCACAGCACCTCAGGCTCTGGCCCTAATGGAAGAATTTGCTAAAAACTGCAAAGTCTGCCAGGAAATAGCTGCCTTCATCCTTTCTCTGATTATTAAGTTCTCTTCCTTGGCATCTCCTTTTGACAGCTTTAATGATGGGGATCTGCCTTTGGACCACTATAATGCATTTCTTCTACACCAAGTGTTTCTCAGCATAAATGGGAACTGGGCTGCTTTGAGCTTTCTTTGCTGAAAATGAAGCCAGTGCCATTAGGTAACATTGATCTGTAGCATTGTCAGGTTGAATTTCCTGGTTTGGAGACAACAGAAAACTCCTACACTGAGCAATGGGGCATGGTTTGCATGTCCCAATGTCCTAGAGCTGGGCAGCTCAGGCAGGCAATGCTGGACTGGAGCTTAAGCCAGGGAAGCAGAGGGCTGCCTAGTTAGGGAGTTTAAAATCTACTATCTTACTTCTCCTGTGGTTTGACTCTGTTGGATGTGGCTTGCCTTTTTTCTCCCTTTCCTTTTTTTTTTTTTTTTAGGAGTCATATGCTATGGAATCACCTCCACATACCTCCAGCAATGATGTAGACATGCCACGAAGACAGTTTGGCTGACACATCTGCCTTCTCCCTTGTTGAGAACTTCACAGGTCTGGTTCAAAGCAGACTTATCAGCAGAAATCTTTACCACCACAGCATACTCTCCAGATAGACAAACTCTCAATTTGCCAGTGAGTGGAAACGTGTCCTCCAGGACCAGCATGGCTGGCTCCTGGATTCCCCTTTCCCCAGACAAGAAGAGAGCTCTATGGCAGAAATGATTACTCTATTGCAATGGCTTCTTCTGCTTATATTCAAAGCCAAGCTTTGGGTTGATGCATCCAGTGCCACAGCATAGAATAATGTCTGCTTGGGAAAACTGGGCAATTTTTGGCTGAAGAAAAGAAACAAACATCTTTCAGATATTTTATGATCCAAAAAATGTGGTTCCCAAATGAGCTTTTGCTGAGCAAATTAGTGCTCCAACTATTAATAATCACAGAACTCAAAGAGAAAAGAAAAAAAAAAATCAGCTGGAAAAGAGTTGAAAGGGAAACCTATTAAAAGTTTAAAAAGCAATTTCCCAAAATATATATAACAGCTTCAGTCCCAATTTCAATTTCTTTTTGTTTTTTTTTCCCTTTTTTGAGTTATTTTTTGCTGCAACTGAAACTTTCAGTGACCTGATAATTATTTTAAAAGACAGCTGCACAGAATAAAACCAGGCCATTTTGTTGCTCTTACATTGTTCTTAACAGCAGGACCCCTTCTTCCTCCTCCTGATTGAATGCTTCCCGAGTGTCTAGACGTGTCGCCACCACCGCTGAGGAGCTGAGAGATACCAGGGCTCATCCGAGGAGCTGTGGAAGCCAGTTATCTGTCCTCCTCCCCTTTCCACAGCCTGAGACGTGGGTAAAGATCTAGCTCATGAGCAATGTAATTCCTAAAAATAAGCTTCTGTGTTGTTAATTTTTAGGTTGCACTGGGGTCATATTTTCCACCTCCTCTTCTTCAGCAGTGGGAAGCTGAGATTTCTGCAGAATGGCAGGGCTCTCTGAGCAGGACTTTAGATGGCAGCAAATTCTCCATCTTTGTTGACCACACAGGCAAAGCTCACAGGGAAAACTGGCTCCTAGTTCCCCAGCTGCTCACCTCCTCTCCAGCTTGTGAGTCAAAGCCAAGCTCAGGACAGCTCAGCCAGGGAGGTTCCAGGTGCACACACATGGCCCAGTGCTCTAGATATTTCCAACATTTACTCTGTGTGAGGTGTTTCACTCCAGTTTCAACCACTTGATCCTACTCCTGCTTCCACCTCACAGCACTCCCTGGCAGCCACTCCTTGGCATGGCAATTCCTGGCATCACACTGTCTCCAGTCTGGAGGAACTGATGGTACAGTCCACTTCCCACCTTCATGCCAAATGAGAGTTAGTACATCCACCCTTTAGCTCATAGCTCATCTCCAGTCATGCCCTTGGATCCCACAGATCCTGTGTGCTAGGGGCAAGAACTGTCTTGCTGACAATTCAGAGAGCACTTGAGACAATAGGAGCACTACCCAAATAATAAATAGCAGTGCTAATAATAGCCCTTATCCTTGCATCCCTCTGTAAACCATTCTAATTCACTAGGACTTGGCCAGAGCCTGTAATTAGTCAGTTATAATCTATTTCAGTCCTGTGCAGAGGGATCTGGCTGGGTTTCCTGGGCTCAGGCTGCTAACATGACTCATTCCCAGCTGATCATTTAGTGGATTCAGCCAGGTGCTTCTGGGACTTGGTGTCCTCAGCTGTGCTGCTTTCCTTAATGGATTGATGCTTTGGGGCCAGGAGGCAGAAAGGAAAGGGTGGTGAGGAGCACACCCAGCAGGGCTCTTCTCTGTTGTAAAATTAGCTTTCATGAGGGCTTGAGAGAGTATTCTGGAGGTAAGGATAGGTAAGGAAATCAGGAGATGAAAATCTCCAAGCTGGGTTTCTATGGGTCTGAGGTGGAGAGTTCTTGTGGAGCCTTCTCCACAACAAAGGAAGGGCAAGGTAGAGGCACAACACCCATGTCAAGGTCTAGATGATGAAGCTGGCTGTAGCCAGCTTGCAGAGCACACTATGGGAAGGCATCGCCAGGTCTCAGATCTGCTCTTTTCCCCTGGTAGCATAAAACCGTGACACAGCAATGAACAGCTGGGCATGAGCAGAAGTGCCTTTTCTTGTGTAAAGGAGAAACAGCATGCAGAGGTTGAGCTTATTTACTTAAAGTGCTTCCTAGGTCAAAAATAGAGCTGAAACTGGCCAAAGTCATGGGGGATGGAGCTGGAAAAAGTTTGTTCCTGAGCGCCAGCCCTGGCAGTGTGCACTATTCAGTGTGGTGCCCTGTGCAGAGTTTTGGTGGGAAGAGAGTGGCCAAAGCTTAAGGGGTGAACTCTGACAGTGTGAGATGCATTTGTGAGCAAAGCCCCAAACCAATGTTAATGAAGCCACTGTTTCTCCTGCCAGAGGCAGCGTTAATGTCCATGGGCTCACCTCCAGCACAGAGGCGCTGCAAGTGCTGGCTCCTGTTAAGCTGTGGTCATCTGGACTTGGAAGAGCGAATCTGTGAGTATGAAAAGGGTAGAAAAACTCAGGAGGAGAGCTCATGTTTGAGGGGTGCAGCTCTGGTTTGTGACTCCAGCCCAGGACCTCCAGCCCTGGGGGAGCATGGGGCTGAGGAAGGGTATTCTTCCCGTCCAAGCACTTTGTATACTGCAATGGGATCCCAGCCCTGCTGGTGTCTGAGCAAACTGTGCTTTCCAACTCAGCCTGGAGCAGAGGAGCAGAGGGCTTTGAAATGCAGTCCAGTGAGGACTTGAGTTCTGCACCGTGCTCCAGGAGGATCACAAAGCCAGGTACTCAGGAATGTTTTCCAAGCCCTGTGGTAATCCCCATCTCATGGAGGGCCATATGGCTCTTTTATATATCAGCAGATCTTTCCAAAAGCTCCACTCTTGGCCATGGGAGACAAACCCTGGACAGTCCTTTCAGCTGTAGCTATCTCATTGGTGGGGGTGGGAGCACAGAAGCATCACAGTTCCCATTGTACAGAGGACAGAAAGTGGGGAAATCTTCCCTGGCACCTCTCCAAATTCATCTCCTCTTGGTGTTTTGGGTTTTTGTTTTGCTTTGGTTTGGTCTTTTTTCCACACAAAATAAATGCCGCAGGTTGCAAACACTAGCTGTATAAGAAGAGGAGAGAAATAGAGGACAGGCATCATCCAAAACCCTGGCACTGATATTGGTCTGTAAAATGCAAAGGTGAAACAAGATCACAGTAGAGAGTTCTGGGCAGGAAGAGTAATGAAATGAAATGAAATGTGGTCATAATTACTTGATAACTATCCCACATTTCACAAGTAATTTTAATGGCCCAAATGGAATACTTTCAAGCTCAGAGCTAATGCTGGAATGATAGGGATAGAGTTCTCCCACAGTGGGATGTATGGTGCCAGAAAGCCCACTCTGAAAAGAATATGATTATCTAAAATGACATTAATACATCCTGTTATTCCCTCATGCTGTATCAAGTGAGGGAAGGGACAGCACTGTTAAAATGTCAGTGTTCAAGCAGTGTCTCAGAGGAGAGCAAGCACAGTAGCTGATGCTGAGAGGTCAATCTGGCAGCCCTTGAATCAATCCCTATTGCCCTGGGCAACCCCCAGCCATTCACAGGAGTCAGATGCTCCATTGGTGAACACAATCCAGAGTCAGCTGCCTGCACTGTGCCTCCAGGTGAACTGGAGAAGGGATAGGTGGTACTGGATGCTGATTTGTCATCAGCAAGTGGTTTGGTCCAGGGTTTATTTCCTCCACTGTGATGTCAGGCTCTGCAGAGGGACCTTGACAGGCTGGACAGATGGGCAGAGTCCAACGTGATGGAATTTAACAAGTCCAAGTGCCAGGTTCTGCATTTTGGCCACAACAACCCCATGCAGTGCTACAGGCTGGGGTCAGAGTGGCTGGAGAGCAGCCAGGCAGAAAGGGACCCAGGAGTACTGGCTTACAGTAGGGTGAACATGAGCCAGCAGTGTGCCCAGGTGGCCAAGGCAGCCAATGGCATCCTGGCCTGTATCAGAAATAGTGTGGCCAGCAGGAGCAGGGAAGTCATTGTGCCACTCAGCACTGGTTAGGCAACACCTTGAGTCCTGTGTCCAGTTCTGGGCCCCTCAATTTAAAAAGGACACTGAGACTCTTGACCATGTCCTGAGAAGGGCAACGAAGCTGGTGAGAGGCCTCAAGCACAAGCCCTACAAAGAGAGGCTCTGGGACCTGGGGTTGTTTAGCCTGGAGAAGAGGAAGCTCAGAGGGAGACCTTATTGCTCTCTACAACTACCTGAAAGGAGGTTGTAGCCAGGTGAGGGTTGGTCTCTTCTCCCAGGCAACCAGCACCAGAACAAGAGGACACAGTCTCAAGCTGTGCCAGGGGAGGTTTATGCTTGAGGTGAGGAGAAAGTTCTTCACATAAAGACTAATTGGCCATTGGAATGTGCTGCCCAGGGAGATGGTGGAGTCACCGTAGCACTTGGTGCCATGGTTTAGTTGTCATGAGGTATTAGGTAATAGGTTGGACTTGAAGATCTCTGAGGTCTTTTCCAACCTGGTTGATTCTGTGATTCTGTCTTTATACCCAGTGTCAGGTTGCTCTGTAGATGATGGTGGCTTTCTTAGGTACTGGAAGATTTGTTGCCACATTGCCATAGCTCTTGGACATTTTACAGTAATTGGAAACAAGCTATGGAAATCTCAATAAAAGGTGGCTGCTGAAGCTCACCAATTACCTTTTTAAATGTAGTACTTTCCCTTCCCCCTTCTTTTATGGTTTATTGGACTTGGAATGCAGAGGTGAGAAACCAGATAGATGTTCTCCCAATTTTGCCTGCCCAATTAGCATCTCTGGTCTGATCTTGTGGTTTATCTGTTAAGGAAATAAATCAGAAAAGGAAGCGCCAGCTTTGGGGTTTCCCTTGCTGATTATGGTTTGGGGGGGGGGAAGCTTCCCTTGTTTATTATGCTCAGTGTCAGTGTATGGGAAAGAGATTAAAGGTGTGACAATCTTTACTGCTCAGATACCTGGTCTGCTCTGCAGAGAAACATTGGGGGTTTTTCAACCAGAACCACAGACTGTTTGCCCCTCTCACTGCCTTAGTTTCTCATGAGAAAATTCATCCCTGGTGTGACTCTACGGAGAGCAGTGGAGTTGCAGCAGAGAAGGATTTGGCTCCTGGAAGGCTCCAGGCCAGATGTTGTACTTTCAGTGCAATAACTGGAAGAACAAGCCTCGTTACCAGTTGGAAGCTTGTTCAATAAAGCCCATGGCTCTGTTCTCCACTCTAATGTGAGTACCTAACATACTGTCGGCACAGATGACCTCATATCCCCCTCCTCACTCTCTCCTTCTGCTTTTCTAATATATCTCCTCAGCCTCTTTGGCTTGTATCTTCTGCTGTCATTTGTGCTGAAGTCAAGCCTTAGTATGAAGGTGGATGACCTCATGGGTGTGAGCTTTGCTAACACGCTTACCCTGGTAGCACAGACCAAGCATGTGCTGAATTCATTTCCTTTCACAAGCAGCATCAGTGTTAAGGGTTCATAGTGTGTTTTCAAGTCCAAAATCTAACGTAGAAGGAGATGCACCAATTCTTTTTTTCTCTGCTTCATTTTCCCTGCTCATAAATGGGAGCTGATATTTTCAGCCCCCACCTGCCTGAGCACAGAGAGCTTTACACCAGCGCACGCGTGGCTGCTAGGAACACGCAGTACCGCTGCTCCATGCTGTGCCTTGGCTGTGCCTGTTTCCAGCCGCTGCTCGCTGCAATCATGATCAGTGATAAATTTTGACTGTGTTGTGATCCAGTTCAGAGGGAGCTTGCCTGGGCCCCGCTGAGGGAGTTTGTTGTTTCAGTCGGGCCTCCTCGTCGGTTTCTGAGATCTGATTGTCGACACTCAGCAGTAGCAGGATGGAGGTAGCTCTTGGCTAGGGAATAATGTCTTAATTTGGGAGTGGAAATTGCTGCTCATAGCATTACCCTGAGTTAAACAGTTTTCTCCAGGACAGGAGTAATGCAGTTTGTATGAAACGATGGTCCATCCTGCATGCCCTGCAGCTGTGCTGAAGTGGTAGCCCTGTTCCCAAAACCCAGCACCACAGCTTTTTCACCTAGGACAGAGAAACACCACGCCGTCTAACACATCTCTGTTCAGCCCTCTCACGCTTCCCAGGGGGCTTCTGTCCCACAGTGGAGATGAGATGTGTCTCTCACAGTCTGACTAACCTTTCAAAAGTTCAAGTCAAGTCTATCTCTCTTGCTCATGAGCTTCATCAAGGAATTATCAGAATCAAATAAAAAGCTCCGTAAGCTCTCCTGGTGGTCCGATATCAGCTCCCAAGTTGGGGGCTATAAAATTGCACGTTACTTCCCAGATGTACTGACAAAATGCATGATCATATTGAATTCAATTTTCTTCTGGACTGCAGAGGAGAGGGATCACTTCTGTGGAGAAACATTAGTTCAATGACATCCAAATGAAAATGGATTCTTGAGCAGTTTGGAGCCAAAGTCCCATGGACAGGTTTGATTCAGCTTTCTCTGTACAAGGTTAGGTTCAATTTTGAAAACCTACTCTCATATTCCAGACCAAGAAAAGGAAATCTCTGGGATTCATTTGCCATAGATTTCTTGTAGAACTACTGAGCAACCTGACATGCAGCAAACCAGATGTCCCCTGCAGATCTCATGCATGTGCAGGGTATGCAAGCCAAATTAAATTGAGTCATTCTCCAAAAGTCCAGCCATGATGGAATAGGCACCACGAGACACAGCTCAACAAAGCATCCAACTTGCAGGCTGATAAAGGCAAGCAGTGTACAGGTGTGTGCTTTATTCTTAACCAACCAGCGTGGCTCTCTGCTGAGAGTTCACAAATGTTAATCTGTGAAAATGTTTACCTATTACCATCAGTTTCATAGATTTATGCAAAGCAGTGCTAGAAGTGATTATTGAGTCTCAGAGAAGATGGACCAGGAAACAGCCTTCCTACCTTTCCTGTGAGAAATGATGGTATTTTTAGAAGGAGGATGTAAACAAACAGCAACAAAACCATCCCATTTTGATGTGGTATCAAAGAGTAAGCAAATTAAAATTTGACCAAAATAATTTGAAATCTGCAGGGGGAAAAAAGTCCACTTCGGCTAAATTATGATGCTACAGGTTGTTTCCTTGGATGTTGTGTTAGGTTGTGGGGTTTTTTTTCCAAACATTCTCCATCTCCAGTAGAAATACAGTTATCTCAGTCTAAGTTTATCAATTATCTACATATTCTAAAAAATCTGGAGTAATTATTTTTCAAACTGAAAGTGGAACAGTACAGCAACCTGGAAATATTAAATGGCAGGCATCCAAAACATTACTTTAAAAATCTTGTATGGAAAACACTTTCATTTTCAGCAGATCAATTAAGAACAACAACAACAACAAACCAAAACCCCCAGTGCTTCCTGAAGAGAGAGTGGAAAAAAAGTTAAATTCTTCAATGCATGACCTGTTTTCATGCTCATCTTGTGTCAACCCCCTGCTTTATCAGCCACCAATGGGCAAAGGTCTTCTCATAGAATCATAGAATCAATAAGGTTGGAAAAGACCTCAAAGATCATCAAGTCTAACCTGTCACCCAAGACCTCATGACTACTAAACCATGGCACCAAGTGCCACATCCAATCCCTGCTTGGACACCTCCAGGGACGGTGACTCCACCACCTCCCTGGGCAGCCCATTCCAATGGCTAACAACTCTCTCTGTGAAGAACTTTCTCCTCACCTCAAGCCTAAACTTCCCCTGGTGCAGCTTGAGACTGTGTCCTCTTGTTCTGGTGCTGATTGCCTGGGAGAAGAGACCAACCCCTTCCTGGCTACAACCCTCCTTTCAGGTAGTTGTAGAGAGCAATAAGGTCTCCCCTGAGCCTCCTCTTCTCCAGGCTAAAAAATCCCAGCTCCCTCAGCCTCTTCTTGTAGGGTTTGTGCTTGAGGCCTCTCATCATCTTGTAGGTGTTTGACAGGATGTCCTGCCTTGCAGTGCTCAGGTCCATTTCCAGAGGGAGCTTGCACCACTACGTGCCTATTTCAAACATGTCCAGGAGTTTGGGCATCCAATACTGGATCTACACTGCTTCTTCGATTTTTATCCGGAGTAATGTGATGGCTTTGCCACCCAGTTCTAGCAGCAGACTGGGACTGCTTAATGCTTTTTTGAGGTGAGTTCTCCAGTGTAAACTTCAGTCTTCTCTGTTTCCCATCATAGTTTGTTTTTTGCAATTTACTAGATTTAGGCTCATTTCCCACCAAAGCACCTGAGAATATGTTGACAGGTAGACTGACTGTTTACTAGTATTCTTTTTTTTAAAGCCTTTCAAGTCCATCCTTGGTACTTCTGCCATTTTCCAGGTTGGCTACGAGTGTCCAGCCCATGCTGGTGGTACTGGTGCCAGAGAAGCATATGTGGCAAAGTGACAGCAGCTATGAACATAACAAAATGCTCAAAGCTTGGTGGTTTAGATTGTTAATATCAATCTCTCAATCTCAATCCCTCTCTTCCCTACCCCCCTTTCAACAAACATGATTCTGGAAATATGAATCAATGACTCCCAGATTTCAGATGCTGGCACCACTCCTTGCTTAGCCACGAGCGCAGCATTTACCTTCTTTGGTGTTTCAGTGTCGATGTTTGCAGTGAGGGAACATGTGGGGCTTGTGTTTTGCATTTCACTTGTGTGCCCAGTCCAAGGCTGGGGATCTGTGGTGCTCTCATCTCTGAGAGCATCCCACTATGAGGCTGTGCTTGGTTCATGTTTCTGCAATGGGCTCAGGTAAAACTCCAGGACATACTACACTTCAGAAAAATTCAGTTTTGTACCTAAACCTTTCCACTTCTGTTTATTGGGCTTTTTCTCCTTTTATTTCAAGCTAGTGAGAAATAGTTTTGTTGCCACTCAGACAGCATTTTTTTTTCCCCTGAGTGTCAAACCCATGGTTTGCTCTGCTTGAGAATCATAGTTTCACATTTTCTTTATATGAAAAGCAGGAATTTAAAAAATCTGAGCTGTCAGGACACCCACAGTGAACCTGAGACCTGAACCTCTGCAGGGAAGGATCTCAGTCAGGATTCACCTGCACTAGTAGGTCTTTGAATAGCCAAGGGCTCTCCTGGGAAAGGCATCTTTGGTCCTGTCTTGAATTTGTGTGATTTGTCTCCAAGCAGGATTCTGAGAGCTTTCCTAGTATTGGCTCAAGGGAGGAGATGTGCCAGATAGCCCCTGTCTACTCGAAGGAAGATTCCCAGACTAAGGCATCATGAAGAACCACAGGTTGTGGGTTTTCTTTTTCTTTTCAGATAATAAATAATTACTTTCTTCAGCATCCAAATCTCCAGCTTGGCAGGCAAAGGCACAAATGAGATCTTTCTCGTAGGAGGTGGAAATCAGCAGAGCACTACCTGAAAATAAATTGTTGATGTTTCAGGGAAAGCAGTTCATTACCAGGGACAGATCATGCAGGGAGCTAGACAAGCCTCTGTTTTTCTGAGCTCTCTCACTGCTGTGTGATGCAATCCTGTGATATGAACCTGCCAGACAGCTTCAGGCACATCAAGATGCCTTGACAGCTTATTCCAGAAACTGGTGGAGAGAAAGAAGCACATTCTGGAAGCAGCATGGCTCCAGTATAGGTAACTGGTGTGGTATTTTGTCTAAGCTGCTCCTGGAGACCTTGCAAGGCCATTAGATGCCTGCCTGCTGCAGCTGATGCAGAGCCAGGGGATGGATGGTCATCTCTTGCCTGTCTCTTGTAGACTAGGCAAGCTGCCTCTTCTGGCCTCAGAGCCTACAGTTTGGAAAAGAGAAGCCCTTTCTCTTACCCATCATTTTCCTGGCTGTCTTCAACAAAATGGTTGGAATGTGAACACAATTTTCCATCAATGAAAGGGATCATGATGCAGGGCAGAGCTGCAGAGGTTCTAAGCCCATCTGTAAGTCATGAAGGAAGATGGTTCAGAGGAAGAACACATGGAGATGAGGTGAACTGAGAAGACTTAGACAGGTTTAAGCTGATGGTTTTCTATGCCTCAGTGGGTTATAAATTGACTGGTTTCATACCTGGTGGAGGCAGAGAGCAGGCAATAGCCAGATCTGCAGGGTGTGGTTGTGTGGATGCTGCTGCCATGCCTCAAATTTTACCAGGCCCCCAGCTGTGAGATGGAAACTACCCATGGGAGTTATGTCATGCACTTATGCACTTTATGCATTGCTGACCCCGTGGCACCTGTGCTTCCCCCTAATGCTGGACTACAACCCCCAGAAGCCTGCACAGTGATGTTCTTTCAGAATAAACAGCACTCCTCCAAATATATGAAGCACTAATGATCCTCATTGGCTAGAATAGAATAGACTAGAATAGAATAGAATAAACCAGGTTGGAAGAGACCTTCAAGATCATCATGTCCAACCTATCATCCAACACCACCTAATCAACTAAACCATGCAACCAAGCATCCTGTCAAGCCTCGTCCTGAACACCCCCAGTGATGGCGACCCCACCACCTCCTCAGGCAGCCCATTCCAATGGGAAATCACTCTCTGTGTAAAACTTCCTCCTAACCTCCAGCCTAAACCTCCCCTGGTGCAGCCTGAGACTGTGTCCTCTCATTCTGGTACTGGTGGCCTGGGAGAAGAGACTAACCTCTGCCTGACTACAACCCCCCTTCAGGTAGTTGTAGAGAGCAATAAGGTCACTCCTGAGTCTCCTCTTCTCCAGGCTAAGCAACCCCAGCTCCCTCAGCCTCTCCTCATAGGGTTTGTGTTCCAAACCCCTCACCAACTTTGTTGCCCTTCTCTGGACTCGTTCCAGCAAGTCAACATCCTTCCTAAACTGAGGGGCCCAGAACTGGACACAGTACTGTTGTCTCCTCAGTAAATTGGTTTCCTCTTCATTAAAGCAACCACTTTGGGAATGCCTACTCTGAAAATAATCCTGTCACCTCCTCCAGCTACCTGCCAGGCTTTGAACACCAGAGGCATTTAAAAAGTATGTTCCAGAGTTCTTTGCATTTGGAAAGGTCTGAATATCAATCAGACACATGATGGGAGCAAGAGAGCTAACCAGCAACTTTCTCCTTCAGCTACTTCTTTTCTTTATTATTATTAGATTGGTCCCAGGTTGCTAGGTTGATTGATTAATTGCTGGTGGAATGGGAGAAAAAAAGAAAAAAGAAGGAGTAGCCTGCAAATGTGAGAAGGCACCAGAGGATTTGAGGAGGGAAGAGAGGAAAGGTGATCCATGTTGCAAAGCCAACAAGGGGAATTTGCCCTGTAACCAATTTTTTTGATTATTTTTTACTTTAATGGCAGATGGTGAAGTTTTAAGAGTCCAAAGGAACAAGAGGGAAAATCAGATTCACAGCCAAGTCAGCCACAACAAGGGAACAGAGTGAGCTATGGGAAAGAACAAAATGAAAAGTGAAAGTTTCAGCTGGAAGGTGGGGGAGGGGGTAAGAGGTCTGAGAAAAAGAGAGATGGATTGAAAGACTGGGAATTCAAAACAACAGCAAATAAGAAATTGTGACTGAAGTCTTGGAAAGGATCATGGGAGCTCACAGACTTGGTTGTAGAAAGGAAAAAGTCAGCACTTAGCAATGGGTAATATGGATCAATATAAACACATGTGGCCTCACTGTGGCAGACCCACACTCCCACCCAGCCAGCATGGTTGGGAAGCAGTTCTTAAGAGAAAGACCAATGAGGATTCTTCCCTCAGGTTGTGGCATACATTTAATCCCAAAGTTTGCAGCCAAAGTCTACAAAGCTCCTTAAAACCAATGGAAAAATAATGAGGCTGAGGTGACCAAGTTTTTCTTAATTAGCCTTCTCCTACTTTCCTGATCTTTACCAAAAATTTGATACATTAAATTGGCCTTTCTTAGAAATAACTTCTCCAGATGGAGGTGAACAGGCTGTGCAATGACGGCTGGCTGACCTGTTGACATGAAGAGAGTCAGTCCAAAGGACACAGCTGTGTGAAAGAGAGGTTTTCCTTTGCCAGTGCTCAGCTGGAAGAGATCACTTGATGATGCCATTGCCAAAGGGTTGCAAACAATGTTATATGGCTAACCCTTGATCCAAGGCTGGTCTGTGATTGTGGGGACAGAGACGATGCCCCCCACTTCTGTGAGAGCTCAGTAGAGTGTGGGTAATGCCTGGCCTTCGAGGAAGAGAGTGTGCCCAACAGCTTTGTGCAGAGAGGAGCTATTTGTGTCAGAGGCACCTCTGATCTGTTAGGATACATGTCTGCACTGCCCAAAAGAAAACATCTAGCATGCAAGCAGGTCTGGATGACCAGACCCGTATTTCCACATCACAAGTCATTCAGGCTGGAGACCACTGTTCTAGAAGCTAACTCTGGGCTGGGGAGAGCTGGGACCCTTCAGATGAGTGGTCCCTGAAGCAAATTACCTTGGCCAGTTCTTGAAGAAATGAATATGCCATGAATGTCTCCTTGTGAATCCCCATAAAAGGCACAGAATGTCTTAAAACCTGAGTCAACAAACACACACAAGTCTTGATGGAAATGCATCCCGGTCAGACAGGTCTGGATCCCATAACTATAAAGGTGTTTTATTTCCTGGAATTCTGACATCAAAGGGTGGATTTTCAAGACAAATAGCTGCTATTTTCATTTCTCTGGAGAAATCATGTGATGTGATTGACAATTAAGATCAGAAAAAGATTTGATGGGCAAAAGATCAGGAAATAAATCTCCCCACACCAGCAAATCCAGGGCTGTTATCAAAAGCTATTCACCCCCTCTCAGCACTATGAGGATCACAGGAATTTGGGACCTAATTTAGGGGTGGTTTTTTTTTTTAGTAACACTAACAGAGGATTGAGGAAATTTGGCTTAGTTTTACCTGCTACAAAGTGCCATAAGTGCTAGAGTGAAGGAACAGATACTGAGTCAGATTCCCCAGAGATGGCACAATAAAGACACAGGCTTGCAGCATCCTTCCCTGGGTATTTTAAGCCTATGGGGCCAAGAGCTTTTCCCACATAGTGAGCAAACATCACTACTTTCCTCCATTCAGTATTTCAGTGAATGGAAGAGTTGCAATACTAGAAAATAAAGAGTACCATTTAAGACTGCATTGGCAAGAGGCAGTGACAAAAACAGATGTGATCTGCTCAGAGATGGTAGAAAAGAGGGAGGGGAGAAGTTGATACTAGTCACAGACATCCCCAAAAACTCAGGCAGATTAGCAGGCCTACATTTCTACAGCCTTGTCTCCACTCATCTCAGAACATTGGGGAGCTTGGGCTAGATTTGACATTGATTAACCATTTTACTCCAAAGAAAGAACATTTTCTTTCCTGAGACTATTACATTTGTGTGTCACAACACACAGTCCAGACCACTCTGGTTACAGACAAAGGCATATGGTTTTATTTCTCTGGTAAGCTTAATGGTGTGCAGGAGGCAAGGTTGAGATACAGTGTTGGTTTTCCTCCAAGGGATGGTGCAGAGTCCTGAGGTGTGGCACAAGCTCAACCTGAAGCTGGGTTTGGGCCCTGTGTCCTACCTCAGTCATGTTCTTAAGGGTATTTGAGAAACAACCTCAAAACATGGGTAGAGAGTCAGCAGCTCAGTACTGACAGAGCAGGGTGATGTTCCTGATGGCTGCTCTTATTCACACCATTCCTAGGGAAGGAAAGATGATCTTCTTAGTCCCATGGAGTTCAGCCTGGCTGAAATCCAGCCATGGGGTCAGATATGACAATTCAATAGGAAATGAGAAGTCCTTCCTCCCTCCTGCACCATCCCTCGCTCCAGATCAAGCTGTTGTGCAGGTGGTGGTGCTGCTGTCAAGCAGAGGGAGTTCTCCTGATGCACAATCACCTACCACTTTACTCAGAGTATTTCTGTGGACATTTGGGCTGTCTAGATCCTACAGTAACGTTTAAATGCTAACATTGCTCTACAGCCCAGAAATAGTTATAGAAGTACAGGAGAGACAGCCTCTCTTTCTGCTTACTATTCAGAGTTAGATAAAACTACTTTCAGGTGGAAGGTTGCCACCATCAGAACAAACATATAACTTTCTTCCCCCCCCCCCCAATTTTTCTTTTTTGTTTCAAAACTTACCTAAAGACAACATCATTATTTTCTGATTGTTCCAGCTTGAATCCAGGAAAGCACCTTAAGAACTTGCTTAACTTTTGGTATGTGAGTAATCCTGCTCTTCTTTGGCAAAGCACTTAAGCACATGCTTAATTTTAAATTTGTTCTTGAGCAGAGTGAAATGTAAGCTGGTGTTTGAGTGCTCTGCTGGATGGTAGCCAGAGAGCTCAGCACCTTAGGGGGCTCAGCTCCTCAAAGAAAGATGCCATGATTCAAGAAAGCTGTTAACTTTAAGTACTTGCTTAAGTTTCAGGTGTAATGTGGAATAAAGGCTTAACCTGTGAAGTTGTGAGTAATGGGGGACAAATGCCAACCAGAGCTGGTAAAAGAATGAAGAAAAGTTCCCTCATTGTTTTCCACCAGTATTCTTCTCTCTCTCTTTTTGCTAGTGTTTTGCTTTTTGGGAAACATTGGCAACTCTCTGTGGGAGTTTAAAGTAGCCAAACTTTATTCACAAAACTAAAGCTGGTCAAGATCTTGAAAGTCCCAATTCTTCTCCCCATGGAAAGGACAATGACCTCTTTTGTAACTTAGTTATGAAGTCCACATGCACATATTTTGCAGAAAAATTGATTGTTAAGGTTTTAAGAGAAGTAATGGATGCATTATGTGTATGTGTGTGTATATATATATATATATATATGCACACTCATGCAGGTATATAAAGATATGCAAGTATATTCCTCCTCTCTTTCCCAGATTCTTTCTTAATAAAGGATGTAACTTTGCAAGGACATGTCAGGAAAAAAGCCAGCTGCAGAGAACACATCAAAAAATACCCCTGTCCTTAAGGCTTCCCAACCATCCCAGTGTGGAAGCTTCTCTTCTTGGTGGTTTTGTAAGCTCCGGTGGTTTGTGAAGCATCAGACAAGTCTGGCTAAGATCTGAATGTTGCCCATCTGAGCACACATGTCAGTAAAATTTTATGGGGGGGGGAATTCCACATTTTAGGGAAAAAAAGAAAAGGAGCAGAGGTTTGAGTCTGTTTCTCTTTAAAAATGGCAGCTGTTTGAAAGCTGCCTACAAGTTCAAAATGTTAGAAGCTGGTATTAGGAGCTCAAACCTGGTGTTAACAGAAATGAAGGAATGGATACCATGATCACATATGTGATATTGATGCAAGAGTTGATGGGAAGTCAGACAGAGAACTCTTGTGTAGATGTAACATACTTGTAAATTATGTTTAGGGTCCTCTTCAGTCTTCTGTCCATAGAGGATTGCTGCCTGCCATCCCTACAGCGTGATAAAAGGCTTTCTCCAGGCCAAGCAGTAGAGCTGAGGCACTGGTGAAGACAGTGATGAGGGAGGAGGATTGATTTCTCTTGCATAACGGCCACATAGACATAGAAGAGAGTTTGGTCTGAGTATTAAGCAGAAATTGGAAGGTATTTTTCCCTCCTAAACAAAGCAAACACTATGAAACAAACCTTCTGTTTTAGTTAATTCTGATCTATTTTGGATACCTTCCTAAGTCAGGCCACTTTAAAAGGAAAAATAATACCAATGAATGAATATTAACAATGCAATAAAATGCTTGAAAACGTTCCAAGTGAAACCTTTCATTTTTAATATGTCAAAGCATAGCATTTTGACACCTAAGAAAATTTAAACATAGATTTTTCTCCCCACTGTCTTGCCAAGTGTTAATTCAGCACATGATTCTGCCCTCCCTGAAATGCATTTTTCTGATGGTAGTAACTCTCTGGCAATTCTGTTTCCACAGCAGGAGCAGCAGGAGAGGATTTCTTACAGCACCAATTGTCCTAGAGATTTGGCTGCCTCAAGGGCATTTACCCCTGTGAGGTTGTGTCTGATACTCTTGTAGTGGTGTGTGGAGTTGGTCCATAGCAACAGCAGCAAACATCTGACAACTTGTTTATTCATGTCTGGATCTCCAGCTCAGACCCTCCTGAATACTCACGTGCCACAGAACAAAATGTAGCTTGTACATGTGTTTGCTCTTAACCCCTCTTTTCAGGGAAACCTGACAGAGTAAAGGGTTAACAGGTCTGCAGAATGGCCAAGGGAAGTGGGAGAGCCATCAAGCCCAGATCTTCACCAGTGTCTGTCATTGCAGGTTCTGTCTTTCAAAGACTATATAAATAAACTCCCTAGTAAACTCAGCAATTTTGTCATCATAAAGGCTGGCAGCCTTTCCTGGCAATAAAATAAACTCTAATCATTTCTTCAAATAAAACATAAATAGCAGCAGTGCTTTCACATGGGGGTCTGGCTGATTTTTCTTCTCCCCCTACCCCTCCAGCCACCTCACCATGTGCATGCCATGCCAGCCTGTGATGGATGGAGAAACACAGGGACACTCTGCTGCTAAATGTCTAAAAGGAAACAGACCCTGTGTCTGCGATGTAAATTAGGAATGGGCAAGGAGCTCAAATGAAATAAGAAACCTCTCTGATCCTCCTGCCGTGCTGCTCAACCAGATCAAAAATATTTCTGCCCTTCCTCCACAGAACCCAAGGATGATTTCCTTCCCTTTCTCAAGCACACCTATTTCCTTACCAGCTCTCTTCTCCTACAAAAGAGCTCTGATAATCACAGAAGCTTATTCTTGCCATTGCCCTCTGTGGTGTGGCTGATAGAAAACCATGCTTTGCAAAGAATATGTTCAATGGAGAACAACAATGAAACGTGGAGTAAAAAAATATGCATCTCAGGGGTGTTTCATCTCTTTTCCTGTAGAAAATCAACAACAAACCATGCAAACATGAGGGGAGGGGAGGGGAGGGGAGGGGAGGGGAGGGGAGGGGAGGGGAGGGGAGGGGAGGGGAGGGGAGGGGAGGGGAGGGGAGGGGAGGGGAGGGGAGGGGAGGGGAGGGGAGGGGAGGGGAGGGGAGGGGAGGGGAGGGGAGGGGAGGGGAGGGGAGGGGAGGGGAGGGGCAGCACAAATGGCAGCTTCAACTGCTAGGAAGCAGCAACAAGGCTCAACCTTGCCATGGCTGGGGGTCCACAGTGATGCCAAGAGCACATCAAGAGGGCCATTCAGTCATGCATCCATCTCAAAAACCAAGCACAATATGGTCCAGGTTCAGTTCAGTCATCTGTGAAATAGAGCTGCTGGCGTTTGTCCTAGTGCAGCATCAGCCTCTCCAGATGATGAATGCACATCACTAGGGCCCGATCATCAACAAAGTCCATCTTCCTCTGCATTAGATCAAGGCAACAGAAGTTTTGCTAAGTGTTCAGTGGAGGGGCTTTTTTTTGCAATGAAAATACCAAGTTCAAGAATTACAGAACTGTTTGTGTTGGAAAAGGTCTCTAGGGTCATTGAGAACATCTCATTAAACCATGTACCAAAGCACCATGTCTACACATTTTTTTAACACTTCTAGGGATGGTAACCCCACAGCCTCCCTGGGAAGCCTATTCCAATGCCTGAGCACCTTTTCAGTAAAGAAATTTATCCTAATATCCAATCTAAGCTGCACCTGGTGCAATTAGAGGCCATTTCCTCTCTTCTAGACAGTATGGAGAAGATCTTGACACCCACCCCACTACAGCCTCTTTCCAGGTAGCTGTAGACAGCAATGATGTATCATAGTATCATAGTATCAGTCAGAGTTGGAAGGGACCACAAGGATGATCTAGTTCCAAACCCCCTGCCATGGGCAGGGACACCTCACACTAGATCAGGCTGGCCAGAGCCTCATCCAGCCTGGGCTTAAACACCTCCAGGGACGGGGCCTCAACCACCTCCCTGGACAACCCATTCCAGACCTTCACCACTCTCATGGTGAAGAACTTCCTCCTCACATCCAGCCTGAATCTCCCCACCTCTGGCTTCATTCCATTCCCCCTAGTCCTATCACTACCTGCTATCGTGAGAAGTCCCTCTCCAGCCTTCTTGTAGGCCCCCTTCAGATACTGGAAGGCCACAATTAGGTCACCTCGGAGACTTTTTTTCTCCAGACTGAACAGCCCCAGCTCCTTCAGTCTGTCCTCATAGGAGAGGTGCTCCAGCCCTCTGATCATCCTCATGGCCCTTCTCTGGACACTCTCCAGCACGTCCATATCCCTCTTGTAATAGGGGCTCCAGAACTAGATGCAGTACTCCAGGTGGGGTCTCACCAGAGCTGAGTAGAGGGGGAGAATCACCTCCCTTGACCTGCTGGCCACACTTCTCTTGATGCAGCCCAGGATCTGACTGGCTTTCTGGGCTGCACGTGCACATTGAGAGTTCATGTTGAGCTTCTCATCCACCAGCACCCCCAAGTCTCTCTCTTCTGGGCTGCTTTCCAGCCAGTCACTGCCCAGCCTGTATTTGTGCCTGGGATTACCCCAACCCAGATGCAGGACCTTGCACTTGGTCTTGTTGAACCTCATGAGGTTGACTTGTGCCCACCTCTCTAGCCTGTCAAGGTCCCTCTGGATGGCATCCCTTCCCTCCACTGTGTCTGCTGCACCACACAGCTTGGTGTCATCAGCAAACTTGCTGAGGTTGCACTCAATGCTGCTGTCCATGTCACCGACAGAAGATGTTGAACAAGACTGGTCCCAGTACTGATCCCTGAGGGACTCCATTTGTCACTGGTCTCCCCTCAGCTTCCCCTTCTCCAGATTAAACAATACCAATTCTCTCAACTGTTCCTCATAAGACTTGTTCTCTAGACCCTTCACAGGCTTTGTTGCCCTTAATCACTTCTTGGCCTTTCAGCTAACAGCAAGTATAGTGCAGGGAACTTCAGAGTGTTTTGAAAAAGCTTAGTAAAAGTTTCACTGAGCATCTCAGTTTCTTAAAACTCTAAGGACATAGGTTTCTTCTGACATATACTTTGAAATAAAACTTATTGGCTTTTCCATGCAAAGCCACCTTTGAGTTTAGTGTCCTTATTTTGTTTTGCTTTTGGTCAAAACTGCAAGGCAGTGTTTCTCTCTCAAGCTTCACCCAATTGGTTCTCTCTACTGGAATGGTTATTAATTTGGTTTGCTTTGCTAAATTAAAATAATAATAAACAAATAAATTATTCATCATCATCATCATCACATCAGTTGATTGCTGAAGAATGAGAAACCATTCATTTGGATACCTAGCTTCTGCCACTCCACTCTTAGCAACTTGCAGCACAGGGCATGTGACCGTCATGGACAAGAGCATCTGCTCAGCACTTCTATTGCTTAAAAAAAAAACACAAGGGAGCAACTTCCCTGGAAAAGTTTCTGGCCTGCATGATGCCTAGAGAATAGAAAGGTTCATCTTAAACTCACTGAAATCTGTACCTTGATGAAAAGTATTTTCTCTTTGGAAATGCAATAAAACAGGGTTTCAAGTGCTATGAATAAACTTGTCAATGAACTAGAAATGTGCACACACTCCTCAAGATTTTCATTTGCATTCAATAGAATATGAAAAAATAACAGTGCAATATCACACTTTTTCATTTCAGTGATGAAAATTGAATGCTTTCAACTAGATTTTCCAGCTTCAAGCCAGGTTGTAGCTTCTTGGGCAGTAGTTTTGGGCATTATTGTATCATTTATTAAATTAACCTATAATTTAAAAGGCAAACAAACAAAAGCAAACACAAAATAAAACAACCCCCCCCCAAAAAAAACCCACAAAAACCCAAACAAAACCCAACCAACCAAAGAAGCAACAAAGAAAACAAAAAAAACCCTTTGAATTTTAAATTAAACTACTTCCAGACAAGTCAAACTACTTGCAGACATGTCCAGAGAAGGGCAACAAAGTTGGTGAGGGGTTTGGAACACAAGCCTTACGAAGAGAGACTGAGGGAGCTGGGGTTGCTTAGCCTGGAGAGGAGGAGGCTCAGGTGAGACCTTATTGCTCTCTACAACTACCTGAAGGGAGGTTGTAGACAGGCAGAGGTTGGTCTCTTCTCCCAGGCAACCAGCACCAGAACAAGGGAACACAGTCTCAAGCTGCACCGGGGGAGGTTTAGGCTGGATGTTAGGAAGAAATTCTACACAGAAAGAGTAATTTCCCATTGGAACAGGCTGCCTGAGGAGGTGGTGGAGTCACCATCATTGGAGGTGTTTAGGAGGAGACTTGATAGGGTGCTTGGTTGCATGG
Source organism: Dryobates pubescens (assembly GCF_014839835.1). Taxonomy (NCBI): domain Eukaryota; kingdom Metazoa; phylum Chordata; class Aves; order Piciformes; family Picidae; genus Dryobates; species Dryobates pubescens. Next base: position 25,057,079 of record NC_071613.1, on the reverse strand, counting down.
TTTAGTTGATTAGGTGGGTTGGATAATAGTTTGGACCCGATGATCTTGAAGGTCTCTTCCAACCTGGTTTATTCTATTCTATTCTATTCTATTCTATTCTACAGTGGAAAATTGCTGTCCCACAGAATAGACAATCATCATTCGCCTTTTCTTCTTCACTCACCTCTGCCAGCTTCATGTATCTAAAAAGTTTCTCACATTAGACAAGTGGTAAAAGGACACCTGAGAATAAAAGGTCCCATCTTGAAGAACCTGTTTATGTCACACTTGCCCATTCTTGTCATACCTGGGATACTGTTCACCTGCCTGAAAAGATTCAAAGTAATCATAGAATCTTTTAGGCTGGTTTAAGATGGTCAAGTTCAACGATTTACCTAGCACAGCCAAGTGCAAGATCTGCCACTTGGCCTTGTTGAACCTCATACCATTGGCCTCAGCCCATTGATCCAGCCCGTCCTGATTCCTCCGTCGATCCTCCCCACCTGCAAGCAGATCATCACTCCTGCCCAACTTGCTGTCATCTGCAAACTTACTGAGGGTACACTCAATCACCTTCATTGATAAAAATATTAAAGAAAACCAGTCCTAGTACTGAGCCCTGAGGAACACCACTTGTAACCAGTTGCCGACTGGCTTTAACTCCATTCACCACCACTCTTTGGGCCCAACCATCCAGCCAATTTTTCACCCAGCAAAGTGTACACCCATCCAAGCCATGAGCAGCCAGTTTCTCCAGGAAAGTGCTATAGGAAATGTCTTTGATAAAGGCCATGTAAAGAACATGCACAGCCTTTTGCTCATACAGTGGGTGCGTCACCTTGTCATAGAAGAAGAGGTTAGCCAGGATTAACTCAGGTGAGTCAAGTATGACCTACCTGCCTTTCATAAACCCATTCTTGACTAGGCCTTCTCACCTGGTTGTCCCATATGTACTGTGTGATGCCACTCAGGATGATTTGCTCTTGGCACCAAGGTCAGACTGACAGGTCTCTAGTTGCCTGCATACGCCTTCCAGAGTTTCTTGTAGATGAGTCTGCTAACCTCCAGACAACTGGGTCCTCTGTAGTTAACCAGGACTTCTAGTAAATTATGAGATGTGGCTTGGTGAGCACTTCCTCCAGATGCCTGAGTACAGAATACAGCATTAACCAGGATGGAAAAGACCTCCAAGATCATCAAGTCCAACCCATCACCCAACACCATCAACTAAACCATGGTACTAAGTGCCTCATCCAGTCTCTTCTTAAACACATCCCCTTGGGTGGATCCCACCTGGGATGTGTGTGTCTCAGTGGAGTAGTATGTCAGAGGACTTAGTAGTACGTTAGAGGACACAGTCTCAAGCTGTGCCAGGGGAAATTTAGGCTCGAGGTGAGGAGAAAGTTCTTCACGGAGAGAGTTGTTAGCTGTTGGAATGGGCTGCCCAGGGAGGTGGTGGAGTCACCATCCCTGGAGGTGTTCAAGAGGGGATTGGACATGGCACTTGGTGCCATGGTTTAGTAGTCATGAGGTCTGTGGTGACCGGTTGGACTTGATGATCTTTGAGGTCTCTTCCAACCTTGGTGATTCTATGATTCTAATGGCAATTTCCTGTGGGGTTATGGGGACTTTATAGCACACCCCACATTTAGGGAGGAGACTGGGTACCCAAAGAACAATTGGTCTTACTATTAGAGACTGTGGCAAACAAGGCATGAAGTGCCTCAGCCTTTTCCTGATTCTTGGTCACTATGTTTCACCCTGTATCCAATAAAGTAATAATGATAATATCATCCAACTGAAGGATCGTGCAGCTTGACCAAGTGCAATTACACTTTAAAATTGCATTTTAAAGTGGCAATTGGATTCTTCATTCTAAGAATCAAGAAGCATAGCCTCTGCAAATCTTTCTTTGACTTGCAGCACTGTTTATGTGGCTGGTTGGATTATCAGAATGGGGGTTTTGTCAAGGTTTTCGTCAGGGTTTTTTTCTGGTTGCCCTTTTTCTTGGGGGGGGGTGGGGTGGGTGTGGGTGTCTTTGTATCCTCCCCCCCCCCCCCCATATTCTCAGATCTTCTCCCAGACAGCCATTTCCTGGCTCATATTGCATGAACATTTTTTATAATGCTTCTTTCATCTGATTTCAGAAATGCTTTGATCAAAATCTCCCTTCTGAATACTGAATGTGGTTTGCATCATCAAGCTGTGGCTATTGCTAATAAAAGGAAAGAATTGACTTTTAATGGCTTTGTTGGTGTTTGTGTGATCCAGAAAGAAATCACTGGGAATATACCTGCAAGTAACAGAAGCCCCTTAGTGCTTATTTTGTAGGGATTGTTTTTTCAGGCCTTTTTTTTCCCCTTTCATTTCAGCTGTTGTTGTTGTTAGAATTTTTATGGAGTCATTCAAGAAGCTTGGCTTGTTTTTATTTTTAAAATACAAATTAGTTTGATTTCTGGTTTGGTTTGGTTTTGGTTTTGCTTTGTTTTGTTTTTTCCTCTGGGGATACCTTGTGTGAAATGATTTTTCACTGCAAGTCTGTCTGCAGAAAAAAATCCATTCCATGTGCACTCACATTTTGAAGCAGTTCTAGAGAGGTAAATGATGGTGATACTTGCTAATGACCATTTTTCAATAATAAGCATTTCCACCCCCATCTCCATCCCCAAAAAAATACATGGCAGAGATCATTACAAGACCTCCATCCACAGAGTCCCCTTAGACCACCCTGTGGAAGTGGGAACATCATTACATGCTTTCATTCCCACAGAAAAGAGCAAGCTGAGGAAGGTCTATGTGCAATGTGAATCCCACCACAGTTAAGACAAGGCAGCTGCCCATCCCTGACATGCTCAACCCCATTTGCATCAACACCAGGTCTGGAAACTGAGAGGCAGAGTTCTATAAGGTTGAGGGCAATCTGCTTTGTGTTTCTCATGCAGTGGAAGCACAGAAGCATCTGCTCCTCATTACAAGCAACTGTTTTGGCTAGATACAGGTAGCTTGTTTTCACTAGGTAGCTCTGGCATTAAAATCTTATCTTGTAATTTACTAATTTTAGGGGAGAAAGTGTCAGATTTTAATTTGCAGATGTCTTGTGTTGAAGGACCCACAGAATCTGTAGCGCTGGCTGAGCTCTTCCCTATGTCCAGGTATCTTGCCTGGTTATACATCAACAGCTTGATCTCTCCTCTGCCTGCTCAACTAGAGAGCTGTCTGCTGTCAGACTTCTGACCTAAGGCATTGTAGGCTTTAACATCTCCACATATACAGTTTAGTTCCTCTTGTCAGGTTCTAGCCATCTTTTTTTCTGCACTGCTGGTGTCTTTGTTTCCCAGAGACACCCCTGTCCATCGATTACACTTCCACCCTTGATCTTGGCAAAGCAATATCTCTGGAACTTGCCACAAGGGAAAAAATTATTATTTTCTGGTTTTGTTTTGTTTTTTTTCTTCTTTCTTAAGACATTATCAACTGCATCTAGTTCTGCAGCCTTCCAACCACTTGGTTGAACAATACTGCAATTAACTAAGTGTGGGAATGACGATATGGCTCATTTGAGGTTTTGTTTCCACTCAGATGAGAGCTAATCTCCCCTGTGAGTTTGAACATTTCTCTTCCTGATGAATTGTTTATTTTTTGATTCTGGAAGATTTCTAAGAATAGCATTTTGGGTTCCATAAAAATCTACTCTCCTGCTTTGATTCATTGCACTTAAAGACGCTGTTGTCATTCTCCCAAGTGTTGGCATGCAGTATTTGACAATCTCCAATGGAGAAAATTCCTAGAATATAAGAACAAGACTTTATGCTTTGACTTAATTTTCTTTTCCTTTCTCTGCAGTTGCAAAATGGATGTTTATTTTTCATTAGCAATGCCACATGGTTTTTGAAGGCATGTTCCCTTTGGTTTTTAGACTGCCTCTTTTTCCAGTGGTAGATTTGCCCAGACTTTTAGCTTTTGTTCTTTGTGGATGTTATTCTAGTGGGCTGGTGCTCCCGTAGGAAACACAACCATGGCCCTGCTGTGTCATGTGGTTTCTGCAGCAGTATGAGTTTGTTGAGCTGGGAGAACTGGCTTGGGGCTAGGCAGCAGTCAGTGACTCAACAGCTACAGTGGCTGCCTTGAAGACAAGTACCTTCTCCCTATGTGTAATTGTATTGTGGGTCAGAAAACAACAGAACAGACAGTGCAAGCCTGCAGATGGGGATAGTACCTGCAGTGGAACTCCTTGGTGTCCTAGATCTCCTAGGTCTTCCTAACTCTACCCAGGGTGGGCCGCCATCTGAGCAGGACACCCTGAAACAGAGGCTCAGAGCACAAGGCTGGCTGGATGAACCAGAGCTCAGCATTACCCACGTGGTGGTCAGTGGAATGCTCTCCAGATTTGCAACCTCCCTGTGGTATTGGTCATTGTCATAGCCCTGCCACCAACACTTGCACAGCAAATTGCAGAGATATTAAAGCAGGGGTGGCTTTAGCTTTTGCCTGCCCTTTGATGGCAAAGCGTACGTGTAGGAATCTCCTAGTGCAGCCTGCACACAAACAGCGATAGTCATCACACTGGAGGTTTCCAACCTGAACCCTGCAGATTTTCTCATATCTGATGTAGATCTGCAGCTTGTCTTCCAGTATCACAGACACCAGATTTACTGTACAGCCTTAGTTCTGCCCACCCAGTTCTTTTAATGACCTAGGTATCTTCCAATCATCCTAATTCTTTCAGCTGATGCCATCTGATATGAATCACTCTAGCACCACAGCATTATTATTATTATTATTATTATTATTATTATTATTATTATTATCATCATCATCATCATATTTTTTCTTTCCAAGACAAGCTTTCCTCATCGTTCACCTCACCAGGAAGCATACAGGGTCTGGGGTAACATTAGGTTCCTGCAAGTGCTAGAGAGCTTCCTGGTGGCCTGGGCCTTCAAGCCAGAATCCACCCATATTTGTGGTGCCTTTGAGCCACTTATAAATAGATCTCTCTCATGCGGCTGTTTCATGTGCAACCATGGGACCAAGGGGAAGCAGCTCAGATCTCAGGCACATTGTACAGGCTCTGGTGTCATCCCAGCCATCCATCAATGCTGAAAGCCTTATGAAATCCAGAAGAGATTCTGACATGCGATTTGCTCACTCCATCATGGGGGACGGGGGCGGGGACAACTATTTTCTTTCCAGGCAAGCGAGCGAGCGAGCGAGCATGCAAACTGGCAGAACTCCTGCCACAAGGAACGAATTTGCACACACACTTTGATCCCTTTATGATTTTTTTATTTGTGTTAGCCACATCCTCTTCGCTGCACCACTCAGCAAAAGATGCTTTAAATTAGACGAGGCTTGGAAAACACTCTCTTTGTGGCTCCCTCCTCCCCAAGCCTTGCCTGCCCCCAAGGCTTAGTATTGGTCTGGTAGCCAGAGCTTTGCCTAACATGAAACTGGCACAAATGAAAAAGCGGATAAATAAACGTCCAGGAATCTTGCTTGTCATATTTAATCCATCATGTTTCCCAAACAGCCTGGTCAAAAAATTCTGCAGCAGTGTTTACATCATTCTGATTGAAAGCTACATCTGTGCATATAAATACCATTCCTGGATGCAGCTCCAGTTTCACATGAAGGCATCTATCGTTCTGTCTGCCCTCACCATTGAAAAAAACCCCACAACCTTTTGCAATTCTCCCTTCTTTCATTTGTGCCCAATCCAACTCCAGCACGTGCACACTTACGGTTTTTTCCATCCTTTCCTCAAGTCTTCTGGTAAGCATTGCCCAATTCTGTGATCTTCTGCTACACATGATGGGTGATGTGCAAAGTAGAATTCAGGAGACCATGAGCAGATAGTAATCACTTTGCTAATGAAAGTGACACAGTGCAAGCACCAAGACACACACCCTGGTATGGTTTTACTTCATCATGACCCACATGTCTGGTACCATGCACAGCAACCCTGCTTTGGGGTGGGGAAAATCACCAGAAACATGTCAAGCCAATGCAAATGAGAAACATTTTCTTTTGTAGTGACTGGAAGGTACAACTGGAAGAGGAGAAAAACCTATTTCAGCACTAGATCCAAGAGTAGGAGATGGTCACTGACCTTACATCCAGGCAATCAATGGCAAGCAGTCACGGTGGTTGAAGTTAAGAAATGACCACAGAGAATCCAACACGTCCACATGCCATGAACCACCAAACACTTCCCATCAGTTCCATCGCTTCGACAGATTGTATAGCTAATGAAAAGGGGGGTGGAAGTATATGAGAAAAGGAAACTCTAGGCTCTTTGGGATCAGATGATACATTTTTCTCCCATCAAAAATTGTGTTTTCTATTTATTCCGTGGGCTTCTCCTGTTAGAAGAGAATCAATCAAAATTGTCCTTTCCCATTCTCACCATCCCCCCCCCACTATTTTTGTTCATGGCCAAAATTACTCTTCACCCTGGGCACAAATCATCTCCTGAAAATTGCATTTTTCAGTGGTAGGTGGTTTCACCACAAAATGTCATGCTATGGTGCCTCCAGTAGTTCTTACCCCACTCAGATACACATATTTCTGTAAAATACTTTGCCCACCGAACTCTCTTTTAACACTGCCACGTGATTAAATAACTTCATTTTTTAAGCCTCACCCTGATTTGGTGGCAGGATTTTTAACCATATATTTGGCAGTATTGTCCAGAGGTTGGATTTTGCAATAGGATTGGAGACAGACATCCTAGAAGTGAAAGGCTTTGAAAAACCAGGCCCTGCTATGTACATCCCCCTTGGGTTTAGGATGCTTTCTGAGCCCTTGTCATTGAAAACATCCAGTTCCAAAAGAAAACAACACCTGTTTTATTCAGCCAAGCAGCACAGGCATTTCCCAGGTGCCTCTTAACACCCCTAGGAATAAAAATAAGGCTGTTAGATGATGCATCACAGATAAATCAGTGTTTTACCTGTCAGAAAACACCCACCTGTTTATCTATAAAAGCGCTGTTATCGTCCCTGATTCTGCAATTAGGGCCTCACAGATGACTAAGACAGACACCACAACCTAAAATAACAGCAAACCATGTAACTCTATAAAAAGTTTTTAATCCCTGTAAAATATAAGAGACTGTAAACCCACTTTTACCCTTCCTCCTTGAGCTCTTGCCTACTCAAAAGCAGGAGCTGCTTCTGGCCTCCAGATGTCAAACCCACAAGCTCTTCCCCTTTTTCTATTTTTGCTCTACACTTTGATCTTCCTCAACAGCTGCCTGGGGAAGTGGGGGGAGGCACATGGGGTTGGGGGCGGTGGATGCTGCCATGCCCCCTTCGAGCCCATGGACTTCACCCCTTTGTTTCTCCTTGTCCATCTTAAGGATGGGAGAGAAATCCATAGAAAAAGTGGAGTGAAAACCTGTGAGAGAGGTGGGAGAAGGGTGGTGGGGAGAGATGGGTGGCAGGGCTGGGAGAATGCAAAGAGGGAAGGGTGATGGGTAGAAAGGGAGCTGCTGGGTGGGCATGACTGAGCAGAAGAAGGGGTGGAGGACATCTGCCTGTGGACTCAGCACTAAGGTCTGAGTGGAGGTAGGTCTTTTGTGGGGTAGGAAGGAGTTTGTCCCTTACAACACATTGCTTTGAGGCAAAGCAAGATGCAGAACCCGATAGCAAAATGCTGTCTCAAGCCATGGGGGCAGCTGGAGGTACTGCAGAAGACAGTACCTCCATAGCCATTACCTGTCTTTCTTATTCCCTAAATAAATCTTATCTACTTCTGGCACATCTGATCACCCTGGACTTTCTTTCTCCCTGCACCAAAGGTTGAACACCACAGCATTAAAGGCAGGAGAAGGTGCTATCTGTAGCAGTGTAAGTACAGTGACGTATGAATCACTTGCTACCAGCAAAGAACCTGACCTCCAGACATCTCCCCAAAGAGATGGGATTCCCTTTCAAAGGCAGCTGAGTCCTGCCCAGAGCAGTGACTTGGTCATAATTCACTACATGATCAATGGGCTGCACCACCCCATAGTGCCTTAGACCAAATAACATCTTGGAACCTACCCTCCCCCCAATAAAAAATAAATCTTTTTCATGCAATATCACAGAAGGGAAAATTAAATTATATTATCAATGTGACTAATTCCTGGAGCAAAGGAAGCAATATTACAGCTGGAGAGTCATTGTCCAATTTGAGAGTTGTGAATAGCTTCTTCCTGTTTCCCTGCCAATATTTTGTCGTTGTGGTGGGTAACACAGGAGGTTTTTTCACAGCACAGCTCACCTTGCCTTAAGAGACTCCCTCAACAGCTTCAGGTTGGCGTGCTGAGAGGATTGTGCATCTTGATGATTTACTGTCAAAAAAAGACAAGGGAAAAAATGGTTGGTTTAAAAACCTATGGTGGTGGAATGGGTAGGAATTGATATTTGTGACCAAACCAAATCACATCAGTTATTTGCCCTGTTTCTGGATGCCACGTGCTCTCTGCTGACAGCCAGAGTGAGGAAATATTCAGGCATATCACATGGAGATAAACTGTCAAAACAGAGCTTGGGAGTTGTGCTGGAGCAGGAGAGCAGCTCTTCCACATAAGCACAGCCCTCACTTGAGATAATGGGGGGGGAGGAGGGGAGAATATGACCCCAACAGTCTCCTGAGGAACATATGGCTGGTATCTCCTGGGATGACCAATAACCAGGTTCAAAAAGCAGGCTATGAGAGGGATAGAACAGCTTTCCAGAAACCCACCCCAGAGAAGTATTTTGGTCACAGAGTACTAAGATGATTTAGAAGGTAGAGCACATGAATTTGTGTCAAATTTCACTTTCCTCTGCTCTCCAGCACCCACCCGGTTGCCTGTTATTCTCCAGCCTCCCTTGCTACATCTGCCTCCCTCCCAGCCACCATCACCTCGTTGCTCATTGTGGCACTGGCCAGGGTGATGACAGGCAGGCTTTGCACATGCTCAAGGGTTGCACAGTGAGTGCTCCACAGGTCAGAGCCCCCCTCAGCCACCTCCGTGTCCCCAGAGGAGCTTGCCTTCACCTGGAGAGCAAGTGACCACGCCACGAGGATGCTGCCTCCTCCCTGGTGCCCACCCTCTCCTGGGTGTTTCCTTGTAGCCATGGCAGTGTAAAAAGCTAAAAACAGCTTCAACAAAGTGCAAACAGGTGTTTCCTATAGATACCTGTGTGCATACACACATATCTCCCTGGTGTGGCACTGAATCTGCTTGCTGTTTTCTGTTTAAAAGCTTCAGTTTTGCCCCGAGGCACTCGCAAAAGCAAGCCCGTGATACACATTACAGACAGATACCAGCACAGAAATCTCCTCTCCTGCAGCTGTAACGACTCTTTCCCTTGTAAACATATCACATTGAGATCAAAATTCGCTCCCTCCAAATGAATTCCTGCATCTCCACCAGCTGCATACTTGCGGCTGTTTAGTATTCCAAATTTAGGCATTGGCAGAAATAGAGAATAAGTGAGGATAAGAACACATATGCTGAGAAATGCAGTGCTGAAGGGTATCCCACCCTGAATTTAAATAGTAGAACTAAAATATCTCGTGTGTGTGTATACACATAGGCACATATGTCATGGTACTTAAGCAAACATTACATCCACAGACCATTGAGCATTTGCCTCTCCTGTGTCACATTTGGAAAGTGCTAATGCCTTATGGGAAATGGGGAAGAAAAAAAAATGTTTTGTTCTGAAGCAACACAGCTTACTATTCTGCTTTGCTGACTTTCTCCTCTCTTGCAGCAAAAAGCAAGTAAACAATGCACCGAATGCTTCTGCTTGCTCCATGTATAAAGTAATTCTGTTCCTTGGAACCAGACTAACTGGGAGCAGGGCTTTTTTTCCCCAAATATGTTTTTAATGCTTTACAAATCATCAATTCCTGTTGCTTGCCATCTTCTTGGGAAAAAACACCCAAACAAACAAACAAAAGCCCAAAGAAACAACAAGCCACCAACTATCCAAGTCAATTGCCAGAGAAAAGGCTAGAGTTGTAAAAATTGGACTAAAATCACCCCATTTCTAGGCTGATACAGGAGATCAAGAGGGAGAGAATGGTTCTCCTTGCAGAAACAGTCACTTTAGGGCTTATGCCTGTCTGGGCTGACCTCTCAAGAACCAGCAAGGACACTTGGAGGGACAGCAGGGTCAGTGACTCCATGCTTTGAATGGTTTGGCAGATGTGGAGGCATGCTATGAACCCCCATCTTCATGAAGAAGCTGATGTTCCTCCACATGGGGAAATACATTAGCTCTGGATTAGGAATTTCATCAAAAACGTTGCGTCATTGCCCCAAAACAGTAACAATTTTAGCAAAGCTTGCAAGGAAAATGGAAACTTTGACGCATCTACCAGATATTTCATTAAACATCACTGCCCTCTGAAAGAGCTGTGGGCTGTTAGATGAACTTGCACACCAGTCCAGCAGAGGTTATCAATTTAACAGGCTCCTACTACCATGGATATATCTTAACTCTCCATGAAGAAAATGTTTTTGCCAAAAGGGTTGTGACTGCCTCCGTGGTTTCTCATTATAAGAGGGCACCAGGCAACAGTGCTCTGCTGGGATCAAGGAACCTTCCGCTGCTCTCCTGCCACACTGGGAAACCACAGTACCAAAGCTACCACACTGAAACATTTCTGAGGCAATATCATATTCCTCAGTCATATCTTCACCTACTCATTTCCCTGCATTATTAGGCTTGTTATTTATATTACACCGAAGCCACAAGATCTTACTGTACTCAGGACTGGAAAAGGAGTGATACCCCTCTCTGTGGATGTAAATGGATACATCAGAGCAAAGGCAGCAGCAGCACAATTATTTCCTCCACCCCTGTTTTTTTTTTAAACCTTTTTTGCACAGAAAATTGGTTCCAAAAGGGTGCACTCAAGCTGGTGGCACTTATGAAAAGAGGATCTGACATATCTGACATGGCAAATAGAGGTTTTAAGGAAAATTATGTGCCCTGGACAAGAGTTTCAGATGAGGGGAGGATTGGGAGCCCAAGTCTTTATTGAGAGGCTCTCATTGAAATGCCTAGAAACAAGGGAAGGAAAGGTAGCCTCAACGCAGGGAAGATCTGAGCCTGAAAGGCAGGATCCCTTATACCGATGGGTGCGACAGGACTCTGCGATGGGCAAGAGTTCAACATGCAATATGGCCTGTGGGCTCCCCACCAGCTGCCTCTGCTCAACGGCCTTAGCTTAAGCAATGTGCTTGCTCGTGGTAAACATTTGCCTCAAACACACTTTTCCCCAGTGATTTCTGTTTTCTATGATTGGAGATGACACCATGTGGTTGCTTGCCACAGCCTTCAGAGTAAACATTGATGGGAGGGGTGGTTTTTCATGGGCAGGCAGCAATCTCTCAGGATGAGTGACCTCCGAGGCCACAGAGGGTTAAAAGACATGGGGAAATATGAGCTCTGAGCATAAATTTATGAACCCTAATAAAACTGTTGGGGGAGGAAAGATAATCAGGGCAAACTGAAAAATGTTTCAGCATTTGCATTCCTCCACCTTCTGTCCTATAGCAGGGGAGATGTTCTCCCTCATCTCCTGCCAAGAAAAGGAATCACTGTAAAACTGCTGATATCATTTTCAGTCCCTCCCCTTACTTTGAATCTGCAAACCTCATCCCTCCTTCCCTCTTGGAAAGTAGGAAACAGCTTGGGTTAAATGCGTGTGGAAGATGGTAAGCCTGGAATTGGAATGATTTCCCCACTGGCCTTCCAGGGGCTCCAAGGGGAAAAGCCCCAAGGCACAACCAGAGAACAAAACTCTTCTGCCAAGTCTCCTTCCTCGTACACCTCCTGGTGCTTCATCTCCTGGGATCTGCTTTAGCACTTAGGTGGTGGGGCAGAGATGGGGAGAAGATTGTTTTTCTTTCCTTCAGCCTTGCAAATGGATTTCCAAGGCAAATAAAATAATTGTCTCAGGCAAACACAAGAGCTGAAAGGCATCAGTTGCAGGGGGACCTTTCCCATTTTCTTACTGCCAAAGCACCTACCTCTTGAAGGGAATGGTCTCCCTGGATAGCCAGCTGCTGGCCTCCAGAATCATCTAGAAGGTTTGAGCACAACCCTTGTGCTTTCAACTTTCAGGACTGAATATGCTTCAACGTAGGGATGGGATCCCTAAAGGAACCAAAGAATGCTGCACAAGTACAGTTATGCTTCACAAAGCAGAAGGCTTCCAAGGAGCAAGTGGGAGGAGGAAGGAGGAATGACATGAGGAGAGCAGATACCCAGGGAGCTCATCTCTGAAAATTGAAGGCATCTACAGAAATACTTGAAAGAAACTTGTTCTGAGCCATCTGTGCTGAGGTCCATTCCCCTGATCACACAGAGGAAATGAATTTAGACAAAGGACAGTCCAGCTACAGAGATGACAGAATTTCATTAGAAGACCTGGAACAGAAAGTCACTGGAGGCCTCTGGAAGAGGTTTGCATGGAGGATATCTTCAGAGAAGTAATGCCAAGAAGAAACCTCCAAGCCTGCCTTAGTGCAGGTCTTTCATCAGTGTGGCTCCAGCTAGGGATCTGGGAATCAGGCTCCTCTGTGACAGATATCATACAAACACAAAGGTGGTCCTGCTTCAAGAGGTGTGGAATCCACTTACTTAAGACATCCCCCATGCAAGTAGGCACTGACTTTGCTTGTCCCAAAGCCCAAAAGAAATCCATTTCCCCTGCCTTGCATGACTATATAATCTCCTCAGGCTGACACACAGAGCTTGTAGCAGAGGTGGGTGTGGGACCCAGGCTTCAGGAACACCAGCTCTGCCTGTTAAGCACCAGGCCAGCCTTTTCTACAGATGAATAGGAGGCAATTCCAGCACTCTGGCAAAGCCGTTTGGAGAGGCGATAGAGCCCCAAGGCTAGCCCTAAATCTGTCATACAGCACGTCCTCCTTCCCTCAACACTCACATATTGATATTGTTGGGGAAAGAAAAAAAAAAGCAGCTTTGGCTGTCCCTGTAGATCCCAGAGGAAATGGTTTTATAGGACTCTGGTGGATGCAGAAAATAACTTCCACTTAACGGCAGGCGCTGGCTCAGCATTTGCTGGCCTGAGACAGATCAAACACTTCAGAGCAATTCCCAAGTTATTGGTCCTCCAGCTCAGAGCTCCCAGCCAAATCTTTATCCTCTGCTTCTAAAAGCTGGTTCTACTTTATATTCAGGAATAATATCCCTAAAAACATGCATTTATGAATGAGCAATACTTTCCTCACCTCCACAAAAGCCCAGCACCCGGCTGGAGTCCAGGACACGGCAGCAAAGGTGCAGAGCATTCATGTGCAGACTTCTCAAGAGTATTGGGAGTCAGACCCAGCCTAGCACTGCAGCTTTTACAAACCAGCTACTGGGATACAGGCTCTCCAGCCAGGCTCTTTAGTTAATGGGCATCTGCACAATGCATTTTTATTTCTCATGACCCTTTATCACTCTTTATCCAACAAGCCTGAACCAGCCTGTTTGGAAGGGACTTGGTCCTCCAGGGAAATCAGCCTTTTGAATGCGCATTACAGAGTTTCAGAAACAGTGCCCAGGCTGGATGAGAAGAGTGGATTAATCTTGGTGGTCAAAATCTTCACACTTTAGGAAAGGCCATGTGAAGCCCAGGGAAAGAAAAACAGCGCAAGGGAAATGGAAAACTCTCACCCAGAGAGAGCTCTGCTAATCGGCACCAGCCGGTGCTCTGCTAATATTTTGATAAAGTCCTGTTTTCTCTCCAGAACAGAACATTTACTGAGATTTTTTTTATCCTCTTCCCCCACCCTTTCCCTGTCCTTTACTTCTGTCATAGTTCTGGCATGTTGTAAAGTGGAACATATGTAGCAGACAAGGACTGCATGAAAGGTGAGAGAAATAGCTGAGGATAGGAAACCACTCTGCTCCACTGACACGTCAAAACT